>NC_134533.1:24965817-25565817 GCF_050624435.1 Tenrec ecaudatus | reverse complement strand
TGTTTTGTGGGGGGAGGTGGGCGGCTTCACCATGGTTAAGCCCTCAGCTGCTATTGGCCAAGGCTGGCGTTTCAATCCCTCCCCTCCATCCCCGCAGCTTTGGTGGGAGACAGAGGCCGCCATCTGTGCCAGGAAGTGCGCAGCCCAGAGGCCTTTTGGGAAGGTCGCCTGTGGCACGTGGGGCTTCTGAGTTGCAATCAGCCCAGTGCCCCCACCCCACCCCCAGCAGCCCTTACAGAAGCAGCGAGCCGGGGCTTTCTTGTGAGAAACCACCGGGTGAGTTTGAACTGCCAACCTTTGGGTCAGCAGCTAAGCACTTAGCGCCAGCATCCCCCCAGGGCTCTAAACCTGTCAGTCTTTACAGGAGGCACGGCCACAGCTTCCTCCCTCAGAGCGGCTGGTGGATTCAAACCGCCAGCTTTTCAGTTGGCCCAATGCTCCCACGTGACCTATGGGACACACTGCTACCAGATCGATTCCTGCGCAGGGCAACCCTGTAGGACAGAGAATTGCTCCATAGGGTTGCAAGGTAGCAACTCTCTACAGGAGCAGACAGCCTCATCTTTCTTCTCGGAGCAGCTGGTGGGTCTGAACTGCTGACCGTGCAGTTAGCAGCCCCCTGCAGCACCGTCATAGCTATAGGTGTTGAATGTATATAGGTAGACACATGTACCTATTAAAGCAGTGTTGTGGCCTTCGGTTGTGCTGTTTAGTACACGTGGTTCTGTCGCCCGGATCTTCTGTACATTGCTTTTCTCTTTCAGCCTTGTGTCTTGGGAACTCTCACCGCGACTGCCGTGCAGTCGATTCTGATGTTCCGTGACCTTAAAGGACGGGGTAGAACTGCCCCTGTGCCTTTCTGAGCCTGTAACTGGGGAGTAGAAAGCCTCATCTTTCTCCTGCTAGGAAATCTAGTCACCGTTTGACATAGAGATCGCGAAACAATTATTCCTTCTTATACGGAGACACGGGAGGCTGGGGAGAGGCCTATCGTTTGTCCAGCTTTTTCTCGATCGCCGGGCATGTGGGTCACGTTCAATTTTACTTTTGTGCCTCCTTGAGCACAGCTATGGAGTCCTGGTCATGTGTCGGTTATGCCCGGGGCTGTGAACTCCAAGGGCAACAGTTCAAAACCTCCAGCCGCTGCACTGCAGGAAGAGGAGGCTTTCTGCTCTGGAGAGCTTCATGGCGTCGGATAACCGTGGCCTGTCAGGTTGCTAGACGGCAGAGTTGGCTCGCTGGCGGATGAGGCGTTTCTAGAGCTGTTCTTTCTTCGCGCAGTGTCTTGGGACACTCCCTCGCAGTCGTGCGGTGGGGTCTAACCCACAGCGACCCTGTAGGACAGAGTGTAAATGGCTAAGAAGCTTGTGAGTTCCACACCCCTCTCCGGGGTGCCTGACAAGCAAGCCCGGTGATCTCCTGTCGAAAAAAACCAGCCATGCAAACCCCACGGAGCACGTATGGCTCTGCTCTGATACTCACTGGGTCCTGTGAGGTGGATTCACTTTGATGGCAACTGGTTTGGTTGCATTTTTTAAAATTGTTATGCAAGACTCAAAATCTGCCCCGTGGAGGCTTTGCATAGGACCAGAGGCCCCGCCTGGTTCTCCTCTGAGAGCCAGAGAGGGAGTGGGCTCCCCTGTCCTGTGGCAGCCCTTCAAGGAACTGACAACAGCGGTTCTGGCCGGGAGCCTTCCCCTTTCGGCTCTTGGGCTCCCCTGACCCAGCCCTCAGGGCTTGTCGCTGAGTGCTCCCTTTCCTGGGCCGCTGGCAAGGCCAGAGGCCCGAAGTGCAGGCTCCAATCAGAATGCCTTGGTTCCAATCCTGGCTTCTTAGTCCTTTCCCAGCAGATTATGTAGAACCCTTCCGGGCCTCAGTTTCAGGCTCGGTAACATCGAGCTGAGAAGCGCTGACTTTGAGAGCCGCTGCGTGGCATGCACAACATAGAGCGAATGCCCATCTTGCCACTGCCCTGGGTGTCTTCCCGGATGTAGTGCCAAGGCCCTGTACCCCGGGCAGAGAGCCTGGGCTCCTGCTGGCAGCCTGAGGTGGCACAGCCTTGCGCAGGGCTCATCCCAGTGTTGCTCCAGAGGGGGATGCTGCCTGGAGGTGCAGCGGGAGATCGGATGTCTGCCTGGCTTGGCCCTGCGGAGTCTGGACTCAGGCCTCATGGGTGGGAAGGAGGTCCATCTGACCTCTTGCTCCAGGGTGGCTGGGAGCCTGGTTTCGTAACCCCACACCTTGGGCAGCGTTACCAGCGTTCAATAGGGCCCGTTGTGGCTGCTGATCCGATCTCTCCTGGCCTGCAGGATGGGCACGAGAAGAAAGCAGCTTGGGGCCAGCCTGTCCCCTGGGAGCCTCCGGAGGGACTCTGGGCAGGGCCCCGTTTGCCTCTGGGATTGATGGTTCCTTTGCTTGTTCTTGCCTTCCCCCCTCCCCACGCTCCACACACACCTTTATGCCACGCTACACCGTTCCTCAGTAGCCTGCCCCTGGCCATTTCACAGATGTGGACATTGAGACACACAGAAGTCCGGCAATTTCCCAAAGCCGCACGGTTAGCCACCAGCGGGGTGAGGCTAGTGGCCAGGCCCTCTGGCCTCTTGTCCACGTCTTCATGAAGCCACCTGAAGTGATAGTCTTGGCCGGAGGCGACAGCTGGACAGCCCACTTTGGCTCTGGCTCTCTGGGCAGTGTGTATAGGGCGGGGGGTGGTGTGGGTGGTGTTGAGATGAGCTTCTTTCAGTCCACAAGGCCCCAGCTAGCCCTGGGTTCAGTTTTTCCCAGTGCCTGCCACTAACCTTCTGGGGAGCCAGAGGTGGCAGGGAGTAGGGTGTGGGGCATGGCTGTTCAGCTGGGGCCACCCAGGGGAGAGAAATGATTCTCAGAGCCAGTTTTGGGGTGCAGAAGGAGGGTCTCTGGGTGCTGCTTTTCCCAGGGAAGCAACTGTCATCAGACCCAGAGCAAGGGTAGAGAAGGGAGGTTCAGGATGGCTAGGGGGCATTTCTGAATGGACAAATAGCAGAGAGGAAATTCAGACCCACCCACCTCCCAACTCTGGTCCTCCCAAGCCTGCTGCCTGGCTCCACCCAAGAGAGGTACCTGGCCGCACTGGGAGAGAGGAGCCTGGCTGTTGGTGCAGACAGGTGAGGGCTTGGCGTCTGGCTCGGGAAACCAGTGCTGCTGTTGAGCACTTGCCGTGTGGCGAGGAGCCCTGGCGGGCTGTTGGGTAAGCGTTGCACTGCTAGCCGCAGGGTTCGTGTTCAAAACCGCCGGCCACTCTGTGGGAGACAGAAGAGGCTGGCTGCCCCCGTGGAGACCCGCAGCCTGGGGAACCCTGTGAGTCATTCTACACGGTCCTGCAGAGGCACCATGAGTCTAAATCGACTCGACGGCAGTGGCTCTGGTCCTCATGCCAGGTGCTTCACCTAATCCTTCACCCGTCACATTCCAGATAAGCCTCAACACAGCCTGGTGGGGTGGACCCTATCAGCACACTCTGCTTGGTAGCTGAGGAGACGCAGCACAGAGAAGGGCCCTGTTTGTGACAGTCACTCAGAGATGAGGCAGGGACGGGAACCTCAGTGACACGGCACCAAGAGTCCCTGGCTGGTAGTTAACATGTCAGCCGCTTACCCAAAGCTTGGAGGGTGGAATCCACCCAAAGGTACCTCGGAAGAAAGGGGTGGCAGTCTACATCTAAAACAAATCAGCCTTTGAAAATCTCAAGAAGCTCCCGGATTCCTCATGAGCTTGTTGGCGGTGTCTCAAAGGCTGCTGGGTTTGCTCACAGGTGTGACCTTGGGGACTGAGTGTGAACGAGTGCACAGGGTAGGTAGGGTCAGGAGGACCACCAGGGCAGCCACACACCTTGTTCCTCCTGCTACAGAGCCTCAGACAGGCCGGCGCGCCCTATAAACCTGTCCCATGGAGAGTTATCCAAGTCTGACTTCTCATCTTTACTTTAGCAGTGCGCTGGCCACAGCACCGATGGGAGGGACCCGGAGGGCTTGAGGGCCTTGGCAATCTCTCTGCCAAGGCTGGTGACCAAGCTGCCCTGAACCATGTCCTGGTGGTGACTCCCAGCTTACCCCTGCCCCCCCTCCCCACCATGGAACAGAGGCATATTTGCTCTGCGTGGCCTGTGCCCTGGGGTGTCGCCTCTAGCGGGAGATAGGGCTGTCTCTGGGCCCTGGGGAGCTACCCTGTAGTGGGAGGCCTTGCATCTCTCTGATTCGTGCTGTCCAGAGGTGCCCCCGAGAGCTATAGTCTAGTGCTGGGGCCCAGCCTGGCATGCTTTCTGTCCCCGTTTAGGAGACCTAGATGCTAGGGATCCTTGTCCTGCAGGTTAGGACACCCGTACTTGAAGTTGAGACTCAGGTCCTGTTAGACTAGGGAGTCTCCAGACTGTGGAAACACCTGAGCTGGCAGGGTCTGGTGGCTTTCACTGGGGTTTCCCACCCCCACTGGTGGCACTGCCCCCATCCAGCCCAGAGAACTCAGGGCCAGGCAGCCACGCTGGGAAAGTGCAGCATAGTTGAGTGTGTACACAATCTGAGTTTGGCTCCCAGATTTGCCACGGGAGCTGGGGCTCCCCATGTCACTTCTTGGTTCCTATTTCCTGGTCTGGATAATGGGCAAGGTGAGACTCCCCTCCCTCAGTTAAGGTGAGTGGTGTGGGTGTGACTCCCCGTTCACCAGCTGCAACTTAGCAGCTCTCCAGTGGGTACGCCCCCAGTGCCCGCTGGGCCTGCTGGAATGGCAGGGGAAGGTCACGGGTGCCACAGATACACTGGAAGCCTTGCCAACAACCTGGAGGCCAAGTCCAGAAATAGAAGACCCCAGAGACAGCGCTCCCGATGGCCCGGCTCCCCTGGGCTGCTCGCTGGCAGGCCACTGAGCCTGCAGTATGGGCCTGCCTGCCTTCCCGGAGCTGTTGGCGGCCTTTGGGCTAATTTTACCTCTTGGTTTTTATGAATCATTTCCCATCGGGGGAGTGTGAGAAGAAGGGAAACAGCTCTGCCAGCTGGAAGCTCGGCCGCAGCGGTGCGCTGGGAGGCGAGCCCTGCTGGGACGGGGCCCCAGGGTCACTGAGCCCAGGCACCGGCTCCCACCGGCAGTGGTCCTGTGCACCTTTGGGTCATATGATTGGGGTAAATCCTGGGGCTAGGACTTGGTCGGCTTTAAGGGGAACTAGAATCAAATGGTTTCACCACAGTGGCTATTTGCTTTGGCTTTGATGGCGGAATAGTTTGGCAGAGACCCCTCGTGACCTCATGCGTGGCTTCTTTGTGGCCTGGCTCCAGGAGTTTTTTCAAAGGCTGATTCTTCACAGTCCCCGGATACCAGGGCTAATATGCCCCCACTCTCCCATGGAATCTAGCCCAACCTCCTTGTACAGCGGAGGCTGTGAGACAGCCAGGAACTGGCCCAAGGTGGGGAGGTTAGAGGAACCCTGGTGGTGTAGCGGTTATGAGTTGGGCTGTGATCGCAAGGTCAGCAGTTCGAAACCACTACCGCTCCTCAAGAGATATATGCGCTTTCCTACTCCCGTAAAGAGGCACCGCCTTGGAAACTCACACGGGCAGTTCTCCTCCATCCTATAGGCTTGCTAGAGTCGACATCGACTCAATGGCAGTATGTTTTATTTGGTGGGGGGGGGGAGTGTTGTCAGTGGGGGAAGGAAGACTAAGTACTGGCACTGGTGGGATGTTGCCCTCTTGAACAGTTTTTATGGATTGGGAAGTGGATGCCCAGAAAAACCAGCTATAGGACTCAAGTCATGTCAGGTCAGAGCAGAATCGGGCGCCACTGGGCTTTCCAGGGATGATATTTTTTTGGAACTAGATTTACAGGCATTTCTTCTGAGGTCTCTCTATGTAGGGTAAACTGGAGAAACAAATTCATAGACACACATCTGTGTCTAAGAAACAGCTTTTATATAAAGCGTTATTGCACATTAAGAAAATATCCCAGCCCGGTCCAGATCAAGTCCACAAGTCCAGTATTAGTCCATATGTCCCATATCAATCTACAGTCCTCTTCAGACTCACACAACACATGCTATGACACCAAATGCAGGAAGACCACAGGTCAGTAGGTGGGGAGTCTTACGGATCCAGTGGCAGTGTAAGCATCTCAGCACTGGCCCGGGTCTCCATGTAGCTTCTCCAGCTCAGGGCACTAGTGTTGCCATGTGCCTTGTCAGCTTCAATGTCTCCCAGGGAGTGAGCCTGCATCCCGCCTCCAGCGAGCTATTTATCTCCTTAGGGCCTTCAGATGAGGTCATCAAGTTGCGATCTGATTGGCAGGCTAAACCCCACCCCTCCACTTTTAATACTCAAATTGACAACAGATTATGTGACTATTGCGCCAACCCTTCTGTTAGCACCTGTCCGGAAGCACCAGAAGGTGAAAGGAGTTTCCATGGCTCACAGGGCAAGCTGTGCAGCCAGGGTTGAAGCAGAAGCAGGTTTATTCAGAACGCAGACCCTCCACTCTGACACTGAGCCCCCGAACTGCCTCCATTCCTGTCCTCCTACCTCTCCCTCATCCTAGGGACAGAGCATAGAGTCGCTGACCAGATGGCCCCAGAGCCACCAGCACCACCACCTCCCTTTTACCATCCACTGGCCAAGCATGCACCAAGACCCTGTGGGCGTGCCCAGAGAGGGCTGAGGACCCAGGGTGTGGGGACAGGCGGAGTGGAGAGGGCTGGGAAGTGGCTGATGCTTCTGGCGCCTGGCTGGTTCACTCTGATCCGGACTGCAGGCGGTGGGCTCACAGGCCTGCCCCTAGCCCAGACCCAGTAGGGAGGTCCCTGGAGGCTGCAGGCCGGCTGCAGAGTGGTGAGCACGCCTTCTGCCTGGGTGATTAGGGTTACGACTCCCAGGGACCACCCACTGGTGCTGCCAGCTCTTCCCATTTTCCAGAAAACATCCACATTTTTATATGAGATCTGCACCTTCCAAAGTTGGCGACTAAAGCAAAAGCCAAATACTGGAAGCAGAACAGCCACCCGGAGCCATGTTTCCTTCCTCCCATTGCCTCTCGGCAGACATTTCTGATTGGGGCAGATTCTCATCCTCAGGGGCGATCTCTCCCAGGGAGCCCCCCAGTACCCTGCAGGGAGGGTCCTTCCTGGCTCTGGATTTCAGGTATTTGTGTCCCTACCACACTAGCTGCCACCTTGGAGTCGTGGGAAGAGCGTGGGCTTCAAGTCGAGCAGCCTGCAGACAGTGCTGTGCGTCCCTGTGCCAGTCACACAGCCACCCGGAGCTTCCAGGTCCCATTTGAAGAAAACAAAAACCCCAAACCCAGCAAAGCCCAGGTCTACTCGCTAGATTGTTGAAAGGATTCATTTGCCTTCTTGTCGCTCCACTCTGGTTGCTCTCAAATCCCCAGAATCACAGGCCGAACAGATCAGACAAAACATGGAATTTATGGGCTGGGCAGAGAGTAAGGCGTCCAGAAGGGTCACATGGGCTTCAGGCACCGTCAGATCCAGACGCTCACACGGTGTTACCAGGATTCAGTCTGCCCCTTTCACTCTGCTTCTTCTGGGCTGGCTTTGTGCAGGGCAGCACAGAGGCCAGCTGCCAGCAGCTAGAGGCTTCTATCCTGCACTCTCAGCAAGCCACACTCCCCAGCAGATTCCTTCAAAGCCCCCAGGTTGCATCTGATTGGTTGGCTGGGCCCTTCCCTGCCCCAGTCAAGGTGGCTGGTAGATACGAGCTCTGATTGGTTGGTCCTTGGCCATACCCCTGTCATGGGGGCAGAGCCTCCCAAGGCGCCAGGCACTCCCCTGTGGGAGTGGATACTGGCAGGCAAACCCAAGACACCCCTTCTGACTGCAAACAGGAAAGCCAGGACCTTCTCTGTCACGGAGGCCCCTGGGTCTGGAACTTGGTAGCCGCACCTATGTACTTGCTGACACATGTGAGTGTGTGTGAAGTATCCGGCAGAGCCTGGCAGCAGCCTGATGGGTGTCATCCCAGAGGACTGGGATGGAGGGCTCGCCTGCCAAGGCCCCCCTTCCTGTGACAGTGGCCCCTACCTGCTGGTGGGGAAGTGGTCAGCGGGGTTAGAGAAGCCCCTGAATGCCTAGGGGTTCTGCCAGATTTGACAGCAATCGTAGCTGGAGCAAGCACCTCCCCTGCATTCTAAAACGACTTCGCTCTTCTGAAACGACCTTGCTCCTCGTGGACTCCTCATTGTCCGTGCCAGCCCGATTCATCTCGTTTGCTACTCTTTGGAGACCGAGCTTCAGTTTCAGCCATTGCAAAAAGGACGCCTCTCAACCAGCCCCCTACCGCAAACAAGAAATGCACCTGGCTCAAAGCCCTTTGTGAAGTTGGTGTTGATGAAAGGCCCAGCTCTGAGCCAACCTACGTCAGCTGTTGTAGGACGTGGATTAACTCTAAACAGGGGACCTTGGTGGTGGTCAGTGGGTAAACTCTTGGCTGGGAGATGAAAGGTTGGGGGAGAGAGCCCATCCGCGGCTGGGTGGGAGCCAAGACCCCCGTGATCTGCACCCATAGAGGTTACAGCCTATGAGGAGTTGTCCCCTGCCACACAGGGCCACTAGGGGGTCGGAAATGACTCAATGGAGCCCAGCCACAGGAGAGGGGACATTGCCAGTTCAGGGGCAGGAGGCTGACCCTCCACACAGGAGATCCGGGTGCGATTTCTGGTCAGTGCACCCCAGGTGCAGCCATGCCTGTCCGTGGAGACTTGTGGGTTACCACGATGCTGGACAGACTTCAGTGGAGCTTCCAGGTGGAGACACACTAGGAAAACGGGCCTGGAAATCTGCTGCTGAAAGTCAGCCACTGAAGACCATGTGGGTGCCAGCACACGGGAGGGAGTCCACCACGAGTCGTGGGGATGTTCCAGGGCTGGGCAGGACTTCCTCCCATTGTGGGTAGTTTCGCCTCATGAGTCTGGGGCCACCAACCGATGCCAGCTAGTGACAAGAACAAGAATGACTGTGTGTGCGTGCACGCACATGGGCACCTCCGTCAAGAGCTGAGGGGCTGAACGGGCCTCAATGGGTCAGCAAGGTAGTGCCCACCGCAAACAGTACATCAGCATGGTGACGCTGTTCCGCTGCCCCCACATCTCCCAGAATGGGGTCAGGTGGGACGGGTTCAGATGTGATGGGCCGAGAGGTGACAGACTCCGGTGGTAACTGGGCTGCCCGTTGCCTGTCTTGACCCGCAGGCTCGTAGCCAGCAGTAAAGGCGCTCACTCTCCTTGTGCAGGAGCAGGGCAGTCATGCCTGACTTACTGAACCCTTTATGTGACTGCTGCAGACATGGCTCAGGGTGAGAGGATGCACAGCGACCCATAGAGCAGAGTCCCACCGCCCCACCGGGTTTCCAAGGCTGTCGTTTGTCTGGAAGCGGACTTCCACATCTTTCTCTTGTCCAGCAGCTGGCGGGTTTGAACTGCCAACCTGTGGGTTCGCAGCCAAGAGCTTAAGTAATTAGCCACGTGGGCTGCTTTGAGATAGTGGTTTGGCTTTACAGTTTGGCTTCCGCCGTGTGTTGGGCTGGGTCTCTCTCTCTCTCTCTCTCTCTCTCTCTCTCTCTCTCTCTCTCTCTCTCTCTCTCTCTCTCTCTTTCTCTCACACACACACACACACACACACACACACACTCTTTATATCAAGAGCATCATGTATATCAAGGAAGCACTCAAGCCCAATCCAACTCAAGTCCCTGGGTGACATGCTAGCTGGAAACCCCTCCAGACTCACAAGCCTGCAGGGGGTGAGCAGGAAGCAAGGAAATAGCAGGCCAGCAGGAACCCGGCAGGGTTCTGATAGCTCCCAGGGTTGGCAGGCCATGTGGCCACAGGCCTAAAACTAAATACAGGATCCCAGCAAGTAGGAAGGTGAAGAAGGACAAGAGCCCAGTCCCCCACAGCTTCTCATAAATAGGCCACAGCCCCAAGCAGACGTCAGTAGGCTGTGCCCTGCTTGAGGGGTGGGGCTGCACCCATACCTTCACACAGGTGCATCTAGTGGACAACATCTAACTGTCACGCTCAGCGGCAATGTCTGAGACACCAGGGCACATAGTGGACCTCCCCATTGAGTGTATGTGCTTAAGTGCATGAGCGTACACACACACACACACACACACACACACACACATCCACACGGGAAGAGCAATGGGCGGGCTGGCCATGCATTCCTTGTTCCCAGAGGTGTCCATGCATGCTGGTGTAATACAGGCGAGGGAGCTTCAAAAAGTTGGTAGAAAAATGGAATGACACAGTCATGGCTTTTTGCCATGAATTTTTCTGAAGCCTCCCACCCGCCCCCACCTCCCACCCTCGGTACAAGCATTTATTAGGAGCCCTGGTGGCCTAGTGGTTACACATGCTGCTAACTGCAAGGTCAGCAGTTCGAAACCACCAGTCACTCTGAGGGAGAGGGACGGAGCTCTCCACTCCTGTCAAGAGTTGCCGTTTCTGAAACCCACAGGACCAGGTGAGGTCCACCCCACGCGCTAGAGGACGGCCCTGTGTCGGCATTGACTCGCCAGTAGAGTTTGGTTTGGGAGTGCATGCGTGTGGGTACCGGGTAATGTAGAGCAGTGTGTCGCAAACACTGATGTCCAGACAGGTCACTCTGCGTGTCTCCTTAGGACAGGCTTTGCCCAAGGAGGCCTGGGCCCAGGGCCCCAGGAGTCTGCATTTCGGATCCCTGGACCCCAAGCTCTCCCGAGGAGCAAAGGCTGGGGTGATTTGGGAGGTTCCTTTAGTTCTGAGATTCTGGGCAGGCTGAGACAGCCTTGAGAACAGCAGATGTGAGCTGCTGGGGGCAGTGGAGTGACAGGCTGGTACTGGGGTGGTAGGACAGGCGCCAGGCCCACCGGGCCTCTTCCATGCCTGCAGCCCCTCTCCCACAGGCCTCTCATTCTGGCCCCAGGGTCCAAAGAGTGGGACTCCTTTCCCTGCAGCCAAATGCTCCAAAGGGACCAGACCCTGTCATGAGGAACAGTAAGCAGGACACGTGGCAGCATGTTGGAGAGGGGCAGGGAGCCCAGAGGCCTAGATGAGGGGCATTCCGGCACAGAGGTGGTGGCAGGGGAAGGCCAACCCACCATTGTCTTCCTGTGTGGGCTGGAGCCAGTCACTTCCCCTCTGAGCCTCAGTTTCCTGCTCAAGAGAAGAAGAGCTTACACTGGTGGTCTGCTTGCTCCCATGACTCAGACTGTCGGAGGCTGGAAGATGCCAGTGCCTTTGGAGTCCTGAAATTCAGGGTTCTCATCCTGCACCTACCCAGGCATGTACGACTCTGTGCCCATGGCCTGAGCGCCCAAGCTTCCTCGTGAGCATCCAAACTCACTGCCATGCGGTGGTTTCCTACTAGGACAAGGTAGAATTGTCTGTGGCAGTTACATAATCTGTCAACTTGCAAAGGGGTGGAGTCTAGCCTGTCAATCAGGTCGCAGCTTGATGACCTCATTTGGAGGTGCCATGGAGATAAATAGCTCACTGGAGGCCAGACACACAAACTCTCTCTGCTTTATCTTCCTGTTGACAAAGACACATAGAGCTGCACTGATGGCAGCCAGAGCCCTGGAGCTGGAGGAGCCACGTGGAGACCCACACCAGCATGGAGATGCTTCCACCAGCACTGGATCCACAAGACTTTCCACCCACTGGCCTGTGATCTTCCTACCCTCGGTGTCATTGCATGGGTTGCATGAGTCTGAAGAGGAATTTACAATCTGGTTTCAGACATATGGGCTAATAGCAGACTTATGGACTTGATATGGACTGGGCTGGTGTATTTTCTTAATATGCAATTACGCTTTTATATAAAACTCTCTTACACACATATGAGAGTGTCTATGAATTTATTTCTCTATTCCACCCAGACTCACACATTGGCCCAGTGAGTTTCTGAGACTGCAACTCTGTACAGTAGTCAAAAGCCTCCTCTTTCTCCTGCTGCTGGGGATTTAGAACTCCCAAGCCTATGGTTAGCACCCCAATGGGTAACCAATACGCTCCCAGGACTCCTACTTATTAGCTTAGGTTAAAAATCACCACAATAGCCCCTGCAGGCAGTGTGTACACAGAAAATATGGCCGACGGCCATTCCTTTCCATCTGCAGACTGACCTCCTGCAGCTGGCGCTATGACTGGAGCACCAACAGAAACCTCTCGTGGGTGCTTCCTCTGCACAAGTGGAGCTCAGGGCACAGGCATACCTACTGTGCCCTTGGTCCGGAATTCTGATTCACGGAACTTCTGAGTCGAGGTGCGTTCCCTGGGTTTTCTCATGGTTAAAGGTGCAGCAGCTAAGAGGAAGGTTGGTGGTTCAAACCCATCCGTCGCTCCTCAGGAAAAAGGCCCGATGATCCCTTCTGAACAGGCAGCAGCCTGGGAGGGCCCCGGAGCAGCTCTGCTCTGCCCTCCAAGCTCGCCATCAGTGGACTCCACTCCACAGCACACAGCCACCACGAGCTGTGGACGCAGACCGCCAGGCCTTCCCTCCATGCGCTGCAGAGGGGATTCCAAGCACCAGGCATTCGGTTAGCGGAGAGCAAACCATCTGTGCCACCCATAAAACAAAACAAAACTCAACCGCCACCGAGTCAATCCTGACTCATAACGACCGGCCCTGCAGGGCAGAGGAGCAGCAGCCTGATGGTGCTTTCCAGCCTGTAGATCGTTATGGGAGCAGAAAGCCTCCTCTTTATTCGGAGGAATAGCTGTGGGGTTCGAACTGTTCACCTTGTGGCTTAGCAGCCCAACTTGTAACCCACCACGCCCCGCAGGACTCCTCCTAAGGACTAATCAGTCCCAAGCTCACTGCCATTGCGTCAATTCTGACACACAGGGTGGCGCTGCGCCTGTGGCCTCCTGAGACAGCGACTCTGTACGGGGTCCTTGCCTTTCTCCTGCATTGTGGCTGGTGGTTTTGAACTGCAAACCTTGCCGCCAGCACCCCGATGCATCACCCACTACACCGCCAGATGGGCTTGGGTTGCCAAGCCTGGCCTGGGAGCCGCTGCAGAATTAGCTCTCATTATCTTTAATGAGCCCACACCCAGGCTTCTTCCATAATGACTTCCCCACCTCTCAGAGAGGCAGCTGAAAGTGTGCCTTCCGGCCACCCACCTGCAGCCTGATCCTGGCCACGTGGATCCTCGTGCTCTCCCCTGTGAGCCTGACTTGACTGTGACCAGCAGGCTGTGTCGAGCCTTGGGGCAGGCAGCCCGGGGACCTTGTGTGACAGACTGGGCAGTGGCTTGGAGGGGTCCCCTCTGCCCGCCACCTTCCTCTGCCTCCCTGTGCCCTTTCCGTGGCTGTTTCCTCCACTTCTCACCTCCATTGGCTGGCTCACCAGGCTGGGGGCCACCTGGGAGTTGTTTTTCTAACTTTTGATACTGATCGCTATCTTTCCTGCACAGAAAGGTGGCGTGTACCAAGCTTCCATGTCCTTAGGGCCCTGGCGGCACAGTGTCAAGCACTTGCCTGTTAACAAAAAGGCCAGTGGTTCACACTGGCCAGCTCTTCCCCTGCAGGCGTTGGGGAGGGGGCGGAGATTCTGTGCTCTGCTCTCAGGAGGATGACCAGCCAGCTACCCCTTTGCCAGAGTTGGTTCTGAGTCCTGAGGAGCCTTTGGGACAGAGCAGAGCTGCCCCCGTGGGGTTTCCAAAGTTGTCCTCTTGACCGGAGCGGACAGTCACATCTTTCTCCTACGGAGCGGTCCGGTAGTGGGGGTGGGGCTTGACCTTGGGGGATGCTTGACTTCTATGCCACCAGGGCGTCTTCCGCGCAGACCACAGGCTAGAGAAGCTGGTTCTGCTCGGTCCCATGGGGTGGCCGTGGGTCAGGGTATACAGTAGCACAGCCACTGGGCACGGTGAGGCAGGCAGTGCTGTGGGTATGGACTCGGGGTTGCCCTGCTAACAGAGCCCACTGAGCAGCTCCGGACAAGAAATGCCTGGTGATCGCCCCCGTGGGGTGCCTCCAAGAAGACCTGAGGTCAGTGGTTCTAAACCTTCCCAATGCCGCGACCCTTCCATAACAGTTCCTCACATTGGGGTGACCCCAACCATAGGATTGTTTTAGTTGCTACTCCATCACTGTCATTTTGCTACTGTGATGAATCGTCATTGTAAACACTTGATAGGCAGGATGTAGTTTCATTGTTACAAATGGAACATCATTAAACATAATTAAAGCCTTGTGATTGATCACAAAACAACATGTAATGATATATTGTGAAATATTTTTGTGTTTTCCAATGGGCTTAGGCGACCCCTGTGAAAGGGTCATTCGATGCTCCCCCCCAAAGGGTCACGACCCACAGGTTGAGAACCGCTGCCCTAGGGGCTTCCATCAGGTGGGGTACCAGGGAGTTGGAATCGAGGTGTCCTCCCAAACTGCCACCATCTGGTGCCGCTGACTCCCTACCATCCAGTCGACTCAGAGAGCGTATTATCTGTTAACTGTGGGGTCACAAGACTAACTCTTCCCGAACAGAAAGCCTCGCCTGTCTCCTTGGGAGCAGTGGTTGGTTTCAAACTACTGACTTTGCCGTTAGCAGTTCAGCGTGTCACCGTTGCGCTACCAGGGGTCCTCCTCAAGGGATCCCAGGATTTAGACAGGAAGTGCATGCACCTGGGGTTAAATTCAGTAAGATTTAAGCTTCTTCCTCCCCTCCCCCCAGTGCCCAGTACCTGAAGCAACAGCTGTGAGGGCCTAGACCTGTCTCTGCATCTGTGAGCCACTCTATTTAGATGGGCCCTGCTCATTTCATGCACACGGAGCATCTTTATTCAATATAATGCACATGTGGGATCTATTTGACATGTGCCAGACCCCATCCTAAGTGGATTACAAATATGAACTCATCAAATCCTCAGCACGACTCTCCCGGGTCGGTGATATTTTTTGCCCCGGAGATGAGGACCCTGCGGCCCAGAGGGGCTGCACAGAGAGTAAGAGAAGCTTCTGGAAGTGAAATCGAGGCAACCCGGCCCCAGAATCTTGCACCACATCCCCACTGACAGCCGCCTCCGACATTCTTTGGTCCGTCGCTTTCGCTCTCCCCAGCAATCAAAGAATCCACTCAGAGCATCGCTATTGCAGCCCCGTCTTGCACCAGACCCTGTTGGAGCTGCAGGAGATAGAGCAGTGCGCAAATAGCGGCATTGCCGCGGGCTTCGTGGGTTCCCATTGTAATTGGGGAGACGGATAGCAGATCATAGCAATGAGGACCCCGAAGTTCGATGTCCAGAGAAAGATGAGGCTTCCGACTCCTATAGAGTCATGGTCTTGATACCACCCCCCCAACCCCCTCCCCAAGGGGGCGAGTTCTAGCTTGTGCTGCAAGGTTGCTATAAGTCCGCGTGGACCGGGGGTGCTGAGTGTCCAGTTGGATGGTGCCCAGGAGAAAAACCAAGCCAAGCAGGAAATGTCAAACCAAACCAGTGGCTGCCGAGGTGCTGCCAACTCGCGGGGCATCGGAAAAGGGAGAGGAGAAGGGCAGTAAGAAAGAGAAGGCTGTTGATGAGCGGGGCGGGTGTGGTGGCCGCGGCTCTGGGCTCAGACACAAAGCGCAGTGGTGGGGATGGCATGGGTTCTGCTGAGCATGGGGTCGCCGTGGGTCAGAACTGACTGACATCTGACGACAACATGGCTACCCTGCGTGTGCCTGCGTAGATGTGCTCTTTAGGGGGCTTGGGCTGACTTCCTGTCTGAAGTTTGCCAGTCCTGTCTCCGGAGGCTCCTCTGTGCAGACTCAGACCTCTAGCTGTTGGTGGCTGCCCAGTGAGTTAGCGCTCTGTGACACCCGGGGACTCCTGAAGCAGAGAGGAGGGCAGAAAGGGCGGGTTTGCCCTGGTGCTCCTCCAGGGACCTTTGAGGCAGACACTGTCTAAGCAGCACAGCCAGGGTTCTGGGAGGGCAGGGGACCACCGAGGACAGCCTATGGCTGCGTGCCACCGACTGTTTTATCTAGGGTGACCAGAGAACGTGACATGGAGGAAAGGAGTCACTTAGGCTTCCGAGGGAAGTGTATTCCCAGCAGAGGGAGCAGCCAGTCCAAAGGTTCAAGGTGGGGTGTGCCAGGCTCCAGGCAGAGCAAGGCAGCCCCGGGGATATCCAGGCAAGTGCCCCCCGCCAGGTGGGGGGGCGTGGGGGAGAGTGGGGGTAGGCTCTGTCCAGCGTGGCTGCCACTGAAGAGCTCTGACATTTGCTGGGCAGGAGATGAGGTGTCGTCTGATCAGAATTAATTCTAACAGGCTCACCCTGCGGGTGGGGGATGGGCGGTCGGGACTGAATGGGTCAGGCGCCCACTGCGCCATGCCAAGAGAGGGATGGTGGCGGGGGCCCCAGGGTGACCGTGGAGACAAGGGTGAATCTGTTTTACTGCTTCCTTCTCGGGAACACTGGGTGAGTGTACGAGCATGTATCACCCACCCCCACATGGACACCACGGTTGTTTCCAGGCTTTTGCTACTCCGGACAATGCCGAAATGAATCCTCCTTAGATGGCATCACAGGGTCGAAAGTCACGGGCATTTAAAAAATGGTCTCCATGCCAGTTGGTTCTCTGCAGAGGTACCAGTTAACAATCCCTCCAGGAGAGAGAATGACCAGGCTTGTGGTTCTCGTCCAGCTCTGGGGCTGGGGGGGAGAAGGAGGCTGGTGACAACGTGCTGCCTGCAGCCTCAAGGGTTTGCCCTTTGTTCGCCTAGGCTGCACGGAGCGGGAGGCTCTGCCAGGTGGTGGGGCGGGGAACCACTGAAGACGGTGTGTGGTTGCATACCACAGAAACCTCATCCTAAGAGGGTGTGAACCATCCTGACCGTGACAGAGGGAGGGCGGCCTTCCGCACCAGTGGACCTGGCAGCCCAGTCATGCCAATAAAAGCCCCGCGCCCTGTGCTCACTCAGATGTGCTGGCATCGTCCGGAGGCTGCCACCTGAACCAACGGCTGCAGGCTTCCTCTTAGAAGAGTCTTCCCCTTCCCATTGCTTGGGCCGAATTGATCAGGTGTCCGACCATGGACCCATGATTATCAGCAGGGGAATGCCATATGGCGGTTGGTTCAAGGCCAGGTTCCTGATTGAACCAGTCCTCGGGGAAAACCAACCCTATCCAAATGTCTTGAAGTGGAATCCGTTCCGATTCAAATCGCCTCTATGGGACAGAGTCGTTCCGCCCCACAGGGTGTCCAAGTGTATGGAAACCGACTGCCTCACTGTTCTCCCATGGAGTGACTGGGAGGTTCAAACCAGCCACCTCTCAGTTAGCAACCCAGGGCTAATGACTGGAGCACCACCAGGCTCTAGTCACTAGGAAGTGGGTGGCCACCATTGGCTCAGTTTAACCTGAGTCGCAGAAACAGAAGTAATAACCATGGGCTCAAATACAGCAAACCTCAAAAAGGCAGCCCAGGACCAACGGTGCCCCATCAAGGTGGCCAAGACGACCCCACCCAGAACAACAGCAACCAAGTGAGCCCATCCTTGCGGCTGGGTGTGGGCTTGCTCTCCCCGAGAGTCTCAGTGGGTGACGGGAAGGAGGTGTGGCATCTGAAGAAAGCCCTTCCTCTGCTTGGCAGGAAGGAAGCAGGCATGGGAGCTGGGGCAGACCAGCAAGGCCCCAGTGGAAGCCAACACATAACACAGGTGTTACTCTTGGGCCACCTTCCAGACTGCTGAGCCCCAGCATTGCCTCTTCCCACCTCTTCTCACCAAAGGCTGACCAATGATGGAGTCAGCATGGTCGCTTAAGACAGTCGTGCAGGTGGGACCACCTGGTGGGAAGGAGGTCCACCAGCCCCACAGACTCACTGTGGATGCTTTAGTGAGAATAGCTGTACAGGTAGAGGTGCTGGGACTGGCATTTGCTGACCAGACCTGGCTCTAAAGTGAGGGGCCAGGCATGGTGGAGCTCTCGGTCTGAGTTCTTTGCCCCTTGGGCCCCTAGAAGGCCCAGGTGGGACCCAAGCACTCAGCCATTAGCTGAAAGGTAGTTTGAACTTCTAGCCTCTCTGAGGAAGGATGTGGCTGTCAGCTTCCGCAAAGATGAAGTGTTACAACCCCCCCCCCCCACCGCCCCAGGGTTGCAATGAGCTGGAATTCACGAGATGACAATATGTTATGTTTCCTTTCGGCGTCCCTGGAAATGCCTTTCCTTTTGTTACCAAGCACACTCAATTCCCTACCATCGAGTTGATGCTGACTCACAACGACCTTGTAGAACAGGGTTGAACTTGAACTGCAGGTTTCTGAGTCCGTAGCTCTTTTAAGGGAGTAGAAAGCCTCCTCTTTCTCCTGAGGAGCAGCTGCTGGTTTTAAACTGCCGACCTTGCGGTTATCGGTTTAACACACACCCACTGCGACACCAGGGTAGTTCTCGCTCCTAGCGACTTTGTCCGTAGACGACAGAATGGAACATGGCCCGGTCTTTCTCTGTCTGCACAGCTGTTACGTGTGAGCTCAATGTCTCAGCCTCTATGGAAATCCATCTCACTGAGGGTCTCCCTCATTTCCTCTACCTACCACGCATGTGTGTTGTTGCTTGTGTGTCGTTGACTCTGCAAAGGCGCCCAGCTGTGTGGATCGTAACAAACCATGGGCAGTGGAGGAGAATGGGCATTCGATAGCACTTGATTGTGCTTATGTGGAAACTGCACATGGACCAAGGGGCAGCCAATCGATAAAAAAAAAAGGCAATGTTGCGCGGTTTAAAATCGGGAAAGACGCGAACCGTGGTTGTATCCTCTCACCATACCGATTCACTGTGTGTGCGGCGCAAAAAGTCAGGGTCAGAGCCACGATCACTGCTGAGGGAAGCAGCAGTCCAGAGAACAAAAGATGGGTCCCATTAGGGGAGTCTCCTGCACAAGATTTCTTTAAAGTACTGAAGAGCAAGAGTGTTACTTCCTCATCCTCATCCAAACCGTGGGATTTCCCATTGCTTCATTTGCATGTGAAAGTTGGACATTGACTAAGGCAGACCAAAGAAGAATCGATGCAGTGTGGTGTGGGTGAAAAATATTGAAAGTAACAGGGACTGCCTGCCTAAAGAACCAAGAGCTCCGTCTTGGAAGAGGTACAGCCAGAGAGCATCTTGGCGGCAAGTGTGGCGAGGCTTGGTCTCAGGTGCTTTGGGCATGTTGTCAGGAGAGACCGGCCCCTGGAGAAGACCATTATGCTTGGCAGAGGGGAGGGGAAGTGGACAATAGGAAGGCCCTGGATGAGAGGGATTGACACCTTAGCTTCAACAAGGGCACAAACCTAACAAATGTGAAGGTGGGGCAGGATGGGCCAGTGTTTCTTTCTGTTCAGACATAAGGGTCACTGTGAGTTGGAACGTAGTCAATGGCACCTAACAGTAACAACTAACCGGTCCCGCCTGATCACACGTCCCAAGCGCGGGAAATGAACTCTTGCCATTTTTGCTTGTATAGAGCATTCTCTCCAGTACACATGTGTTTGCACATCTGACAATCTATGTATACAGGGGGTTACCCCCAAAAGCCGGATCCACCCCCAGCTCTGTATTTAAATGTTTTTTTTACAAAACAACCTCATCACCTTCAAAGTACTCTCCATGACACTTAATACATTTGTCAAATCTGTGACTCCATTCTTGGAAA
The DNA here is from genome assembly GCF_050624435.1 of Tenrec ecaudatus. NCBI lineage: Eukaryota > Metazoa > Chordata > Mammalia > Afrosoricida > Tenrecidae > Tenrec > Tenrec ecaudatus. The sequence continues at coordinate 25,546,172 of NC_134533.1, read as the reverse complement.
CATGTTTCACACTCATCTGTTTGGACGGCTGACAGCACCTCCCTTGTTTTTTCCTTCACCTCTTCTACATCGTCAAATCACTGACCTTTCATGTCCCTCTGCATTCACAGAAACAAAAATTTGCAGAGTGAGGTCAGGTGAGTAAGGTGCTTGGGACAAGTGGACAGGAGAGGCATGCTGGTTGTTTTTGGTTTTTTTTGTCCAAAACTGGCACACTGAGATGGCTGTGTGAGCAGGTGCATTGGCGTGGCAAAACCAGTCCCCTGTCTGCCATAAACCGGGCCTTTTTTTTTCTTTTTTTATGTTTTTTCTTTTTAACAATTTATTGGGGCTCATACAATTCTTATCACAGTTCATACATATACATACATCAATTGTATAAAGCACATCTGTACAGTCTTTGCCCTAATCATTTTTTTCTCCTCTTTTCTTTTTTTACATTTTATTAGGGACTCATACAACTCTTATCTCAACCCACACATATACATACATCAATTGTATAAAGCACATCCATACATTCCCTGCCCCAATCATTCTCAAGGCATTTGCTCTCCACTTAAGCCCCTTGCATCAGGTCCTCTTTTTTTTTCCCCTCTCCCATTTCCCCCCTCCCTCATGTGCCCTTGGTAATTTATACATTGTTATTTTGTCATATCTTGCCCTATCCGGAGTCTCCCTTCCCCCCTTCTCTGCTGTCCCTCTCCCAGGGAAGAGGTCACATGTGGATCCTTGTAGTCAGTTCCCCCTTTCCAACCCACTCACCCTCCACTCTCCCAGCATCGTCCCTCACACCCTTGGTCCTGAAGGTATCATCCACCCTGGATTCCCTGTACCTCCAGCCCTCATATGTACCAGTGTACAGCCTCTGTCCTATCTAGCCCTGCAAGGTAGAATTCGGATCATGGTAGTTGGGGGGAGGAAGCATCCAGGATCTGGGGGAAAGCTGTGTTCTTCATCGGTAACCGGGCCTTTTTTGTCACACACTGTTAAGCAATCTCTTCAGAACCTCTAAATAGAAAGCTTGATTAACAGTCTGACCTGGTGGAATGAACTCCAAGTGCACTACGAGCCAACATTTTTGTCTGTTCGGGAAGTTGACGGATGCCCAGAACGAGGTGTGTCATCAATGGACATTTCACCTTTTTTGAAACGAAAAAACCACTCGTATGCTTGAATTTTCCCCATAGCACTGCTCGCAGTTTCTGTGGCAATTTTCCAGAGCAGGAAACAAAATTTAATAGCCACATGGCTGTTCTCTTAAATTGGTCATCACAAAAAACGAGGCTCAAGCAAAACTCTTTTTACAAAAAAATTCACTGTGGCAAGAGAGAACCTACCCAGGCTACGCCACCCTGTGCACCAACTGAGAGCGAGTTGCTTGATGCTCGCCTAGCGGGGGGAAAATGCATACCACTATGAAAACTCTGTCCAGTGGAACATTTTTCCGTTTTTTTTTGGGGGGGGGTACCCCTCACATATCCAATATTCTTCACCAGCACCATAATTCAAATGTTTCAATCGTTTCCCCTTCTTCCTATTCATTGTCTGGCTTTCATGTGCATATGAAGACATCGAAAATACTTTGGTTTAGGCCAGGCACCCCTTAATTCTTAAAGTGACACTCTTTGCTCTTTAATACTTTAAAGAAGTCGTGTGCAGCAGATTCACCCAATGCAGTGCATTTATTTTGATGTCGTTAATTGTGGACGTAAGTCAGTGGTTCTTAACCTGTGGGTTGTGACCCCTTTGGGGGATAGAATGACTCTTTCACAGGGGTTGCCCAATTCATAACAGTAGCGAAATTACAGTTACAAAATAGCAAGGAAAATAATTTTATGGTTGGGGTCACCACCACATGAGGAACTGTATGAGAGTCCCGGCATTAGGAAGGTTGTGAACCACTGATCGAAGTAAACTTAAATTCTTGACCTCTTCAATAATTTCTCCACTTATATTGATGATTGGTCCAGGTGTGAGGATTTGTTTTCTTTTACACTGAGTTACAATCCAGCTGAGGGCTGCAGTCTTTGATCTTCCTCGGCAACTGAGTCCAGTCCTCCTTGCTTTCAGTAAACAAGATTGCATCACCTGTATATTGCAGGTTGTTAATCAACCTTCCTCCAATCCTGATGCCACATTTCCTTCATACAGTCCAGCTTCTCCAGTCATTTGCTCAGCATTCAAATCGACTAATTATCGGACACAGTATTCCTTCATTACGTTTGAATGGCTTCCTCTTGGTCTACCTCCAGGTTCCACGTGAGCACAATTAGCATTCAGAAAGTCCCATTCTTCTCAATGCCATCCATTGTTTGTTACAATGCATGCAGTTGAATGCCTTTGTGTCATCAAGAAAACACAAGTAAACATCTTTCTGACTTTATCGATTTCGGCCAAGAGCCATCTGATGTCAACGACGATGTCTGTCTTCTAACCCAGCTTGAATCTCTTGGCAGCTCCCTGTCAATGCCCTGGTGCAACTATTTGCGAATTATCTTCAGCACAGTTTTACATGCAGGTGATATTTTACCCCAATTTTCACATTCTGCTGGGTCACTTTTCATAGGCACCAAGGTGGATCTCTTCCAGGGGGTTGGCCAGGTAGTTGTATTCAAAAGTTCTCAGTAGAAGCTAGCAAGTGCTTCCAGCACTGTATGAGCTTGTTGAAATATTTCAGTTGAGATCCTGTTGATTTCAGAAGCCTTGCTATTGGCTCCTGCTTTTAGCGCAGGTGGGACTCCTCCGCTGTAAGCCAAGCCAAGGGCATTCAGCTCAAGCTCTGGGTCAGCAAACCCAGCTCTCTGAATTAAGTGTCCGGAGGCACCTCACTTCCCAACTCAGCCTCTTCCTACACAAAAAAACACTCCGTTTTCCTTGCTCCCTGGGTTGGGAAGTCTACCCCTCTGCCCCGTGCTCTGACTCCCGATTCTGTGGCTGCCCCTCTGATGCTATGGCTGTCATCTGGATCCAGAAGGTTCACTGCTCAGGGATCTCAAGTTCAAAGGGCAAGTCCAAGTTCAAGTCCATTCCTGGCTCTTGCTAGTATTGAGATCACTGCTTCTCGGGGGTGCTCATTTTATACACAGCAGGACGGCATTCCGGAGAATCCTGTCCACGGTTACTCACAGAGGAATCCTATCAGTATCTTCCCTTCATCTACTTTATAGACCAATGCCAAAAAAGGTCCTTTGGTGGGAGTTCGAGACTTTGGCTAGAAGAGCGACATTAAATAATTCATTGTTCCTGGGAGTATTCAATAAGTCAAATCTGCTCTTGAGATAATCTCTAAGTTCAGATGCAATATACTCAAGGTTATGCCTTGTGCTTCTTTGCATCTTCTTCAATTTCAACTGTAACTTGCCTATGAGCAGCTGAAGGTCTGTTCCATTCAGCTTCTACCTTGTTTCGGCTGATGATGTTGACGATCTCTATTGTTTCTTCCCTGTGTATTTCACCTGGCCAAGAGCAGGTGTGTGTATGATCTCTATGGTGTTGAAAAAAGATGCTTGCCACGAAGTCCTTGATCTTGCAAAATTCTATCATGTGATCTCTAGCTTTGTTTCTATCACCAAGGCTGTACTTAGAAACTGTGGCTCCTTCATCTTTGTTTCCAAGGTTTGCATTCCATTCACCAGTCATTATCAATACATCTTGACTGTGGGTTTGATCAGTTCAGACTGGAGAAGCTGGGAGACTTCATCAGTTTCGACACCACTGTAAGTCGGTGCCTAAAGGTGAATAATCGTTTCGTTAACTGGACATTCTTGTAGGTGTGTAGATATCATCCTATCCTAGTTTGTATTACAAAATAGATCTTCCAGTGTTCCATTCCTCTTGACTTTGTCATTCCCGAAATAGTAAATCAGGTGAATGGTAAATCAGGCTCAAAATGGCCAATACCCGACAAGGGAACAACACGGCACCCAAAATGGTAGTGAGCGGGGAGTGGCAGGCCTGGTGGGGAATGATCAAGGGTAAGGTTGCGTAGAGAAGAGGTATAGCTGTAGCCCAGGTGGGGACGGAGCATGGTAGTGGGGCAGGAGGAAAGTCAAGGGAGATGGAGGAAGGAGCTGGGAGTCAAGGGACATTTATGGAGGTCTAGACAAAGACATGTACATGCAAATATATATATGAGGATGGGGAAATAGATCTAAGTGTCTACTTTTATAGGTTTAGTATTAAGGTGGCGGAAGGACCTTGGGCCTCTACTCAAGCACTCCCTCAATGCATGAATACTTTTTTTTAATTAAATTTGCACTCTATGATGCTCACTCTCCCGACACAACTGCTGAAGCCAAAGCGGGTGAACAAGTAAATGTGGGGAAGAACGCTGATGGTGCCCGGCTATCAAAAGAGATAGTGACTGGGGTCTTAAAGGCTTGAAGATAAACAAGTGGCCATCTAAGCTCAGAAGCAACAAAGCCCACATGGAAGAACACACCAACCTGTGTGATCGCGTGGTCCCAAAGGGATCAGTTATCAGGCATCAAAGAACAAAAAATCATATCATTGGCTGCACACCTCCATGATACAATCACTGAAGACAAACGGGTGCATAAGCAAATGTGGCGAAGAAAGCTGATGGTGCCCGACTATCGAAAGAGACAGTGTCTGGGGTCTTAAAGGCTTGAAGGTGAACAAGTGGCCATCTAGCTCAGAAGCAACAAAGCCCACATGGAAGAAGCACACCAGCCGGTGTGATCACGAGGTGCCAAAGGGACCAGGTATAAGGCATCATGCAAAAAAAAAAAAGAATATGTGTGTGTGTGTGTGTGTGTGTGTGTGTGTGTATGAATGAAGGGGGAAGTGCAGAGTGGAGACCCGAGGCCCAAGTGTCGGCCACTGGAGATCCTCTCACAAAGGGGTTTAGGAAAGGAGACGGGTCAGTCAGGGTGTGATGTAGTACCGATGAAGAGCACAGCTTTCCCCCTGATCCTGGATGCTTCCTCCCCCCAACTACCATGATCCGAATTCTACCTTGTAGGGCTGGATAGGGCAGAGATTGTACACTGGTGCATATGGGAGCTGGAGACACAGGGATTCCAGGGTGGACGATACCTTCAGGACCAGGGGTGTGAGGGGCGATGCTGGGAGAGTGGAGGGTGAGTGGGTTGGAAAGGGGGAACTGATTACAAGGATCCACATGTGACCTCCTCCCTGGGAGATGGATGGCAGAGAAGGGTGGGAAGGGAGACTCCGGATAGGGCAAGATATGACAAAATAACAATCTGTGGATTATCAAGGGCTCATGAGGGAGTGGGGAGCGGGGAGGGAGGGGAAAAAAAAGAGGACCTGGTGCAGAGGGCTTAAGTGGAGAGCAAATGCTTTGAGAGTGATTAGGGCAAAGAATGTACAGATGTGCTTTATACAATTGATGTATGTATATGTGTGGGTTGAGATAAGAGTTGTATGAGCCCCTAATAAAATGTAAAAAAGGAAAAGAAAAAAAAAGAAAGAAAATGATTAGGGCAAAGAATGTACAGATGTGCTTTATACAATTGATGTATGTATATGCATGGATTGTGATAAGAGTTGTATGAGCCCCTAATAAAATGTTTTTAAAAAATGGCCAATACCCATTCATTTCACACACCAATGCCTAGCATCTCCATCTTTCTGCATCCACTTCATTCTCCATGGCTCCCAATTGTCCTAGATCCATGCTTTGCACATCCCACCTGCAATGACTCAGGGATATTTGTAGTGGTGAAATCTAATTTTGAGTCAGGTGTCCCACCAGCACATGAAGCTCTCAAAAGCTTCGCTCCGTCCACACGACGAAAATAGATTCTCCTCTGAAGAGGCAGCTCTTCCCCAGGCGTCTTTGCGTGTCCTCCAACCCAAAGGCCTCGTCTTCCAGCACCAGAGCAGACCATGGTCGGCTGAAGCGGACAGCCTGTTCCTTCTTTCTGGGATGTTCTTAGTCTGGAGGCTCTGCAGCAACCTGTTCACTTTGGGGGACCCTGCAGGTATTTGGAATATTACCAGTGGCATGACTTCCAGCATCACACCACCACAGAAGAAACGAGAGATTGACGGCTTTGTATTGCGATGTGAATTCACATGGAACTACATACATGTGCAAAAACATGCTTGGAAAAGTGAACCCTCCATGGATCGAGAGATAGAACCTGCCCTGCACCCTAGGAGCTCTTTTTAAGTCCTTTGCCCATCATGTCCCTGGAGAATCACTATTCTGACCCCTGGTCCCCTCATTTCACCTAGTTGGTTGTTTTTTTTTAAGCTTTCCGATCTAACTTTCATCACATGTACAGTAAAGCCTTCTTTGTTTCATCCACTCGGCCTTCTGACTCATCAGGGTGTATATGACACAGTTGGTTCATTCCTGTTTCTGCATTCAGTTTACTGAGCTCTCAGATGTTTAAATTGACAGTGTTTGCGCATCGGAGAGGAGTCTTGCTTTTCATAAAACATACTGGCCATTTGTGTCTCTTCTCTAGAAAAGTGCTTGTTTTTGCATCTTTCTTTAGATTCAGAAGAAGCTTAGTGAAGGTTGTGTGTTTCCCTAGGATCAGACTGGACAAATGAATGGAACTGTCAAATTTCTTTGCTTTTTTTAGAATAATAGTGTCTAATTAGCGTGTGTACCCTGGTTATCCCATAACCCACTCACATGGAAAAGTGAGGGAAATCACTTCTTCCAGCCTGGAAGGGAAACAGGTGCTTTGCGGTCCTCTTACTAATCAATTGATCAATTGATTCCTTTGCTCATGATGTATGGATTGAGTATCACCTATAACAGAGTGCCGTCTATATTAGGTGGTACAAATGGCCCAGATGCTAACAGAAAGGTTGGTGGCTGGTGTTCACTCCCCAGTGCCTTGGGAGGAAGGCCCGGCAATCTGTTGCTGAAAAGCCAGCCGTTCAAGACACTTTGAAGCACAAGTGTGCGTAGACATACATGGTCTCTCATGAGTGGGAGCTGACTTGACAGCAGCTGATGTTCACCATTTTGGGGTGTGCCCCTCCTTCAGTCTGTATTTTGAATTCTGTCTCTCCCCCCTCACCCCCAGCCAAGGAGACCTGGTGGTACAGAGGGTTGACCATTGGGCTGCAAACCATAAGGCCAGTAGTTCAAAACCACTAGTGGGACAAAAGTGAGGCTGTCTGCTCCTGAAGAGATGAGCTGTCTTGGAAACCCTGTGGAGCAGTTCTCCTCAACTCAGCCCTGCAGGGGCCCCTCAGAGTTGGATTGGATTTATGGGCGGTGGATTTGGTTTGGGCTTTCCTTCCAATGAATTGGCTGGGTCTTAGGGACTTACTGGCAAGTAGGTCAAGGTGCAGGGGCCTTGGAAACGAGCTTCTCTAGGAATTTCTGCACTAAATCAATATGAAGAGTTCCTTGGAAGGATTTTTAAGAAGCTTTTTGGTTCTTTCTTATAAACTAAAAGAAAAAAACAGAAAGTCTCTATATATGTATGTGTCTATATATCAGTATATATGTGTGCATATATACACACCAGTATGTATATCCCCATATACAAATTTTAGGCCCATTATTTCATTTATCTATTTTGATCACCTGGATGTTTATTTAACAATATGTCAAAGGCAAATTTTTCCATGTCAACTCCTATCCTTCTACAGCATTTAAAAAAATAATTTTATTAGGGACTTACACACCTCCCATCACAATCCATACATACATCAGTTGTGTAGAGCACATTTGTACATTTGTTATCCTCATCATTCTCAAAACATTTGCTCTCCACCCAAGCCCCTGGCATCAGGTCCTCATTTTTCCCCTCCCTACCCCTTTCCCCCTCCCTCATGAACCCCTGATAATTTATAAATTATTATTTTGTCATATCTTTCTCTCTCCCACGTCTCCCTTCCCCAATTTCTGTTGTATGTCCCCCAGGGAGGAGGTCACATGTAGATCCTTGAAATAGGTTTCCCCTTTCCAACCCACTCTCCCTCTACCCTCCCAGTATCTCCACTCACACCACTGGTCTTGGGGGGATCATCCACCCTGGCTTCCCTGTGTTTCCAGTTCCCATCTGTACCAGTGTACATCCTCTGGTCTAGTCAGCCTTGCAAGGTAGGATATGGATCATGGCAGTGGAAGGGGGGAAAGGAAGCATTTAGGAACTAGAGGAAAGTTGTATTTTTGATCGTTGTCACACCCTGTCTTGTCTCCTCCCCAAGACCCTTCTGTAAGGGGATGTCCAGTGACCTATAAATGGGCTTTGGGTCTCCACTCTGCACTCCCCCGCTCATTCACTATGGTAAGTTTTTTGTTCTTTGATGCCTGATTAACTGATCCCTTCAGCACCTCGTGGTCACACAGGCTGGTGTGCTTCTTCCATGTGGGCTTTATTGCTTCTGAGCCAGATGGCCGCTTGTTTACCTTCAAGCCTTTAAGACCCCAGACGCTATCTCTTTTGATGGCCAGGCACCCTCAGCTTTCTTCGCCACATTTAGTTGTTCACCCACTTTGTCTTCAGTGGTTGTGTCGGGAAGATGAGCATCATAGAATGCCAATTTAATAGAAGCAAGGATTCTTGCATTGAGGAGTACTTGAGTGGAGGCCTAATGTCCCTCTGCTACCTTAATACTAACCTTATAAATATATGCACATAGATCTATTTCCCCATTGTCACGTATAAATATATTTGCATATGTACATGTCTTTATCTAGACCTCTGCCTCCCAGCTCTTTCCTGTATTTTCTTTGACTTCCCTCCTGTCCCACTATCATGCTCAGTCCCCACCAGAGTTTCAGCAATTCCTCTTAGTTATATTACCCTTGATCATGCCTAACCAGGCCTCCTACACCCTCCTCACCACCGATTTGGATTGCTTGTTGTTCCCTTGTCCCTGGGTTTATTAACACCACTACCTTTCCCCCCACCTCCCCATCTCCCATGTCCCCACGGAACTATCAGTCCTGTTGTTTTCTCCGATTGTTCACCCAGCTTATCTTATTTAGGCAGACCTGCGAAGATCGTAACATGCACAGAAACAAGACAGAGCACAACCAAGCAACAATATACAACAAAACAACAATAAACTAATGACAAAAACAAAACAAAACTCAACAAGAAAGAAGCTTGTAGTTAGTTCAAGGATTATTTGTTGGCCTTTAGGAGTGTTTTCCAGTCCAGTCTGTTGGGGTACCATGCCCTGGCCCCAAAGTCCACCTTCAGCTTTCCCTGGGGACCTCACTGCTTCACTCCTTGCTGTTTTGTTGCACCCCCTTGATGTTTTGCTTTGGTGTGACGGATCCAATTGGGTGCAATTCTCTCACTGTGTCTCCGGTGTTGTCGCCTATAGGGCTATGGGTCAGTGAGGGACGTCATGTCTCATAGTGGGGCCGGCCATGTGGTCCTCTCTGTTGACTAGCTGTTCTAATTGGGAACATCGACCTCCTGGCCTGGTGGGCCATGGTGTGCTCCACTTTCTCCTCCTCCCCCTTCATCTGCTCCCGTGTGCTTCGATCAGATATGTCCCTTTTCCAGAGCTCTAGATTCAGTGCCATCCTTTGATATAAATTCTTCTGAGGGAGAAGATGTCCCCTTAGTAGTTGGGGTTGGGGCTGGCCCCCCAGACCTATCCACTGTTTCCCCACTCCACACCAGCATGTTGCATTCACATCTTGCATTCACATCTTGGAGCATCGGGTTGAAATCTGGCCCCTCTTTCCCTGTGGAGACACAAACAATACCCTCCCCTTGGGTGGGTTTGTGCCCTGTGCCCCCTCTACCCTTTTCTTTTTTTATTATTATTATTTTTTTCCTTTACCCACCTCCTTTTTTAGTTGTCTACCATGTGTATATCGCTGAATTTGGTCTGGTCCCTGACACACCACCTGGTCCTCACACCAGTAATATTTGTACACCATAGCTTTTTCCCTATGCCCCATTTGCCCTTTTTTTTAATTAATTTTTTTTTTTAGCTTACCTCAGCCGCCTTTCAAGTCTTTCTATCTTTAAGTCAATCCTGTCTTGAGGTCTGTTTTCTCTTTTTCATCCTCTGGGTGAGGTCGTTCTATGTGGTGGTCTCTTATTTATGCTTGGCGAGTGTGGTTCTTCTGCCCATACTGGGTTGGGAAGGATCTTTTGTAGGGCTGGGTTTCTTCTAACATATTCTTTGAGTTTTTCCTTGTCTGGGAAGACTCTTACTTCTCCATCTATCTTGATCGATAATTTGGCTGGGTATTCTTGGGTTTGCATTGTTTTCCTTCAAGTTTTTGAATATGTTACTCCACTCTCTCCTCTTCTTCATAGTTTCTGCTGATAGGTCTTCATAGTTTCTGCTGATATTCTTATTTGGGAACCTTTTATGTGATTGCTTGCTTTTCCCTAGCTGCTCTCATGATTTTCTCCTTTTCCTCAAAGTTGGATAATTTAACTATTATGTGCCTTGCTGACTTCTTCTTGGGCTCCAGTCTTGCTGGGGTTCTTTCAGCCTCCTGAATGGTTGCCTGGTTTTCATTCACTAAGCTGGGGAAGCTTTCCTCCAAGACTTCTCTCACTATTTTTGCACTTGACTTCTTTGTTGTGTCTTCCTCCGGTAAGCCAATAATTCTAATGTTGTTCCGCTTCATAGCTCTTAAGTTTTCTTCAGCTTCTCTGATGATCTTATTAGATTTTTGTTCGCGTCTGTTAAAGTCTGCTTGACTGTCCTCCAAGTCACTGATGCGGTTCTCTGATTCCTCCAGTCGCTTCTCGAGGTCCATGAGTATGCTACTGGTTTTTGTTATCTCCTCCCTAAGCTCCTGTAATTTCTCTTTGATTTATGGCTTTTACCTCTTCTATCATTTCATCCTTTTTCTGTATTGTTTCCCTCATATCCTCTATGACTCCAAGTAGCATTCTGAAAATTTCTTTGTGTGGCAGCTCAATGTCTGCTTCCTCTATACATGTCATTATGTTCAGGACATCTGGCATTGCCTTGTTTTTCTCCCGTTTTTTTTCGTTGAGCTCGTTGGGACTGATGGCTGTTTGCGTTGTGTTGTTTTAGATGAGCCAGGTGCTATTTTCCTTGGAGTTGAAGAACACTGGCTCTCTCTGGGAGACTTGTAGAAGTGCTTCTTCGAACTGCCTATAGCTTATTTCACTATGGAATTAACCTACCACTTTATCCTCCTGTGGCTTCCCTCTCAGGGAAGTGACCCAGAAGGGTGCCCACTTTGGTGTTGTGGAGATTGGGCAGAGGCTCCTGCAGCAGCTTGGAGAGTTGAGGAGTGTTGGCTGAGCTGCCTTATGCCCCCAGGCACACAGGCAGGAATTTCCCAGTAAGAAGCTGAGCAAAGTATCCCCTGGTGGAGGTCAGCAGGGCCTTCTCCGCCTCAGGCTAGCTACACAGGGTGGAGCTCACCTAGCTGGGTGTGGCACAGGTGTAAATGCCCTCGGCTTAGGGGAGTGGTCTGGAGGTTAGCAGTAGAATGTGAGAGACCAAGAAAGAGGCAAAGAGGAGACAAAATGTTAAAAAGCAAGCCTGTTGAGTCTGAGGATTTTATTTTTTTATCTCCCTGGCCACCTAGAGTATAATAAAATGTAATTGTTTCTCACAGTCACTGGGCTGCAGCTCCTTGCTGTTTAAAGTTGACTCTTGCTACAGCGGGTCTTTGTTATGCTAAAAGCCGCCAGGCCCTGTAGCTGAGTTCTGGCATTCCTTAGCTAGGTTGCTTCTTATGCTGATTTATGTTAAGGGCCTCCGCCTATGTGCTCCCTGGAGCTGAGCAACCAGACTTGGGTTTGAGTTTTAAACCAATAATATATATTTCACCCCCCTTTTTTTCTTGTGATGTGCTCCAATTTGGGGGTTGTCAGGCTGGCCCCCAGCGGGCAGATCCAGCTTATTGGGGGGTTGCTTCCTTCTAAACCAATTGGAACTAAATTTGCTCCCTGGACGCCCAACTTTCTGCTTATTTTCTCCCACACCGCTATCTTCCTAAGGTAATACAATACTTTTTCTTTTACTCTGAGTATGGCTACCCACCACCCTTCCCCTGTCGTGGGCTCAAGGCAGCCAACCATGCAGAGAGCTCCGGAGTGCGGTTCCCCTCGTGTCCGGGATTCTGTCCCATCTCGGGCGTCTGCCTGCAGAAATCGCTATTCCCGGCAAGGGCACAGCCGGCGCCTGCGGACTTGCCAAAGCTAGAGCGCTTTAAAGCATTCTTGGTTTGCTTCGTGAGTGGAAATCCCACACAAAAAGGGGTTCAGGAGAAACCCTGGTACCCTCGTTCTAGTTTCAGGACTCCATCTCCCCGTTTCCTTCGCCTTACCTCCTGATTTTCTGGTCTGGCAGCAGCAGCTCCGGAGGGATGAGGCCATCTGGTCGCCATTTTCTCTCCCTTCTGTCTACAGCATTGTTAATTGCTGCATCCCGGTTTCACTGTCCAGATGTGCATGAACTTATCTCCTGTTTGGGGACAATTCCCCTTATCATTTTACAACTGCAAATGACATGGAAGAGGGCAGGCTTGTAGGGAAATCTGTGCCCACAGCTTATGCCCTGGGCCTGCCTTCCGGATGTGGGAGAGCTCCTTACAAGGCTGTGTGCTTTTCAAGGTTCTTGGTTTGTGTGATGACGTGGCCCCAAGAAAGCTTCCACGATACCCACTAACCCACCCCCAACTCTGATCAGGTTTGAATATAATTGAGAAATTTCTATTTTTCCCACTTGAGAGTGGAAGAGGTATTCCTTTGCTTTAGCTCAATTTTGGGGGGTGGGGGTGGGAGGAGTCTGAGTAAGGTTGCCTGATTTTTCCTTCAATGCATACTGGTCTTTTGTCATCCTTCTTTTGTGAGTTATTTGTTCCCATTAGACTCAGTCAAGTAATGTTGCTATTTGGAGACACCACTGGTGCATGACTTTAACAAACGCATGTGTATTCTCTCGCCGTTTAGGAGGCTAGAAGTCAGACCCCCGTGTCCCTCTGTTCCCCAGAGATGACCTCGTAGCTCGGCTTCATTCTTCCCATGGGTCTAGGGGTTTCCTAGTATAGGGACCCTATGTCCAAAAGACACACTTTACGCCCAGTTCCTCTTGCTTGTTCAACACGTTTATATCAAACATGAAGGCACCCTGGTGGTAGTGTCAGTTAAGTGCTTGCTGAACTGCTAACTGCAAAGTCAGTGGTTCAAAGCCCCCAGTTGCTCTCTGGGAAGAAGGCAGGGCTGTCTGCTCCTACAAAGATTCAAAAAGCCTTGGGAGTCCTGCACAGAGTCACCATGAATCCGATCGACTCGGAGGTAGCTGTCCATCAAATAAGTGGACAAGCAAATCATTTTAAGATCAAACAAATCTCACCAGCCAGTCCAACCTGCTAGGTGTGCTTTTAAAACGATAACAAAATGATCCTAAGCAAGCAATATTTATAGAGTGCTTCTTTTATGCCGGCATCATCTGAGTAAAACAGCCCCATGAGCTTGCCTCTGCTACCACATCCACTCGACGGATGGAGGGCAGGGGGCGGTTAGTACATTTCTCAAGGTTTTACAGCTTCTGAGAGTGGCCACAGGGCTATCAATCAGATGATGAACCTGATACACAGTGCTGGGGACTTTAAGGAACTCAGTAACACTGTTCAATAGATTTCTTGTTCCTCGTGAAAGCACTTACATTTGTAAATCTGTCTAATATAGAAATTCAAAGCATCAAATTTGTCTTCTCCATAAGCAGTGCTTGCTGGGCACATGAAGTCACTACCTCCCTGTACTAACCCCAAGCCCTCCCTGCACCGGACCCCCATGGATTACTGGTTAGGAAGCATTACTTGGACCCTTTGCTTTTCAGGAAGGGGTGAACTGGGGTTCAAGGGTAGGCAGGAACCTGCTCAAGGCCCCATACCAAGTATATGGCCCCACAACTAGGATTTAGACTCGGGCTACCCAGCCCAGACCAGGGTGTATCTTTAGGTCAGCAACCCTCACCCTCATATTCCTTTGTTCTCGGTGGGCGGACAGAGGATGCTGTGGTAGGAACCAGAGCTGCCAGCTTCTCATGGTGCCAGCCTCTAGGGAAACCAAGTGGGTACGGACTCCCAGTCCCTTGGCCACACTGACTGCTGGGCATTCCAGGACCCTGGCCCTGTGCCAGGGGTGAAAACGGAGCTGCAGGCACTGGGCCACAGCCTGCCCCCGCCTCCTGGGTCTGCATCTCATTGCTGGGTCTGCAACTCTCTCGTAATCTCTGTCCGTACAGACTCCCAGGAGCCGGCAGGAGAGAGCTCTGGCAACAGCTCAGAGTCCTTCGTGCGGCCGCCGACCACCCCCTCTCCCCAGGCCTTGCTGGGCAAGTGGAACCAGAGCCTGCAAAAGCTGCCAGAGCATCCCCTGAGAGAGACCCAATAGAGGCCACCAGTCCCTGTGTATTCTTCCCCCAAATGGAAGGCCTTTTGGCTCTGTCATTCTCAAGAAGGAAGAAGATTTCAGCTGCACACCAGTCAGGCCAGTGAGGCTGGACTTGCCCCCAGGAACAGGGAAAACATAACCAAGACCCTGGAGCCTATCCTGTTTCCCTTTTTGCATTTGCTACCAGGTGGCTCGGCACACCTCATATTATAATGGAGCTTTTGGTGTAGTTGGCTCCGTTCTTTCTCCCCAAGGCCTCTCCTATGCTCTGGTTGTTTCTTTACTGCTCAGTTGGGTAGGAGGTATGTGTATTGTAAACCACCCCTAATCCTGTAGGTGAAGAAGGTGGGCTATTCGTGAAAGAGAAGACTGGATAGCGAGTGGAAAGAGAGAAGGGAATGAATGCTCTTCTGACAGGAAGGTGGTTGGCCAAGGATTGTCACTCCATTCTGACACCTAGCGACCCGATGGGACAGAGCAGAGCTGTCCCCTGGGGCTCTGGAAAAACTGCCTTGTCTTTCTCCCATGGAGCCATTGGTGGGCTTGAACCATCGATCAGTGCTTAGCCCAAGGCCTTAACCTGAGGCCTTAATACCTTCTGTATGCCTCTTTCCTCTGCCTCTCTCCCACTTCTTCTTCTCTCCCCCCCACCTCCCCAATCCTCTCCTCTCTTCTTGTCAGTCCTTGTTTCTCTTTCTGGTCACTACTTTTTATTGCTCTCTCTCTGTTTCCTCCATCTTGAGTTTTTCTTCTGGTTCTGACCCCCTCCCCCCTGCCCCCACTTGCTGCTGCAGCCAGTGTTTGCCACCCTTAGAGACCAGCAAGACTTGGCTCTTTGGAAGGCCTCCCTCCCTCCTGGGGACAGCACAAAGTGCTCTGGGGGCAGTGTGGTGGTGAAGTGCTGAATTAACTGCTGACAGAAGGGTAGGTGGTAGGAACTCACCAGCCCCTCCCCCGGGAGAAAGCTGTAGGTCCACTCCCATAAAGTGCGCAGCCTGGGAACCCTGCTCCCTCATAGTGCCTCATTATCAGGGCCCCCAGTGGTACAGTGGCTACGTGTTGATCAGCTGACTGCAAGGTCAGCAGTTTGAATCCACCAGGGGAGAAAGATGTTTGGTTTTTTTTTTTTTTAATCACTGAAGACTAAGTGGGTGCATACGCAAATGTGGTAAAGAAAGCCAATGATACCCGGCTATTAGAAGATATTGTGTCTGGGGTCTTAAAGATTTGAAGATAAACAAGTGGCCATCTAGGTGGGAAGCAATAAATCCCACATGGAAGAACACACCAGCCTGTATGTTCATGAGGATAGGATCAGGTATCAGGCATCAAAGACCCAGGACAAAAAAATCATGTAATTGTGAATGAGAGGGAGTGCGGAGTGGAGATCCAAAGCCCATATGTAGGCAATTGGACATCCCCTTACGGAAGGGTCTCGAGGAGGAGATGAGCCAGTCAGTGTGCAGTATAGCACCAATGAAACACACAACTTTCCTCTAGTTCTTTAATGCTTCCTCCCCGCCACTATCATGACCCTAACTCTACCTTACAAATCTGGCTAGACCAGAGCATGTACACAGGTACAGAGAGGAGCTGGAAACACAGGGAATCCACGACAGATAAACCCCTCAGGACCAATATTGAGAAGGGGAAGGTGGGGGAGAAAGGAGAAACCGGTCACAGTGACCTACCTATAACGCCCTCCCAGGGGGATGTACAACAGAAAAGCGGGTGAAGGGAGACAGGTCAGTATAAGACATGAAATAAATAATAATTTATAAATTATGAGGGTTCATGAGGGAGGGAGGGGAAACGAGAAGCTGATAACAAGGGTTCAGATAGAAAGAACATGTTTTGAGAATGATGATGGCCACACATGTGCTTGACACAACGGACACAATGGACGTGTGCGTGGATTGTGGTAAGTGCTGTACAAGCCCCCAGTAAGATGATTGAAAAAGGGAGAGTTCGTCTCAGAAACCACAGGAGCCCCGTGCTGTCGGGTTGCCGTGAGTCCTATCGACCGGATGGTCATGATTTGATGTGTGTTTCTTTTGGGGGTGGGAAGATAACCCAGGAGGTGTGATTAGTCCCATCTTAACCAAAGGTGAAACCAATGTTGGGGAGCTTGAGGGACCATCCCAGGCTCACACACCTTATGTTTGAGATCGGACCTTACGAGTCCAATCCCATCCGTCTGTGCTGTACCTGGCTCTCAGTGCCCACCACGCCACCCTCACGAGGCCTTCAGAGCTCATGGGGTCAGGGTCTCATGGGGTCAATTCAAAATAAGAACCCACGCCCACCCCCCTTTCTCCTCACCAGAGGGACATGGTAAAGCGGGGCGAGGAATTATGACATTTTTCATTTGGGGGTCATTTGCAAAATCTCTATTGAGACCTGGGTGTAGTGGTTCCAAACTGGGCTGCAATCTGCATGGTTGGTAGTTCAAAAGCACTAGCAACTCTGAGGGAGAGAGAGACTGGGCTTTCTAATCTTGATGTCATGATGAGTCAGTGTCAACTCTATGCAGGGATTTAAAAAAAAATTTTTTTTTTTAGTGGTAGTGTAATGTGATGCACACTTGGCTGCTCGTTGCCAGGTCAGCAGTTTGAAACCACCAGCTGCTTTGCAGGAGAACAAAGAGGCTTTCTATTCCTGTAAAGAGTTATAATATCGGAAACTCACAAGGGCAGTTTTACCTGGTTCCGTAGGGTCACTATGAATCAGAATTCACTGGATGGCAGTGAGGTGTTTTTTTGTTTGTTTGTTTTTTGTACCAGGACTGATGAGAGGGCGAGGCAGGAAGGTGCTTGGGTACAGTGTTGTAGACCCTTTCTCTCTAGTGCGGGACCCTGAGAGTGAGGGAATGAGTGAGTGCCCCCCGCCCCAAAGTTTACACCCTCGCACCTTGCCTGCCTGGCCCTAGCCCCAGCCCTGGTTCCAGGCACTGTTCTGGGTGCTGGCAGTTCAATGCGACCGAGAATTCAAAGACAGCCCTGTATGACATCGGCCACAGCTACATTCCTGATCACCCTCCTGGGCTGTCCCTAGCCTCCCCCAAATCCATACACTTTGTGGAGGAGAGCCTACAATTAGCTACATTTCCAGCTGAGGCTGTCAGGTGACCTGCCCACTGAATGGCTGTGGATTTGAACTCAGGCTGTGCTGCTCCAAAGCCCAGGTCCTCTCCATTTAGGCTGTGCTGCCAGATGTGCGGTATGGATTCAAGTGAGAACTGGCCTTCTGGACCCAGGCTGGTCAGGTCCTTCACAGCCTGCCAGCCTGGCCCCCAAGTGGCACCTGGACTTGAGGGCTGAAGTTGTAACCCGCTACAGGATGACTGAGTGATCGTGCTGGACGGGTAGGGTGGAGGTGGGGTGCGGGGCTAGCGGTGAGCCAGGTCTGAAGCATAAAGCTTGGATTGGGGCTTCTATGTCTTGAATGACTGGGACACAGAATGGCTGTGTCTGGAATGGGCTGGGTGACCTTGGGTAAGTCACTGGACACCTAGCCCTGGTTTCTGCCTGAGTGACCCCCCAACCCCTGCCCCCTCCGGTGCCCTGGGAACCCTCTATCCCCTGGGATACCAGTCTGGCCCAGCACCCAGCACTGAGATCCTGCATCCACCACGAGGCCCCGAGTCAGGGCAGGGGTCGAGCCCCGCGTGCCTGCAGGTGAAGGGTGCAGGGATGGGGTGCAGCAAGTCAGTCCCCTGTGTGTTCTCTTCTTGCCACCAGGCGCTGGGCTGCTGCCGCTCTCCAGGACCTGCTCCCCTGCGGGGACGCGGACCCTGTGTCCGGACCGGCCCCCGGTTCCCCGGCAGCGCTGTGTCCCACTCGCCCTCGGCAGACGCCCACAGCGGGGGTGGGTGGGGGGGACGAGCCGGCATTCCTCCGCAGCCTGCCGGGAGGGGCCTCCGCCGCTCCCCGCGCGCCCCCTTCCCGGCCGCCAGCCAACTGCGTGCCCCCGGGGCCGGCAAGAAGCCACATGCCCCCGCAAGGAATGCCGGGCCGGGCGGGCCGGGCGGGGGGCGGCGCCGGGCCGGAGCTCCCCGCCGGGAAGGTGGGTGCGAGCGGATGGCGAGCCGCGCGCGCCCCCGGCCCGGCCCGCCGCTCTTCGTGGCGCGGACACCCGCCCGGAACGGCCCGCGGGCGCCGGGGCTGGGGGCGGGTGACCCGGGCACCCCCAGCCCCGGCGCCCCCTGTCCCCGTCGCCTCCGAGGAGGGTGCAGGCCGCCTTGCTTCCCCACACCCCTTCCCGCCGGCCTTGGGGCCCCGGTGGGGAGCAGGGGGCTGATTAGCCAAGGAGCAGGGGTGGGGCCAGCGGGGCCCAGGGAGTGACTCACAGGCGCTGCTCGCCCAGAACAGGGGCCCGAGCGCGCTCCCGGCCCGCGCTGCGCACTGGCCAGGCCCGACAAGTGCCCTGGGCTTGGCATGACGACCCCGGGGCGCCGAGGGCTGGGCTGAAGCCCAGTGCGGTGGTGGAGGGCGGTAAGCGGCGGGCCGGGAGACACCCCTAGAGTGGGGGTGGGGGTGGGGCACCCCCCAGGCCCCGCCTGTACCTGCTCTGAGCAGGCAAGTCGGGTCTGACTGCTGCAGCTGGCCACCCCTGGGTGCTGGGCCGCTCTGCTATGGCACCCCAGCGCTGCCCAGGCCCTTAGATCCCAGTTTGACTTGACCTGCCCCTTCCTTGCTGTCCTGTGCAGAGCTGTGCTCAGGCTTCTGTGGGTCCCCTCGTGGGCGGCCTTTGCCCCCTGGATTGGGGTCCCAGGCTGTAGTTTCCTGCCAGGGTGGGTTTCCTGGCCCCAGCTGCCCCAGTCCCAGACCCCAGGGGCCTGGTGGCTCCAGCCCGCCCACCCCAGGGCCATCTCCGGGTGGAAATGGCATTTTCTCTTGGCCGGCCTACAGCTGCTGTGTGTCTGTGTTCCAGCACTTCCTCTGGGGAGGGCAGGGCGGGTAACCGGACTCCCTGGGACCCTCGCTTGCCCTCCCCGTGGCTCACCCCTCTTCCCCGTCTCTTTGATCCTCTCCCTGTGCCGGTCCCCAGGACAGAATGACGGAGAACATGAAGGAATGCTTGTCGCACACCAAGGCTGCGGTTGGGGACATGGTGACAGTGGTGAAGACAGAGATCTGCTCCCCACTCCTGGAGCAGGAGTATGGCCAGCCCTGGTGAGGCCCCTGTGTGGGATGGGAGGGCCAAGGGTGCCCTGACCTGGGTTGGTTGGGGACCCTGGAAAAGCAGCCTCCGCTTGTAGCCCATCTTCCTCTACCCTGGCAGCAGGCATGCGCACAGGCTCTTGAGCAAGCCGAGCAGGGCCCACTCAGGCCTGGGCCCAGGTGTTGTGGCTTCCCCCATGCTCCCCGGCTCCCCGTGGCCTCCAGGCTGGGCCCCGGCTTTGCTCCCATCAGCTTCTCCCTCCCTGATGGCTTCCTTGCTCTTTACTGGCCCCTGCGCTGGCCAGCTCTAGGAGACCAGACCCATCCTCCATGGACGTCGAGCCCAAGAAACTGAAGGGGAAGCGCGACCTCATCATGCCCAAGAGCTTCCAGCAAGTGGATTTCTGGTGTAAGTGGAACTTGGGGCTCTCAGCTGTACCTCCACCCCCACCCCCCCCCCCGCCCCATCGCCCCGTACATGCATTTGCAGCCATATTACCAAAGAGAGACATCACCTCATGGGCCAGGCCTCAGTTCATCTTCCTCCTCTGCCCCTGGAGTGGTTGCTATTGGCCCTGTTTCACAGGTGCGGAAGCCAATCGTGATGAGGGTTAGGGACCTGCCTGCCGCAGGTGCAACAGCACAGCGCCCTCTGACTCCGGAGCCCGGCTAGCACTTTGGTTCTTGTGCATGTAGACAACAGTCTCCTGACATTGTCAGCAGTGCCCGTTGAGCTCCCCGGGAGGGTAATGGACTGTTGGTACCAACCACACAGGGCCCTGCAGCTGACTGACCCAGGGTCAGAGCTGGGGTCCCCAAGTCCCTTGCAGTGGGCTTCCCACACACCCCAAGCCCCCTCTATGGGTGTCCCAGCTGCCCACCACTGAGACCCGCCCTCCTCTTTTATCCCTTCAGTCTGTGAGTCCTGCCAGGAGTACTTTGTGGATGAGTGCCCAAACCACGGCCCCCCAGTGTTTGTGTCTGATACCCCGGTGCCCATGGGCATTCCAGACCGGGCGGCCCTCACCATCCCCCAGGGCATGGAGGTGGTCAAGGAAGCCAGTGGCGAGAACGACGTGCGGTGCATCAGCGAGGTCATCCCCAAGGGGCACATCTTCGGCCCATATGAAGGACAGATCTCCACGCAGGACAAGTCAGCTGGCTTCTTCTCCTGGCTGGTGAGCGTCCCCGGGGCTGTTTGGAGGGCGAGGGTGTCAGGAGTGCGGGAGGCAACCAGCAGGGAGAGCCAGACTCTGACCCAGCCTTCTTGCCCAGACATGCGTGTAGTGGATATGACATGTGTGTGGTAGATGGTGGGGTTGTGGTTGTCCTGTTGTCCAGGCTGGGTGGCTGGACCCCCATCTAGCAGCAGTGAGTGGGGCTTCGAAGAGGGCCCAAGAGAGTTGGGCTGGTTTTCCCTGGGATGTTCGTGTGTGTGTGTGTGTGTGTGTGTGTGTGTGTGTGTGTGTGTGTGTGTAGAGCACGCCATTCCATATGAAAACAGCGCTGGGCAGCCTAGGTGATAAGGGAAAGCCTGAACGCCAAGGCAGCACTTGGGCCACTGGACAAGTGCGTGGACAGGTGGACATCAGGGCTCTGAGAACACCTCTGCAGAAGAAATGGCCATGCCCATGATGCCTGGCGATTTGGGTTCTAGAGCGCAGGTCGGTCCACATCCACAGGTAGCTCTGCTCCTAACCATCCTTCCTGTGTGACCCCGGAGAAGCTGCTCGACCCCGCTGCGCTTGCTTTGTAGCATGAGGATGGTCAGTGCTGTGTCGGAAGATTAAATGAGTCTGCACTGGAAACCTCTTAGCACCCGTTTGTACTTACTAAGTGTTCAGGGACTATCAGGATGATTATGATTGTTACCGTGATGATGATGATGATGGCGGCGGCGATGATAATTCATTAGCCTGGTTGAGGGACCCAGGGAAGGCTTGCTTTAGCCCACGACTTCACACCGGAGTAACAGTTGGTTCTGGAAACCAGAATCAGAATGGTTGCGGTCCACTTGGTTCCGTCTCCTGGCCGCCCATGGTCTTGCAGAGGAGAGGTGTGGTCTGTGGCGCTCTTGGGCGCTGTGATCTTTCAGAAGCCAGTTGCCAGGACTTTCTTCGGAGGCACTTCCGCCAGTGATGGTGCCTTTCTCCACGTGGAGGGTGGGCGCTGGAAGGGGACCAGGAAAAGACGGCTGATTCTGGTTTTACCTTTGGTGAGTTTGTCATGGCGTCATGATATCCAAGTGGTGGCATTGGGTAGGCAGCTGAACATACCAGTTTGGAAGTTTAGAGGAGACTTAAAGATGTCATTTTGTGACTCACCTGTGTATAGGTAAGGTGAAGTGCGTTAAATGTTATGCTAACTGTAAAATCGGCGGTTCAAACCCACCAGCCTCTTCCAGCAGTGAACAGGGAGGCTGCCTGCTTCTGTAAAGATTCACTGTGACAAAAATCCTAAGGAGCATCTCCTCTGTCCTAAGGAGTCCTTATGAGTTGGAGCGGATACGGTGGTGACAGGTGGTATGTGTGTGCTCGGGGGGTGGGGGTGGGAGGAGGCGTTTGGGTTTCAGGTGATCAGCTGGGCCAGGGGTCTGTCTGGATGGGAGCTGCTGGGGGAGAAGGGGCCTCCTCTGCATGAGCGCTGAGGCACTTCAGCAGTGAGTGGGTGGAAAGGGTGGACAAGGCTGCAGAAGAGACAGGCAGAGGGAGGCTGGAGGGGCCCAGGAGAATGTGTGCCGTGGAAGCAAAGGGAAGCTAGAGAGCTGCTTCCAGGCCCCGTGTGCTCAAAGCCAAGCAAGAGCACTTGTGAAAACCAAACCGAACCAAGCAGTGTCCCTCTGATGTAGTGTCTCAGAGGCCAGTGGTGACTTTAGCCAGAGCTGTTAGCATCAAATGGTGCTTCCCCAGGGGCTGAGCTTGCTCCCCAGGGGCCATTGGTCAGTGTCTGGAGATGCTTTGTGGAGGGGTCCCAAAAGGAAGGGGGGATGCTAAATGGTATCTTGCATCTTGAGGGTAGAGACCAGAGGTGGTCCTCAATATCCTGCAGTACTGAGGCAGCTCCCCCAAAGAAGGATCCGGCTCCAGAGGGCCACCGCTCTGAGGTGGCTCGAGAAGCCCCTGCAGAGGGGTGATGAGATCGGAGACCTCCTTAGCAGGAAGGTGATGGCGAGGGCCAACATCTCAGAAGCCAGAGGAAGATGTGACCCCGGGGAGTTTGATTCATCCAAAAAGGGAGAGTTGATCGTCCCCAGAAAGACGCTGGCCTCTGTGCAAACTGTGACGGTGGTACAGTGCCTGGAGGTGACCCGTGTCACCGGCCTTTACATCCCCAAATGGTTGGGGTAGGCAGCAAATATTTTTGCATGACCCCGAGGGTCAGAGAGACACTGGGGGGTGTTCTGTGGAGGCAGCGGTTGGGTATAGAACAGAGGTGGCTGCGGTCAATGTGCTTCGGTGGTCCCTGGAGGTTTGGCATGTGCAATGGAAGCGTCGCCGTCCCCAACCCCCCGCCCCCCCAGCGACAGTCCAGGCACCAGGAGAGGATGGAGATGGCTGGGTACACCTCGAGGAGCTGTGGTTGACCAAAGCCCAGCCCCCAAAGACACCCGCATGCAAGTCCCTGGGAATTGTGCACACTGCTGGTGTTGTTAGGTACCCTTGAATCATTTCTGACTCGTCACGGCCACGGCCACACGCACAACAGAACCAAGCGCCACCCAGCCCTGCGCCCTCCTTAATAACCGTTGCTGGGTTTCAGCCCCGTGTTGCAGCCACTGTGTCAGTCCATCTCCTGGCGGGTTTTGTTCTCTGCACGCACCCTCTCCTTTACCAAACATGACATCCTTCTTCAGAGGCTGGCATCTGCTGATCACGGGTTCAAAGTACCGGAGGTGTCGCCTCACGATCCCTCACTTCTAGGGAGCATTTGGACCGCTGGACTCCTGCCAAGACAGATTGCTCATTCTCCTGGCAGTTCATCGTAGGCCCAGTTACTCTTGTCAACACCGCAATTCAAGGGCATCGACTCTCCTCTGGCCATTCTTGCTCACTGTCCGACTTTCACCTGTATCTGAGGTGATGGGAAACACCCTGGCTTGGCTCAGGCCCACCTTAGTCCTCCATGTGGCATCCTTGCCCGTCAACCCTGTAAAGAGGTCTCGGGCAGGAGATTTACCCGATGCAATGGGTCATTGAGTCTCTCCACTGCTGCTTCCACGAGCAATGATTGTGGATCCGAGCTAGGTGGAATCCTGGACCACTTCAGCCTTGCCTGTTTATCGTGAGGCTGTGTGACTACATTACCTTACCTGGCGGGTACGATGAACTTAAGGATCGTATACTAGGGAACATTTCCTAGCTTTTCTGATGGGCCCAATGGAACCACCGGGGTCCTTATGAGAGGAAGGCAGGTGAGTCAGACAGAGCGTTTAGAAGATGCTACCCTGATGGCCTCCTGAAGATGGGGTCTGGGGCCCCCTTGCAGCCTCACTGGTACCTGATTTTAGGCCTTGCTGAGGAGCCCCTGTGGCGTAGTGGTTATGCTTGGGGTTACGAACCATAAGACCAGCAGTTCAAAAACCACCAGCTGCTCAGAGGGTGAAAGACAGGGTTTTCTACACTGCCCCCCCCCCCCGAGTTTTGGAAACTGACAGGGGCGGTTAGACCCACGTGCCCTGTCCTGTGGGGTGACCCTGAGTTCCATGAAATTGATGGCAGAGAGTGAGCTCTCCAGTGCTCTACATGGATGCGTTTATGTCGTTGAGTTGCTAAGTCTGTGGTCTTTGGTTTCAGCTGCGGTAGGACATGGCTGGGCTTTTGGCACAGAACACCTGCTAAAATGTGCAGCAGGTGCAGGGCAGTGGGGTGAGGTTGAGGAAAGCAGAGAAGGGGAGCCCAGATGGAGCATTTGAGGTGCCAGTGAGGAGATGCCCAGGTGGCATAGTGGGTCATGCATTGGGCTGCTAGTCAGCAGTTTGAAACCACCAGCCCCATCCATGGGTGAAAGATGAGGCTTTACTCCCATAAGGCATGCTAGTCAGGGTAGACTAGAGAAACAAATCCACAGAAACTCATATGTGTAAAAGAGAGAGTTTTATATAAAGGGTAATTGTACATTAAGAAAGCATCCCAACCCAGTCCAGTCCAAGCCCATAAGTCCGACATTAACCCATATGTCTGACACCGATCTACAAAGTCCTCCTCAAAACCACAAACCACATTCAATGACGCTGAATGCAGGAGGATCACAGGCCAATGGGTAGAAAGTCTCGGAATCCAGTGGAGGTGTAAGCATCTCAGTGTTGGCAGGGGTCTCCACGCGGCTTCTCCAGCACCCAGGGCTGCATCAGGGTAGGTCCATGTGCCTTCTCCTCAGGGATGTCTGGCAGGAAATGAGCCTTGCCGGCTGAAGCAGAGAACTAACTAAGGCAGCTGCAACTGGTCCGACCATGAGAGAGCAAGTGACCGGAGAACCAGAAGGGCGAGGCTCTTCAAGCCATTTATCGCTCCGCCCTTCAATTAATCCCACATGTGCTTACCAGCCAGGTTGGCACAAGAAACCTTAACTAACACCAGGCCTTCCAGTCTCAGAAACGCACAGGGGCCATTCCACCCCGTTCTGGAGGGGTCGCTGTGAATCGGAGCAGACCCAGTGGCAGTGAGGTGGTTTGGTTTTGCTTTTTGGTGAGATGCCAAGTGGACCGTTCAGCGGTGTGCCATATAGGCCTGCAGACCGGGCTCAGAAACAAACGCTACACCAAAGACACAAGCCCAGCCTCTTGCTTCCAGTTGACTCTGGCTCAGGGGCTCAGGAACCCCGAGGTTGGTCCTGGAGCGGCACCCAGAGACCTTGCATCTGAGAGGCACGTGCCTGGCTGTCGGAGAAAACACCTATTAGGTGCTGGCAAGTCAGTTCTGACCTTAGCCACCCTGTGCACAGCACAAAGAAACACTGCCAAGTCCTGTGCCAGGAAGGGGACAGAAATGATGTCAGGGCCACAGCTGACCTCCTCTGACCCCTGAGGCTGACCGCCACCAGGTAGATGCCAGACATGCCTCACCCCTTCCACCCTGCTTTGCACCCTATTTGGACACCAGCCATCCCTCCTCCAGCACCCTGCTTCTGTGACTGGGTGCGATAGCTCATTGCAGTGACCACGCAGAACTGCCAGGCAGCGTTTGTGATCACGTGTTTATTAGGGAGCTAACAGGTTGTCGCTGTGGCGAGAAAGGCTCAGGATACCGTTGTTCAGTCAGGATAGTGTCTTCTGTGCCGTGCCCACAGGCAGGCCTCTCTCTGGCCCTCAGCCTTAGCCTGGCCTCCATCCTGCTCTGGCACTTAAGGCTACCGATGAATGCCCCAGGGGCATGCCACTCCGCTGAAGCCTCCGGTCCGCTCCAGCCCCATGAGTCCGCAAAACCCAGCTCTCCTGATTAAGTGCCAGGAGGCACCCCACTCTCCAAGCCAGCTTCCTGCCTCAGCACACTCGACGTCACCTGCTCTGTGGGCTCAGAAGTCCATTGCTCCGTCTATGGCTCCGGGCCCTGCTCCTGTGCAGTGCCAGGTGTCACAGCTGTTTCCCGGATCAGGGAGGTTTAATGTGCAGGGGTCTCGGGATCCAAAGGACTCACTGCATTCCTGGCTCCTCTCTTTTGCTGGTAGTAAAGTACCCCTTCCTGCTTCTGAGATGGCTGGTTTAATGTTGGAGACTGGCAACCAGACTCCACCCCCTCCCCCCGATTCCCACGTCCAAAGCATGTGAGACAAAGTCTTCTCGCCATCCTTGCTTCCAGCCAACGTTCCGGCTGTCCTTCTTTCAACACAGATGTGTCTGTTCTGGCCGGTCCACAGTCGGTTCAGTACTCATCACCCACACCGTCATTCCAAGGTCATCATTCTTCGTCGGTCTTCCTGGTTTGGGGCCGAGACTTAAATCACCATGCCTTGGGGCCAGCATACCTTAGTCTTGCACGTGGCACACACTGTGTTAGGGGTGGACTAGAGAAACAAATTCATTCACACGCAAATGTGTATAAGAAAGAGCTTTATATACAAGAGCAATTGGATATTGAGAAAACATCCCAGCCTAGTCTAGATCAAGTCCATAAGTCCCATATTAGCCCATATGTCCCAAACCAATCTATAATGTCCTCTTCAGACTTATGGAACACAAACAATGACACCGAATGCAGGAAGATCACAGGCCAGTGGGTAGGAGGTCTTGTGGGTCCAGTGGCATAAATATCTCAGCGCTGGCAGGGGTCTCCACGTGGCTCCTCCAGTTCCCAGGGCATGGGGTCGATCAGCATAGTGCCATGTGTCTTGTCAGTAGAGCATCTCCAAAGGAGTGAGGAGCAGCAGAGAGTCTCCAAGGGAGTGAGCCCAGAGAATCTGTCTCCCACCTCCAAGGAGGAATTCCAGGAATTCCCAGAATCCCTAGGGAAAGGCCATGCCCATGCAGAGGCCTCATTGGCTGTGACCTGATTGACAGACTAGACTCCACCCCTTCACTCTTAATCCTCTCAAATCCCAACTTGACATCGGATTATGTAACTCCCACAGCCACATAGAATGGGGCTTCAAAGACTCGGAGGGTAAATGCATTAAACTAAAGGATCATTGGATTTCTCCCACGAGATTTTGGAAGCCCCCATGTGTATGTAGTCGCAGCCCTAGCGGGGAGGGGGCGGCCTTTGTAGAATGAGGAGAGAAGGACACCATGCTATGGAGTCACCAGGGGGACGACGGATGCTAAGAAGGAGAAGTGGGGCAGGCCGGGTGTCTCTGAGGACCAGTGGGAGCTGAGGGGCAGTGGGGCTGGCCGTGGGCTCCTGACTACAGCGCGACAGGCAGAGAGGATGGACAGCCAGCCTGGGCAGCACTGGAGTCCTGGCCCTTGACGAGAACTAACAGAAGCTAGATTGCTGAGGGCTGAGATGTGAGTGGTGGGCAAGGCAGAGAGCCCAGGATCCCAGCAGCCCTCCCGGGGCACGGTGCGGGCTTATTTCACACCGGGTGACTTGTTTTCCAATCCGGGTGTCTTGAAGCAATGATTCTATCTCAGCCACGCACTAGGCTCCTTGAGAATTACCCCCACCCCAACACACATACACACACGTCCTTACAACAAACCGTCCCACAGGTGGGCAGGGCAGCCCCCCTTGTTCAGATGAGGAAGTACAGGGTCTAAGAGATGACATCATGGCCTTGCTTCCACAGCAGGCACCTGGTCCTGCTGGCTGCTGGGATTCCTTCTGAGGCAGGGTGTCTGCGCCGCGCCAGGCTGCTCAGAGGGATTCCATGGCGGGGACACCTGCTGCTTGAGAAAGCGTGGGCCAGTTCATAGCCAGCTGGGCCAGGGATGGCCCCCTGTCCAAATGTAACCCACCCACACAGGCACTGAGTAGCCTTCAGGCCCCGGGGCCCTGGGCAGGGAGGTGGAGTGGGGGTGCCCCAGAAGGGGGCTGCTCCTGGTTCTCACAGGGTCCAGCGACAAGGTCATGTGGTGAGGTCAGAGGCCGCTTTAAGCCCCTGCCACAAAGGGGGTGGTCAGTGCAGCGTAACAATGGGCCCGGGGGCTGTGGAGGGGGTTTGATTCTGATGGGGCAAGGTAGAGCTGGGGCTTGAAGGGTGGATAAAGTGCGGCGGAGGATTGTTTCTGAAAACCACAGGGAGCAAATTAAGAATCATTCCCAGGGAAGAGCTGTTGGGATCCCTGGTACAGTCTACCCCTTTGGACACTTCAACAAGGAAGGTTGAGGTCTTCAAGCCGGAGCAACCCCTCCCCGCCTGGCCTACCCAGGTGCTTGT
The DNA here is from genome assembly GCF_050624435.1 of Tenrec ecaudatus. NCBI lineage: Eukaryota > Metazoa > Chordata > Mammalia > Afrosoricida > Tenrecidae > Tenrec > Tenrec ecaudatus. The sequence continues at coordinate 25,517,875 of NC_134533.1, read as the reverse complement.
TGATTGATGCCCCCTAACCAAGAGCCACTTTCTGGGCTGAGGACTTGATTGGGGCCGCAGCTGTCCTAGGGCTCCCAAGGCTTGATGGCCACAGGGGTCAGACCCACGTGCCTCCACCCTCCATCCCTTGACATGCTATTCCGACACCAGCGGTCCCTGGTCCCTCCCACGGCAACTTTGCTTCTCAGGCTGGGTTCTCGCATCCATGGCTCGGGTCACAGCTCAGAGATGATGCCCACCACTGGGGTTTACCACGAGCGTTAACAAGTCCCTGCTGCAGTCAGGAGCGCTGAGGATGCAGTGGTCTCATCAGGATAGTTTTCCTCTCTGCCTCGCCCTCGGCCCTCTGCCTCTAGACCCGGCCTCTGTCCTACTCTGGCAATGTTACAAAGCTCTCTTAGGGCTGCCAACCCATGCCCAGTGGGCATGCCCCTCTGCCATAAGCCTCAGCCTGAAGGCACTCAGCTCCACTCTGTGGGTCTGCAAGCCCAGCTCCCCCCGCTAGGGGCCTAGAGACACCCTACATCCAAGCCAGCCTGCTGCCTCAAAGCACTCAGCAGTGCTTGCTCCGTGGCCTGGGAAGCCCACCACTCTAGCTCCTATTCTAGCTCATGGCTCTGTGGTGGCTGCTTGGCTGTGGCTTCTCCCGTGTCACAGCCACTCCCTGGTCTAGGAGGTTCATGGTGGAGGGATCTCAGGGTCCAAAGGACACGTTCATTCCTGGATCTTCTCTCTCTCGCTGGTAGTGAGAACCTCCTTCCTGCTTCTGAGAGAACTCCTTTAACAGCCAGCAGCACCATGGAAAAGTCCCCTGGAAATCTGCTTCCATGAAGGTTATAGCCAAGAGAACTCTCTGGGGCTTGCTACTCGGTACCACCAGAGGTTGCCGTGATTAAAAGCAGATGCCACAACAAGGGCCAGCCTCCTGCGCTCTTTGTTCCTAACATGGAAAGCACAGGGTATTGTAGGAACATCTTGATCAAAGTGAGGGAGACGTACCACAGAATTTCAAATCTCATGGACTCTAGACTTTCTGGAGCCACTGAGGCTGGATGGACCCCCTGACTCTTTAAGCCTTCCATTTCAATCAACAAATGTCCCCCGAAGTCCTCTCAATATCAAATGGTGATTTCGCAAAAAGGAAAAAGTCTACTTTGAGCTTTGTGCTCTTTTCATTTCTATCGATGTGGGATCGCAAGATTGGACAGAACATAGAGAGCAGTGAGTTTATGTGAGGGGTGCGTGGAGAGCAACTCTGAGAGGTGATGTTGGCTGTACAACTCCCAAGAATTTAATCAATGTCACTGGATCGGGCATGGAGAAATGGTTGAGTTGGTATGTGTTCTGCTGTGTAGAGTCTCAGTAATGACAAAAATCAAGAAGAGGGATCTTGGCTGAAAGGAGAGAATTCCAGAAAGATGTTCACTGTGTGTTTTCTCGACTCTTCCCAAGGCATTTGGTGGCAGTGTGCCTGTCCTTCAGGGGCACTAGGAGTGAGAATGGATGTCCTCAGAGCACTGGACTGTTCGTTGTTTTTACATTTGGGTCCAAAGATACACTTCTCTGGAAGTTCCGTACTTACCCCCTTCATGTGTCCTAATCGCGGGTAGTGTGCCCAGGTGACTCTTCATGTTGGTGGAGGCGCAGCATTTATGTTAAAAAGGTTTAACCAGAACACCTGATAAAAACCGGTTTCTTCCACTTACACGAGCCCTGATGGCGTACTGGTCATGCACCAGGCCGTGAACCACAGGGTCAGCAGTCTCCAAAATACTGGTCACCCCTCGGGAGACGGGCAAGGCTCTCCGCTTCTGTGAAGTGCTCCAGTCGTGGAAACCCGCAGGGCAGGTCTACCCTGTCCTGTAGGGTCACTAGAAGGCTGAATGGATTCAATGGAAGCGAGGTTGTTTTGTTTTTGTTAATTGATAGCCTTTAAATAGCTATAAAGCCAATGGCAAGTGAACACAACTGCAGAGAATACGGTCATTAAAAGCAAAGAAAGAAAGGAAAAACCAGAGTGGATGTCAGAAGAGACTCTGAAACTTGCTCTTCGTTGTAGAATAATAGCTAAGGGAAAAGAGAATGAAGTCAGAGAGCTGAATAGAGAACTTCGAAGGGCACCTCAAAAATACAGAGTCAAATATTATCATGAAATGTACAAAGACCTAGAGTTAAAAAACCAAAAAGAAGGAACACACTCATCGTGTTTGGGCAAATGGAGGGCCAGCGACAAAGAGGAAGCCCTGCAGTGAGATGGATTGACCCAGCGGCTGCAAGAATGGGTCCAGGTCTAGGAACAATTTGAGGATGGCACAGAGGCGGGCAGGAGCTGGTTCTGTTGTGCATAGGGTTGCTCTGGGTCAGGACAACTGGACAGCACTGGCAACAGAGAATAAAGACCAAGCTGTCTGTTCCTCTCTCGGTTTACAGCCTCAGAAACCCTATCTGGGGCCCCTGTGAGTCAGAATCGACTTGTTATCACCGTGGTGGGTATCAGCATAGCATTAAAAAGCAAAACAAAACCAGAAAAACCTCCCTGCCATCAAGCTGATGCCAGTTCACCAGGACCCTGTAGGACAAGGTAGAATTGCTCCCGTGGGTTTGGGAGACTATCGCTGTTCCCTGGAATAGAAAGGAAACAGCACTGTTTCCGGAGGGGCTGCTCGTGGCTTTGAACTCCTGACCTTGTGGATCACAGCCCAAGGAGTCACCACTATGCCACCAAGGCCCTAGAAAAATAGCACAGCTCAAATGAATAAAAATCGATTTCATGTGATGAAGGATGTTTTACTGAAACTAAACGGCTGTTTGGGGGGCACTGACGGTTGCTCGGTGACAGAATTCTTGCTCTCTGTGACGGGACGGTGAAGCAGGTGAGTGTCGCCTGTGCACCCCATATGCAGCCACCAGGCATCAGTAAGCGGGGCTTCTGCGCTGCTAGAAGGCGGAAGAGGTTTCAGAAGAGCGTCCAGCATAAGAGAGGCTAGGAAGAAAGGTCTGTTGGTCTCCTTGCGCACAGAGGGCAGCCAGCGAGAAGCCAGTGATGGGTCACAACAGTTGTCCCTGCAGCTGATGGTGGGGACGGTGCGGAACTGGGCGATGTTCCATTTGGGGGTTCATGGAGTGCCAGCCTGAGCTGGGTGGGCAAGGTGATTGCCAACCACAGCACATTGGTGGTGCCTTTAAGGCCATTGTGGCAGGCGCTTCAGCCTTGGTGTGTTGTGGGGCAGCTTTATTTTCCCGCTGTCTCTCTCTCTGAAACGCTGGGCAATCTTGTGTTTCATGCAATTGTAACAGTGTCTCTTGGCTCTCTTCTTTGTCAAGCTATATCAGTGACCTAGAAGTACACTTCCGGTTTTTCATTAGCTCCCCACCACCCCGCCTCACTTCCCCCAAGACTCCCCCCAAAATACCACACTTATACCACCGAGTCGATTACAACGCATAGCAACTCTGTAGGAGAGAGGAGACCTGCCCCTGCGTGTGGCTTGTCCACTCCACTTTATTTGGGGGGACAGGGCAGTTTGAATCCCACGGAACTTTCCCTTCGTAAAATAGACGTCTTTGGTGCATTTTCAACTGTTTAAAAACGGTGACAACCCTGTTGGTAGCTGGTGGCTTTGGGAAAGCAGGCGGCAGGCTTCCTGTAATCCTCCGACCACTGCTTGCTGAACTTGGGGGTCGATCATCTGTTCTCATTCCTAGGTGGCCCTGTGGTGGAGGGTGGACTTCTCTGCTGCTAACCGCAAAGTGGGCAGGTTGTACCCGCCCCGCCGCTCTGTGGGAGAAAGATCCTGAGATTTGCCCCGTGAGGATCAGCCCAAGAAACCCCGTGGGGCACGGGGAGTCGGAATCAACAGCAACATGCGCATTTTTGTGTATTGGCTGATGGCAGCCCATCTTTTATTTATTTCTTGATTCGGGTAAATGCTTACACTCTACTCTGTCTTACAGGGTTGGTGGGGTTGCCATTAACTCATTAATACACAGCAAATAGTACGCGGGCACATTTGCCCTGCCAACATTCCTGTACATGCACAGTTCAGTGCCATTCATGCTGCTTACAGCCAGCCAACACCACTGTCCGCTTCCCGTGAGAACCCTGTTGGTGGTGTGGGTTATGTCACCACCAAGTCAGCAGTTCAAAACCACCAGCTGCTCTGAGGGAACAGCGCGATACAGTCTGCTGTCCTAAAGAGTTACCGGCTCAGAAACCTCCTGGGGCAGTTCTACCGTGTTGTACAGGGCTGCTAAGAGCCAAATCACTTGGATGGCAGGGAGATTTTTGCTTGCTTGCTTAAGCAATGACTTGCTTGTATCCCAGCCCACCCACCCCCCTCCCTGATGATCCCCAGGAAACCTCCGTCTCCTGACACGTGCCTGTTCTAGATACTTCATACCAATGTGCTCAGAGAGCCGTCTGTTCTTACTGACTGCTTACTGGGCGTGGCTGCTGTAGGCTGGGCTTCACCGGACAGCGCTGTCTTGGTGGTTGGTCCCAGGTCTTAACCTGTGTGTCTGTCCCGAGTCCCGGGCGGAAGGAACAGCAGCTTCCTGACTATGCTCTTCTTAGGGCTGTGACGGGCCCCAGAGGGCAAGTCCACCCAGACACACACACTTCCATTCAGTGCTAACACCAGGTGTATAAGCATCCCATTGGCCCCACCGGTCACCTGGCTCTGTCCGAAGTCCAGGAGTGAGGAAGCCACCCTCCTCTGAAGGAAAGTCCAGCATGCAGACGTTTGGCAAAGGTTAAGAGGGAGGTGGGAGAACCTGGGCCAGGAGCTCAAATCCTCCCTCAGGGCCCAGCCCGGGAGCCCGCCCGCTCCAGGGATTCGTGTGAGTGCAGAAACCTCATGGTGATCCCCTCTGTTGACGTTTTCACTGGGAATCTCAAGATAGACAGGATGGAAACGTTACCAGGGAGAGCTTTCAGGGAGCCATGATGGCGCAGTGCTTATGCGTTTGACTGCCAACCACAGGGTCAACAGTTTGGAACCCCCAGCTGCTCCTCGGGAGAAAGATGAGGCTTTCGACTCTCGTAGAGAGGTACAACCTTGGAAGCCCACAGGGGCAGTTCTGGCCTTGTCCCATAGGGGTCGCCGGGAGTCAGAGTTGACTCAAGGGCATTGAGGTTGGTTTTTCGGAAGAGTTTTCAGGCCTTGAGGGGCTGCCCAGAGGTGCTCCTTTGAGGCAACGTCCTCATTTCTAGGGAACCTCCCGCCTTTACCTACGGAGAATTCTGAGTTTCTGGGCATTTGGCAGTTCCCCAAGGAAAGACATCTTATCTGCGCTCTACTCCCTTGAACCCAGCCAAGCACCTCAATCCCGGTGAATCCACCACAGAGGCTGGGAGGGGTGCTGGTGGTTCTGACTTGGGTGAGCCCTTGGGCCCAGGTATAGCACTGAGCTCCACAGAGCCTTCTGGGGCAGGGCTTTACCCTCCGAAAGTCAAAGGCCTTTTGTCCGAGGGGTCTCGGTGAGGATGCCACTGTGTTAGCCGGGGGGGCGGGGAGGGGGGGGGCTCTGCTGCACAGGGTAGGTGGGCACTAACAACGAGCGGGCAGTGTCTTGAGGACGAAATGATGTGGGTGTGTTAACTCTTCCTGTTTGCAGGATAGAGTAACTGGGTGGCTTTCTTCAAACCAAAGTCACTGCCATCAACTGAGTCCAGCTTCCAGAAACGCTCTAGGAAAGGGGAGAACTGGCCCTGTGGCCCTTTCCAGGCTGTAACTCTTCAGGACAGAATGCCTCCTCTTTCTCCCACGTAGCGGGTGGCTTCAAGCCGCGGACCTTGCGGTTAGCAGCCCAGTGGGTGACCACGATGCCAGGAGGGCTCCCTGGGCGGTTGTCACCCATCTTTACACCTTGAGAAACAGGCGGGAACGTCAGAGCGGCCTGTCCAAGGCGACACTGCTGGTTGTGGGGCCGATCTCCAGGCCCAGGAGTGAGCATTCACGACATCCCTGGGGGTCTCCGCCTCGGTTTCTTTAGGGGCTGCGCTCCGAGCATATGCCACCAGGCCATTTCTTTGGCCAGATTTGGTTGTCACATAGCAGTTTCCTTTTTCCTTCTTAGGATTGATTTTCGGCCGGTTTCTCTGGCTACTGGACAAGGGCTGCCCAGGGTGGATGTACAGGTTGTGTCCTCCATGACTCCCTGGGGCGGTCCTCACATCGGCCCCGTGCCGTGACACCCGTCCTAGCGGAGCTTCCTACTCAAATGTTTCCATCTTATTCTCCTGGCCCCGGGACTGTTCCGGTGTGCTCTTCGGGGCTCTGGTGAGCTGGCCCACCCGCTCTCGGACACCATTCTGTGGACTTCTTTTTATTTATTCATTTATTTATTTTTGGTGGGAGGGGGGTGCGGGAATCACCTGCAGCCAGCTCCATGACCAAGAAGAGGGAGGGCGTGGTGGTTGGGGGAGGGCTGGTTGGCCCTGGTCCTGGCTCGAAAGGCTGGGTGCCCTTTACAGGGCAGGGGGAAGAGGTGCCTAGTTGGTGACAGCTGGCTCTGGGTGGCGGTCCTCGCACTGTCCTTGCGGGGAGGTATATCTCTGGCCAGTTCTCTGAGCAGTGGTTTTCTTGTCCCTGGAGCGGCGGTGCGTGATCACGGGCCACACCTCTGACTACTGCTGGGAGTAGGTTGGCTGGAGGACATCTGGCACGGAGTCAGCACCATCCGCGGGAAGGGACAGCGGTTGAGCCACCTGAGGGCCAGTGATTCAAACCTGCCAGCTTCCCCAGGGGAGACGGATGGACAGACCGCAGCCTTGAGACCCCTGTGAGGCCACTGTCCTCTGCCCTCTGGGGTCCTGATGAGTTGGAATCCACTCAAGGACAGTGGGCTTGGTTCTGGTTTGGGTTTTAACCCTCCCTGTGCATTTCAGCGACAGCTGAGGGTGGGGGACGAAACGGAAAGCTGTCAAACCGGATGTGGAATTTGGAACCGGGTATAAATATACCTCCTTTCCCGGGTCTCCAGGGCCTTATTGAAATGTGATGACAGGTAGCTTTGAACAATAAAAGGCAGTACTAATACCCTTATCAGTGAAAGTTAAGGTGTGTCCGGTGCAGACAGCACAGACCTCCTGCAGTCTGCTCAGGGACACCAGCTTAGGAACCTGGACCTAGATGATCTCACAGCCCCCTTGGGAGTTAAGTGCTCTACATTCTGTAGCTTCTGGGGGCAGCAGAGGCCAGAGTTCAAGGTCAGTCCCACTTCTCCCTCTCCTGGTTGCTGCTGGCTGCCCTGAGACGTGACGGGCGAGCCATGGTGACCCGACTGCCTCCGGGGGCACCTGGAAAAGGGTTCTGTCACCTGCAAACAGTGCCCTAGGTCACCCCTAGCTCCACCTTTCCCTCAGAGGAGGCACGGTGCTGAAAATCAGAATGCCGTACGGCAGCGGTTCTCAACCTGTGGGTCGTGACCCCTTTGGGGAATCCAACGACCCTTTCACAGGGGTCTCCCGATTCCTAACAGTAGCAAAATGACAGTGATGAAGTAGTCACCACCACATGAGGAACTGTATGAAAGGGTCGCGGCATCAGGAAGGTTGAGAACCCCTGTCTTAACAGTTTGTGGGAAGTTGCAGGCCATTCAGTTTATTGAAAAGCCACGCTTACAGACCTACATGACAATGAATTCCTTCCTGTGGAATGGCCCGTTTCCACAGAGCAGGTGTACTCCGGCCAGAGGCAGAGCTGGCAACTCTGAGAGGGCTCCGAGGCCACCCTTGGGTGGGTGATTGGGAGAGGGGGTCCTGGAGGAATGACCCTTATGCACAACCAAATGAAACACAGTTGTTCTTATGTTTGGGCCCACTGTTGCAGCCACCGTGTCCACCCATCTTGTGAAGGGCCTTCCTCTTTTTCACTGCCCCCCACCCCTCCACTTTACCAAGCATGATGGTGCCCAGTCTCCAGGGACTGGTCTCTCCTGACAACGTGTGCAAAGGACGTGAGACAAAGTCTCGTCAGCCTTGCCTCTGAGGAGCTTGCTAGCCGTACCTCTTCCCAGACTTGTTGGTTCCTTTGTAGTCCGTGGTACTTGCAATGTTCTTCTCCAACACCAAACACACACACACACACACACACACACACACACAAAACTTGCAAGTTAGGTAGGGGTTTACATTTCAGATCAATACTTTACAGTTTTTTTGTAATTTAAACTACTTATCAACACCCCCACCCCACTCTAATAGTTTGACCTGCTTCCTTTTGATTTATCTTTTTCTCTCATGTAATACTTTCCTCCCCTTCAGCCAGGTTCACTCCTGTCGACCTTCTAGCCCAAGGCTTCACTTCCCCCCCTTACCTGCGTCCCCCTGCCCCTGCAACTCTCCAACTCTTGTTGCTCTGGCTATGGGAACCTCGGTCTTGCTCCTTCTCTGTAACGGTGGCCTCATGCGCTAGTGGGTCTCCTATAACCGACGGATCTCGCTCAGCCTATCGCTCTCCGGGGCCGGCTGCTGGGGCTGCTCCATCATGTCACCATCACTCTGCAGCGATGTCCAGGGCTCCACCGAGTGCCCCTACCAGCGCTGAGGGGTCCATTCTGCGTCCACTGGGGGCTGTGTTCGTAGGTTGTTCCCTTGATGGCTCGCTTCGGAGAGCAAGCAGCACGTCCTTATCGGTGGAAACACAAAGCAACACCACCGTTCTCCCCACCTTCTGTCCTGCTCTCTAGAAGTCCCTGGAAGGGAGAGCTAGTGGTGCGCTCCCAGACTGCCCGTGCTACACACGCACGCACGCAGGTGTGCTGCAGAATGCGTCACACTGCAGTGGGGGGTTGCCCGTGTCCATGACGTCCGTACGCCCGCAGAGCCGACTCCAAGCCACCGATGTGAGGTCACTCCCTGCATGTGAAGGTGGGAAGAGAGACATGGTAGTCTCCCCCCCCCTGCCCCCGCCCCCCAAGACCAAAGCGCAATCCTGCTTTAGGTTTCGACGAGGTCAGGGAAGGCTATGCGAGGGGCTGACATGAACCGAGCCTGGCAAGCCGGGAGAGACCAGCTGTGGAAAATAGTGGAGTGGCCCCGGGATATGTTCCTGTGGCCACCGTTTCCGCAGCATTTGCAGTCTGTGCCCGGTTTTGAAATAGACCCTTAAGGACCCCCGATGGGAAGGCGCCCCCCAGCTTCGGACGGTGGCTTTCCTGGGGAAGGAGGAGAGTGAGGTGGAGGCAGAGGGTCTTCAGCTGCCTCTCGGTGTTCTCTTGAGGGAAGAGGGGACGGAGGTCCAGAACCTACTGAACCAGATTTGACGTTCGCTCGGGAGGCCCTGGGCGGCACCAGCGGCAAAGCATTTGATGACCAGCCTGCAGCTTGGCTGTTTGAACGCACCCAGAGCTGCCCTGGATACTTCACTCTAGCTGTATAAAACCACGAGAAACAGACACGGAATGGACTCCACAATGCGAAATGCAGAGGCAGATTTTAAAATGAAAGAAAGCATCTCCACAAAGAACCAACTGAAGAGTCGGAGAGCAAAACATGCAAAATAAGAAAAATCAATGAATTAGAAATACTTATTTAATAAGAAGAAGGAAAGAGAGGAAAAACCTCAAGGCAGGGGCTCACTCTAGAACAGACACAGTCGAAGAAAGAATTAGTGAATCGGAAGAGTGTTCTGAGAAAATGCCCCAGAGCACTGCCCGGAAAGATACAGAAGGGAAAACGAGACAGAGGTGGTTAGCAGGCGTGGGGGACAGATTGAGCTGTTGCGTAGAAATTCTACATGGATGCACTAGTGCGAGCGACGGAGTGCCTCCAAAACACTAGCAGCGGGGGAGCTTCTAGAACTGAAGAAGGGGCATCAGCCCTCGCTTTGAGAATGCTCACTAAATCATGGGGAAGGGTTAAAAAAAAGAAGTCGGCATCAATTTTTACTCTAGCAAACCTAGTAAAACTGCACAAGATGAAGACTAAAGGAGGAAGTCTTCAAATCTCCCACTATCCACTCTCCGTTTGAGGTCTATGGCAGACAGCCCTTGGGCCATCCTCCAAGCACCCTGATGGGAAAGGAATCAATGGGCCCCGGGCCCCATAGCTTGCTGAACGCTATCTCAAGTGTGAGAGTGAAATAAAGACACATGCGGTGTTAGTCCGGGAGGACCAGACAAACAAATCCGGGAGACTCATGCGTGCATAGGAAAGAGCTTTATCTACAAGAGCAATCGAGTACTGAGAAAACATCCCAGCCCAGATCAGGTCCATAAGTCTGATATTAACCCATATGTCCTATACCAATCTATAAAGTCCTCTTCAGACTCACGGAACACATGCAATGACACCGAATGCAAGAGGGTCACAGGTCCAGTGGGTGGGAAGTCTTTGAATCCAGTGACATTGTAAACCTCTCAGCGCTGGCAGGGGTCTCCACGCAGCTTCTCCAGCACCCAGGGCTGCATCTGGGTAGGTCCATGTGCCTTCTCCTCAGGGATGTCTCATGGGGAGTGAGCCTTGTCAGTAGAGAGTCTCCCAGGGAGTGAGCAGACAGCATTCCCAGAAAACATGAGTTCCCAGAATCCTCAGGAGAAGGCCATGCCCACACAGAGGCCTCATTGGCTGTGACCTGATTGACAGACAGACTAGACTCCACCCCTTCACTCTTCATCCTCTCAAGTCCCAAATGGACACCAGATGATGTAACTACCGCACATGCCCACAGAAGGAAAAAGGGGCCAGTCTCATACCCTTAGGCTCTGAAACACTTACCTATGTCCTCTTACATGCTGGCCACCCAGTGCCAGCATCTGCGCCCCACAGGGACGGTAGCAGGAGGGAGGGCTGAGGATGGTTCTGTGGGCAGCGCCCTCCGTGGGCCCTGTGTCTGGCTGTCCATCGAGGTGACGGAGAGACACGGCTCAGTCCAACCCCCTTCCATCTCCCAGCTTTTCACTGCTTCCCAGTCTGTCTGGGAGGAAGGGGAACGGGTGCGACAGAGGTGGCAGGGGTTCCTGGCCCCAGGGCTTCAGTCCTGCAACAGTGGGTGCCCTGTGGGGTCCTGGCAGAAGACAGGGACGTAGGCAGTGGAGGGGGCCAGGCCCTGGGCTCTGGGCGCGAGAGCTCTCCCTGGGAAGGCCCATTCTAAACTCTCTCTCTCTCTCTCTCTGTCTTCCAGATCGTGGACAAGAACAACCGCTACAAGTCCATAGATGGGTCAGACGAGACTAAAGCCAACTGGATGAGGTGAGTCCCACTAAGCCTGGGTCCCCAGCAGCCTTGCCCAGCCTCTGGAAGAGGGGCCAAGGAGCCCATTGAACCAGACGGTCTCTAATGGTGGAGCCCCTGAAGGCTCTGGGACCGTCGCTTGCAGGGTATGGGGGCGTATCTAGCCCTGGGGGGCCCCTGCTCACTCAGGGTTCCCTCAAGGGGGTCTGGAGGAGACCTGCACCCCTGCCGACGTGTCTGCAGCCCCAGGGTCCTGCATCATTTAGAGTGAGGGAGGGCATTTTGTCACAGGGCATGACTCTGGCTGGAGCTGTGGAGGGGTCACCCTAGGGCAGCAGTCACTTAAATGGCCCCCTGGGATAGGCTTAGTTTCTAGCAAAGTTCAGCGTAGTCAGTTCTGGGCAGGGCTGGCTGCACTGGATGCAGTACTTCCCAGAGGGGGACTTCCAGGGCCTGGGACAGCTGTTTGACTAGGAAGAGCCTGTCCAGAGCGAGCTGTAGACTGGCCTGGGAAGCACAGGTGTGACCACGCTGGTCCCAGAACCTGGGGTGCCGGGCGCGTTCTCTGTGGGGGCACTGCTGCCCACGGGGTCTGTGAGCTGTGGGGGGTTGGGAGTGGGTGGGAGGTCGCACTTGTCTCTTTGGCGGCATCTCCCAGGGACTCAGGAGCGGTGGCCGGGGCTCGGGGCGCAGGGCAGGAGGGCAGGGGAATTGTGGGGATGGCACTGTGGGTCTGTGCTCTCTGTCGTTGGTGTCTGTGTGGTGCTGTGGCTCCCTGTTCTGCTGGCACTGCCCTGAGCGGGGGCTCTTCTGTGGGACTGGCAAGAGGGTGTATTGTCCCTCCACTCCGGTCACTGGCCCCATGCCAACTCGACCCACATGGGCCTTGCCCATTGACTGAACGCCTTTGGGAGTTGGCTTCTGTGCTGGGCATCTGGGAGGGTGCATTCTGCCTGCCCAGCCCACCCTGGGGTCCACCCCCACCCTCCACAGAAACATTCTAGTGTGTTTTTGAATTGGGGCACAGACCATGAGCTATGGGGCCCCACAAGGAGGTGAGGGGCAGGAGGGGTCCTTGAATGGGCCAGGATGTTGGTAGAAACACGATGAACCCCGATACAGATGTGGGAGACCAAGGGTCATGCAGACAGGCCATCGGATGGTTGGCAGGAACTAGACCCAGAGCCTGGTCTCCTTGTATGCCCGCACTATCTGACTCCAGGCAAGCAAAGGCAGGCGTGTCCTTCGACTGCATGGACATGTGTCCAGTTGGGCCGGGCATCGCTGCTCTGCACGTCAAAGGCTGCAGAAGCTGGCATGCTGATTCCGTTCCACCTTGTGCCTTGGGGCTGAGGCTTGACCACACCCCAAAGAAGGAGCTGCAGCATGAGGATTAATTTAGATGATCCTCTAACACCCCGGAAACTCCGACTTGGCTGAGCTGGGGCAAGCTCCCCACCTTCCCAGCATGGGTGCTGCAGGGGAAGCTGAGAACCTCCCAGGGGTCTCTGCTTCAGAGTGGGGGCACAGTCTCCCTCATGACCATGCAGCCAGTGGCAGAACAAGGACTCGGGTTTATAGCTTGGGACGCGCAGGCTCATTCTGCCGGGCACAGGGAGGGACGCCCCATGGCTTCCCTGCACTGTGGGTGGGCTCTTCAGCCGCATAGTGTGGAATCCACCCTGCTCCTGCGCTCCTGAGGGTGCCCAGGTAATCCCAGCGGGGGAACTGCGTCTCACTGAAGACTTGGGTAGGCCTGGGGTTGGGTGTGTGGCCTGTTGCCATGGAGATGCTGCCTGGTGAGCCACTGTATCTGGAGATGGCCCTCTGGTAGTGGCTGGAATGAGGGGAAAGCCCGAGATCCCATCTCCCTCGTGACGACAGGTGTCAGGTCCGTGTGTACAGACAGCTCTTTGCAGCTTACGGCCACTTCCCTTCGCACTGTCATCTACCAGGGTCTTAGGGGCGACCCAGTGGGGTTGGTCAGTTTCATCAAAAGTAGGGAATCTCCCTGCCCTCCAGGCCGTTGCGACTCGCCGCGATGCTCTCGGACAGAGAACTGCCTCTTGGGGTTTCCAGGGCTGTCCATCTGTCTGTCCATCTGTCTGGGAGTAGACAGCCTCAGCTGGCTCCCTCTGAGCTACCGGTGGGTTCGCATCGCCGGCCTAGGCAGTTGGCGGGTCAGTGGGTAGCCCACGCCACAGACAGGCTGGGCATCCGTTCGGAGTGTTGGTTGGGTGGGTGTCCACTGTGGGGCGCTCTTCACTGAGGCAGGTTCTACTTCTCCGTCAGGGTATTTGGGAAACTATTTGTGGTTGTCACAGCTTGTGTGTGTGTGTGTGTGTGTGTGTGTGTATGCCACGGCTTCTAGCAGGTGGAAGCCCTGGATGCAGACAGATCCAGGACATCTCCCCCCAAACGGAAGATGACCAGTCCTACGGACCCACAGGGCTAGACCGAAAGACGCTGCCATGTGTCGCCCTGCCACTGTGGGGAGGCAGCATTAGAATTATCCTCAGTTGTCGCTGCTGGTACTGCTACTGTTGTCAGGTGCCAGGCAGTCAGTGCCACCCACAGCGGCCCTGCACACAACAGAAGGAAACACTGCCCGCCGGTTCTGCTCCGGCCGCATGGTCATTCCTGTCCTTGAGCCCATGGTTGCAGCCACGGTGTCAGCTCCTTCCTCTCTTTCTCAGCCCCCCACCTCACCAAGCCTGAAGTCCTCCTCCAGAGATGGGGCTCCCCGACGATGTGTCCACAGTATGTGAGGCAGTCTTGCCATCCTGGCTTCTAGGAGCACTTCTCGCCTTACAGAGGGGGGACCCAGGCTTTCCGAAGTCCGTGGGCTTTCCCAGGCGGCAACCCCTCTGGTCCCAGATCTTTCTGAGTCCACACCCTGCTCCTGCACGGTGCCCCCCTCCACTTACTTACTTACTTACTTAAACACACGCACGCATGCACGCTCCCTCCCTCCCTCCTTTCCCCCCCTTTCTGAGTCCACAGCCTGCTCCTGCAGGGCACCCTCCTCCACTTACACACACACACACACACACACACACACCATCACCATCACCACCACCACCACCACCCAATCCCCTTCTGGGCCTAGGTGCCCAGGTGCCAGCACAGGTGAGGTGAAGGCTGAAGGTCCCTGGGGGGCCCTGGCAGCTCACCTCTGTTCAGGAGACAGTATGAGGCCCAATCAGTCCCCAGGCTGCCCTCTACCCCCTGGGTCTCCTTGAGTGGGTGGATCTTGTGGACCTTCTAGTACCAGTCAGCGGGTGGGGAGCCCCATGGGCAGGAGGGATTGAGTTCCAAAGCCTGAGCACATGCCCAGCCAGGTAGAGGGCACGCTGTGGTGGGCACAGAAACCAAGGTCATTTCTGATCTCCATTGGGTGGAACTTGTCACCCAGTGGGTGCTCTTGGGCCCCTCACAGTTCACCCCCAAACTGCCCCAAAGCACAGCAGCCCAGTGGCCAAGGGGCTATTGCCAGGGCTGCCGCTGGAGGGGCTGGCTCTGTTGCCTTGTGGCCTCGGGGTTTAGCCCCGAAATGCAAGCCCCACAGGTGGGTTCAGACCCAGTGGCCCTGTGGACAGCCGAGTAGGCTGTTGGCACCCACCCCACCTGAGGGTTTGTGGTGGTTGTTAGGTTCCTGGTGGGGGAAGAAGGAGGCTGGGAGCGGCTCACCTCTGGCCATGGCTCTCAGCAAGTCCCAGGTAACAATGCAGGGCGCTCCCTCTTCTCCAAGTCCCGGCTCTTGCCCAGGGACCTACCTCTTTTCCCCTCCCCTGAGGAGGCAGCAGCAGGAGGAGAGTGTGATGGTGGTGGTGAGCTGGCCGAGGCGCTCAGGGGCCTCGGGGCTCCTCCGCCAGGCGCTGGCACCTGGGAAAAGAGGATGCCTGCCCACAGTGATGGGCACTGACCCCACTGTGCTCTGTGGGGTGCCCCCCAAGGAACACGGCGCCCCCGGCAGAGCGTAAGAGGAAGCCCAAGTTCTCCAAGGAGGAGCTGGACATTCTGGTCACCGAGGTGACCCAGCACGAGGCGGCGCTCTTTGGCAGGGAGACCACACGGCTGTCCCACGCCGACAGGGACAAGATCTGGGAGGACATAGCTCGGAAAATCACCTCCATTAGCCAGGTCCCCCGCTCCATCAAGGACATTAAGCACAGATGGGATGACATGAAACGGAGGACCAAGGACAAGCTGGCCTTCATGCAGCAGGCCCTGTCGGGCCCCGGGGCCAGGGGCCGGGCCCCCACCATTGTGCTCACCGCCCACGAGAAAGCCATCAGGTCCGCGCTGCTGACAGCCCGCTCCGGGCTCGGCTTCCCGAGGGCAGAGCTAGACGCCACCGACAGCCGCTCCACCAGCTGTGAGTATCGCCCGCCTCCAGTCCAGGGCCTCTCCTTCCTCGCCTGCCCCCTCCTGATGTTCTCCCACCTCCTGTCTCTCCTGCACACCCTCCTTCTGGAGTGGGCTGAGCCGTGGAACCCACTGCCCTGTGTGGGGTGGGGTGGGGTGGAATGAGGGACCTTGAGGACATTGCTGCCCCAGGGTGTGGGTAAGAAGGGAGCCTCCCCCCCCCACCGGCGGGTCCCCAGAGGGCACACACTGCCCTCCTGTGAGATGCCCTGGAATCTAGAACCTGCACAGCCAGTAGCCTGTCTGCCTGCCGGCCACAGGGCTCCCCAAGAAGTGACAATAGAGCTGAGCAGCGTGGCAGAGGAAGAGTTAAACAGGCCCAGGGCACTCGGGGCGTAGGGGCCGGGAGGGGGTGTGTGTGTTCTGCAGAGAACAGCATGTACGAAGGCCCCTGTTCAGGAAGGCGCTGGCTCCACGCACGTTCCAGGAGTAGCAAGAAGCCAGGCAGGGAAGGGGGAGGGGACCAGCCCAGCCGGAGCCACCTCCTCTCAGTGCCCTTCCTTCCTGGGCCATGACGCTGCCTCCCAGGCCTCTCTGCCGCTGCCTCTCTCCCTCTCAGTGCCCCACCTCCTGTCTTCTTCTTGGGGCTCACCGGAAGGAGGTGTTCAAGGGCCTTCTAGGCCAGGGCTGTGTCCCTTCAGGCTGTTCTGAAAAGGTGGGGTCCACCAGCTGGCAGGGACAGGAGGAGTCAGGGGAACTCCCAGGAAGGTAATTCGCAGACAATCTCCCCCTTCTGGCCCCCAGATGGCTGCTATTTCCTGTCTGGAAGGGGCTCATGACAGGTGGGAGATCACAGTCCGGTTTTCAGGACTGTGAAGTGGAGGCCCACAGGCTGCTGGCTCCGGAGCTGGTTCTGAAGCAGGACTTGGGCTGGTGTGCCGGCTGCCTGTGTGCGGCACTGTGGTTCCGAATCGGGGTGAATCCAGAAAGGAAGGACCATCTCACACCTCACCTCCTAAAGCTCCTTCCTTAGACTCTGCCCCGTGCTCGCCAGCTACCAGAGACTGGGGCTCATGAGCTTATCAGTGCCAGCCTGGCACCACTGCCTGCAGGCTCGGCTGCTGCCCACTGGGCCTGGGCTGGTGGCATGGGACCCCCATGCCCGGTGGGTAGACTCCTTGCTTGGGTTCTCCTCGTGCTATCAGCTGCTTTCCCAGACCATGGCCTCTACCCTACCCAGAAGGCCACTCAACACTGGGCCCTGAGGGTACTGGCAGCATACCCGCCACGTGCCAGCCTGTCTCTGAATACAGCCCCCAAGCCCCAGCAGGGCACGGTGCCTAGCAGGAGCATCATCTGATCAGATGTTTCATTCCTGCTTCTAGCATTTGTCATCAGACAGCCCAGGTCCCAGAGAACAAGGGCCCAGCCCCTCCCCTGTGTGTGGCCTGGTGCCCCTTGGTTGGAGGGAGTGGTGGACGGGTGGGGGTGGGGCGCAGAAGACACAGGAGGGATCACCAAGGCTGGTTGAAGAGGTCTGGCCCTGACAACACTCTACTCCCCACCACCCCCGGGACCTCCCCCCCAACACACACACACACACACACACACACACACACACACACACACACGCCTGTCACCGTCTCAGGGATCTCCATGTGGTCAACACAAAGGACTAAAAGCTGCAGGTTCCAGCAAGGCCACAAGGTGGCCCCAAGCCATTCAGAAAGGGCTGCTTGGCAGCTGGCACTCAGACCAGTGTGCCAGTGCAATCCTGCCTTCCACCCTGTGTGGTCCCCCTCAGGACCCTGGCAGGCAGGTGTCAATGGGTAGGGGGCAGCGGGGGCAGCTGGAGTGGCCGTGGCCTGTCCTTTGTGGAAGTGAATTGCGGAGAGAGGAGGTGGTGTGGTGCAGTCCGTGAGGGCTGGGTGGGCTCCTGACCGACCTACAGCATGGTGGACTCCCAGGAAAGGGAGGGGCTGCTGGGCTCACACTCCCCCTTCCTTCCCAGGGTGCCTGGCCCATGCCCCTCAGGGAGCTGGGCAGCCCGGCAGGGTGGTGAGCATGTGCTGAACTAGACTAAGGTGTGGGCGGGTGGGGCGCATTATGTCTGAGATGAGGCTGAGACTGTGGCTACCCCTTCCCCACTGTTGTAACCATCTGCTCTTCTTTGCTTCCGCCCCCCAAGACGATGAAGATGAGGAGCTGCCCGGACCCTCACGACTGCAGCGGTCCCCAGAGGAAGCGACCTGCCCAGCCAGGCCCGTTCTGCTCCATTCCTCGTCCTCCTCAGACCTGTCTGAGACAGTGGGCCCCAAGCCTGAGTTCCTGCCCCAATCCTCGCCCCAGGCCGCCACCTACAGGACCCCGCCGCCCCAGCTCAGCCCGTCCATCGTGGACCCTGACTGGCAGCTCCTGCACAGCCAGGCCCAGCAGACGGAGGCCTTCCAGCGATTCTGCCAGGAGCTGGTGGCCGTGCACCGGGACATGGCCAGCACCATGCACATCCTTGGCCAGACCATGGCCGAGCTGACCAGCCGCATCGGTCAGATGTGCCAGACACTGACGGAGATCCGGGATGGGGTTCAGGCAGCATTCCAGTGGGGAGCAGGTGGGGAAGCCCCGCTGGGCTCTGCACCCCAGGCCAAGGCATCCCCAGTGGATCCCCCCAGGGCACCTCCAGAACCAGCCCCTGCTCGGACTACCAGGTCTCAGAAGAGAAAGCACAACTCCTAATGGACCTGTCTGCCCAGGAGAAAGGATGGAGACAGGGCGCCCGTCTACAGCTGGAAAGACCTCGTGGCTGCTGGGGGATTGTCCTCTGGCCCCTCAGTGCTGACTGACAGCCCTGTGCTGTGACAGGGTGCAGCCCCCTCCCTCCTGGCCCAGGCTCAGAAGTCACGCCGCCTGATCCTCGCCTGGCCTGAGGATCTCATGCTGCCTGCTGGGAAGCATCCTGAGTGGAATCCCAGAGAGGCCCTATCCGCCTCACCACCAATTTGGCCTCCTCGCCTGGGCCCTGCTGCTTCCGCAGTGGGGGAGGCCCGAGGCACCGGGCAGGCTGTGCCCAACCACCCAGGAGGGGCCTGCCCCCGCCCTGGCCTTCCGCTTGCCCCCCACCGCCGTGCTCAGCCGCTGTGCTTGCTGTCGTGGGGAGGGGAGGAGGAAGGGGCGCACTTGGAGGGAGGTGCCGGTGTGACGATGGCGCCACAGCTGGAGAGGCAGCCACGGCAGGTACCCTCTTTTGCTATTGTCCTAGGTGTCGTCATTCAGCCTGCAGGTGGCTGGCCAGGCCTGGTTTTTCCAGCTTCCCCACCAGACAGAGGCTGGCTCTGCAGTGGTGGGAAGGGGAGGCCTGGCCTGGCCTGGACTCAGGCGGGGTCACCTGTCCTTCTGCCTCAGCTCTGGGTGGGGGCAGGAGACAGTGTGTAGGAGACAGCGGGTGGCGGGGAGCTCACCTTCCCAGGGCCCTGAGGCTCACCTCCAGTCTGGGGAGACACGGGACTCATATTCACGGGCCAGAGGCAACCCGCCGTGGGCTTTGAGAGGCTGCCCCCCGCCCCCAGGAAGGCCCTATCCGTTGCAGCATGCCTCGCCTCTGCTTGCTTGCGCTGCTCACGCTGAAGCGTCGCTCGCATCAGGCTTCCTTGTGGCTGCAGTGTGGGGTCCAGAGCCAGAGCCCGGAGGGAGGCGGGAGGGGTAGACCAAAGCTTAGCTCGGTCGGTCATAGCTATGCTGTCTTTGCACCTTGGCCCGAGGCAGACCCCGGCAGGCCTTGGGGAGCACGGGCCAGAGGGCTGCCATGGCCAGTGGCTGGCCTGGCCTTTCCTGGAGCGTCCTGCCACTCCAGCCAAAGGAGGGCATTTGCAGTAGCCCCTGCGCCCCTTAGCTCCATCTTCCCGTTCTGTTCTGTGGGTCTTTGGGAACCCCAGCTCCCCCTGCCCACCAGCCTGGTGGCTCAGCCTTGCTCTGCCCTCCCACCCTGGAATCCAAGTGCCCCCAGTGTTTTTTTTTTTTTTTGAGAAGACAGCAATAAAAAGAAATGGACCTGACGCTTGGAACACCCCCGTCTCCAGGATCGTTCTTTGCTGTGTCAGCTCTCTTTTCACTTCCCGCCAGACCAACTCTCCCTCCCCGCCCCATGCAGAGGCAGAGGTCAGGTGGGCAAGGGGCAGCACCCTAGCAGAGCAACCCCCTTCCCAATCCTATCCACTCAGATGCCCCCAGAAGGAGCGGCAAGGGGCTGACCAAGCCTCCACCTGGGAGAGATTCCCCTCATGTTTGTGTCTCCTTCAGCAAAAAGGAGATGTTGCTGTGGGACCTTGGGCTGTCACGTCCCTGAAGGTCAGCATTGGCAGGGATCTGGGGGATGTAGACGGTCCAGGGGCTGTCTGTTCGCCAGTGTGCCTGAGAGACCACCCTGACCTTTTGGGGGGTGTTTGCTGCCACAGGCAAGGCCCCGCCTACCTAGAGTTCAGGTCCCACAAAGTAAACGGAGCTGCATCCCCATGGGTCCCTGTAGGGCAGTAGTTCTCAACCTGTGGGTCGCAACCCCTTTGGGGAATGAGTCGAACGGCCTTTTCACAGGGGTTGCCCGATTCATAACGGCAGTAGAATTACAGTTATGAAGTAGCAACAAAAATAATGTTATTGTTGGGGGTCACCACAACATAAGGAACTGTATTAAAGGGTCAAGGCATTAGGAAGGTTGAGAACCCTTGCTTTAGGAGGGTCCTCTGGGCAGAGAAGGGCTGCTGGTATGTAGCCCTGCCTGCCTGCCTGCCTGCCGCAGAGAGTTATTTCCAGCCAGGACCCCCACCCCGAGCCTGACCGGGAACCCCCTTTCTGGAGGCTCCACCTGCCTTTGACCTTGGGCTCCAGGCCATCCCCATCCAGATGAGCGGCCCTGAAACGAGGGGTGGAATTCAAGGTGATCTAATTGCCAAGATGATGGGAAGTTGGGCCCAGGACTTCTCACCAAAATCTGCAGATTGAGCAGTGAGTGGCTGGCCTCTCCCTGTGGTCCTGGGGAGAGCAGGGGCCAGGTTGGAAGCAGGGAGGTGGCAGTCAGAGCTCGGCAGACAGCGGGGTCCAGAGACTTGCCACGGGACAGCTCCCTTCCAAGGGGCAGTCATGACGGAGGGCTGCCTCCTCTACATTGTGACCCCAAATTCCTCCCAGCCCCCAAACCAAATGCATGTCAGAGCCCAGACCCCGTCTCTCTGTCCCCACCCGGGCCTCCGTGAAGCCTTCCTGCCCACCCTAGAAAATCCTTACAAAGAAGGACAGCTCAGCCTGGCCTCAGTCTGCCTCCTCCACTACATGCATGCCCCACGAGCAAGAGTCGGAACCGATTGTCATGTCGAGTACATGGCTAAGAGGGGGTGTGAGAAATGGGTCTCGGTGCTTATCGATCCAGTCCCCAAAGTCAGCAGTTCATTGTCCTCATGAAAAGGTTCAGCCAAGAATCCCACTGCCCACTCATCCACCCACCCTCTCACTGGCACCAAAGGGCCCCAGCTCCCGGGGCTCTGACCTGCAATGCTGTCAGACCAGCATCAGTATATGCAGAACAGCCTATCAGGGGCCCCCTCCCTGGACAGTCCCTCCCTTGAGGTACGGACCCCAAACCTCCTGACCAAAGGGCGTCCAGCCACAGACAGCCCCATACTCCCCAAGAAGGGCTCTTGCTTCCCGACGGGTTAGGGCAAGCAGGGTCCTTTCGAATTCTGTTGACATCCGTAAGACCAGGAGGAGGCCTGGGGTGGGGTGAGTCAGCAGTGGTCCGGCAGACTGCTTACGAAGAGGGAGGGAGGCCCAACTAGAAGCGATTGCTAACGGAGAGGTCAGTGGTTCCAGGCAACCTCTGAGGAGGTTCGCTTCTGGAGAGATGACCATTAAGAGACCCCTGTGGGGTGTCCAGGTGTTGGGATTGAGCTGGCTCCCAGTAGTTTTTAACCTCAGAAAACTGGTGCCAACATCAGAGAGGTGTGCCAATAGGACTCCGTGGGAGTTATATGTGTAGACCAGGGGTCGGCAAACTGGGGCGCACCAGCCACGCGTGGCTCTTCCAGTGCGTGCATGTGGCTCTGAAGTAAACCCGCAAATGAAAATAAAACTCTCATGGTTTCCTTTATAAACATTTTAAAGGCTCTTAGTCAGATCACGCGGATTTCATTTGTCAAATTACCCTTATGGCTCTCCAATAATTTTCAAGTGGTTGTGAGGGACGGGACTGGTTCTTCCATGTGGGACGTTGGCCGACCTCTGGTCTGGGCCATATTGCGATCGCCGTGTTTTTAAACCATGCAGCACAAGGTGGCGAACGTGCTCGTGTCTGCGGTGTGGAAGATGCGTCCTCATCCGCACAAGGACCCCAGGTCTTCCTGCGGACTAAGGCTCCCAGGGCAGGAAAGCCCAGGGAGACGACTGGGAACCACCTTGGCTCTTTCCCAGCCCCTTGCCATACTCCAGAAGAGGCTGTTTGGATTAAGGTCCCTCCTCTGTCCTTGTCCCTTGGAGCTGAGTGCCCAGGAGCCCGAGGCTCCTTAGAATCTGAGAAACATGAGGCAGGACCCGGGAGAGGCTGGTTTTATTGTGCTCGGCGACTCAAGGAGTTCTCCAGAGTAGAAAGATGAATGAATGGTTTTTGTTCTGTGTCAGGGGTGGGGGTGGAGTGAATTTGGCTCGACCCTGGTCCTGTAGCCCTGTTACGTAAGCATGGGGCTGCGAACTTCAAGGTTGGTGGTTCAAGCCCACCAGCCTCTCTGAGGGAGACATCTGAGGCTGTCTGCTCCCATAAAAATGTTGCAGCCTCCAAAACTCGATGTCAGCTGACTCTGAGTGGAGTCAACTTGGCGGCGGGGGTGGTGAGTTTGGTCTCTCTTGCTTGTGTGTCTTCATTAGGTTGATTACTCAGAGCCGGGGGTGGGGTGGGGGTGGGGGCTCAGATCCCAGGCTCTCCTTCAGTTGGGAACTGGAAACCGCCTGGCACTCCCAGAAGAAAGCTGGGCTGCAGAGGACGGCGGGCAGGCCGGTGGGATGGGAGTGCAGGCAGCCCTCGGGTGGCAAACGAGATGGGTTCCCTAACTACGTCTGGGTTTGCAGGTCGGTGAGCACAGGTGCACACAGTTCTTACTGCCCCTAACTTCAGGGCAGGAAGGGCACCCTGGCGGCATGTTGGTCTTCTAACCACCAGGTCAGCAGTTCGACCCCACCAGGGTTCCCTTCCAGGGAAAGATGAGGCTCGCTTCTTCAGTAAAGAGCGACAGTCTCAGAAGCCCACAGGGGCCGTTCTTGTCCGCCCTCTAGGGTCGCCATGCAGCAGGATCGACTCCGATGACAGCGAGAGAGGGGGACGTGTGATTCAGGGAAAGGAACCCTTGAGGGGCTGCTGGGTAGACGTGGGGCTGCCAATCACAGGAAGGTGGCTTGAGCCCACCAGCCGCTCCGCAGGAGAAAGGTGAAGCTGTCTGCTTCCTCCAAGATTCACAATCTCTGAAGCCCTGTGTAATCCACTCAGTGTGTTGGATTGGGTGCCAGACAGGAGCCCCAGTGGCATCGTGGGTCAAGTACTAGGCAGCTAATTTCAAGGCCAGTGGTTCAAACCCACCAGCAGGAAAAAGATGAGGCGGCCTGCTTCCATACAGATTTCCAGCCTCAGAAACCTGTGAGCAATTCTACTCTGTCCTACGTGTCGGGATCAAGTCGATGGCAGTGGGGTTTTCTGTGGCCATTGCCCTCGCCTGGCTTCAGTGCAAGAAGAGGCTCGAGTCCCTTTCGATGACTTAAAAGCTGCCCATGCAGCGAGGGAAGGTGATGGTGAGGACGCATCGTTTCCAGTCGTGGTCGGTTTAATCATTCCCCAGTGAGGCAAATGTGCACGATATTAAAGGGGAAGTAGGACCGGTCCCCGGAGAAAGACGGGGCTTCCTCCCGTCAGGAGTTACCGCCTCAGAAAGTCACAAGGGCAGCTCTACGCGGCCGTGTGGGATCACTGTGAGTGATGGCCCTGAGTTTGGTGTTTGGAAGAGTGGTAACCCTGGGGTGGCGTGTGGTTCAGACGGTTGTCTCGGTTCCCTTTCCCTCTGCTTCTTGGTGATGACACCATGGCCAGACTCCATGGATTCGTCTTCACGGCTCAGGGATGCCAGCAGCTGCGTTGGTTGCTGATGAAGGCCCAGATGTGTCTGAGCTAAGATCCTGGAGGGGAAGGGAAGCAAGGTGGGAGGACCTAAGCACCGGAAACCTTGTGGGTTACCCAGTGGGGAACCTGTCACCCCATCTCTCAGGGGGAAGAAGAGCCAAAGCCCAAAGCACGTGTGTATTCTCCCCTCCTCCTTTCTCATCACCCGGCCAGACAGGATCCGTCACCCCTGGCCCCGCACAGACCCCTTGGAGGCAAAGGGACCCTCCACCCCAGCCTTTAGGGGTCTTCTATGTGCTTCGATCTGTCCCTGCTCCTGCTGCCTCCTGGCCCCGGGATCGATGTGTGTAGGGTGTTTTTTTCCCCCCTCCTCTATACCTTGATCTTGTCTTCTTTTACTTTGATGGGTTGATTGGCTAATTGGTAATTGTTCACCAAGTCTCACTTGCTGCATGAGAAAACCCCTGGGAGGGACGGATATTTACAAAGGCGACGTGGGTGGTCATGGCGAATGTGACATGGTGTTTCCTTCAAGTGGTTTACATAGGCCTGTTTCCAGCGCTGCGGGTCAGGCGATGGTGTAAGCGCCTCTCAGCCCCGGTGCCCCCACTCTCTGTCCCTTATGTCAGCTCCATTTTCCCTCGTCACTAAAGACTCTTGGGAAACATGTTCTCCCGTGACTGCGGCCTTCCAGCACTCCGACATCTGTTTCGCCGTCTTCTCTGGTATTGGACAGCGATGTGCTTTAGCCCCTGGACGGTTGTGACTAATGATCACCAGCTATGGAAGGTTTGAATCCTGGTAGCACATTCTCCTGTCTGCGATACACGCCATCAATTTAGTTCCCAAAGGGCTGTGCCCCTAGATCCTGCCCCATCTATAAGGAGATGTCTTTCTCACTCCCCCCCCCCACCCGCATGGAGTGTTGTCATTCATAGACCACTCTGCCCGTCAGACAGCGGTTACACGTTGGCTTGTGATCTGCGAGGTTGGCAGTTCCAGCCCACCAGCTGCTTCAAAGGAGAAAAATGGGGCTTTCTACTCCCACAGAGAGTTGCAGTCCACAGGGGCAGGTCTGCCCTGTCCTATAGTCCCTACAAGTCAGAATCAACTCAATGACTGTGAGTTTGTTGTTGTTTGTAACATGAACACGTTACCCGACGTCTTTTGCTGGTTTTGTCGAAGACGCTGTGTCTGTTCGTTCTCCGGTGGGGAGTTTTCCTGGGAATTACTGTTTTCCCTGGTGTGATGCGGGCAACGCCAGCCACGGACTTTCATTCCGCCCCTGGCTTTGGGCACAATGCACAGCATGGAGTAGAAGAAGGGAACTCCAGCCGTCTTGTTTCTTACACATAGTGCAGAACTCTGAGACCCCAAGTCATTTCTCCTTACCCTTTCGAACTGCCCACCTCTACCTGTTGGCAAACGTGGCATCCCCTAGCTTTTTGGAGGTGGTGGAGGCGGCAGGTGAGGTGCCCCGGCGGGGCAGGCAAATAGCACAAAGTCAGCAGTGCAAGCACACCAGCCACTTGGAGGACGTAAAGTGACCCTCTCTGCTCTGTAAAGAGTCAGCCCTCGGTGCCCCACAAAGGCATGGGATGGGCCCAGCGGCAGCGGGGTCTCACCCATGGCATCAGGTGGGCCTTAGAACGTGGAGAACAGGTGCGGGCCATCGAGTCAGCACATGGCGAGCACTTTGAAGGCCGCCTGGGTCTGGCCGTGCTGGCTGCACAGGGCTGTGCATGCCCGCAGTGTCAGGAGAACAGAGACCTCGCCTTCTCCTTCTATTTATTAGCTGCGTGATCTCGGGCCAGGGAGCTAACCTCTCTGAGCCCAATTCCCCGATCCTATCCTAGACAAGTCTTCTGATGACCGGGGATTGGGCGTTGTTTTGCTCTGTTGCACACAGGGCCACTGTGTGTCGGAACTGACTCCACAGCACCTCACCACCACAACAAACATGACTCGGAGACCTGGCGGTGTAGTGGGTGATGCGTTGGGCTGGTGAGCCTAAGGGCAGCAGTTCAAAACCCCTAGCCGCTCTGAGAGAGAACGACGAGGCTTTCTACTCCCAGAGAGTCACCGTCTTGGAAACCCATAGGGGCAGCTCTGCTCCGTCCTGCAGGGTGGGCACGCGTGGGATCGACTCTCGGCCATGAGAAACATGACTAGTCTGTCGGCAAGTGGCTTCCACCTTTCCGTAGACTTACGGCCCTCTCCTGTCCCCACCAGACCCCAGACTTTGAGTGGTTTCGATGGTAAGCATCTGGTACATGACCTCTTGGGCAGCCTTGGCCTGTGGGTTATGTCTGCTGGACTTTGTCAGTTGGTGGTGTCTGGTGATCCCCACAGTGAAATGTGGAGCCTGAGGGAAGTAATCCTTAATGTTTCCTTTATTTTCAGTGTCACATTTTATACCCAGGGTCCCCGTGGCACAGTGGTTACGCATCGGGCTGTTAACTGCAAGGACAGCTGCTCGAAACCAGGACCCTCTCAGTGGGAGGTTGATGAGGTTTTCGACTCCTGTAAAGAGTTACAGGCTAGGAAACCCACCGGGGCAGTTCTACCCCATCCTACAGGGTCACCATGAGTTAGATTGAGTTTTGAGGGGGTCTCAGGGTGATGTAAGCAAACGGCTAAGGCATCTGGCTGCTCCCTGGGAGGTTTGATTCCATCCAGAGGTGCTCAGAAGAAAGGGCTGGCAACCTGCTTCCGGAAAACCAGCCCCTGGCAGCCCGTGGAGTGCAGATCTGCATATGGGCCCACTCGGGCGGGGCATACCCTGGTGGCCAGGTGTGCGTGCCACCTTGACAGGCAGCTGGCTTTGGTGTGAACCCAGTAGCTCAGGTATCACTTCACACCTAGCGCATGGAACCTGAGCGGCTTAGAGATGCGCTTGCACTCCCAGGCAGTGGGGACCCAGGGGAAGTGGCCTGCTCCCTCGACAGGGCAGCGCCGCTTTGCCACCTTTGACAGGTGCCCAGGGACCTGGGGGTGCCCACTATGGGGTCTGGCCCCTGGCAGGCACTCAGCCTGGAAAGGGTGGCCCACGGGTCTCACCTGTCCCCCTCGCCCCCAGGTATGTGGTCATCTGCCGAGAGGAGAGGGAGCAGAACCTGCTGGCGTTCCAACACAGCGAGCACATCTACTTCCGAGCATGCAGGGACATCCGGCCCGGGGAGCGGCTGCGGGTCTGGTACGGCCAGGACTACATGAAGCGCCTGCACAGCATGTCACAGGAGACCATCCACCGCAACCTGGCCCGAGGTGCGTGCTGAACAAGCTCCAGCCGAGGCGCACCCTGGGTGGTGTGTGTGTGTGTGTGTGTGTGTGTGTGTGTGTGCACGCGTGTGCTGGGGAAACAGCAGCAGGGTCTGAGACAAAGCCAGAGTCCCACCAAACCCAACCCCCTACTCGCCACGCCAGCTGATGGGAATGTGCTACAAACTGCTGTGGTCTGGGGGCGCCCAGAATCATGGCGGCCGTCACACCAGGTCTCACAGGCCCTCAGCAGGCTGTCTGCCTTTGCCCACGTGATCATCCAATTGTGGCACCTGGACCGTGAGTGTGATGTGAGGACCAGGTGGGGCGATGCACACGGCACCCGTAAAACAATGCTCACCTTGACCGGTGCCAGTGCTCGCTGGTAAACGCGTACCTCTAAGGACCCTGTGTGGATTCTCCTCGGGGTCCAGTGGCTAGTGGCTCACCCAGGGTGGTAAGGAGAGGAAGTGCCCAGCTAGGTCTCGAGTCCATGTTGCTTGGACTTCAGTGCCTGCTCGCTGTTGTGGGATCTGGGAGCCTTGGTGACATCTTTGGGTCACGTGTTGGGCTGGTAACCACAAGGTCGGCAGTCTGAACCTCTTGGCAGCTCCTTGGGAGAAAGATGAGGCTGTCTGCTCCTATAGAGAGTTACAGCCTCAGAAACTCACTGGGGCGGTTCTTCTCCACCCTGTAGGGTCCCTATGTGTCAGAATTGATTCGATGGTAATGAATGACTCAGATACAACACCTGCTAGACAAAGCATGGTCTCTTCCCTGCTCCCTCCCGGTCTGCTCACTGCTGTCCGTACTCTGAGGCACAAAAACGATTTATGTGAAGAAGGTGGGAGGTGGCCGGGAGATGGACTGGTGAGCACTGGGAGCCTGGTGGGCGGGGGTCTGCTGGCTCAGACAGATCTAAAGGCATCCTGGGGTTCCCATACTGCCCAGTCCCTTAGTGTGATGTCCCTTCACGCTCTGCCTGGCTGGGCAAACTGGTCAGTCCACCGCCATCTTTCATTGGTTGTCCGCTTGCCTCCAAACCCTCAAAAGTCCAATGCCTAAGCCCCAGCATATCATGTCCCCAATCGCACTGCCCATTGGAAAGGAATCTCCCTTGGCATATGAGTGGAGAGATGAGAAGGGGCGTGGAGCCCCCTGGCCATTGCACTCTCTTTAGAAACAAAAGAGAACCAAGCAGACGGTGGACACAGAAGGCGCAGCCTGGCATGGTAAAAGGTATCTGTGGCTGGCTGGGCAGTGAGAGGCAGCCCAGTGGGCACCCTCAGTGACTCGGAGGTTGGGCTCGAGCTGGCATGTTTCCACCATGAGGCTGCCCTGGTCCCCGTTTGTCCTCTGGAGGGCCTCCGAAGACGTATCTGGCCCACGGTGGCTACGCAGCACGCCCTCACGGAATGAATGGGAGGACGAAGGGATGAAGACAGCCCAGACACCCCCAGAGCCATCAGACCTCCCGTCGCAAAGGAAGCCGACAGGAGTCACAGCTGAGAGCCCAGGTCTCATCCGCTGGCCGTTGTCCACTTGACTTTTTCAGGATTGGTGATGTCCTCTTGTCCCCTGCCCAGCGTCTTCCCCAGAGCACCCACGCTGTCACCCTACAAGCCCTGATCCCAGGGGGAAATACTCAGAGGTGGGGGGGTGAGCTTTCAGGCAGGGCCAAAGGAGGTGTAGCAGTCAGACTCAAAAGGAGACGCAAGAAGCCATGGGAAGAGCCGGGAGGAGGGAGTGCTGTTTCTGGCCAGACACAGCAGAAGGGCACCAGGCAGGAAAGCCACAGCTGGCTGAGTGGGGCCAGAGCTGGGGTGGGCTTGGCCTCCAGCCCTTGGGAGAGGTCATGGAATTCAGTTGTCTTGAGAGGTACGGCTCTGTAGCTGGTGGCTGTGGCAGGTTCCGGGGAACTTTCGTGGTTCTGTAGTTTGGTGTGCCAGTCCTGCTCTGCGGCGACGTCCCTAGGATTGTTGTCGCCCAGCCCAGCAACTCATGATGTCATTCAGCTACCCGCCAGCGCCCACCTGCACCTGTGTCCGCACCAGCCCACACAGAATCCCGAGTAAGGTTTGTGACTGGTTTTAATCATCGTTAGCTCTACTTTCTCCCATAGTAAGTTGCCTACGTGGTATTATCTCTTAGATGATCCAAGTTCGAATACTAACAGCAAAACCGTTTTATAAAATCTTTCCACACTGAATTACAACATTACTAGGGACCACATTCGTTCTCAAAAAGGAAAAAAAAAATCTTACACACGTAGCTTTCCGAACACTCACTGCCACGAGACGGTGGTTGTAGAGATGGCAGCGATCACACAGGATCGCAGGGCATGCAGGCAGGGGCACGTGAACCGCGGCGTCCCTGTAGTAGGGAGGCAATGGCCACGTTGACAGAATGCACTAGAAGGCTCAGAAAATCACCGAGCGCAGAGGCTTGGCCATGCGGACACAGCCTCCTGTCGGCTGGGCTCACAGCAACGCAGCACCGTCTGTCCATTACGGCGACAGGGCCGCTTCCACAGAACGTAATGCGTGTCTGCAGAAACATTGCACACATGGTGCCCACCACTGGGTGGCACCCTCTGATGGTGGCACTGGTGTGGACTGCACCGCCTCGCCCCTCACCTTCCCGGGACGCCTCTGCCACTCCATAAGAAAGACTGCTACAGCCAGTCACTCACGGTTTGACCTGGAAGAGGGGCCTCGTAACCGTCGGCGGGAGCCCTGACAAAGCACCGGCACGGAGTCTGAGAGTTTACTGAGTAGCAGCATCCTCTGGACCCGCGTGTTCCTCTTGCCCTCTGACGAGAACGTACCTTATCCCTTTGGGCCCGCTCTCGTACACGCATCTGCTCCAAGCACCCAGGCCTTCCATTCAGAAGACGTCTGTCATTCCATCGATTTTGTGAGGTTTGGGTTGTTTCCCCCTCCCCCTGCACCAGCCCCCCCTTTCATATTTCCTGGAGGCTTTGGGATCAATTTCTTAATGTTCCAAGGTCTTCTTTGGCCCGTAGGTTTTCCTGGAAGTCTTGAGCCCAAAGAGGCCCCTCCACTCCCTTTAGAAGGTCTGGAAGTCCTTCTTGTGGAACAGAGGGCAGGAGGAGTCCTGGGGAGGGGTTGCCCTGCTCCTTTAGGCACCTCAGCTGTCTCCTGCCTGCCTGGTCAGCAGCAGAAGGAGAGGGTGGCCCTTTCTCTGGAGAGATTCAGAATGGGAAAATGTCGCCTGTGCTCTGTTAAGATCAGCTCATGCTGCTGGAAAGCGCCCTTCCTCCTTCCCCTTTCTGCCCCTCGGATGTTGGGGGAGCTTTGAAGGTGAGGTTGACCCCTAAGCAGCCGTGTGTTGTCCCGTGTTGGAAATCCGGTGTCAAGCACGGAGCAGAGCCCAGCACCTTGTGCCCGCTGGGGGAAGCCAAGGCCCGTCACCGCATGGGACAAACGTCGAGATTGCTCGGGGAGGTTGGCCCTCACGCAGAGGCCCTTACTTAGCAGGTGCAGCCATCAGATGCTGATTACAACACGCATTCAGATCACACATGACACTTGGGTCTCTCATCGCCCAGGGCCGCTGGTCTTGATCTGAGCTCCCTTTGAGGTTTCTGGGCTTCTGAGAACCCGCAGGGGGCTGAAAAGATGCCTCTGCCTCCGTGGGGGGGCATCGGGACATCTGTTTGCAGAGGTTTGTCAGGCTAAAGCCATTTCTGCCTGCACCTCCCAGAGCCCAGAGGTTTGAAGTCCTCCTCATGGTAGTGAGAAAGAGCTACAGTATCTGTGGTCAGGTGAGGAACCCAGCTATCCTGGAGGAAGGCTTTGGACCGGGGTGGGAGCCTGCCATCCTGAAACCTTTCATACTCCTGTCATCTCTTGCCCTCCCGCTTCCGGGATCAGTGGGTGCCCCGTAAGTGCCGAGCTCAGGGTTTCCCAGGGCAGGCTTTTTCCCTCGCGGGCCGTCTCTGGGCCAGCAGGGAGGCAGGTGTGGGACTCCTGGTGTCTCCTGTGTACCTTTCACCAAGTCGCACCCGGTTGGATGGGGTGCAACCTTGTCCTCTCGGGTCACAGGATGGGAAGCCCCTTGGAAGCGAACGCCAGTGACCCTCCTCGGGAGAATTCTCTGAGCGTCCATGAGTAGAGCACACAGACTGAAGGCTCTGTAGAAATCGCCTCCTGGGAAACAGTGCTGTCCACTTTTGTGGGCCTTGCACTTCTAGCTCCCTAGATCCTCTGGGCAGGCCACCCCTCCCTCTCCCTTATGGTAACAGCCCCACAGCCCACCGCAAAGGGGTATGTGGAGCGGCTTTCCGAGAGGAGGTTTGCTGTGTTGGCTGTCGGTTTGGGGGTTTCCCCACTTCCTCATACCCTGGTTTTCCTTCCTAGGAGAGAAGAGATTGCAGAGGGAGAAATCTGAGCAGGCTCTGGATACCCCAGAAGACCTGAGGGGCTCCATGCAGCTCCCCATGTTGAGACAGGGCAAGAGCCCCTACAAGCGTGCTTTTGACGAAGGGGACACGCCCCCCCAGGCCAAGAAGAAGAAAATTGACCTCATCTTCAAGGATGTGCTGGAGGCCTCCTTAGAATCGGCCAAGGTCGAAGCCCACCAATTGGCCCTGAGCACCTCCTTGGTCATCCGGAAAGTTCCCAAGTACCAGGACGATGCCTACCGTCGGTGTGCATCAACCGTGTCCCATGGCGCGCAGACCGTCAGCCGGACCCAGGGGGAAGGGGCCTGGAAGCTCCCCCAGGGGGCTTGCAAGGAACCAGGCCCCCTGGGGGATGAAGAGGAGGAACCCTCATCATTCAAGGCTGACAGTCCCGCCGAGGCCTCCCTGGCGTCTGACCCTCAGGAGCTCCCGACCACCTCCTTCTGCCCCAACTGTATCCGCCTCAAGAAGAAGGTGCGGGAACTCCAGGCAGAACTAGACATGCTTAAGTCCCGGAAGCTCCCAGAGCCCCCCGTATTGCCACCCCAGGTACTGGAGTTCCCAGAATTCTCAGACCCAGCAGGTAAGTTCTGGATGAGCTTCTTGTCAGAGGGCAGTGTGGAAGGTGGCCTAACATTCTCTGTCGGAGCTACCTCGGGGGAGGCTGGAGTCGTGTAACATGGAGGTGGACACCGGTCGCAGCCCCCCTCCCCCCTCCAGCCCCGAGTGCCTCTGGCATGGCTGCAGTGGGATGCTCCATGGTCGCCCATGTACCCCCCTCGCCAATAAAGGACGTTGCGCTGCAGGAAGGGTGTGTGCTGTCTTCTTGACCCGCTGCCTTTCTGGGTGGTCCTAGTGGTGGTTCACCCCCGAGCCCGATGGGTCATCTCTCCCTCCCGCCCTCCCTCCAACCCCACACAGAGTGCACGCAGGGTGTCTTGTTGGGGAACTCACTGGACCTCTCTGTGCGCAGTCTAGGAATGCCGCCAACCCCTCTCTTCCCGACTTGCTGCCCGATGCCACACGGTCCCGTTCCCCCAGAGTGCTAGAAGGATGGGGGTGGGGAGCGAGGCTAAGGAGAGGCAGAGAACCCAGAGCCTTTCGCTGCATGCGTTTGCCCCTGCGATGGCGGCTTGGCGCTCTCTGAACAGAGCAGCAAGCAGAGACACTGTGAGAACTTCGCTCCTGCTAAGCTTCAGTCACCCTGCCACCCTCCTCCTTTAGCCGCAGCTCCTCCGGGTCCAGGAGGAGGCGCAGCCGAGGTTCAGAGTGCTCCCCTCTGCTGCATTTTGATCCTGAACTAGCATGCCAGCGCTGTGCTCATTTCAAGGGTAGCCTGCCTCCCCGCCAACCACCCACCCACTACAAGGGTGGTGAGGTCCAGGGCATCCTGGGACTCCGATGCCTGCCTTTTCCATGTTTGACATGCCTGCATTTTACCACCAGGTCTGCAATCCTCGCCGGTGCCGTCGGGTTGGCATGGAGCATTTCCCTCCCTTGAGCTCCTTGAGTGGGGGTGGGGAGACAGGCAGCCTGGAGCACAGTGTGTGGCCTCTGTGGGCGGTCCACGAAGAAGAGGCCCCCCCCCCATCACCATGTGTCTAGCGCATGGTGCTTGTAACCAAAGGCTCAGCTGAGATCCCGCCTGCTCGAGAGAGTCACGTCTGCCCTGCACCGCGTGGCCCCTACCACATTGGGCAGGGCTTCTTCTCCTTTTACGGGCAGCGTCCCCCACCCCCGTTGCCTCCCACCGGTGTCAACGCCCCCTCTCTCCCCTCTGTCTTGCAGCCTCGGAGAGCATGGTATCGGGGCCCGCCATCACGGAGGACGAGGACCAGGAGGTAGACTCGGCCGACGAATCCGTCTCCAACGACCTGCTGGCGTCGGCCGATGAGCCCTCCAAGCTGTCCGCGGCCGGCGGCCGCAGGATCCGGCGCTTCAAGCAGGAGTGGCTGAAGAAGTTCTGGTTCCTGCGCTACTCGCCGACGCTCAACGAGATGTGGTGCCATGTGTGCCGGCAGTACACGGTGCAGTCCTCCCGGACGTCGGCGTTCATCATCGGCTCCAAGCAGTTCAAGATCCACACCATCAAGCTACACAGCCAGAGCAACCTGCACAAGAAGTGCCTGCAGCTCTACAAGCTGCGCATGCACCCCGAGAAGACCGAGGAGATGTGCCGCAACATGACGCTGCTCTTCAACACCGCCTACCACCTGGCCCTCGAGGGCAGGCCCTACCTGGACTTCCGGCCCCTGGCCGAGCTGCTGAGGAAGTGCGAACTCAAGGTGGTCGACCAGTACATGAACGAGGGCGACTGTCAGATCCTCACCCACCACATCGCCCGGGCGCTGCGGGAAGACCTGGTGGAGCGCCTGCGCCAATCGCCCTGTCTCAGCATCATCCTGGACGGCCAGAGCGAGGACCTGCTGGCCGACACCGTGGCCGTCTATGTGCAGTACACGAGCAGCGACGGGCCGCCGGCCACCGAGTTCCTGTCCCTGCAGGAGCTGGGCTTCTCCGGCTCGGAGAGCTACCTGCAGGCGCTCGACCGAGCCTTCTCCACGCTGGGCATCCGCCTGCAGGACGAGAAGCCCACCGTCGGCCTGGGCGTGGATGGGGCCCATGTCACGGCCGGCCTGCGCGCCAGCCTGTTCATGACCATCCGCAAGACGCTGCCCTGGCTGCTGTGCCTGCCCTTCATGGTGCACCGGCCTCACCTGGAGGTGCTGGACGCCATCAGCGGGAAGGAGCTGCCCTGCCTGGAGGAGCTGGAGAACAACCTGAAACAGCTGCTGAGCTTCTACCGTTACTCGCCCCGCCTGCTGGGAGAGCTGCGTGCCACCGCCTCCACCCTCTGCGAGGAGACCGAGTTCCTGGGGGACATCCGGGCCGTGAAGTGGATCATTGGTGAGCAGAATGTCCTCAACGCCCTTATCAAGGACTACCTGGAGGTGGTGGCCCACCTCAGGGACATCAGCAGCCAGACGCAGCGGGCGGACGCCTCGGCCATCGCCCTGGCCCTGCTGCAGTTCCTCATGGACTACCAGTCCATCAAGCTCATCTACTTCCTGCTGGACGTGACCGCCGTGCTCTCCCGCCTGGCCTACGTCTTCCAGGGCGAGTACCTGCTGGTGTCCCAGGTGGACGACAGGATCGAGGAGGCCATCCAGGAGGTCAGCCGGCTGGCCGACTCCCCGGGCGAGTATCTGCAGGAGTTCGAGGAGAACTTCCGCGAGAGCTTCAACGGCATCGCCACCAAGAACCTGCGGGTGGCCGAGGCCAAGTTCCAGTCCATCCGGGAGAAGATCTGCCAGAAGACCCAGGTGATCCTGGCCCAGCGCTTCGACTCCCGCAGCCGGGTCTTCGTGAAGGCCTGCCAGGTGTTCGACCTGACTGCCTGGCCCAGAAGCAGCGAGGAGCTCGTGAGTTATGGCAGGGAGGACGTGGTCCAGATCCTCGACCACTTGCAGGCCATTCCTGCCTTTTCCCGGGATGTGTGCCGGGAGGGGCTGGATCCCCGGGGGAGCCTGCTCATGGAGTGGGGGGAACTCAAGGCGGATTACTACACCAAAAACGGTTTCAAGGACCTGATCGGCCACATCTGCAAATACAGGCAGAGGTTTCCGATCCTGAACAAGATCACACAGGTCTTGAAAGTCCTCCCCACGTCCACCGCCTGCTGCGAGAAGGGCCGGAGCGCCCTCCAGCGGGTGCGCAAACACCACCGCTCCCGCCTGACCCTGGAGCAGCTCAGCGACCTGCTGACCATTGCCGTCAACGGGCCGCCCATCGCCAGCTTCGACGCCAAGCGAGCCTTGGACAGCTGGTTCGAGGAGAAGTCCGGCAACAGCTACACGCTCTCCACTGAGGTCCTCAGCAGGATGACCGTCCTGGAGCCGAAGCCGGTGCTCCAGGCCGCGGACCAGGGCGCCGAGTTCTACCCCGACATCTAGGGCGCACGGGCAGAGTGCCCCAGGGTCTGCTGAGTATTTTTTTTAACCTACACTCCTAAGCTTTGATATATTCTATAAATATAAATATTATATAGAGACCTATACAGATATCGACGCACACGTACACATCCCCACTGAAAATTATTTTTAAACAGCGAGGCGGTTCACACCCGCCCATGCAACTGGGAGCTTTCAGAAAGGAAGGACGTGGAAGCTGGCTCCCGTCCACACATCCAGGCATCTGTGACACAGGTGCCGCAGGTGTCGGCTCACGGAAGCACTTGCTGGGGCCACTCAAGCATCCCCACCTGGCAGCCAAGCGACCGCCGAATCAGCTAACACGGTGGGCGTCTGTGGTCACCTCTCTGTAGTGGCTCTTGGTTCCTGTGGACGTGCGGGGTGGTGGTGGTGGTGATATTCTTGCCTTTGGTTTGGCCGTCTGGTTTCATGGCAGTGGAGGACGTACCTCTTGGCCTCTCCACCAGCCATGTGATGGAGCTCCATCAGCTCTCTGCTGGGGGTCAGGGTAGGTGGCCTGGCTGGGTGGGATGTTCAGCTGGAGAAAGTCTTCGTCTTATTCTAGCCAGGGTCCCTTCTCTGTCTTAGAAATGACTCTTGGCCAAACTGTGACTCCATCACTCCCGACTCGGTCCCCTCTCCCCTCCTTAGGTGGTCAGTCCCCTCCTTCCCGCCCCCCCCCCCACATAGAACCTGTGATACCGAAGGCTGATTTGCTAATGTGCTGAGCTGGAAACCCCCCGTCGGGGGAGGAGAAAGGAGTGAGCTTCGTGCATTCCCGTTTTGGTTTGCTTCTGTCCGTTCTTTTTTTGGGGGGGGATGGGATGAGATGGGGTTGGGAGTGGGGAGACCTAGGCCTGTTGGGGACATGAAGAGCCAAGAAACCCAGCTCCCAAGAGCACAGTGATTTGGGGCTTAAAAAAAAAGAAAAAGAAAAAAGTTTAGATGCGGAGTATATACTCAATTTACATGACTTATTTATATTCTATCTTTATAATCATATCCTATGTTGGGGGGTGGTCATGTTTCCTTCAGTAATCGAGAGGTGGCCTGCGATCCTTCCGGGATAGGCAGGTATCCCAGCAAGCTGGGACTGGGGTGATGTGTCCCTGAAGTGAGAGTCTCTAGCTCGTAGAGGCCAACGACACAGTCTGCAGCCTGTCAAGAAGGTTCTAGAAGCTAGGTACGGCGTGATTGTGCCCGGGAGCACAGGCTTCTTGTGTTGAACAGGGTAGAGATGTCCTAAAGGACAGAAATTTAAAAAGCAAGACAGGTCAAAGGGGACTTTCAAGGCATGAACTTACACACACACACACACACATACCCAGACACAAAACCATGATATAAGCTTTAGAAATAGCTACTTGCCTGCTCCCTGGGGCAAGTAGCACTTTAAAGGAGTATGCTCAGCACTCTTTATTTCATCTGTCTACCAGTATACCTCGCAGGGGAGTTTTAAACACACACACACACACACGCATGTGCGTGAGCTGTTAATGAAACCAACACTGTTCCTGTTTCTACACTTGGTCTATGCATCTTTTCTGTGCAGACATTGTGGAACATGGAGACAGGCTCTGGAGGGGGGAGGAAGGTCTGCGTTGGAGACCATGCTCAGTTCTGCTGGCGTCGCCCAGCGGCCCAACTTGCTGGAACTGGGCTGGCTCCCTCTCTCGTCGGTTGATCTGGGCCCAGAGGCCTTGTCCATTGTCGAGAACCGTTAGGGAGAGGTCAGCTCCATGGACTGGGTCCCTCCTCCTCTGTCCCGCTGTGATCTCCACCCCACCCACCCTCCACGGATCCCTCCCCTCCACCCCACTGGTCTTGGTGCTAAGATAACTTTAGAATCACTGCTGCTAGTCAATAGCTTTTCATTATATAAATATATATATTATATATTATTTTTTGAAAAAAAATTTTTTTTGGTTTGTTTTACACAGTGATGTAGCATGTTAACGACAAACTGCTTTCCTCTGATGGTCCCACTGCCAGGCCTCATATGCTGCCTTCTTCATCAAATCCATGCACCCTTGTCTGGTGGCTTTTCCCCCACCTGACCCCAGCTGCATGTCAACCCCCCCACTCCCCCTCCCCCCCTCCCCCCCGCAAGGAGAAAGTCAGCAGGAACTAGCTACAAAAGACCCCAAGCTGCTTTCTGGAACCTCCCCTACTCCCCCTCCCCCTAGCCTAGCTCTCCTTTCCCACTCGAAGCTGGTGGCCCCTGTCCAGCGCCCCTCTCATCCAGGTTAATGCAGAACTGTGATCACGTGGGGTATCAGTGCCAAGCACAAGTTCCCACCTCTCCCTCCTGGACTTCATCACCCCCCACCCACCCAGGGGACTGAGTCTGTGGACGCTTGCACTGAGGATGAGCAGGAATTTAGAGGCGGGGAGGAGCGGCAGAGCTGGCAGGCAAGGTGGGCCCTAGGCCAGAAGCAAGAGGGTGGAAGCCTGTCTTCTAACTAGCAGTAGCCTTATGCCATGTCCTTGTACCCTCTGCTCCTCCCCGCACACCCCACTGGGCCCCTCAAGGACCCTCTAGAGAGCTGTGAGCCTGAGGCTCTTCAGATGCTTCTGTTTAGGACCCTGTTTCCTCTCAAGAGA
Organism: Tenrec ecaudatus; assembly: GCF_050624435.1. NCBI lineage: Eukaryota > Metazoa > Chordata > Mammalia > Afrosoricida > Tenrecidae > Tenrec > Tenrec ecaudatus. The sequence goes on along the minus strand of NC_134533.1, from coordinate 25,479,923 downwards.
CCATCGCTATGGTCAGTCCAAACCTCTGTCTAGAGCGGGGAGAAGTCCTAGGGCCAATGCCAGCGTCAAAGGCTAGGAGAAGGTGACCTGGCCCTGGACCGAGAAGAATGAGCTGCCGCTAGAGGCTTGTGTCTGCGGGCCAGATGCCCCTCGAGCCAGCCTCCAGGCTGTGGAGAGGCTGCGCCCTTGTGGGGGGTGAGGAGGTACCTAGGAGCTTGACAGGGGCACCTCAGGCTCTGAGTGCTCTTGGCTTCTGCCGACTTCAGCCAGGAGGCCTGGAAGCACAGCTGACTGGGCCATTTTGCCTTGGGGCCAGGAGTCACCAGGGAACCATTTGGGTGCCAAGCCACTATGATTTCCACAGCATCCCCTCTCTCCTCTTGGTGGGTGCCGCCCCAGAAGCTCAGAGCTCTGTTCTGTGCGTTCTGCACGTGACTTCCCAAGAGCTCTGTCTCCTGCCTCCTTGAAAAGGACTCTGGGGTCGATGGGACTCTTGGGAGCATGGGGAGCCTTATCCCCTTTGGACGGGGAGACAGACTGGGGCCACCTGTGCTTCCTGGGTGTGTGGTTGGTTCTGATGAAGCAGAACCCGAAGTCCACTCGCTGGCTTAGGAATGTCACCAGCCGTAGGCTTGGCCTTCTGCGTAGCTGTGTCTCTAGGCCTGAGCGCTAGCTTCCTTGGGCCCACGGATGAGGGCACCTCTTTGCCTCATGGAAGGGCTAAGAAGTGAGAGGCACTTGGAGGCTCAGGCATCCGGCCAAATGTGCCAACCAGATCCAGGAACCCCTATGATGGAAACCCCCCCCAGCTCCTCCCTAGTGGGTCTGTGGGTACTTCCATTGCCGCCTGCAATGAGCAGACAGCCCAGCCCCAACTACAGTTTCGCCAGCCCCAAATCCCAAAAGCCAACGCTCCCAGGCTGGTCCTTGTTCCCCATCCTCACTTGGGAATGAGAGCGGGATGCCCAGAGAGCTGGCTGCAGCTCTGGGCTCTGAGTTGGTCTCACTTTGGCGGGACAGGGAGTCCTCTGACCCCAGCTCCTGCTCCATGCCTCCACATCGAGGTGTTTGGCTGAGCCCCCTTCCCCTGACTTGTTGATGTCAACCCTGCTATTCGGAGGAAGGAGCTTACCATGGTTTAGGGAGTTGGTGAGGCCTCCCCTTTCGTCTGGTAGTGATGTCAAGAGGGAGGAACTGGGGGGACCCATGGAGAAGTCGGGAAGTGACAGTGGGGAGGCTGGGGTGGGCTGCATTGTACATAGGACCCTGCCCGGGCTCTAGGGCCGGCAGCTTCTTAGCAAGCCACCTGGAGCCTGAGGGGGCTGAACTAGCACTTCTGCCTGCTAGAATCTGTCCCCTTCTGTTACTCTCCCACCCGCACTGGAAATGGGAATTCTACTCCCAGATCTGGTTGGGGCTACGGTCTGGCTTGGTTTCTACCCAAAAGGCTTCACGGAAACTTTTCTCTTGGTTGCAAAACACCGGTTTGGGCTGAAGGGGCTGAGCTGCACTTTTGACCCTTCCGGGGTTCAACCCAGTCAGGCCAAGGGAGTCAGGCCGGAGGAGCAGGAAAGGCTCGGGAGCTTGGAGCAATGCCTTTGTTGCAGAAGCCAGCCTGACCTCCCCAAGGGAGAGAAGGGGTGATGCTATGTCCTCGGCCCAGGTCAGACCCTCAGGAGGGAGATCTGGCGGGAGACACGCTTGGAGGACAGTTCCTCCCCTGTCCATGCCCGTCCGTTTATTTGAGCTGAGCGGGCAGAGCTGCCCACCATGCAGTGTGGTAAGGAACCTTTGAGGCAGCCTTTGCGGAGTAGGCAGAGACAGGAAACAAAGTCCCTCCGGGGAGTAAAATGGTACAGCCCTCTTCTAACATCAGGCACTCCCCTCGTCCCTCCAAGTGGTATGGCCCGAGAAATACCTATGCAATCTAGTCTCCCTAGGAGCGAGGGTGTGGAAAAGCAGGGCACATGCATCCTAGAATACAGATGCAACCGCCTATATATTGTATATATGGATATAGTACGTATACACACAGAGTAAGAGATGAAATCACGTCTATATATCTATAAATAATATCCTATATATTTATACATTTCTATGTTTTAAATAGATCTAAAAATAGAGTCTATAGAACGGGGAGCGTGGAGGGACCGCCTGGCGCCCTGTGTGCGGAGGGGCTGGGGTCCGGGTGGGGGAACGGAACTCAACAGGCAGGGCAAGCTGGGAATGGGCTCCCTACAGAGTACCGCCGAGGACATCTGAGCCCCAGACCCCTCTCATGCACTTTCTCGCCTTTCCCAGGCTTGGTCTGTGTTTGAAAGGAGAAACCTCCCGGGCCCCAGCTTAAGTGCCCCCAGCATCCCCTTGAAAGCCTACTGCTAGGCGGTAGGGCGTGGTCTCTGCGTCGGGGAGGAGCAGCTGCACAGCCTCCTGGGGAAGGAACAGAGACTGGCAATAGGAAGGGGGATCCTGGGAGATGCCGCCCCTCCTCGCTAGGCTGAGGCTGCTGCCTTCTCCAGGCTGCACCTCTGAAGTTCAACATCCCGACCTCCCACACCCACTCTCTCAACCACTCACTGCCCCATCCTCCTGGCAGGCTTGGGGTAGATCCTCCCCTGGAGCCCATTCCGGCACTTAGTGACCTTGTAGAGCAGAGCAGAACTGCTAGCGTGTCCAATGCTGTCATATTTACAGAAGCCAACTGCCACCTCTCTCCCCTGAGGCTGCTGCTGGGTTCGAACCGCCAACCTTTCAGTGAACAGCTGAACATTTTAACCACTGAGCCACCAGGGCTTCTTAGAGGTTGGAGCCACGTCAGGCAGCCAGTCACCTAGAGGCTTATGTGGATGGGGCAGGGGCTCCAGCTCCCCGAGGGGGGTAAGAGAGAAACCTCACACACTCACTAGTTGAACCGCCAACTCCAGGTCAGACGCAGGGCTCCGGCCCTGCCCGCTTTACACAGCCGCTCCCGCCGGCTGTTCTCAGGATATGGCTTCTCCCTGCTCTCCTGCTCGGAGGCCAGGGGGACCCACCCAGCCCCACGTTCCCGGCAGGTTTAGTTCACATACACTGTTCTGATTCAGTGACTCCAGGCTGGGCCACGACGCCCTGTACCCGCCCACCTCCACTTCGCAAGACTACCTACCCCCAGTGTCCACTCTGAGCCTATGAGCAGGCCTCAGGGGACAAGGGTGGGCAGCCGGGCACAGTGGCTGCTGGCAGCATGACAGAGGGCTTATGCCACCGGGGAGGGGGTGGGTCAGAAGCCCATGCCTCAAGTTTTTCTCAGTCCCTCCCCCTGGAGGTGGGGTGGAGGGCCTGGCAGGGACCTGGGGGACAGTGACTTATCTGCTGTCCAAGCCGGTCTTTGGCCTCTGGCTCTGCTAGGCACCGGTTTCCCACCCCTCAAGGCCTCCTGAGACCCTCATCCCCACCCCACTCCTCCTCAGCATCCTACCAAGTACCTCAGTCGCCAGAAGACCCGCCCCCACAACCAGGAGTTGGGGGCCTGAATCTGTTCTGGCTGTGCCCACCTCCCTGCCCCTCTACATCTGCCTGGTTCTTTGAGCTGCAGCTCATGGCCAGCCAGCTCTCAGATAAACCCTCCATGCCTGGCTCAAGAGGGACCAGGCCCGGCCAAGGTGGTGGGTCAGACCCACGGGCAGGGGATGGGCATCCCTGGGTAGCAATCCCACAATGCACTGTACCTCAGAGAGAGCACACCCTGGGGCCTCAGGATGACCCAGCCCTCCATCCAGAGGAGGGTAGTGACCAGTGACCACACTGCTCACGAAGGACGAAGGTCAGGCTGCCCTGCCCTGGCCACCCTGCAGCCTTCCCTTCTACCTGTCGGGAGGAGCAGCAGTCTGTCCAGATTGCTGGGTCGCCGCCAGCCCCGTTCTCTCTCCCCTCCACCCCCACGCTGCTGTACCGGTCCATGTCAGTCACCAAGGAAACATAGAGTGGGGCTGGGGGAGCCCCGGCCTCTGTTATACATGGTTGTATGTTAATACTTTGTTTCTTTCTTTAAAACAAGAAGACTCTCCACATCACTTTGTAGACTCTGCTTTATAGTACCTGTGTGAGGGGGCCTAGAACACTGGATACAAATAGAGCTATGTTGGGTTTATATCCTGCGCCCAAACTTTCCTTTTGTTATATTATCCTGGTCATGTAAGAAAGATTGTTAATAAAAGCATTTAAATTTACTCACCAAGGCCACAGCCCTGCCTCCTTCTCTCTTGCAGCCCTAGCCCGGTGCTCAGTGCTCAGATTGGACTCCCCAGCCAGGCCTGCAGTAGCACCCCCACTCACCCCCCCCACCCCCCAACCAGGAGCCTGCCTAGAGCCAGCATGGAAGGAAACAGGAAGCTGCCATGTTAGCTTCTTCCTGTTAGGCTTACCCTTCCCTACACTCTGTTATCATTCCCTCCCAGCAGGTCACTGGTCTGTCCCTGTCCACCTGCCAGGCATCAATATGTCAGTCCTCAGGTGTGTTGTTCCCACAGGAGCCTCCTGGAGGAAACGCGGGCTCCTGCCAACTGCCTTGCCTGCCTGTGGGCAGGGGTGTTTCCCCGGCAGGCGATCTGGAGATGCACTGCCCAAATTGGCGAAGAGAGAAGCTGGGTGGTGTTTTCCCGCTAAGGAATGAGAAGTTCTCCCAGCTTCCGCTCCCTGCGGTCCATCCGACTCCCTGTGGGCACTGCCCTCTTCCTTCTCATAGCCACTCCTTATTGGCATCTGCCCTTCTCCTCTCCCCGGGCCCTCCTCCTTTGGCCCGGTGGTGAAAGCTATCCCTCGTCTGGCGTGGAATGTTCTGGTTCTCCTTTCTAGAGGAGGGGAAGAGGAACAAAGGCGGGGTATGCCCTGACCAGCTCAGGGGAACCAACCCTCACCGAGACTTGACTCACCTTTGAACCCTCTAGGGGTGGTGTCTGGGGACACATGGTATCATAGGACATTGATATGGTGCAGGCGTAGTGACCTCATTACTGAAGCAAGGGTGAGCTAGAACCCGTGGGCCCTGGCCTGAGGTCAGTCTTCCCAGTGCAGGGCTGAGAAAGGCTGGGCCAGTCAGGGGGCTGGGCCAGTCAGGGGGCTGAAGTTTGTTCTGTTCAGGTCTTTCAGCACACACACACCCCCCCCCGCCGCCACCCCGTCCTCCAGTCCCACCTTCTCTCTCCAATGTGCAGAGGAGACAGATGACTTCTCTACCAAGAGCCTCATGGACAGATGGACAGCTATCTAGAGACCTTCTAGGGCTGCCAGGTGGCCATTTCTCCAGTGGTCTTTGGAAAACACAAATCCAGTCATGTGAGCCTTCCCATGGCTGCCCATTTCCCTCAGAACTCCATCCCAGCCATGGTGCACCCGCCGGGAAGGGCCTGCCTCGTCTGTGTCCTCTTGGCCCTTGCAGTCCCCAAGCTAGTGGCCGGATCAGGACCTGCTAGCTCCCTCCGCCCTCGGCCTGGGGCCACTTCCTCCGTGAGTCCACAGAAGCACCATCTTGTCCCTGCTCCTCATTCCTCCTGAGACGTTCCCCACAGGGCACATTCCAGGTCACAACCGCACCCCCACTGTGAAAGCATGCCCCTTGTCCATGCCCCCGCTAGCCCCGCCGTCCCCATCACATGCAAACCAACAACCTTTGCCATCGACTTAAAGCAGATTCCACTCAGCAGCCCTGAAGGACAGGGGAACTGTGACAGCGAGCTTCCAAGGGTCCTTACGGAGGCAGGCTGCCCTCTGGCTCTCCCTGACAAGTGGCTCATGGGATCAAACCACTGACCTTTCGGTTAACATCCAAGTGTTTTAACCACTGTACTATTCGGGGTCCTACAGGGGTCACATCGTAGGCAGTGTTTAGTTGCTGCCATCAAATCCATTCGGATGCATAGCCGTCTGCATAGGGGAGGGTAAACTGCCCCTGTGAGTTCCTGAGGCTACACTGTTCACAGGAACAGGAGGCCCTGGTTTCCTTCTGCAGAGTGGCTGGTGGTTTTGAACTGCCCACCTTGTAGATCACATCCCAACTCCTCACCACTACGCCACCAGGACTCCTACCACTTATGGAAGGAAGGGGGGATTTCAGTGTGAGTTGTTCCACTTTCCCTGCCTCTGTTTCCTCACTGGCTCAGAAGGACCTGGAACCTGGCCTCTGACTGCATCTGGCCTTGGCCTTAGCCTAGCCCCTTCTACGCAAAGCTGAGGGTGATCCCCACAGGTTGCCCTCTGTTTTAAATTAGTCCTGCCCTCAGAAAAGTTCCCACCCAAGCCAGCCAGGTTACCCCGATTCACCTTGGAAGGGCACTTGTTGAATCCCTGCCAGCTTGGAGCGTCTTGGTCCCACTGACATTCGGAGCTTCTGGCAAGTTGCTTCTCCAGGGAAGGCCCTCGGCCATCGGTTGTGTGCCAGTGCTGGGCCTTAGTTTGCAGAACCAAACTCCACCCCTTACTAGCTGCGAGGCCTCTGGTAAGTCACTTATCTGAGTCAGAGCAGTGGTCACTGTCTGCTGGTCTGCCCTTCGCTGTCCTCACCTCTCTGGCTGGGGTGAAGTAGGGGATAGGAAATGCTGGGGTTCCCAGCTGCCATCCTTGTCCACCCAGACTGCCGTAGGTGGTGTAAAGGTTAGGCACTTGGCAGTTCAACAAACCCCGCCACCTCCCCCCCACCGAGTCCCCTAGGAGAAAGACATGATGATCCACTGCTGTAAAGACCACGGCAAGAAACCCGGATGGGGTCCCTCTGAGCAGATTTGATGGCAGCTGACAGCCACCTCCACCTCCCCACTGGAGGAAGCACCCGTGACTTTTAATACAGAGCCACCCCTGGCCTGAGGGCCACCTTTCCTCTCAGCACAGAGAGATCCTTGGGGAACTTCCTGCTTTTAAAAGCTCCACTCACCTGGTCCTCAAAGGCAGAGGGGCTGCCACGGTATCATTGTTTTCTCTTGGGACAGAAAACCAGGCTTCTCCTGGCTGGTCCCTTGTAGGCATCCCGGGGTTTCCTGGACAGGACTTCTGTCAGCACCACTTGGCCCACAGAGGGCCCAGAGAAAGGATTGCCTGGAGAGACCACCCCAGCTGAGGACATGCTGCCCTGTAGCTCTGATCACAGCAGTAGCCATTAGACTGGTTTCCATGGTAACGTCCCCCCCCCTTATCCTGCCCAGGTGAGGGCGGCCATCTCTGGCCTGCAGAAGCACCTGGGGTCCCGACCAGGGACCATCTGTGCTGACTCACCTGCAGGAGACAGAGGGGAGCTGGGGAGGAGTTCTCCAACCCTGGAACTAGGAACCTGCCCAGCCCCCTAACTCCAACAGTTGCATCCTGCAGTCTTCTCCTTGCTAGGTGTCTGCCCCGAGGGAGGAACAGGACGCAGGGTGGGGGGTGGGTGGGAGGCAGACCAGATGCTGGGGTTCAGAGCTTCTGGAACCGTGGTGCTTCCAATGGACTCTAAAAATATCGAAACTCTTTGGTGGAAAATTGCCACCAGCCTCATCAGCAGTTCAGTAAATGCGAGGAGTCTGAGTCAGAGCCCGAGGTGACATTGCATGTTGCCCAGGGGCGGGGCTGGCCAGGGGACTGTCAGGCGGGGAGGGATGGTACCTGTTGGGATCTGGGAGTACAGAGACAGAAGCAGGCGGGTAGTGTTTGCTCTGCACACAAAGTGGGTGTGAAAGCCCACTGTTGTCCGGAAAGACGCCACCTTCACAACCTTTGAATGCTGGAAGGGGCCTGGGAGAGCACTTAGACCCAAATCCTTTTACAAATCCTTTTACAAATGTGAGAGTCCAGAAACCAGGGAGTTTGCCCAGGCCTGTGACGGTGGCTCATGACAAAATCAGGCTGGGCCAAGGGTCCTATGTGGCTCTCGACTTGACATTTTGTCACCAGGACCAAAGTTTGTCATTGAAGCCACATCCAAACATGCTCCGAATGTGACTCTAGAGTGAGCGGCTCTTCTTCCTCCTCGGTTCTAGATGCCCAGAGTCTTAAATAGTGACTCTGGGCTCGACTGGGCTGCACTCCCGGCCGGCCGTGAAATGTAGCCCGCGTGATTTCCTGCTGTTTGGGTAAGGCAAGCCTGTTCTATTTTTCCCGAAAGATAAAAATAGTAGCGCATCATAACTATGTCTGTCTTAGGAAAGAAGAAATTATAAGCACAGTCTTGGAAAGCAACTGCACCGAATGGCATTCCCTACGGATCGTCTGTGATTGTCATTCCCTACGACCTGGTTGTTTTCCTGCTGACTGTAAAACTCAGGTCCTGCCCCTTGCGGGACGCTGAAGCCTCTTCCTCCAGGGACAAGGCTGAAGCGGCAACAGGAGGGTCTAGGGGACATGGCCCCCAGGGTCACCATGGCCCTGCCAACTGTTTGGGGCACCAGCCACTGCAATGACTGGGCTTCTGGTGGGACCTGAAAGCAAGGAGGCTCCGATGGGTCTCTGGTGCCCGGCTAGGTGTTCTCTTTTAGATTGATGTCAGGGTCCCAGGAGGCCTTGCCTGATCCATCCAGCAAGGCCATCAAGTTGTCCCCCACTGGACTCTGATTCATGTTGGCCCCATGTACACAGCAGCTGCACGGGGTTTTCATACTGGGACCTTTCAGCAGCTGACCTCAAGGTCTGTCTGCTGAGGCACCTCTGGGTACCTTTCAATCACCCATCTCTTGGCTAATGCTTAACCCTCTGTGCCACCGGTGACTCCATCCCCTCGCCCACTGCCATCTAGTCATTTCTGATGCATAGCAAGTCTAGAGCACAGAGGAGAACTGCTCCCTAGGGCTTCTGAGACTAATTCTTTAATGGAACAGCCAGCCTCATCTTTCTCCCTTGGAGCAGCTGGTGAGTTTGAACCACTGACCTTGAGGTTAGCAGCCCAGTATGCCACCAAGGCCACACACACACACACCCCAATTTCACCCACTCCCAGGTATCGGTGGGCTTTCGGCTCCCATAAAGAGTTACAGTCTTGAAAACTCAGAGAGAGAGAGAGAGTTCTACTCTGCCTTATGAGTTGACATTGACTCGATGGCAGTGTTTTATTTTTAGTGTTTGAAGTCTATACGAGACTTGCACATGTGCCCAAGGACGGGTTCATAGCAGTATTTCTTGTGGCAGTAAATCTATACACGGACATACAAGCACTGACATGCACACCAGCAGGAGACTAGGACTGTGTTTTCCCCATACTACGGGATGTTATAAAACAGTGAAAACAGACACTGGGGCCTACATGAATCTGTATGGAAGAAGTTCCAAGTTGTCGACTGAGCAAAAACCAGTGGGATGTGATTTAAAGACGTTTTATAAACACACAAATGTCCCCTAGGGCTCAGGGCATGTGCCTATCGAGAGGCAAAGTGAAAAAGGAAGGCGTTGGGAAGGGAGGCTCCGACAGGAGGACCCCGAGGGGCTCCAATTGTAAATGGTGTGCTCCCTGAGCAGCTGGCTTTCAGGGTGGTTTGTGAGGTCTGTCGAATGCGATTTTCCTGCTGGTCTGAGTGTCTACGGAAGTAAAGAGAGAGAAGAAAACACCAGCCAGTGGGCCCTGTTGGAGATGGTTTATTTATCATTTGCAAGGGGTGTTTTGCTCCAAAGTGTGACACCAGACAAGTGATTACAATGTCCCATGTATCATTTTGTGCTTCGGTTTGTGGCTGCAAAACACACACACACACACACACACACACACACACACAGCATCTGACAACGGGACACATAGGAGGCAGAAACAAAGCACAACGACTATGTCTTTGGGGGGACCCTCACCCCAATTTGGCTTTAGACAACAGCTACTAGCAACCAACCCACCTTTACAGCCCCAAAGAGGTTGCCCTGAAGAGCTGTTTCTCTCTCTCTCTCCCTCCTCCTTCCCTCCCTCTTTGTCTCCCTTCTTGGAGGGATGTGATTTTTCATTTAACCCACACCACGCCATATTGCAAGCCGAGCTGGGCAGACCGGGCACAGTCTGATCAGTGAGCCTTCAGCAAGTACATATTGATTTGATGCAAGTGGGAAAGTGGGAACCGCACGTGCACGAGCGTAGACTCCGGGCTCCCTGCCCCGGGAGGAAACCAACCAGTCAACCCCCAGGAGCTTCTGTGCAGAGTCTGAGACACGTTCACTTTAAGCTCACCTGTGCTCCGCACCCTCCTGAGAAAATGCCTCCTGACACGGGACCAGGCGTTCCTTTCTGAAAAGGCCGGGCTCATTCCCTCCGACACGTGACCCCCTTTTAGTAGCAACCGCAGTTTCTCTGGTCGGAGGTAAGCGCATCCGATGGAGTTTCTGATTGGGCCCTGCGATGCCATGGGGTCCTTCCAATGGACTAGAGGGGTTTGGAGTAGACAAGCGTGGCCAGTGCCCGCCCTTGCTTGCACCCCGTGTCCCGGAGGGCTGTGAGTCCTCATGGGACAGACAGCCACACTGACTGTCATGAATTTCTAGACCACCTGCTGAGAAGCTTTGGCTACCAGGAACTCAGAGGGGATGCTGACTTGCCCGGTTCTTGGAGTCTTTCTGTCTGCGCCCTCATCCATCCTTCATTCGCTCATGTGGGACGGAGCGCCCGGGAGCCAGCTTGGTTCTAAGGGGCACGGAATGTGCCAGGGAACAGAGCAGCCATCCCTGTGAAACCACGTTCATTTCTGCCTGAGGCGATGGCTGAGCCCTAAGATAGTCTGCTGTGGAGCTGGACTCCCACCGGGGCGACCTGTCGTTTAGATGCTGGAAGACAACATTTGGGACATCCAAAGAAACACATCTCTGAAGATGGCCTCGCCGTGGTGATGCTGAAAGAGGCTGGGATCAGGAGCCCTGCTGCACCCACCTCGAACGCCCCCTGCTGTGACGTCCGGTGGTGCACAGACTGACAAGGAAGTAGAGCCCATGTTCTGATTGGAAGCCTAGCTTCCCAGGCTTTCCTGGATCAGGGAGCAGATGGTTACCAAGAAGAGCATGCTGGTGAACTCTCTGAGGGAAGCTCTTGTACCGTGCCAACCAGAGAGAGCAGCACAGGGAGGTGGGGCTCAAAGGCATGTTCTAGGACCCCGTGAGAGCTGGGAGGGGGCGTTTGACACTCACGGTCAAGGTTTTCAATGACCTGACGGACGTGCCCGTGGGAAAGGATCTAGATATTCTCTCCATCTCTCTAGGGGATGAGAGCCATTGTTTCAACCGTTTTTCTCTCTCTTATAAAGACCCACTGCTGTCAGTCCATGCTGACTCCATGGTGATCCTGCAGGACAGAGAAGAACTGCTCATTTGGCTTTCCAAGACTGCACAACTTTACGGGAGCAAGCAGCCTCATCTTGCTCCCTCAGGGCAGCTGGTGAGTTTGAACTGCCGATCTTGAGGTGAGCAGCCTACCACTTAACCCTCTTTGCCACCAAGGCTCCTTGTCTTGTACAGAAAAGGAAGAGGATGACTAAAGCTCTCAGGCCCTGCTCAACCTCTCAGGGAGATGCCAAGAGTAATGTGATTCGTTGAAGGAACAAATAATCGAATTGCCCATCCCCGTCTCATCTGGAAATTCTCTCTTTGATTGCAGGGCTACTGGGCTATCTGAAGGTCCAGAGTTTGGATCTCAGTTTGTCAGGAATCCAAGGGTATGATCTCCTGGGTTTGGAAACACTTGGGATGGCTCTAGAACTTTCTGGAGAGTCTCAGCTGCCATCTTGAAGTAAAAACCAGTAAGCTAGCTCCAAGATAATCCTCCAGATGCCTCCGAGGCTGTGCGTGTTTTTTTTGGGGGGGGTGTCGGGGTGGGGGGAACACCTGTAGCACTGTGACACCATCCACAGGGACCCAGTTCCTGTGTCATTAGCCTGACTGACAGATCACCACACTGAGGTTCTGCCAGGCAGTGACAATAACAGAACCAGGGATCCGGACTCAGGGGAGAGGGAGTATTATGTACATTCAGCAAGGCTCCTCCTTTAGGCGTGATGCACAGAGCCATATGGACATGTACTTGCGATAACCAGGCGGAGATTTAATACCTACCCGCTGGTTCTTTACTGACTAACAGGAAGGCCCTAAACCAACCCCATGACTGACCAGTCAACCCTGAACCATGGTGGCCCTGCAGGGACAAAGGAGGACTGTCCCAGACGGTTTCTTGGGCTGGGAATCTTTACCAAAGCCTCTATAAGACAAAGGAGACCCCAGGCTTCCCAAGGGGGTCAGTCTTTTCCAAAGCAGACGGCTTCATCTTCCCCCCGCAGAAAGGCATGGCTGGGGGTTCAAGCCAAGACTTAGGGTAGCCGCCGATTGCTTCACCACGGCACCCCAGGGCTCCCCCTGAAATCATGACTCACACACGCTCTCTGCCATCCATTCTCTTTGGATGCGTGGGGACCCTACAGGGCAGGGTGGAACTGCCTTTCAGGTCTCTGCGTCCTTAAATCCCTATGGGAGTGGAAAGCCTCGTCTTTCTCCTGTGGAACATCCAGGGGGTTCAAATTGTGGACCCTGCTGAACCGCTTGGGACCCAGTAGAATGGTCAAGCATAGCAGCTCCGTGCATATATAGCCCGGTAGGTGACCTTCACTCAACTCACTGTAGGACAGGGGAGAACTGCCCCGCTGAGGTTCGGAGACGGTCACTCTTGACCGGAGTCAAAACCATTTCTCTCACCCAAGGAGCTGCTGCTGGCTTCAAACTACAGACCTCGGGCTTCACAGCCCTACACATCCTGAAAGGGAGGGAGGAGGGAGGCCCATTTGCAAAAGACGTCATTTTCTTTTCAAAGTTCTCTTCCTCGTGGGGCCTGACGGTACCGGCCAAATGAGTATGGACCTCAAAGGAAACCCCTACCCAAGTAGCTGCTGGCAGAAAGGTCCATGAGAGGGGGGCACCTGGGTGATGCTGGATGGCCATGGGAACCTGTGTCCAGAATCCAGCCCCACTTCTACCCTCTGCTCGCTCTCAGGGAAGACCTCCTCCCCCTGCTGTGAGATGAAACAATGAAGTCATTCTACGGAAGAGGCACACCATCCAGTCCAGTGGGGCTTCTGAAAACCACAAATTAAAATAAGACTGAAAAAGAAACAAGAAATGGAGGCAGCCCCATTCTCCTTTCACACTGAGGGGCGGGGCTCTCTACTCAAGGACCCTTTGGATCAGACCACGGTCTCAGGGGACAGTGAGGTCAATGGGTGGACAGCAGCCCACAAAGGCCATGTTCTAGAGCCTGTTGTGGTCAATAGCGACTGGGGTCTTCACTGATGTGCAACCACCTAGGGGCCTATCCCTGGCCAGAGGAAAGGAAAGGGCGGACAACTGAAGACACGTGGAAACAATTAGCCTGGTGGACTGACGGACCACATGAGCATCTGTCTCCAGGACCCTGAGACCAGAAGCACTTTGAGGGTACCCGCTACCACTGCCAACTGTTCTGAAAGGGATCGCAAGAGGGTCCCCAGGAGAGGAGAAGGAAAATGTGGAACAAGACTCAGAATCATAAAAGAGACCAGGTTTCCTGGTTGGAGGGGTGCTGGTGGAACCCCAACAATATGCCCTTTGGACACCCTCTAGGTATGGAAATGAACTCACCCCCAGGGTTCACTGTTGAGCCAAGAAAGAGGCAGGTGTGCAAAGGGAACCCCAGCATGAGGGAAGCATAGGCGCCTTCGAATAATTGATCAGGAAAAAAGGCCTATTGGGGGGCGGCGGTAGTCCAAGTCAAGTATCCCAACCTCTGCATCAGAACCAAGTCATGCTTGCTAGAAATGCAGATTCCTGGGCATTGGCCAGGAATGCCCATTTGGAATGTCTCCAGGTGGGCCCAGGAATCTGCAGGTGATTCTTCACATGCAAAGGTTGGGGAGGAACCCTGGGTGGTGTGCTGAGCCAGGCAGTCAAAGTCTGGAGGTTCAAGTCCACCCAGGGGTGCCTTGGTCTGGCGATCTACTTCTGAAAACCAAGCTCCCGAGCATGCTGGGGAGCACAGTTCTAGGGAGCACACGGGTCACCATGAATGGACATGGCCTTGACAGCCAGTGGCTAGGCTTTGGGAACTGCTGGCTGCCTGTTTGGAGTGGGGCACTTGGCTCAAAACTGGTTATGATGTCACCCCACCCCAGCCTGCTGGCCATCTCTAATTCTATGAGATGGTCCAGGCCATTTTATTTACTTCATGGCTTTCAGGAAATATATGTATAATTTAAAGACCCCAATCTCCTTTGCATCCATCCTTCCCTGGGGATGTATTCTCTGCGTCCACTTGGAGAGCCTGCACCGAGTACACTTTTCAACGACACAGAAGGAAGTCAAAGCCTGTCACTCCTCTGTGCCACACACGTCCCATCTTCATACCGAACCTTGCCCATGGTGGGTGCCCGAATACTTAAAAAAAAAGGGGAGGGTGTTATGAGAGAAGACGAGGGTCCTGGCCTTTGCCAGACATCTGCCCAGGGGTGGCTGTCAGATGAGGATGAAGGGCACAGGGGCGCAGGGGGGTGGGGCAGCGGGGGATCGGCACCCGGGTCTATGGGTGCAGCGGGTGCCACATGGCGATCTGCCGGCGGGGGTTCTTGAGCATCTCCTCCCAGTGGCCTCGCTCGGAGCCCGCGGCATGCAGGCCCAGGCTGCAGCGGCCGAGCGGCTGGCTCTGGCCCTCCTCGGCCTGGCCGAGCACCTCCAGCTCCACGCTGCAGGCCCGCAGCAGGTCGTCTGGCAGCTCGAACATGATCATCTCATTCCACACGGGGTTCATCTTGTGCTTGGCCCGCTTGGTCTGCTTCTTCTTCAGCTTCTGAGCCTGGTGCTTCAAGGTCACCTTGACAGAGATGTCTGGGGTGGGGGTGGGGGGCAGGAGGAGGGTGGGAAAGACACAGAGAAGAGGGCTGAGAGTGAGCTGGGTGGGACTGGGGCCGTCTGCTGCTCTCTCCTGTGTCTGGAGACTGTGCCTAGCTAAGACCTCTTCCTACACCCCATGCCAATGGGGCACACACATCCAGTCAGTGTTTGCTAAGTGCCTGCCATGGCGCTGTCCCGTAGGCATTGGACTGCTAAAATGCCAGGTCAGAGGTTCAAGATTATCAACTGCTTCTCAGGAGAAAGATGAGGCTTATCTACTCCCACAAAGATTCATAACCTTGGAACTTTTAGGTACGGCTGGGAACCTTATGGAGGAGACTAGGAAGAAAGACCTGCAGATTGACTGCAATATGTCAGCCAATGAAAATGCCGTGGGCCACCATGGACCAGGGTCCCGCACAGTCGTGGAAGATGAGCCCAGATGTGGGGGCAAGCACGGTGACAGTCAAGAGGACGGCCTGGGACAGGGAGCATTTTGTTCTGTGGCACAAAGGGTCATTGTGGTCCGATCCACTCACATGAACAGTGTGTCGCTAGGGAACCAGACCTTGCCACAGGACTTCCTACTCAGACCGGAAAACGAAGTCACTCCCTGTCATCATCATGCTCCTCCACCAGAGCCTCTACCCCACATTTTTCCCTCCCTCCTCCCTCCCTCTCTCCCCCTCTTCCTCCCTCCATATTATATAGGGTCAGGCTGAGTTGAAATCCACTTAATGGCGGGATGTCTGGTTTTATTAGGGGACTGATCTGTCTCCTGCTGGCTGGCTGGATTTTTCTCACCTTTCTTTGGTGACTGCTCATTGAGAACCCCAACTTTATGAGGAGGGTGTGGGCAGAGGCGTGACACGCATTGAGTGGCCCCCTCACCCCTCCAAAAAGCAACCCATAAACAGATGGCCAGATGAGCTTTCAAGGGACACGACCAGGCTCAAAACGGGGATGGCAAATATTCATTAGTCAAGGTTCCTGGAGCTAATGTGAGAATAATTGCCGCTCAATGTTTATTGCTGTGATTACCACCCCTGGGTGGTTCAGAGGCAACGTGGGGAGCCCTCATGGGCTGACCAGAGGCCCGAGAAGAAGACCAAACTGGAAGGATGCCTGGAGGGAAGGAGGCAGGAGCGCCGGGCCCTGTTTAGTTCAGGCAGCCATCAGCAAAACAGCGCTCCGGATGGCAGTCACTCAGAGTCCTCCGCTTAAACATCCGGCACGAGGTGGCAACGGTCTGTTTGTACTTTCTTCCTGCAAATGGGTGGCGCTCGGTCTGGGTGCCTCACAGCTAACAGGTGCTGCTGCTGAGGAGACGTGGGATGGGAGACTGCCAGAGAGACCATGGACGCGCGCTTTGATGAATGCTGGGCAGAGCCGGCATGCCCACTCACCGCCCTCCACCACCGCGTGCAGGTGTGGGGCCAGACTGCCGAGGGCAGAGGAGAGAGTAGCACCTGAGGTGGGTGTGAGAGTGGAGTAGGGGCCCGCTGAGAGGGAGGAGTGCCTGGGCTCCCCCTCCCCTTCTTGTGAGGTGGGCCCAGTCACCACGCCGGGACAAGAGGAAGCCACGGTTCCCATGCAGCCCAGCACCCCATCTCGTGTCTCTCATCGGATGCTGGGCGTCCTCTGGGACCCATGATGAGGACGGACTCCCTTCCGGGTGGGCCTCGAGGTAGCTCAGACTGTCCCGAAAGTGAATAGATTCCAGCTGGCACAACGAGGGTGTCTTCCGCTTGGTTTGTGGGTGTTCTGGGTTGAATTGTGCCCCACCCCCACCTGGGAGCCTGGTTTTCCTTGTTCCGTCCCTGAGAGCAGACCAGTGTCTAAAGGGGTGCTATGCGAATCACTCCTGGGGTGGCAAGAGCTCAGGGTCAGGTGCAAGAGGGTTGAGAAGATAGATGCCAGGCCACATGGGGAGGCTCCTGGAAATGTTGGGGCGTCTCACCTCCTGAGTCCTGAGAGAATCCCGGCTGCTCTCTGCAGGCCCTGGCTCGCTTTAGGGCGGGCCATTAGTTACTGCAGCACCAGGAGACTGTGAGCAGAAACCTTTGGGGAGGACATGGCCCAGCGGACTCCCCATAGCACCCGCAGACTCTGCCTCTCAGCTCACCTGTCTCCACCGCCACCTCCCTCGGCCTCATTTGCGGCCGTCAGCCGGGCCGGCAAGGAGCTTGGCTCTGCCCTCCCAACCCCGACTCACCTTTGCCCAGCAGCTCTTTCGACTGAGTGGAGTGGAGGTTCTTGGCCTTGATCAGTACCACCAGGAGGCGGCTGGCAGCCGGGAGATAGCTGATAGAGAGCAGAACCTCCCCAGCTCCGGCCGACGGCTCCTGGAACACAGAGCAGACAAGGAGGGGTCTCACTCGGGGGGTTACTTACATCCCACCGGCACCCGGAGACGATTTAGGGAGCCCTGGCGGCACCTCAGAGAAAGGCTCAGCTGCTGACCATACGTTTAGCGTTTCCGACCCACCTAGCAGCTCTGCCACCAGGAAGACACTGGTGCTGGGAGCCATCAGTCGACCTGGGATGCCCAGAGTAGGGCTGCCCCGTGGGTGGGCTAGGCTGGCATCTTTATGGAAGCGCAGCTCTGGGTCTTTCTCCTGACCAGCCACTGGGAGGTCGCATATCCCAATCTTTCCATTAGCCATGGAGTGCTTAATCACTGCGCCACTGGATCATGCCTGACCACCACAGGAGAACCCCTCGGCCCTCTCGGGGCCGGTATCTCTATCCTTGCTCAAGAGCGAACGTGGAGGCTGTGCCCATCAAAGCTGGGTTCCTCGTCCTCTCGCGAGAGGGAGTAGGGGGCACAGGTTATTCAAGGACTTCTCTTTGGCATGCCCTGCTTCACCCCGGAGGCCTGGTGGTACAGTAGCTAAATTAGCACTCGGCTGGAAATAGAAAGGTGGGCTCTTTGAACCCGCCGGCTGCTGCAAAGGAGAACGATGAGGCAGGTTGTCTCCCTGAAGATTGGGGCAGTTCTTGTCTGCCCTGTAGCACCTGCTACCACCCCAGTGAGTTGGTGGGATAGTTAGGGTTACTGTGTTGACTTGGCTTAGTCGTTTGGCAGTTAAGACCTAGTGACCTTCCATGATGAAGTCTCCTTGAGGATGTGGGCTGCTTCCCATAAACATGGGTGTTGTGGAAGAGCTTGCTGGTTCTTTGCTGGGTCTGGATCCCGCGTCTGATACATTGACGTGGACTTGAGCCAACAGCCTGTCATGCAGCCTGCTGATCTTGGTTGTGGTTACTGGCCTGCCATCTTACCTGAAGCCACAAACCTGACCTGCTGACTTTGGATTCATTTGGCTCTGCGACCACAATCCTGGTCTTGCCAAGCGTGGGCTCATCAGTCCCCAAAGCTGCACACGTCAGGAGAAGCCTCCAGCCTAATGTCTGACCGCAGACTTGGCGTTGCCGGGACTTGGGACGTGCCTGCTTCTACAACCGCGTGAGCCATTTTCGGGATGAAAACCTTTCCCTCTCCGTTTGTATATACTTCTCAATTTGTATATCTACTTCTTCCCCTCTAGTTTGGCTTCTCTATAGAAAACAACATAAGACAGTTTGGTTTACATGCTTCGGTAAGAGTTTGCTGCAAATTATAACCTTCTTCATCTATCATATCATCAAACGCAACATATAAAATAGTTGCGAGAGATGCTGAGGTAGGAGACCAAGAGGCCCGGCTGTTCAGGTACCTTCTCAGCCCTCAGCACCACCCCATGCTCCTGGGGACACTTCCATAGAACTATGGGGCTGTAGGGGACCTAGCTGAGCATCGTTGCATTACCACCTAGGTCCCTTGGGGCGGTAGGCATTGCAATTCTTTACTTTACTTGAAAGATAAATAAGGCTGGGTGGGCTGACAGCCAGGACAACCAATAAGGCTGCCCATGCTTGGTCTGTAGAGTGGCCAGTGACGTCACCAAAGCCCATGCCGTGAGGGTACACAGAGCACTCTGCAGGAGGCAGTGACACCACAGACTCACCAAATGCGTCTGTCCTCCACCGGGTGTGGGGCCATTGCGGTATCCCTGCTTCAGTCGTGACCAGCATTTGTTTGGAATTGCAACAAATCAGACCAACAGACTCATCTTGGGATGTGGTGTCCTCCCCCCAGCCTAAAGCCCTGGGGTGGGGGGTGGGCATTAGGGAAGGGTAGGGGGTCTTGAGCAGGTTGCCTTGTCTTGTGGGCAGAAGGAATCGCTGGGTGGTTGCAGACAGTTCACACTTCTGCTCTCCTGGGTAGGTTGGAGGTTCAAGACCATGCAGAGGTTGCTCAGAAGAAAGGAGTGGCGATCCACTTCTGAAAAGTCAGCCTCCAAACCCACGCCTGGCACACACAGGGCTGCCAGGTGCTGGCGTCCATCTGACAGCAAGTGGCTTCCGGGTAGACACCCGCGGGAAGTCCTTCCCTCCCTGGCAGGTGAAGGACTCTTCACCTTTGTGTAGGGCACCAGGAAGCCCTGCCCACCCCGTAGCGGCCCTGCCAGCTGTCAGGGTCAGTGAATTCTAACAGCACCTGCTCCGGGATTCAGCTGCGTCAGACACCTGCCGACAAACACAGCCCTCTCTGAGATCATTCCTCCCCCGCCCTCTCATCACCCTGGGGCCCTTGCCCGCCTCACTGGCTTCAGCGCTCCACGAATCCCTCCAGCTGCCACTGTCCCTGGTGACGCACTCGCTGCTTTGAACTGAGTGGCTTCCGGCTGGGAGTGGGGGCACTGTTGGCACCTCAGTTAACCCATTCTGACCTGGGCTGCAGCGATGAGCCTCCCTCAGCTTGTTCGGCTCACCCTCTGACTGGGGCAGGTGGCCCCCTCCTGCTTCTCTGCCTGCACTGATCCTGTGGGCGATCAGTTTGTGGTACTCTGGCCCAGCGCTCAAAGGGCGTGAGCAGATGTCTGTGGACACTTGCCAGCTATGAGGCCTCCCTGTGTGGCCCAGCCAGGTAAGTGCTTGGTTACTAACCAGAAGACCAGCAGTTTGAATCTGCCCAGAGGCGCCTCAGAAGAAAGAGTTGCAGATCCCAAGTCTAAGAATTAACACCCCCAAACCAAACCACAGCCCTGGAGTCCCTTCTGACTCACAGCGACCCTACAGAGAGGTCTCCAAGGAGGAGGCACACAGCTTCAAACTCCCCAGGAGTGGAGCGGCTGCAGGGTTTGAGCCACCGACCTTGTGGTTAGAGATCCAGCACCACCATGGCTCTTTCTACAAAGATTATGGCAAAAACAACAACAACAACAAATTTTCACTGCCATTGAGTAGCATCTGACTCACAGAGACCTTATAGGGCTGGGTAGGACTGCCCCTGTGGCTTTGCAAGACAGTGACTCTTTGCAGAAGTTGGAAGTCCTTTCTTTCTCCCGCAGAGAAGCTGGCGGTTTTGTACTGCTGACCTTGCCATTAGCAGACCAGTGTATAACCACGGTGCCACCAGGGACCCCGATGGAGTGACTCCATCCTGAGTCACCTGCGTCACCACGAGCCAGCATCGCCTGCGCGGCAGCAGTGGGGTCCTTCTTTGGCAGCCTCCTGCGTGTGCCAGTGGTGAGAAAGGAGCAGGGGCAAGGCTTTTGCTTGTGTATTTCTGCAGCCCGGCTCCCGGCACATTGGCCGGCACATGGGAGAGATGGGGCAGGGCACCTGTGGGATCGATGGACAGGCTCTGCTCTTCTGGGGGAGGGACAGCCGCAGGGGAGATGCCTGAGACGTTAGTCTCCCCTGACTGGCTGTTCCTCCTCTAGGGGCTGCATGGGAGCCCCTGCAGGCCTGGCAGGGGAGGTGCCCCATCCCCAGAGACTCTAGTTTGCTAGCTTATTAAAACCAATGTGTTGCTCCTTCTCTCAGGGGCCCTGCCTGTGAATCCCCACAAATCCCAAACCACATGCTAATTAGCATGGGTTCCGGGAAAGCCTAGTTCCTGCTGGGAGAGGCTGTGATTTCTCCATGCACATTCTCCAAGAGAGAGAGAGAGAGAAAGAAGAAGAGGGAGGAGGAGGAGGGGGAGGAGAAGGAAGAAGAGGAGGAGGAGGAGGAGGAAGAGGAAGAGGAAAAAGAAGAGAGAAAGAAGAGGAAGGAGGAGGAGGAAAAAAGGGAGAAAGAAGGAAGAGGAGGAGAGAAGACAGACAGACACAGGGTCAGGCAGAAGTTGTAGGGAAAGGAGTGGGCAGGGTTAAGGTGCTCTCGCCCCTGCAGGCCAGGTGTCTATTAGCATAAAGGTACCTGCTGGCAGATACCTGCCGGTGCTTGTATAGCACAGGGAGGGAAGAGCCTGGGACTGGATGTTGGACCAGCTGGAGTCCAAGCCCCAACTCAGTCAGGAGCGAGTTGCATGGCCCCAGGTAGGTTAGGGAACTGTTGTAATCCTCGGGGTTCTCACCTGTAAAGGGGCACAATCCTGGTGTCTCGGGCACCTGGTTGATTTGAGAAGGGGAAGACCTTAGGTAAGGTTCTGAGCACAGCATCTGGCACACAGGAAGTGCCCCCCAGATCATTCTCTTATCAGTATCTCTATTCCTATAGTCTAGACTAGAGTCTAGTTCAAGGGCAGGCCCCCTGGTGGTGTAGTGGTTACATGTTGGGCTGCCAGCCACAAGGCCGGCAGTTCAGAACCACCCTGCAGGAGAAAGACTGGGCTTTCTACTCCCGTCAAGAGCGACCGGATCAGAAACCCGCCACTCCGAGCGAGCCTGGACTTGATGGCGGTGAGTTTGGCGAGTCCTGACTAAGCCCCTCATCTCAAGGTCGGTGTTTCGAACCTACCAGCGATTTCTTGGGAGAAAGATGAGATGGTCTGATCCTGTAGAGTTATAGTTTTGGAAACTCTAGGGTAAATTCCACTCTGTCCTGTAGGGTCTCTATGAGCCAGAATAGGGGACCCTGGTAGCAGAGTGAATCATATGCCAGGCTGTTAACCACAAAGTCGGCCGTTCAAAACCACCAGCTGCTCTGCAGGACGAAGACGGGATTTCTACTTCCATAAAGAGGGACCAGCATCTAGGAAACCCCTGATTCTACTCTGTCCTATTGGCTCCCCAGAGTCAGAATGGACTCGATGGCAGTACGTATGCGTCAGGATCAACCTGAGGGGAATGGGTTTGTTTTTTAAAATTATTATTATCTTTGCTCAAAAAGAATCCTCTCCAGTGGGAGCCCCTGAAAGGAGGAATATAGCTTGGCTCACGGCTCTGGACGCTGTGCCCAGAATGCCCTTGGAAGATGCGGAAAGAAGGCAGAGCAAACATGTCATGACCACGGCTCGAGGGGAAATGGAACAGAAAGCGTCAGTGTAAGAGACTGCTGTCCCCTGGGAAGCCTTGTGGGGTGGGGTGGGAGTAGAGTCAGAGGAAGGTAGTGGTGGGGGAGCTAATAGGGTGTATGTAGGCCCCTAGGACGGGGAGCAGGGCATCGTGGACACTGGGTGCAGTGGTGGAACTGAGCTTATCATCCACCCAGAGGACAGCGAGTTGGAATGCAGGGTGTGGACCTAAAGTACCAGCGAGCTTCCCTCCCAATAGGTAAGGCATGACCTTGAGAGATGGGCCACCCAGAGGTGCCAGGGCTGGCAAGGATTTCTCTGTGGCTTCTCCAGCTGCAGAGATCTGGTTGTATCCATGTTGCTTGTCTTCTGCAATGTCTCCCAGGGAGTCGCAGAGAGAGAGAGGTGTCTTCCACCTCCAAGGAGGAAGCACCAGATTTCCCAGAATTCTCAGGAGAAGGCCATACCCACACAGAAGTCTCATTGGCGATCTCCAGATTGACAGGCTAGACCCCACCCCTACACTCTCTATCCTTAAATTGATGCCAGATTAGTATCTCCCAGAGGACCCACTCAAAACACATGCTGCCCAGATGTGACCTCATTACCATAGCAAAGAGAGTCCTCTTCCCCAAAGGTCCCTAGTTTTTGTTGTTCGGCTTCATGGAGTGGAGTACATTTCCTTCCATCCTGACCACATGCATCAGAGCACAACTCCCACCTCCTCCCCACGTGGGGTTCCCTAATCTGTGATCTTCACGGGGCTCCAACCACCTGCCTCACCCAGGACACCACCAGGGTGCCTTACAAATGGTCCCAAACTCACGGTCATGGTCATCAAGTTCATTTCAAGTCACAGTCACCCTACAAGACAGAGTGGAGCTGCCCCTTGTGGGTTTCTGAGAGTGTAACTCTTTATTGGAGTAGAAAGCCTCATCTTTCTCCCTAGAAGATCCTGGTGGTTTCAAACTGCTGACCTTGTGATTAGCAGCCCAGTGTGTAAACCATTGGGTCTCTTTCCAACCAGTTCAGGGCTGGAATGTACAGCACGGAGTTGTGGAGAGCACAGTTCAATCCATAGCACCCACCTTGGCTGATGTCTTCAGCTCGCCCCACTGGGCAGCCCCCAGAGGCACAGACACCCCATCCAGGCCCAAGCAGAGCTGTCCGGCCACACTGTGACGGGAGAAGCGGTCGCAAGTTCTCAGGGTCAGTGTCAGGGCTGCTGTGGGGAGCTCCTCCTCTGCCAGGGGGAGCACCAGGCCCTCCTCCCAGGTGGTGCGCAGCTGCCGCTTCTTCAGGGCAGTCTGAGCCTCCACAGAGCCCATCTTGCTGGCCACACTGCCCTGGACATAGCAGTCACAGCCTCCGTCATGGTCACTGGTCACAGCTACAGGCAAGGAGGAAGCAACACAGGCAGGCGTTCCGCATCAGGTGGACGTGGGAGAGGGTGCAGCATGTCCCTGCTTTGGGTTGCGGAATGCAGCCACGTAGTGGCATGACCTTGAGTGCCCAAAAGACCACATGCTGACCACCCATTGCACTGTGGATTCTCCTTTCCGTAAGAAAACTAGATATAGGGGGTCCCCCATTGGCCAATATCAATCCCCACAGACAATGTCAGCTCCCGTGTGGGCTACTGTCAATCCCCACAGACAACATCAGCTCCCCCATGGAGCCGTGTCAGCTGCCTCATGGTTCAGTGTCAGCGCCCCCAGGGTTCAACGGGCTCACCCTTCAGCAAGACACTTTGGCCTAGGGGCTGCTATACAGGCCAAGGTCAGCACACACTGGCCTCCCTTGGAGAATAGGAATGAGACTTGGTGCCTCTTGGAACCCTTCCAGCCTCACGATTCTGAGGTTGCCTCAAACTGCTGGGCACTCTGGGTAGCGTTGTCACTGATACTGCAGTGCGCTTGTTCTGCACAAGAGGCCCTGGGTGGGGCAGAGTCCAGTGCTCATCTACCAAGTGAAGGTTTGAACCCACCCCTCAGACCCTCAGACAATGGGTCTCAGCCTTGGAAAGTGGGGCTGGGCTCTAGCCTGCAGGGGGTCGAGGGGTGGTGGGGATGTTGATGGGAGTCAGAATCTACTCATCTATTGCTGGCACTTTAAGTGTTCACGATGCCACCACAGGGAAACAAACCATGTGGCTGCTGCCCGTGGCTGTGGCTGTGTGCCCTGAACCTGAGCATGGTTAACGAGGCGCAATGTGGATGGATCAGCACATTTGTCCTTCAGTGCTTTTGTGACTAGCTCCTCCAGGGAGTTTCCCAGGGAGAGAAGGGGCAGAGCCAAGGCCACATGTGTCCCACTCAAGAAAACTGTCCAAGGAGCTTCAGAGGAACCGGTTCTAGCACCGATGAGCTGGGATGGTTTGGGTCAAGGGGAGAGGGATGCATACGGCGCGCAAATGTCAGAACGGAGCGGTACCTTCCAGACGAGTCACAAACAGTTCCGCCTTCTGCCGGTCATAGTCCAGGCAGTAGTGGAGTTTGGGGGCCTGGTTCCAGCTGGCAGCCTTCTCTGGGTTCCAGGTCTCTATGACGCAGACATCCTCCACCACGCCTGTTGGTAAGCAAAGTGGTTTTATCAAAGGGGACACACGCTGGGGTGCTGGGGTCCTGTTTCCCGTGATCACACCATTCCCATCTCTGCCCCTGTGCCACAAATCCAAGCCCAGAGCTTCCGGGATTGGGGGAAAGCCATGGTGGACATGTGGTCCCCGTGGCCAGTGCCTCTTGGAGCCACTGTTGTCCAGTGGTCAAGACATGGCCTTTGGTGTCAGACATGAGCAGCTGCAGAATAGCCGGGTGGCCCGGGACACGCTACTTGACTCCTTGGAGCCTTGTCTCTTCAGCGGGGCTCATAGTGAATCCTCCTTCCTGTGGTCGCCAACGGCATTAAGTAGGGAAAATATGTAGCCCAGAGCCTGGCCCCTGATGAGCGTTCCCTAAGGGAATCACTGATGGCTACAGGTCTACATTCACTTGACTAGCCTGCATTCCCAGGGGGCTGGCCAAACACTCAGCTAGTTGCTCGTCATGGAGTTGCACACGATTCAGTCCATCAGCTTTGAGAAGAGCACATTCCCTGCCAGCTCTGTAATGGAATGGACTCGCCTCACGTCTCGTATCAGGTCATCATCTTTTTTAACACTACGTAAGGCACCCAATCACGTTCCATACTGCAATCTACTGTAACCTAGTCAAGCAGTCCCTTAAAGAAAATACATTATACCATTATAGGGTGTACCACAAGCCAACCTGCTTCTGAGTTATTTAAAAAAAACAAAACACAACATACGGAGTAGGCATGCCCAAGGAAGATAGATGCCAGGTGAGGATGGTTCACAGGTCAAGGAACACCAAGAGCTACGGAGAAGGAAAGGATGGACAGGGCTGAGACTGTCCACCTCCCAAACTGTGAGAAAATAAATTCCTGCTCTTTAAAGCCACCCCCTTGTGGTATTTGTGTCAGAACAGCACTGGGGCACAGGATCAGAAGCTTCATGACCTGGGTGGTTCTGGTCCCCCCACTGCAGGCAAACTCTGCCTGGCCAATCTCTGGCCCCACCTCTCCCACATGGCACCGTTCCAGCACCTTGGGAATCGGCGGTTAAAGGGGAACATTGCAGAATGAGTCAGGAGTAGATGCTGGGGGCAAGGTCATGGCTAGTGGAGTCGACTTTACTGCTCGTTCAATAAATACATGCCAAGTGAATGGTGACTTCATCTTTAATGTGGAAGTTCCACCAGATTCAGAAGAGGACGTGGAACAAGAGATATCATTGCTGATGTCAGATCAATCTTGACTGAAGGCAGAGAGACTACCAGAAAGATGTTTACTTGTGGTTGGTTAACTATGCTAAGATATGTGATTGTTGGACCATAATAACTTACAAATGACCTTGAGAAGGACAGGAACCCCAGGAAACCTTGTGCTCTTGTAGAACTCACACACGGATCAAGAGGCATTGGTGTTACAGCACATGGGAGTACTGCACGATTTAAAACCAGGAAAAGTCTGTGCCAGGCTGTATCTTCTCGCCATACTTATTCAATCTGTCTGCTGAGCAAGTCACCAGAGAAGCTGGAGCATGGGAAGAAAGTGTATCATCAGGATCAGAGGAAGGTTTACGGACAACCTTCGATATGGACATGCCACAACCTTGCTTGCTGGACGTGAGGAGGACGCGGAGCACTTGCTGGTGAAGATCAAGGCTCAAGATCAAGCAGCCTTCAGTAGGGACTACAACAAACTCAATGGGAAGAAACCCCACATCCTCATCACGGACCGACGGGTAACATCATCATGGTCAATGGAGAAAGGGTGGAAGTTATCAAGACCTTGGTTTCCCCTGGATCCATAATCCTTTCTCGTGGAGGCTGCAGTCAAGAGAGCTAATGGTTCACTGCGTTGGAGAAACCTCTTTAAAGTGCCGAAAAGCAAGGAGGCTTCTTTGAGGACTAAGGTGGGCCTGACCCAAGCCATGGTATTCTCAGTCACCTCCATGCAGGTGAAGGTTGGACTGAACAAGGAAGACCGGAGAAGAGATTTGAATGGCGATGCTGGCGAAGACTGTTGGAGACACCAGGGGCTTCAAGAAGAACAGCAAACCAGCTGGTCCTCGCAGATGCACAGTCAGAATACTCGTTAGAGGCAATGGTGGTGAGACTTCATCTCATGTCCTTGGGGCATGTTGTCAGGACAAACCGGTCCCGGAAGATGGACATCATGCTTCATAAAGCAGCGGGCCAACGACAAAAGAGGAAGACTTGCAGTGAGATGGAGTGACACAGTGGGCGCAACAATGGACTCACAGGAGAGACCGATTGTGAGGAGGGCGCAGGACCGGGCATTTCCTGCTGCTGTGCACAGGGTCGCCGTGAGTGGAACTGACTCAGAGGCACCTAACAACCACAACAACAACACCCACACATATTGCTCATTCTACTTGTCACTTGAATCGGAAATGTAATATCCAGAAGGTTCTCGTGAGGCAAACATAATTCGATAATTAAAGGATCCAGGAGCCACAGCAGATGCCCCCTCAAGTACACTGTCATTTAACTCTTCCTGATTTCCAGAACGAAGTGAGAGGGCAGAAATATAAAGAAGGGCTCACGCCCAAATCAAACTCGCAGGCCGTTGGGTCAATTCTGACACGCCCCAAGTCCACCCCGACTCTGTGGCATAAACAGTTAAAGGGTTTGACCACTCACTGAAAGGCTGACCGTTCGGACCCACCCAGCGGTGCCTTGGAAGACGGGCAACCGTCTTGAAAAGCCCCGGAGCACAGGTCTAGGCTGCAGACATGGAGTTGCCGCCAGCCAGACAGCAAACGGGCACTTGGTGAAAGAATTCTCTGTGTAGGTAAGCAAGAAGCAGGCCACCCAGGGCGCGATCCATGAGAAAATGGGGACGGGGCCCGCCCCGCGGGGTCTCTGGGCTATGCAGAGAGACTTCAAGAGGGCCACCACGTCCATATCAGGGGTGGAAGGGGCTTCCTGGCTCCCAGCGCCCTCAGCTCTCAGACGGCCTCCGCCATCCACATCCAGACCAACCCCCACTTTGTCTGACACCAAAGGCCACATCTTGACCACTGGGATGCACTGCCTCCATGACAGGAGGTGATAGCTAGGTGGGGGTGCCAGTCAATAGCAGCCAGTTGGCTCTGAGATGGTCCAACCCTGGAAGGAACCAAGCCCCCCCCCCGCACTCCCCCCAAGAAGGGAGTTGCCGAAGACCCCTACCATTCTGGGGGAGGATGAACAGCTCCTCCGTGACCTGCCTCTTGAGGCGACTGTCACTGGGAGCCTGGGG
Organism: Tenrec ecaudatus; assembly: GCF_050624435.1. Classification (NCBI taxonomy): domain Eukaryota; kingdom Metazoa; phylum Chordata; class Mammalia; order Afrosoricida; family Tenrecidae; genus Tenrec; species Tenrec ecaudatus. The sequence continues at coordinate 25,452,007 of NC_134533.1, read as the reverse complement.
GCTGGGTGGTGCCGGCGCCTCCTCCGTGGTCTTCAGGGTGTAGTCTGCGTAGTTGATGACCTCAGGCGCGGTCACAGCTGGCTTGGGTCCGTAGATGTCTGGGAACTTGAGCAAGGTTCGGGGCTGGACAGGTTCGGTGGATTTCTTCACATTGAACTGAAAACCCAAATCATTGTGATTAGTCCCCACGAGGCCCCCCTGCCTGCGTTTCCCCCACCAAAGGGAGATGTGATGGCTTAGCCTTTTCTGGGAGGTTGCTGGGAGAGATCCAGGCAAAAGCCATCTCCAGGCCACCACCATCTGTAACATCAGGAGTCACACCACGGTCACCAAGATGTCCAGCCCACTCAGCCATCCCTCCTTTGTCTATGTCTGCTTGCTTTATCCATGTCTCCACACACCCTTCCTCTACTTATCCACCCGATCACCAGCCCTGCCTCCTCCAGCCTTGCAGCCCACTCTGCTTCCTCTGCCCGTCTCTTCAGCCGCCCATCTTCTTCTCCGCTCTTCCTCCATCCACCCCTCCCAGCGCCCATCCCTTCTGAACCGAAGACTTGCATCCCATAGTAGGAAGAGGTGTGCCCCTCTTCCAGGCAGGAAGTATGTCTAGTGGACATCGGAGTCGAGGCAGCAGAGCCCGTGTCCCTGGTGAGAACGTGAAATCTCTGAGTCAACCCGAAACTGCCCCTCGCTCTGTGTGTAGTCACAGGAGCAGCCCTGTCCTTATTGGGTGAGTCCATCTGAAGGGAGGTGGTTTGTTCCTGGAAGCCAGGAGCATCCCTGAGACAGTGAAGGTTTATTGTGCCAGCCTGGTTGATAAACATGTGGGGTTCTTTGAAGGGCAGAGGGATAAATGGCTCGGTGAGCCTCGCCTCTCGAGTTCTCAGGTCGCTTGCTCTCTGAAGGTCAGACCAGGGTGAAGCTCCTTTAGCCAGTTCCCTGCTTCAGCTGGCAAGGCTCACTTCCTGCGAGACATTCCTGAGGAGAAGCCACATGGACCTACCCCGATGCAGCCCTGGGTGCTGGAGCAGCCGTGTGGAGACCCCTGCCAGTGCTGAGATGCTTACCCACTCACTGATTTGGCTTTCCTCTTGCAGACGGCGTCATTGCATGTGTTTTGTGAGATGGAGGAGAACTTTGTAGATCGGTGTCAGACATATGGGTTAATGTCGGACTTATGGGCTTGGACTGGACTGGGTTGGGATGCTTTCTTAATGTACACTTACCCTTTATATAAAACTCTCTCTTATATACATATGAGTTTCTGTGGATTTGTTTCTCTAGTCTACCCAGACTAACAAAATCCCCAAACAGGGGTCCTATAACCATAGCAAGCAGCCAAGGTGATCCAGAAACTGCCTTGGATGGGGTGCCATCTGAGAATGACGTATCACCCCGTCCAGGATGACAGCGGAGCCTGACCAGCCAACTGCACACGAGCCTCAAGTAGCGAAAGCGGCCGCGGATGACCGATCGCACGCTCTCAGTCAGTCTTGTTGAGGGCATTTCCACACCCTGGCTGCACACATCTTTCAGATGCATCTAGGTCTTTACACCGCCCGCCCAAGCTGCAGAAGAGAGTGGCCTGGGCACAGAGTCAGGGCGGGAGGCTGGCAGAGGATGACAGGTGGAGGGGGGAATGGGGGGGGGTGGAGCAACTGGGGTCAGGGTGGGGAACAGATGCTACCAGAAGACCTGCGTTCAAGCCTCCCACCTGCATGGAGGGTTTGGAATGTGGGGTTCTCTGATACATGACCCTGGCGCTCAGAGAAGAGGACCTGGGGGGCAAGGGTGCAGGGTGCATAAGGGAAGGTATCCCCTGGGGGCAGGTTATCAACAAGTGGGGTGGCCTGCTTGGTCTCCCACTCCCAGCCATCAGTCAGTCGGTCCCAACATGGCGGTGGCTTGTGTTTTGCTGCGAGGTGGGAAGCCGTGCCATCTGTGTCCTGCCCGTCGTGGACACGCTGTGGTGGAGCTTCCAGACGAGGCAGACTGGGAAGAAAGGCCGGATGAACTACTTCTGGAACACAGTCAAGGAACACTTTATGGATCCTAACAGAACACTGCCTGGCTCCCTCGGGACTTCACCAGGAAGGGTTCATTGCTGGAGGAGGACAACATGCTTGCTATAGAGGAGGGGAGGTGGGCTGCTCACCACAAGGTCAGCAGTTCAAACCCACTAGCCACTCCCCAGGATACAGATGAGGCGGTCTGCTCCCATGGGGATTTACTGCCTCAGAAGCCCTGCAGAAGGGACTCTAAGTAGTTAAGAGTGCACCTGTGCCTGGCATGACCTGTCCAGGTGGGTGGGAGGCCCAAGCATGAATTTTTCTCAGACAACTTTCCAACCTCACCAGTGGCCTGGCCAGTTCAGTGAGGGTTTGCTCACGTCTGCCCCACTCCCCAACGTCGCTGGACAGCACCTCTTGGCACAGAACAGTACAGGGGCCACGGCTCGGCCTCCTGGTGCCCCAGGAGGAGGCAGATGGCAGGGGGACAGGGGTGGAACTGGCCCTTCATTCCATGTGCAAATATTTACTGAATCCTCCTCCAGCCCAGGTCCCAGGCTCAGAGTGAGGCCCGCAGCAATGAGCCAGGCAGATGCCGCCCTCCCCTTCCAGGCCTGGATTGGAAAAACAGAAATTAATCCCGCCGTTAATGATCTGTCAACAAATGCTCCACCTCGCCAGAGCTGCCGGGTGACCTCTTTGGTGTCGGGATTAATTTTTCACCTGAAGGCCATCTGCTCATCTGGGTTCTCATGCTGGGGTGTCCCTCCCGGGACAGCCTCACCATGCCTGGACAGGATGGAGGTGAAGGGGACATGTGGCATCAGCCCTTATGTCGTTGTCGGGGTGCTATCCAGTCCCCGGTGACACCCAGGGCCTCACATGGTACAGGAGGATGCATGGCCTGGCTCATGGAAGCTCGAGGCTGCGGCTTCTGTGCCACGTCTTCCAACCCAGGGGACTTGGCTCCCAGTTCAATGGCCGGCAGGCGAGAGGCTGTGGGCCCGAGATGTTCTACTCGGCTTGTTTTCAGAAGTAGGCTGCCAGGCCTTTCTTCCTAGTCTGTCTCAGCCTGGAAGTTCTGCCGAAGCCCGTCCTTCCACAGTCCTTGCACAGGGACTGTTGACTTAGAGGCAGAGCCCCCAACCTCACAGCCACATGTGCCACCACAGGGCACCAAGCTCACAGACGGGGGGGGGGGGTGGACTCTTCCACGTGGACATATACAAGTAAGGGAGAGGCCAGAGCAGGGAGGGTTGAGCATGAAGAGTGTGGAGGAGGCCAAGCACAGACCACCGCTGCGGGGGCTCGGCGACACTCCCGAGGGGCAAGGGGGCTGGCGGATTCGGACGCCCTGGGAGAGTGTACCAGTGATCATGCGCAATAACGTGCAGAGAGCTGTGGCATGTCCCCGGGCCAACTGTCACAGCGGGCCCTCGAGGCAAAGCACACTGCCCATAGGGCCCCCATGGTTGTCATCCTCGGGGGACAGAGTGCCAGGCCTTTTCCCCGTGGGCCCCTTGGGTGGGTGCCAACTGAGGAGCTTGTGTTGGTCACGGGCCCTGAACCTTCACGCCACCAGGCCTCCTTGGGTACGAGTTCAAAATCCAGCCTGGTGGACAACGGCCTGAGCTCTCACACAAGACAGCTGGGTTCCAATCCAGGCTCTGCTGATTGTTTGCTATGTGACCCTGAGTCCGGTCCATCAGCCTCTCGGTGCGGCTCCAGGGCAGGCACCACGGATCAGAGGTGGCGGAAAGCAGCAGAGCAGGGGCTGCTTCCGGGAGGACGGAGGAAGAGGCAGCATGAGCGGCATGTGTCGGGGCAGGGAGGGGGTGACAAGAGTGATCCTGATCAGGGTGCGTGCTGCAAGATAGGGTGTAATATCCATCAAGATCGAGCCATAAATGGAGGCCTTCCAAAGTAGCTTTGGAACCAGAACAGAATTCATCCTCCTGGGAGCTAGAAGGAGTCTGGGAACACTGGCCATCTTTCTTGACTATCCAGGTCGGTCGGAAAATTCCATGGGAATTTCTGCCTTTGACCCCTGCTACTTGTGTTTATATTGTGCCAGCTTAAATTTCGGCCAGCAAGCGTTGCCCCTGTTTACTTTGTGGCTTGAGGTAGTGATCAGGACACGGCTTGGTACCGAGCCTCCCACCAGTCACACGCGCGCGCGCGCACACACACACACACACACACACACGTTTCCTCTCTCGCTCACTGTTGCCTCCTGCCCCCGGCATCCAATCCATTCCGTGAAGTCCCTTGACTGAGACACAGGCATTTGTTTACAGGGAAGGACCAGCTCACTGAGTCTGCGGCCCTCAGAGGGCTGGGCCCACTGTCTTTCCAACTGTCTAGCAAACTCTGGTGGGGGGAATCTGGGTCACAGCAGTCAAAACTTGTACCTGACCCCCAGGATCAGAAACTGCTCCTGCCCCCCTAACCCCACCCCCAAGCTGGCTGAAACTTCCTCATCAGCAAGCCAATACTCAAACCCAAAGCCAAACTCGTGATCACTGAATCGATTCCGACTCGTAGAGACGCTGAAGGGCAAAGCAGAGCTGTCCCTGTGGGTTTTCCAGACAGTAAATCTTTCCAGGAGCGTAAAGCCTCCTCTTTCTCTAGGAGCAGCTGGTGGTTTTAAACTGCTGACCTTGTGGTTAGCAGCCCAACTCCTAACCCACTAGCCACAGAAGCTCTTAAGTCACAACTGGCAGCCTTGTATTGGTTAGGGAAGGCTGGCTGCTATGTAACAAGCAGCCCCCAGCCTTCCGTGGCTGACCACTGTGCGCTGTAACTTCTCACGAGGTCGCTGGCTTTTTTTCAGACTCAGGGCTACAGACGCCTTCATCGTGAGATTCCACTCCCCCATGGCTTCCAGGTCATCCTGCTTACCCAGCCAGCTGATGGGAAAGGAGGACTGAGTCATGTGGACACACCTGAAGCAGCACAATGATTCTGTGGGAACAATGACTCCTTTGACAAAGTAGTCCCATAGTCTGGTGCCCTAGTGCCAGGTAGGGTGGGCATGGTCAGGCATGGGCAGGTGGACCTGTCCAGCCTCACTCCACTGCGGGCTGGAGAGCCAGACCCTCTGGTGGACACCAGTCTCTCAACCACACCACACCTTTAGGTGCCCGTCATTTCAGAGCCTCAGAGGATAGGTGCTAGTCTGACTTCCTATTGTGCACCATCCGATGTGTAAACCAACACATCACAGACAGGAACGGCTCCACAGCTCCTGCGATTTGGCCAGGGTGCTGACGGAGATGGTTATGGCCACAGGGCTCCTCTCCAAAGAACTCCAAATGGACAGGACCTGAGCACAGCTCCCAGCTCTGCCAGGCTCAGGGAAAGCGCCAGCAAAGTAGAAGAGGATGTCAAGGGCACAGAGCTGGGTTCATGATTCTCAGCATTGCCTGGTTTTCTAAGTAGCCTAACAGGTCCACAGAGGAGCCTTGGTGGCATAATGGCCACACATTCAGCAGTTCGAAACCCCAAGCCTCTCCAAGGGGGAAAGATGGAACTTTCTACTCTCATTAAGAGTTAGTCTCAGAAATTTACAGGGGCAGTTCTACCCAGTCTGTGGTGAGGATATAATCTGTGGTCAGTGTGAGACTTAGAGCGAATGGGGGGAGCGTGGCCTCTCAATCGGTCGCAGCTTGATGACCTCATTTGGAGACACCACGGAGATAAATAGCTCGCTGGAGGCAGGGCACGCTCTCACTCCTTGGGGGACATTGCAGATGACAAGATACATGGAACTACTCTAGTGCCCTGAGTGAGAGAAGCCACGTGGAGACCCCTGCCAGTGTGGAGATGCTTCAAGATCCATAAGACTTCCCACCCACTGGCCTGTGACCTTCCTGCATTCGGCGTCAATGCATGTGTTTTGTGAATCTGAAGAGGACTTTGTAGACTGGCATTGGACATATGGGCTAATACTAGACTTATGGGCTTGATCTGGACTGGGCTGGGATGTTTTCTTAAGACTCAATTGCTTTTGTAGATAAAGCTCTTTCTTATACACAGCTGAGTGTCTGTGAATGTGTTCCTCTAGTCTACCCAGACGAACACACTGCCCTACAGGGTGGCTCTGAGTTGGAATCAGCTCAGCGAGGGTGAGAACAAGTTAGTCACTGTTACAACTCTGTGCTACAATCGTGTCTGGGAAGAAGTACAGCCAGCGTGCTCCTAAAGCAAGGATGGGAAGACTTCGTCTCACCTACTTTGGACATGCTGCCAGGGAGACCAGTCCCCAGAGAAGGACATCATGCTCGGTAAAGTGAAGGGGCAGCGAAAAAGAGGAAGGCTCTCTGTGGTGGTTATGTAATCTCATGTCAACTTGATAAATAAGTATGGGGTGGAGTCTAGCTTGTCAATCGTGTCACAGCCCTATGATGCCTCCGTGTGGACGTGGCTTCTCATGAGGATTCTGAGAACTTCCTCTCTCACTCTGCTCTCCCCTGCCTGCTGACAAGTCACATTGACAAGCACTGAGGTGCCACTCGGAGGAGCTGGAGGAGCCATGTGGAGACACTTGCCAGCACTGAGATGCTTCCACAGCCACTGGATCCACAAGACCTCCCACCTATCGGCCTGTGATCTTCCTGCAATCAGCATCCTTGCTTGTAACTTCACGAGTCTAAAGAGGAATTCATGGACTAATCTCAGACACGCGGGCTAATATCGGACTTACGCACTTAATCTGGACTGGGCTGGAATGTTTTCTCAATTGCTCTTTGATAGAAAGCTCTCTCTGACACACCTATGAGTGTGTCTGGATTTGTTTCCCCAGTCAGCCCGGCCTAACACACCCTCAATGAGATGGCTCGACACAGTGGCCGCCACGATGGGCTCAGCCAGGAGAACGATGGTGAGGCTGGCGCAGAGCTGGGCGGTGTTCTGTTCGGTTGGACGTGGGGTCACTATGAAGCAGAACCCACTTGAGGGCACTGGACAGCAGCAGCAGGCATTAGGCCAGGTGAGAGGTCTGCATTGCTCTTCCAGTAAAGGTGGGCAGCAAGATGCGCTGCTCTGTTCAGACAGGAGCTCCATCACCCTCGTAAGAACCTGGGTTGTTGTCAAGGGCCCCTGGTGGCGCAGTGACTAGAGCACCCTGCTGCCAGCTGAAAGGTCAGGCCTTAAACACACCAGCTGCTCCTTGGAAGGAGGATCTGGTGGACTGCGCTCCTGAAGGTTAACAGCCTCGGAAACCCTTTGGGGCAGTCCTTTTTGGTCCTCGAGGGTCACCACGGCAGAATGCAGCGGGCAGAGGTGGGGTGAGTACCCCCAGGCCAAGTATGACTCACAGAGACACTGCACGACAGAGCAGAACCGATCCAGGGGCTTCCTAGCCTGTCAGCTCCACGGGAGCCAATCCCCAGGTGTTTTCTCTGGGGGAAGCGGCCAGTGGGTTCGAACCATTGACCTTTCGGATTGCAGCCAAGCGGTTAACCATTCAGTTACCAGGGCTCTTTATAATCACTCCACACGCTATTAGGAATCCTATTCAATACCATTCATATCAACCCCATTTTACAGCTGGTAATGCAGAGGCTGACCCACTGTGGAGGCTGTCACATGCCTTTGGGCAGGTGTATCAGCCATTCCTATGGAGATGTTGCCACCTGCCTCTCCGCCCCCACTTGGCTGGTGCCCGGTGCCCCACCTGCATGTTCTATAGTCAGGGGGTGTGGGTCCTCCCACTTCAGTATGCATACTTCTCACTCGGGAAGTGGACGAGCCTATGAAGTAGCATCCTACACAGCCCCACGTTTCCACAGCACTGGTGGCACTGAGGGTTAGGCTTTGGGTTGCTAACCACAAGGTCTGCAGTTCAAACCCACCAGCTGAATCAACTCAATGGCATAGGTATTGGGGTAAAGAACCCTCCATGTGGTGATAGGGGAGCCATGGGCTGCTTGCTCCAAGGCCAGAGGTTCAAGCCCTCCCAGCAGCTCTGCAGGAGAAAGACCTGGTTCCTGCCGTCATAAATATGTCCTTCCATGCTCTGAGTCCTGGTCAGCTCTGCTCCCTCCCACAGGCTCGCTAGGAGTGGAAGTGGAAGCAATGGTACCTAACCACATCGAGGAGCTCCCCAGGTGATGAGTGACATGTGTGTCCCCGTGTCTGACCTGAGGATGCCAGGGTTTTGGGGAGGCCCTAAGCATCCAGGTAGGGCCCATGTAGACTGTCCTCCAACGTGGTGAGCTGCTGACAGAGGCACCAGAGACCGGCTTCTTCAGTCCCCAGCCCCACCCCCCTTTATTTGTCTGGCAGCTGCTGGGACCAGGATCCCTGACTTGCTTAGGTGATTATGGGAGAATCCACAGGGGCAGGCCCTGATGTGGGAATAAGGGGTGGTGTGTATTTCAAGCTACAAAGTTGAAATTCACTTTGAAGGAGCAGCTTGTCTTGCGGTCCAGGCATCGGGCCATGTTTCCATGGCGACCCTGCATCCACAGCGTCCTTTGTTATCTCTTCAGTCACACCTCCTGTGTGCAAATTGCAAATTTGGCCCTAAATCCTTTCTCGATGCCCCTTCCCTCAGAACTCACAGCTGCCTAGTCTCTCCTCCACAATGGGGCTGTTCGTGCTGGTCCCACTCACAGCGACCCCAGGTGGCTGGTCCACAGTGTCTCCTGGGCTCTCATCTGGGCAGCAGGCCTCCAGGGTGGATTAGAGCCTGGTCAACGCTTCAGCTAGCAGCTCAGAGCATTAACCAGCACGCGCGCTCTCAGGCTTCTTCCCCCTCTAGTTTGTGGCTAACCCAGATTCCTCCCTGCCTGTTAGCTGCTTACCTACCACAGCAGAGCAGGGGACTCGGTAGTAGATTGCTTTGCCACCGGTGGGGAAAGGCGTGCCATCCCCAGCCCAGTAAGAATGAGGCACAGCTGGGAACATAACACGCAGCCCAATGGATACTGGGGCTTTTCCCCTCCTGCTATAAGGCTGTCTAGGAGCCCTGGTAGAGTCATGGTTACGCATTGCTAACCTCAAGGTCAGCAGTTCAAAACCACCAGCCAACCCACAGGTGAAAGACAGGGCTTTCTACTCCCGTAAAGAGCGACAGTCTCAGAAACCTACAGGGGGTGTTCTACCCTGTCCTTTTGGGCCACTGGAGGTCCGAGTGGACTAGAAGGCTGTGAGCTTGGTTTGGGGCTTGGTTAGGAGGTGTGCTTGGAAATGCGAAGGAGCAACTCCCCCCTGTTCAGAAGGGACCTGTTAACTTCTACATGGCTCTGCAGCCATTCCCCTGTAAAGTGGACATCTCTCGCCAGTGATGGGGAGAGCCAGCCGGCAGGAGACATCCTGAAAGGCCAGGTTTCCTTCTAGGAAGGCAGGGCAGCAAGGACTGAGTCCACTACGGGTCTGAAGGTCAGGAGGCTTCTGGACTTAAAAAATAAAAAGACAGCCAGGGCTAACTGGGTGTCACATGGACCCCTGAGGAGGGATTTTTGGGTTGTGCACATGCACCCCCTGCACAGCCTTCTAGGTAAGGGCCTGCCGGTCTCTAGTCTGCACACCCAGACCAATCAGTGAAGCAGGCAGGTCCACGGCATGGATTGGCGCAGCCGCTGCAAACAGGAGCTCACGTGTGGGGACGATTGTGCGGATGGCCAAGAACCCGGCAGGGCTTCCACCAAGCTGTTTTGTACCTTCTTCAGCCCGGCTCCTTTCATCTCACAATATCCAGCCAGCGTCCCAGGCCCAGAAGGTCCGCTCCGTCCCCCACCCTGTCCTGGTTCACCAGGGACTGGGCCGCGTCGCTCTGTTCACCCAAGTCTGTGATGAGAAGGGGCGCTCACCTCCTGCCTCATCACAGGCATCTGTTACATGGGACCCCACAGGTTTCGTGTCAGACAGACCAACCATCGAACTTCACCCAGCTGCCCCGCAGAAGAAAGAGCTGGCGAGGTCTTCCCATCAAAAGGACCATCTGGAGTGCAGGTCCACTTTGTAACACAGGGGGTCACCAGCAGTGGGGATCCAGCCCACAGCCACCCCTTTGGGTTTTGGCCTTCCCCGATTGTGCCTCCTTTAAAGCTGTTGGACGCTCGGCGTCAGTTTCCATTGTCTGTGGCCACGCAGCGAACGTCTGTGTCCCTGAAAGGCACGTTGGTCGGCAAGTTTGTAAAGCCTCTCTCCCTGTCACCGTGTGAGCATGACTTCCCACCAGGCTTCCCGCAAGGGATCAGGAGACGCCTGGCCAAGCAGCCAAGGGCAGAATCGCCCCGTTCCCCCCAATGGATTGGAAAGAACATTGGTAATAAAATGCAGGGTAACTCCAAGAGAAGACCCAGCAGGAGCCCCCAGCTGCACCCATCAGCACTCAGACCTGTGAGGGCGCCTATTCCTCAGGCGAGCTGCTCCCTGCTATACCAAGCTTCCAGTCTGTACCCTCAAACAAACAACATAAAGCCCACAGCCATGGAGGCAAGCCTACAGGACAGGGCAGAACTGCCTGTTCCTGGGAGTAGAACATCTCCTCTTTCTCCCTTGCATCTTCCTGACCGCATGGAAAACCTGCATCATGACTGGGCCCATGGACTCTGTACTGGGAAGCATCTCGTTTCTCGGTTGGTTTCTGTGCTTGCTTCCCCGTGAAGGGATGGACTGCCTTCTGTGAAGAGGTGAGGGCTTTGGCTTTCAGCATTTCTGAGAGAAGAACACTGAAGAGGTTTGGCTCCTCTCTTATGCTCAGACCAGACAGACGACACCAAAAGTGCAAAGTTGGATACTCTCCAACTCTTTAAAACATGGACTCTCGGGCAGTCAAGGTTATTACCCTTAACACGGTCTCTCTTGGGCACGTTTGCATTCTGAGGTGTGTTTGGGGATGGGTGCTGGTGGCGGAGAGAAGCGCTTCCTGCAGAAACTTCGGGCCGGGCATGCCATCCATCCAAGGTGGCACGGTGGGGACAAGGGCAGAGACCCTGCCTCTAAGTCAGTATTCTCAGCTGCAGGTGCTCCGAACACATGTCCATTTCTAACCCAAACTTCAAACCAAGACAAACTGAAAACCAAACCCATTGCCACCGTGTCGGTTCGACCCCACAGGGCAGGGCGGAATTTCCCCTTGGGTTTCTGAGCCTGCCACTCTTCATGGGGACAGAACGCCTCATCTCGCTCCCTCGGTGGGTGGTGATTCCAGCGGCTGACTTTGTGGTCATAGCAGCCGGCGCGTAACCCACCACGCCTCCCAGGCTCCTCGAGGCCAAGCCATGAAAAGTCTCAAATGCGAAAAGCCGAAGATTGTAAATTCTCTCAGGGGCCTGGGAAAAGTTCCTGGAAGAATGGAATTCAAAGGGAATGGGATTTCACACGCACTGGGGACACTAGGATCACTGGTAAGGAGGAGAATGGTTAGAACCAAGAGTTGCTTGCGGTCAATCAGAGAGGCAGGTGCCATGCAGGGACCACAGAGGAGGGAAGTGGCAGAGGTCATGTCTGGTGGCAGTGACCCAGGTGTGAGCGAGGGAGGGGCCCGGCCCGGAGCAGCTGTCAGGATGGACAGGCGGTAGTCATTCCTGGGGAGACGTCCCCGAGGAAGATTGGACAGTTCTCAGGGGTGGATCGGCATGAAGGGGGAACGGAAACACCCAAGAAGGCTGCAGCAAGGAGAACACGTGACACAAACTCTCGGCCATCAGGTCGATTCTGACTCACAGTGACCCTGGGGGACAGGGTTTCAGAGGCCGTCCACCTGTACAGGAAGAGACAGCCTCGTCTTTCTTATGCAGGGCCACGGGGGAGAGGGTGGGGGGCTGGAGAAAGTGTTCCCATTACGGTTTCTCAATCTATCTTTCCTAAAAAAGCAATCTTCCCAAGTGCCATGGGAGAGAGCCACGGTTGTGATTGACAGGCAGATCAGTTCGTTAGGGTGACCTTAGTGACTAGTCAATGAGCAGGGGCAGTTCAAGGGCACTAAGAGACTGTGTCTAGTGTTGTCCTGGCCGATTTTGTTTCCCGATTCAGAGTGCTGAAGATCATGCGTTTGGTGGCTGCTCCCCTTTTAAAAACAGGATGAAAGCCTCCGGGGTTTCCCTATCTGCATCGCAGGGGCCAACATTTAAACAGTAATTCTACAGAATGTTTTCAAAACCCGATGTGATCACGGAGTCAGTGAGATCAGAGGACTCGGCTCCAAGGGATTCGGAATGAAATGGGAGGTGCTTGGTCCTGGGAGTAACAATTCACCCCCTTCTGCCTGTAGGGGAACCCATTCCTCAATCGCCTGTTAAGATCCCTGAGGTGGGAAACACCGGGCCAGACGCTAGACGATGAGAAATCGAAGGACCCCGAGCACTTGGCGGGGCTTCATTGTCGTTGGCACTGACCTTGAGCAACTCTCTGGTGCACATGCCCCAGACTCTCCGACTCACTCACTCTTATTACCCGGGTTGATACCTAATATTACAGACAACTCATGATAGAGTGACTATCAATAAGGGGTGTGGCAGGAACCAGTGGAGGTTCCAGCTGGGTCAGGGCAAGGAATTTCATGTTGGGATGTTTACAAAGGTGTGAGCGGGTCATGGAAACCCACAAGGAACGGTGATGCTCCTGAGGTCAAGTCACTGGGTGGCGCCCCTGGCGGTCTTACCCGTTCACCAGAAAGTGAGAGGTTTCTAGGTGGCTCCGAAGAAAGGCTGAGCAAGCTACTTCTGAAAAAAGAAAAATCAGTCCTTAAAAACCCGACAGCTCGGAGCTCCACTCTGGCATATTTGGGGTCTCTGTGAGTTACGATTGGCAACTGGGGGTGATAGGGCTGAAGTACAGGGGCAGGACCAGACTCACTGCCATTGAATTGATGACAACCCATCACGATCCTGCAGGACGGAGCAGAACTGTCCCCTGAGCTTCCGAGGCTGTGAACCGTTACTGGGGTAGAAAGCTCCATCTTTCTCCCGAGCGGTGACCGGCGGTTCCGAACGGTAGACCTTGCGGATCGCAGCTCAATGTGTTCCACGGTTCCATATGCAGGACGGGATGGCCAAATGGAGAATGCCTCCTGGCAGAAACTGGGGGCTTCCAGTGAGGGATGTAGCAAGCTGGCAGGCAGGGGGCAGGTAGAGTAAATGTTCCTCTCCCTTTCCTCCAATCTCAGACCCACCCCCAGGTGACAGGGAGTCTCCCTCTGCCGCAGCAGAAAGGAGGGGCCTCCAGGGACTTTGGGGAGCAGCCTGGGACAAAAGGATGGTTTCCAGTCCCTGACTTGTAGTATCCAATTTAACCTCCACAACAATTCAAGGGTGGTGACACACAGGCACAGGGCTGACAGACAGCCACGCAAAACCACTCACTGCCACTGAATCGATGCTGACCCATCACGGCCCCCTGTGGGTTTCCGAGACTGTAACTGTTGATGGAAACAGAAAGCCCAATCTTTCTCCAGAGGAGCTGCCAGGGGTTTCGAACTGCTGACCATGAGGATCATCGCAGCCCCGCGTGGAACCACCCAGGCTCCACGAAGGCACGGTATGGTTTAACCACAAGCCCACGGTCACAGCACGGGCAAAGAGTAGCCTTGAAGCTAGAACCCAAAGCCAAGTTAAGTGTCTCACCCCTCTGCTGATCTGGGGCCTGAAGTTAACTGACAGTGCAATCGTCATTTTAATTACGAACTTAATTATTAACACAAGTTCTTAATCTGATAGCTATTTCATGCAGTTTCAATGAGTCCAGTCTCCCAAAGGCCGCTGGCAGGACTGACATGGGCCCAGCACCTTTGCAGCACCTCGTTTCTGTTCCTCAGGGACCCACTGGCCCTGCTGGACCTCCCCCCTGTGGAGGGGTGGACATGGCCTGCATCTCAAGCAGAGACCGAGAGGACTGAAAATGAGGACGCAGTGGCAGCCACCTCTTGTCCAGGTCTAAGCTGCCAGGGCATCCAGCCAGCCAGCCAGCCAGCCTCACTGTTCCTGCTGCCTCCTCTCTCCTTACAGATACACAGTGTTCCTTCTCCAGAAGTCCTGTGTGTTCCCAAAATAAGGACACAATCCAGAAGCGTCCCCTGGCACGAGACTGCTGACTTCCCTGGCTGCTGACGCCTCTGCTGGCCTGCTGCAGCAGCTCCTCTGATGAACAGCTTTCAGTGAACCGACTCTTCTTCAAACCAGTCATTCACCATGGTACCGTCCCACCCCAGACCCCTGCCTGTCACCTCAGCCGGAGGGCCGAACAGTCCCTGACAGGTGCGAACGGTCCATGTGCTGACTGCTCCCTGAAGGGCAGGAGTGGGTTGAGAGAGTGGTCTGGCAATTAGCCTGTGAAGAGTCAGCCCTTGGAGACTCGGGGGAGCTCAGTGCTATCCTGACACCCGTGGGATTCTCACGTATTGGGTCCACTTGACAGTCAGTGGCTTAAGGAACCTTCTGACCAGACAGCCCTGTCCTCCCGTCCCTTTGTCCAAGCTATGCCAGAGAGACTGGACAATCTGTCCTATCAGTGATCCGTGTCTATTCTCGGGGCGCTCCTGGACCTCAGTCCCATCCCTGAGGTCCTGGGCACAGCTCCCATGGTGGATGCACCCAGCTATTCTTTGAGGCCATATCCAAGGGACCCTCTATGGCTGGAGAGCCGCCCCACAGCACCAGTCAGTCCCATGGTCAACTCGCCAATACTGGCCAAGAGTCCTGGAGGCACCCATAGGTCGGTCATGAGGTCCCACCTTCCCCGGTCCGACTCCCCGTCCCTGTGCTACATGTGCAGCCTCTGTCCTTCTATCCCAGGAGGCTTGTGGGTGACCAGGAGGCCGGACAGGTCCAATGGAGCTTCCAGACTGTGAGGGACTAGGAAGAAAGACCTGGTAGTCGACTTCTGACAATCAGCCAGTGGGGGCTCGGTGGATCACAACAGTCTGCCCCACAACCCATTTTGGAGGCTGGTACAGGATGAATCCCAGCTTGCTCCCAGGTGCAGGACCACCAGGGGTCAGGGGCAGAGTCAGGGGCCGCTGTCACGCCTGCCCGCCGGCAGACCCGCTCTTCTCCTGGTCAGCTCCTCTGGGCACTGCTCTGCTCGGCACAGACTTCTTTCAATGTGAAGAAGGGCACCGGGAGAAAGGAGCCCTCTCAGCATAAATTCTTAGCTACACTTGCTGTTACACTGCAGGGGGTGTGCCCCACCCCCCTGGCAAGGGCAGCCTTCCTTTCCGAGCTCCTCCCCAGTCCACCCATCCCTGCATCTTCCAATCCCCTTTCTCTTCTCTGCCGAGCAGCTCTCTCCCTCTCAACTAGCTCCTTCCCATCAGCTTTTACAAATGTTCGAAATTCCTTTGACTTTGCATCCCCTGAAGAGCCGCTGGCATCACCCACAGTACCCATTCCCCACCAGGCACCCCCAAATGATTACCTGTGCTTTCCGCCCATCCTCCTTCCTCACCCTCCAAGTGCATGCGTGTTATCCTGCTCGGCTTCAATAGTGCCTTGACAGGAGGCCTGGTGGCACAGTCGTTAAGCACTCAGCCGGTACCTGGGAGGTTGGTGGTTCGGATGCACCCAGCAGCCCTGCGGCAGTAAGACCTGGCGTTCTGCTCCCATAAGAATCATTGCCTACATGAAACCCTGTGGGGCAGTTCTACTCTGTCCTCCCCCACTGCCATCGAGTCGATTCTGACTCACAGCGACCCTGCCAGACAGAAGGGACTTGCCCCTGGGGGTTTGGGAGACTAACTCCTTCTGAGAGCAGAACTCCAGTCTCATGTTTCTCCATCGGAACAGCTGGTGGTTTCGAACGGCTGACCTAGTGGTTAGCAGTTCGATGTGTACCCTATGACGCCATCGCTGATTGGATCTACTCGGTGACCCCTAACAACAGCAGCCTGCTGCCTTTCTTAGGAGAAACACAATCAGAATGAGCCTCGGAACCTAAGATGGGGAAAGGCTGGCTGCCTGCTTTGGATACAGGATCCAGAAAGACCAATCAGTGGACAAAGGCACCATGTTTGGGAGAGCAGAGTGCCAGGGAAAATGAGGGGTGGCAAGTATTGACACAATGGCCACAACCATGGGCTCAAAGGTCACGGGATCACAAAGACGGCCCAGGACGGGGCGGCGTGCTGTTCTGTTAGACGTACAGCTCCCATGAGCGGGAGCCAGCCCATGGCGTCAACACCTGCACCAGCAATGCCATGCTCGGCAGCAAGTCCCTAATCACAGGCTCCACGATCCTCCTCCAAGGACCAGGAGGCACCCCTGGGCATCATCTGATTGACCTTGCTGCTGAGGCCTGGTAACACCTTTGCCTATGTTAGCCGGGTGGACAGAAACCCCACAGAAGAGAAGGTATGGTTGCCACATTTCCTCCGCTCCTTGATCTGCACCCACTGGGAAGCCCAGAGGCTCCTGGGCAGACTCAGTGCTGCAGGCCCTGTCTCCTGGGCTGTAGCAAGGCTCCCCCAAACCAACCTCACAGCCACTGAGTCAATGCTGACTCATAGCGAGCCCCTGTGAGTTACTGAGACTGTCACTGTTCATGGGAGTAGAAAGCCCTCCTGAAGAGCTGCTGGTGGCTTTGAACTGCCCACCGTGCAGGTCATAGACCAACTCGGAACCACTAACCCACCAGTGCTCAGGCGGCTCCATTCTCTGCCTCGTGCCCGCCCAGCTCTCCAGCCACTCCCTGCCCATTCATCAGCACTGCCCCTCACGTCTCAGGACTCTCCTTTCTTCCAGATGGGAAAGGATGTCTTGGGCTTAGTGAGTGTAGTGGGGTGCTGAATGCCTCAGGGTGGCCGAAGCCAAACCCGACCGAGAGGGGGGCTTTAAAGAGCAGAACGGTCTTATCTCCTCATGTCTGGTGACTGCCGGCCATCCTTGGTGCCGCCCACTGTCATCCCATGGCGCCGCCCCAGGCATGTCTGTCCCCTTTATAAGACCGCTCAGAAGGGATAAAGGAGCCCTAGGGGCACTGCCGGGTAAGGGTCGGATGCTAACCGCTAGGTCAGTGGTTCAAACCCACCAACTGCTTCTTAAAGGTGAGGCTGTTTGTTCCCATAAAGATGCACAGCTTGGGAAACCCCATATAGGGTCTCTATGAGTCAGAAAGGGCTCCATGGTAGTGGGCACTCAGAGCGGATGAGATCAGAAACTCCATTTCCTGTGAAAGGCAAGGCTTTCTACTCCTGTAAAGATTTAGTCTCAGAAACCCACGGAGGCAGTTCTACCCTGTCTGATAGGGTCACTGGTGAGTCGGAATTACTCTGATGGCAGAGTGTTTCCTGGGCAGTGGCCTCGTGAACATGCCAAACACAACCTCACCTACAGTAGAGGGGTGAGGACTTCAGTGTAATTGTCACCATTCAATCCGTAAAGGTGGGGAAGGGTGCCAACTGAGTAGCCCAGTCTGTGATAGATGAAGTCACAGAATTCTCATAGAGCTGTCTCGCCTCCCCTTTCTTATTCACATTCCTAAATGCACCAATCCTTCCTTTTCTGATCAAATCCATTCCTGAAAACACACATCTTTCCTGGAGCCGGCAGCCTCCTCCTTCCCCCGAGGAGGGCCTAGTGAGTTTGAACCTCTGGCCCTCGTAACCTAGAGCCCCACCCAAACCAAATAACCCAAGATCATTGCCGAGTGGAATCTGACTCAGTCTACAAGGCGGGGTAGAACAGTTCCTGTGGGTTTCTGAGACTGGAACTCTATGAGAGTGGAAAGCCTCGTCTTTCTCCTGTGATGCAGCTGGTGGTTTCAAACTGCTCACCTTGAGGCTAGCAGCCCAACACATAACCCACGATGCCAGCAGGGCTCCTTGACAGTACTTAACGATTAAAAATGCCACCTCACTGGGTTTGTAGAGCCCCAGGTACTTGGATGGAATAGATTGGGACTCATGAGGGGACACAGGGTGGGGAAGGGGACAGTGATGATTTGGGACACATTTAAAGGACAGCACAGCCAGTCCACCTGGAGAGCAGCCAAGCCAGAGAGCCTACCCTCCCTTCTCTGTGGGGCACACCCACAGCAAGCCCCCTTTCCAAGTGCCCCCTGCCCCATGGGTGCCTCTCTCATGCCCAGGACCCAGAGAACACGTGCTTGTTCCAAACCCAGAAGTTACGGATGCGTCTTTAAAAGAGGGAAGCTTACCCTTGGCTTACACGCTGGGCTGCTCATCCCGACATTAGCCACTGGAAACCACCAGCTGCTCTGAGGGAGAAAGAGGAGACTTTCTTTCTGCTCCTGTGAAGAGTTCGTCTCAGACCCCCACAGGGGCAGTTCTACCTGCCCTTGAGGGCTGCTATGCATTCAGAAGACGACTGGATGGTGGTAAGGTATTTTTGTTTTTAGAGTTTGCCTTTTTAGTCGTTATAGTGTGGGCACAGCTGGAGCCTCTGGGTTGTCCGGATGTGCGCGCCATGAGCTCCGTCGCCTTGTCCTCCATCAGCACAGATGCCCGGGTGGAAGGAGTTCTGGGCTACAAGCCCACGTGGGAGGCCCGAGCGGCGCCAGGGGGCCTCTGAGACAGGCGTGGTGGGCTGCTTTGGGAAAGTCACAGCCTGGGGACCCTCCAGCGCAGATCTGATCTGCGCATTGGTGGGGGGGTCGCCCACTGTCTGTGAGGAAGGCCCTGCTGCAGGCGCCAGCCTCTTCACACCTGGGCCTTCTTTGCTCTCTACCGTTTCCCAGACCACACCCGCTGTCGGTGTCACAAAGCCTCCATCCTCTAGGCAGAGCCCTCGCCCCAGCCCTCCTTGTGTCCAGGCCAGCTTCCTTCCCCGCCCCAGCTCTCAATCCCCCTCTCAGGGGAAGCCTTCCCAATCGTCCTCTCAGACCCATCTGGATACACTCTCAATGTGCCCGCTACCTCTCCCCTGGGGGCGTAGGACCATCTCATGCTGCCCCCAATGCCTGCCTGCCATTCTCCCCATCCCCCACCACTATCTCTCTCATCCCTTTGATGAGGACTGAGAATGGGTCACTATGTCACCTGGGTGGGGAGCGGGCTCTTACGACTGTATTATTAGCCTCCAGTCTGAAGCTGGTGCCGATTATGTGCTCCTAAGAGAAAACCAAGGGATTTATCTATTTACCTTTTCCATCTACATTTTTATCCGTTGCCCTTTCTAAATCTGCTGCTTGCTGCCCTGGTACCACACCTACACACTAGGGCCACATGCACGAGAAAACAAAGGCTGCTGTGTTAGAGAAACAAAACCAGGACTCTTATGATTAGATAGATAGATAGATAGCACAAAGGAATATAACAGCTAATTGGTCCACAGAGCAGTACAGAGGGCTCAGTTCCACTCAATTCTGTGGAACAGTGAATAAATATACTAGAAGTCCTTCAACTCACGAGGGCTGCCTGGTTCAAGGTCAAGAAAGCAAACAGCTGTGTCTTCCCTCAGTTAATGAAAAAAAGTCCACCCACAGGCAGCAAACAACAGGGCAGGTGGCCAACAGTCAGCAGCTCAGGAGCTTAGCAAAGCAGGTCTGGATGGGATGTTGACCTCAAGCAATTTAAGGTGACAAGATCCACCAGCCTCAAGCTCAAGTGACGTACGCACCAGCAGTCTGGCGAAGCAGGTCTGGAAGGAACCTCAAGCTCTAGAGACATGATCCACAGGTTGGCTTGTCCCACAGGTAGTGTAGCTCATAAGTTGAGGCAGAGAACCAGCTAAAGCAGCCAAATGCTGCTCCAATCACCAGAGAGCAAGAGAAAGAGGGGCGGGCCTTGCCGAGCCATTTATCTCTTTGCCCTTCAATCTGTGACCTTATTAATCCCACCTGTTCTCATTGGCCAGGTTGGCACAATAAGCCAACCTATCACAGCTGCCCAGCCCTATGTGGCCCCCGAAGATCAGTGATGAACCAGAACATCTGCACTTTCATTATAAATTTTCAGAAGTCGATCATCACGCCTTTCCTCCTAGTTCCTGTCCACCTGGAAGTTTCTGGATAGCCATTCGGTACCATAACCACACAGGTGGAGATGCTGCACCCAGCATGAGTTGGGTTGACCAGGAACCAAACTAGGGCCTTCCACATGCTGTTAGGGACCACTGGATCAGTTCCCATCCCAGTGACCCTGTGTAAAACAGAAGGAACACCTGCCCGGCCCTGCACCATCTTCACAGTTGGTCCCGTGCTTGAGCCCACTGTTGCAGCCACTGCCTCTGTCCATCTTGTCGCCAGGGCCTTCCTCTTTCCCACTGCCCCTCTATCTTACCAAGCATGCTGTCCCGTCCCAGGGGCTGGTCTCTTCTGGTAACAGGTTCAAATTACATGAGGTGAAGTCTCACCATCCTTGGCTCTAAGGATCATTCTGGCTGTACGTCTTCCAAGACAGGTTTGTTAGTTCTTTTGGCGTCCATGTACTTACAATATCCTTCACCAGGACTGTAATTCAAATGCAGCGATTCTTCTTTGGTCTTCCTTATTCGATGTCTAACTTTCATATGCAGATGAAGTGATTGAAAGGACCATGGCTTGAGTCAGGCAAACCTTGGTCCTCAGAGTAACCTCCCTGCTTCTCAGTGCTTTACAGGGGTCTTATGCAGCAGATTTACCCAGTGCAATGCATCCTTTGATCTCGAGTGCTGCTCCCAGGAGCATTGGTTGTGGATCCAAGCAAGACAAAATCCTTGACAACTTCGACCTTTCCTCCATGTGTCAGGACCCATTGGTCCAGGTGCGAGGCTTTGGGTCTTATTGACATTGAGTCATAATCCGCACTGAAGGCTGGGATCCTTGATCTCCATCAGCACGTGCTTCAAGTCCTCCTCACTTTCAGCACCGTGAAGACAAGAATTAGAAGCAGCCACAGAGATGATGTTTTTACCAGACTAGTTGTGGGGTCCGTTGTGAGCATACAGGTGTTAACTTTGATGCCGATAGAGAGAATCTCCTCATTCTCAAACCCTGTTTGCCTGAGGGTGTATTCCTCCATACTCCACACGGGGTACCCCCGTGTCATTGTTTGTGCTGGGGAGGGGGCGGGACAAGCTGGCACAGAGCTCGATGGCAGGAGTGGGAGGCGAGCTGCTACCGATGGCAGTGCAGATGGAGTGAGCAGACGCCGCTCAGTGACACCGACTGCTCTGGTGGATGGCCTCTTTATCACTTCTCTTTGGGGCCTCTGGGTCTGGCGCTTCCTCCACCTGCTGCTCCCACCTGCCCTCTCCCTCTGCTGCAGACCCCTGTGCTTCCTGCCCCAGGTGTTTCCTACATTGCCGTCCACTGCCTTCTCCCTTCCTCTTCCTGTATCCCAGGTCCTGGGTCCTCACCTGGACCCGGGGTCTAAAACTCTGAACATGCCCAAGGAGGCAGCGATGCTTTCTACTAGAGGTAATGAACGATGCTGGTGAACCATCAATCCCCTAGGCCCCTGAATGGTCTCCTTGCTATACCAAGAGGAGGAGCTGATGAGGAGGGGAGTGTGGAGAATGGCCCAGGTCCCCAGGACCAGCTGTTGTGAGGTGCTACTGGACGTGGGCACAGGAGACTGCAATGGGGGTCCTTGGCAAAGGATGGACCTGGTGACACCAGTTTCCCGGTGTGCTCATCTCTCTGAGCGATTCTATGCTAATTTCTCCATGAAACATTCATACTGTCTTCCATGTTGCTAAGCAACCAACCCAAACATGTTTACTGTATCAAATCTCTCTGGAGGGTCCTGGAATGTGTTCAATGCCTGCAGCAAGATGGACGCAAGAGGAGGAAAAGCAATCTAAGGCACTGGGGAGGGTCACGGAGGCCACTCTGCCAAGATGCAAATTCCCTTAGCTTCGTGGCCAAGAGTGTGTTCTTTGGAGGCAGACCCCCTTGGTTTGATCTCTACTGCAGAATACATTTCTTAAGTTCTCTGTTTTATTTTCCCCCCATTTTCTGTAAGATGGAGGTAATAATGATATATGTCTCACAGGGCTGCTGTGACAATTGCAGATGAATTAATGTCTGAAGTGCTTAGTTCAGTGCTTTCTGGCACCAAGAAAGAGCTCAAGAAATGGTAGCTATCCAATCACGTATTTATTGTTCTATGGAAGTGGATTGAAGTGTGTGCTTTGGTGAATAGGTGAGTTTACCAGCCAGGATGTCATCCAGTGATAATGTCATCCAATGGTAAACTGAGCCATGACTGTTCTAGAAGGCTGGCAATTCAGAGAGGTTAGACCAGACAGAATCAGTACCAGGAGTGGGGTTAGTGATTCATAAGGGCTCCTAAGACCACGGAGCTACAGGGAAACCCTTCAGAGTCAAAAAGTCCATCCAACGTGAACTTGAGAAAATGCTACCTTCCATTGAAGGTGATAATGCCCTAGCTGAGGGCCTCCTAGACCACTTCAGACCTCCTCCAGCGTGGCAGTCTTGTTGGTTATCGGTCTGTCTCCCGGGTTATCAGGAAGAGAAGCCTGTCTTTTCATTGTTGTACCAGAAGGGCATCGTGCTTGGAAAAGCAGAGGATCAGGAAAAAGAAGAAGACACTCAATGAGATGGAATGACACAGTGGCTGCACCAACCGGGCCCAACATCACAAGGATTGTGAGGATGGGGCAGCGCCAGGCAGTGTTTTGTCCTAGTGGACACAGGGTCGTTCAGAATTGGTGGTGACTCAGGAGCACTGAGCAAGAACAACACAAACCAGTGCCTAGTACGTGCTCATTCACCCCTAGTGAAGGAAACACAGCATCTACACCGTGGTCCATCTTCACACTTACAGGTGTAAATCGAAGACAGGTGATCTGAGATACTTGTTACCATAGAGGCCAAAAAAAAATGAGAACAGATGGAAGGTTTAGTAGGGCCACCAGGATGACGTCCCGGCTTCAGTCCCAAGGAGGGGGTTTGGACGCCATAGCAAGGGGTCTCGGGAGTGACCACAGAAAGCAGAGTCAGAGCGCTGGTTCACAAGACAGCCGCCTCTCTTAATGGAACCCAACGGTCTTGGCTAACAACACAAGTGTGGCCTGATTCTAATGAATGTCGACAATCTGACAATTACTAACAAGAACTGCATTGAAGCATAACTTGTTGTTAATTACCGCTGAGTTGGCCCTACCCCTGCACAATGGAACGCAACGCTGCCTGGTCCTGTGCCATCCCAGGACTGGCTGCAGACCAGCCCCTGTGGTCCGCAGGGTGCACACGGGCTGGCCTTGAGAACTAGATCGCCAGACCCTTCCCCAAGTTCATCTCAGCCTGGAAGGCCCACTGGAACCTGTTCTACGTCAAAGCCCTCCCGGCAAGCCTCCACAGATGGGGGTGAGGGTGGGTGGGAGTATGGCAGGGGCTGTGTATGGGATGTCCTGGCTGGGAGTCAGCCCGGCTCTCCCACGTGGAAGGCGAGGCTCCTTTGTCCCAAAGTATAACTGCGTACAGGTATCACGCACGGTGGGCCGGACAGTTTTCTCAAACCGAGAACACCTGTAAGATACCCCTTTGTCAAAAGCCAGAGCATGAACCAAAGCCCCAGGTACCCCTTTGCCCTTCAAGTATCCCCACCCCATGGTTATGACCATCAGGAAAGCTGGCCTGGTTTCAAGCCTGGTGCGGAGGAAACATGGACATCATACACTTCTTTGTGTCTGCCCTCTTTTGTTCAAGGGGACATCTCACAGTATCTGGTTCAGAAGACATACAGAGAGGGGTTATCACACACATGTCCTGCGTCATGCTAGGTTTTTCTAGGGAGACAAAGAAAACCAAAGCCTCGTGGTCTGCCCTGGGGAAGGAAAGACCTCCCACTAGCCAGACGTCATCCAATACACACCCAGCGTTTACTTATTCAGACAGTTTCATTCAGACCCGGAGTGAATCTATCTGGGTTTCATCCAAAGAAAGCCATTTTTGTCTTCCCGGCTCTTTGTTGGAGGAGGGCTTCAGACTTTGTGAGCGGGTAGCAGTGGGCGGACTCGGATGCGGATGCAAGTGTGGGGCCACTGACTGCTCAAGGGCCTAGCAACTTGGCCAAATGCTAGCGTCAAGGGGATGGGGCCTCAGCCACTCTGCAGACCTTTGAGATGCACCTGAGAGGAGTCACTTCTGGACACAAAGGCGAGCTCCGAGTGAGGAGAAAAACTGAATGCTCATGTCCAAGTGTTCAGGGGATGCCATGGTCAATCCTACTTTGGGAAATAGCAACTACCGCCTTCAAAGCCCGTGGACAGTCATCTATTGATCTCTGTGTTAGCCTGGGTAATAGAGAAACAAATCCATAGACACTCACATGTGTATAAGAAAAGAGCTGGATAGAAAGAGGAATTGTACATTAAGAAAGCATCCCAGCCCAGTCCAGATCAAGTCTGTAAGTCCAATATTAGTCCATAGGTCCAATACCAATCTATAAAGTACTCTTCAGACTCATGCAACACATGCAATGATGCTGAATACAGGAAGATCTTGTGGATCCAGTGGTGGTGGAAGCATATCAGCACTGGCAGGGGTCTCCACGTGGCTTCTCCAGCTCAGGGCACTGGCATAGATTGATGTGTCTCATCAGCTGCAATGTCTCCCAGGGATCGAGTCGAGGGAGAGAAAGAGTGTCTCCCGCCTCCAAGGATGAAAATAAAGGAGTTCCCAGAATCCTCAGGAGAAGGCCATGCCCACACAAAGGCCTCATTGGCTGTGACCTGATTGATAGGCTAGATGCCACCCCTTCACTCTTAATCCTCAAGTTGACAGCAAAGTGTGTAACAGCCACAATCTCTCTCCATCCAGAGGAGAGGAAAGGGAAGAACATAGAAGGCATTTGGGAATAATTAGTCCAATGAAGGAGAGGACCACACAAGCATCAGGCAGCATGTGCCGGAGGAGAGGAACTAGATGGTGCCCGGGTCCTACTGCCAGCTGTTCGTTCACGTTCGAACGTCCTGATGAGTGGGAGGAAAATGTGGGACAGACCAGGCATATTTTGTCGGCTAGTGACCGGCAGGTCTCCACCCCCCAAGACTATGGCTATTAGTCACCTTTCCAGTATGGAACTGCCCTCACCCCATGTTAGAATCGTCACCCAGTGAAGATCCAAAGAGCAGCATTTACCCAAGGACAGACGGTTAGGGAAGAGGGAGGCATGGAGCAGGAGACACCGGGAGGAAGTGGGCCGAGGGGTGGGTCACCGGAGGGATTGAAACGGCTCCCCTGCAACAACATGCATACGGATTGTTGAATGTAAAACCCATGATCTGCCCTGGGGCCCTTCCCGTAATTAACTCACCGATGAGGGGCAGGTGGCCTCCAAAGGGCCAGGGATTATCTACAAAGGCGGGCTACAGCACCAGGAATGTGTATACAGGCAAGACAAAGAAGTACGGATGGAAGGCGGCGTGGACAGTGATAAATGCCTGCGAGCTTCCACCTCACGTTCAGCAGGGCTGGTGTCTCAACCTTGTGTGTGTGTGTGTGTGTGTGTGTGTGTGTCCTGTGGATGCCTTCAGCTGCCTGGGGAAGCCCCTGGATGTCTTGTCAGACGATTTTTAAAAAGCAGCAATGACACCTAATGACAAAGGAATGCCTAATAACCCCAATTAATTAATCCATTCCCTCACAAGGTCTAGCAGGGGACTTCACAAGTCCCATTATTTAGAACAGTGGTTCTCAACCTGTGGGCTGTGACCCCTTTGGGGGTTGAATAACCATTTCACAGGGGTCACCTAAGACCATATTTCCGACGGTCTTAGGAACGAAGACACTGCTCCTCCATCTGTCACCAGGTGGGTTCACCCCCATGCAGATATGCCCACATAGGGGGTCACCACAACATGAGGAACTGTATTAAAGGGTCACAGCATGAGGAAGGTTGAGAACCACTGGTTTAGAACTTAAAGAAGAATACAAGCTATCTCCCACAGGGGTCTTCAGCAGCTGCCAGGGGAGAGGGAAATAAACACCTGCCATTTCTCTCTGGGGGGCAGGGGGCTCAGAGTCCCAGGTATTGTCAGGACCACTGGAGTTTGTTGCTTAGATCCCCGTGAGTAGGAATCGTTGGTTTCAGTTAGGGATTCGTGAGAATAATAAAGACACACATTGTTTTTTTGTGCCCCAGGAACCCCTTTTAAATTCTATCTACAGACTAGGTGGAGGGAGGGAGTGGGGGGAGGTCTGTGGGTCCCAGCTGCAGAGTCCCTGGGAAGAAGGTCTTTTCTCAAAATTACCATGAACCTCAACCTCACCCAGCCGGCTGTTCCGTTCCAGCCATCTGACTCCCAGACAGGCGTAGCTACACATGGGACACTTTCTGCCGCCCAGCCAATAAGTGATGGAGACACGGGCAGTGGGTCTGTGATCCCACAGCCTCCTGGCTCTCAGGGGGTCCACACAAGTCTGGACATCTCTGTGGAGGCTGAAGAAATCCCGTCCCCACCCTCTCGTCAAGGGAATCTGGAGGACCTTCTTTAAGGCTTCTGCCTCTTTGTCAG
This sequence comes from Tenrec ecaudatus, assembly GCF_050624435.1. Lineage (NCBI taxonomy): Eukaryota > Metazoa > Chordata > Mammalia > Afrosoricida > Tenrecidae > Tenrec > Tenrec ecaudatus. The sequence continues at coordinate 25,425,630 of NC_134533.1, read as the reverse complement.
CACGAGCTCCCAGCAGCATCCCCCGCTGTCACCTGCCACCCCCGACACTGTCTGCTCTACTTTCTTTGTGGAACGTCCATTCTGCTGTATGGTCACTACTGACTTCAACTGGGTCAGTAGCTGACTCTCTCTGCGCATCATGGCAGCCAGGCAGCATCTCGAGCTTTCTGTTCCCCCCACCCCCACCTACAGAGCCTTGGTCCCCACAGCAACCAGGTGAGGGTTTGATATGGTGTCTCAGCACGTACCGATGGCGCCCCTAGCACTGCGTTGTCAAGAGAGGCCGTGCCCCAACCACATGTGGAGAAATAGCTCAGAGAACCATCCCAGCGGGTGGAAGCCCATAAAACATCCAAAAGAATCCTAAACCCACTGCCATCAAGGAAATTCAGAGTTCCAGCCACCATGCAGAACAAGGCAGAGCTGCTCCTGTGGACATCTGAGATGGTATGTTTTGGGGGAGTAGAAAGTTTCATCTCTCTCCTGGGATACAGCTGGTGATCTTGAACCACTGACCTTGTAGTTTGCAGCCCCGTGTATAACCACCGTGCCACCAGGGCTCCAGGATGCCTTTGTTTGTCTACAGTGTATCAGACCCCTACTAGGTTCCAGGCAGGGAGTAGGTGCTGGGAAGCAAGCATTGCACAGGACTGCTGTCATCAGCCTTCCATTTTAACCCAAGGAAAATCCTTTGTAAGCCACCCAATAAGAAAGACTGTGTCCCACCGTGGCCAGGCATATACAAGCATTTGGATGGAGGGATAACGGAGAGGCTAATCAGATGTGTGTGCCACGGAGTTAATGCCTACTTGCAGGATCTCGCAGGACTGAGTGGCACTGCCCCATGGGGTCCCCAGGCTGAAGCCTTCACAGAGGCAGAGCCCAAGGCTTCTCTTTGGCAGTGCATTGCTGGGTTCAAATCCCCTCTATTTTGTCTAGCAACCAAGTTCCAAGCTTAACCACTGTTCTGCCGGGCTCCTTACTAAACCCTCCCCCAAACCAAACTCACTGCCATCCAGTCAGTGATGGCTCCTGGTGACCCCTACAGGACAGAGCAGATGTGCACCCTGCTGGGATTCCAGAGCTGTAAACCTTGGCAGGGACAGAAAGCCTCATCTTTCTCCCAAGAGGCGACTGGAGGGGTAGAACTGCTGTCCTTGCAGTTAGCAGCCTGGCAAGTAGTCCAGGATGCCATCAGGCAAAAACCCTTCCTGAGCAGGTGACGTTTAAGCAGAAAGAAGGAGCCTCATCATTTGTTTCAAAAGCCAGGGGAAGATAGGGCTGGGGTGGGGGAGGCAAGAAAGAGGCTGGCGCCTTCTAAGAAGCGCTGTCAATTTGCGCACTGAGGCTGCTGGTGGAGCGGAGACCAACTTGTGCTTGGTTCCTGCCAGACCAAGCTGGCAAGGAGTATGGTAGAGCAGCTCATAGCACCCACTCTGACACCATCAGCCCAGCCCAGTTAGATTCTGGCTCTAGGGTTTCTCTAGCTGTGTGAGCACGGGCAAGCCAATCACCCTCTCTGAGCCTCAGTCTCCTCCTCTTTAAAGTGGGAAAAGAGTAGATCTTCCTCGTGGGGCTATTAGGAGGGCTTGGTGTCATGGGTGAGTTCACAGGACGTGATGCTTTGTGAAAGGTCATTCCAACCTCAGAGAGAAGCCAGAAAAAGATCCTGAGCCTGGGAGAGGCTGGCCTGCTTTTTCATAGGTCATTGGACGAGCAATCCGTAGTCCATCAGTCCGTGATCTGTCTGGAAGAATTCATAGAGGTTCTGGACACCTATTCCCACCCAGGGCTCTCTCTGGGAAGGAGAGGGAACCACGTGGGCAGACAGTCACCGTCAGTCAGGTGCAAAGAGGTGGGAGAGAAGGCCATGAGGCCGGAAGTCCACCCTGGAAGGAGTCCTATAGAAAGAAGGCTCACCTAGCCTCTTACCCGGCCCCGGCCAGTGAGGTGTCCCCTTCACTCCCAGCCTGCTGCCCAGTGGGTTTCTCTTTCTGCCTGGGCGTGTCAATGTCATGTTTCCAGGCTTGGGAGAGCCTCAAGGACAAAAGCCATTTGCTCTTGCTTTCCACTCACCCTAAGCTCACCGCCCCACAGCTGGGCCCCCTCAGGGTTGCTGAATAATTGATGCAGGGAGGTGGAGTCCAGGCATTGTAGTGACACTCTGAAGCTGTGAGAGGAAGCTGGGCAGGCAGGGGCCATTTCAGTCATTCCCCTGACCCAGGGCCAACCTTCTTCAAATCATTCTAAAAGGTTCCCCCCAGGAAGTCAAGCACACCCCAATCCAAGCAGGCATCTTGAAGGTCAGAGCTTCTGCGCCCAAGCCTCCCCACATATCTTACTCAGATCCCTTCTGTTGCACCATACAATGGGGGACACGCTCCTCCCTGCCCGAGTGGGGCTCTAGGATCAGCAGATGCAGGCAAAAAAGCCTCGGGTGTCCAGGAGGTCTCCATGGGGTGCTCAGTGACCCTTCTGGCTGGCTGTAGCTTGGGGCTGCTGGCAGCCAGCCAGTAGGATCCTTCCACTCCTCCAGATTCTCAGCACCCAGTTGCCCCTTGGTCCCTTTCCTCCTGGGTCCCTTCCTCCCATGAACAGCAGTGCCCCTACCAGGGCTTCCAGAGGGTTTTCCTGGCAGTAGCCCCTCAGGTCCACCCCTGTCATCTTCTCCTAGCCCCTATTCCGGGTGCCCCCAACAGCCAGTCTTTCCAATCCCTTCCCTGCCCCATCTCCTCGCTGCTCCCTCCCCCTGCTCCGCCCCCGCCCCCGCCCCCCTCCCGGCCCCCCCCCCACCGCACCACACCGCCAGTCTAGAGACCTCCTTCCTCCCAGCCACCTTCTCATACTTTCCTCCGCCCCTCACCACCCGCAGCCCCCTCCCTGCTCCCACTCATCGCCCAAGCTCCCTTGTCTTTTGCCCTCTCTGCCCCCCACTCCTTGACCCGCATCGTGTCCCAGGACCACCCCTCCCCCAGGCTTCCCTGTCTCCTTCAGGCACGTCCGCCGCTCCCTCCCTCCCGCCTCAATCAGAACCGGCGCCGCCCCGTTCAGCTCACCTGTTGGGCAGGTCGGAGCACGCCAGGCTTCGCCTTCTCGGGGTCGGGGTCCCGGTCGCGCGGCAGCAGCCCCTTCTTGGGGTGCATGTGCCGGCACAGGCAGGTGACCCCGCAGAGCGCGAGGATGCTGGTGGCCGTGCCCAGCGTGGCGCCCAGCGCGATCACGGGCACGGAGAGCACCATGGTGCCGCTGGGCCGGGCTCTCACCGCCGCCGCTGGTCCCCAGCAGCGCCCGGATCCCGGAGCACAGCGCTCCGCCGCGGCAGGGTGGGCAGGGCGCGCGGCGAAGAGGACGTCAGCGAGGAGGAGGCTGGCCCCGCGGGCGCTGCGCCCGCACAGACACCACGTCAAGCAGCCACCGCCTCCCGCCCGCCCGCCAACATGTGACCAGACCCCCACCCAGAGCAGCTGGGAGCATCTTTGGCGTGGCCTCGGGCCTTCTTCAACCTGTGCACCCAGAACACTTGGGCACAAAAAGGGCTCCCACTGGGCCGGGCGCTAAGCTCTCTCCTCAGTGCTGGCAAGGAGGTTGTAAAAAATGGGGTCTCAGCTGCCCCTCCCCCAGAAGAATTTATTTCAGAGGACAGCACTGACTGCAGCTCAGGGAGGGGGACATGTCTGATTAGAGCACACAGGAGCAAAAGAAGGGGGAGGGGGAAGAGAGTGTGGAGCACATCCTGGCCCACCAAGCCCCGAAGAAGATATTTCTGTTCAGAGCAGCCAAGGAAGAAGATATTTCTGCTCAGAGCAGCCAACACATAGAGAGGACCATAGGCCGGCCCCACCATGAGACCAACGTTTCCCCCACTGACCCATAGCCCCATGGGGCCAACACTGGGGACACATGGCAGGAATTGTGCCTGATCTGATCCCACCCCCAAACACTAAAGGTGTGCAACAGAACAGCAAGGGGAGCAGAGCAAGAGAGTCCCCAGGGAATACCTAAAATAGACTTTGGGGCCAGGGCTTGGCACCCCATCAGACTCGATGGGAAAACACGCCTAAAGGCCAACAAATAGTCCTTGAATTAACTGCAAGCTTATTTTTGTTGTTGTATTGTATTTTGTTTGTCATTGGCTTTTTGTTGTTGTGGATGTTGTTTTGTTTTCTTTTGTTGCTAGGGTTTGCTCCGTCTTGTTTTTATGCATGTTATTATGTCCCCCGCCCCCCCCTCCAGGTCTGTCTAAATAGGATTGGCTGAATGAACAATCTGGAGAAAACAATGGGACTGACAGTTCTGGAGGGACATGGGTGACGGGGAGGTGGGGGGAAAGGAAGTGGTGTTAACAAACCCAGGGACAAGGGAACAACAAGCGATCCAACTCGGTGGTGAGGAGGGTGTGGGAGGCCTGGTAGAGCATCATCAAGGGTAATGTAATGGAGAGGAATTACTGAGACCCAAATGAAGGCTGAGCATGATAATGGGACAAGAGGAAAGTACAAGGAAATAGAGGAAAGAGCTAGGAGGCAAAGCGCATTTGTAGAGGTCTAAATAAAGGTATGTACATATGCAAATATATTTATATATGAGGATGGGGAAATAGATCTATGTGCATATATTTATAGGTTTAGTATTAAGATAGCAGATGGACATTGGACCTCCACTGAAGTACTACCTCAATGCAAGAACACTTTGTTCTACTAAACTGGCATTCCAGGATGCTCACTTTCCTGACACAATCACTGAAGACAAAGCGGGTGCATAAGCAAATGTGGTGAGGAAAGCTGATGGAGCCTGGCTATCAAAAGATATGGTATCTAGGGTCTTAAAGACCTGAGGGTAAACAAGTGGCCATCTAGCTCAGAATCAACAAAGTCCACATGGAAGAAGCACACCAGCCTGTGTGATCATGAGGTGTCTCGAAGGGATCAATTAACAGGCATCAAAGAACAAAAAAATCATATAATTGTGTGCTCACCTTCCAGATATGATCTCTGAAGACAAATGGGTGCATAAGCAAATGTGGTGAAGAAAGTTGATGGTGCCTGGCTATCAGAAGATACAACGTCTGGGATCTTAAAGACTTGAAGGTAAACAAGTGGCCATCTAACTCAGAAGCAACAAAGCCCACATAGAAGAAGCACACCAGTCTGTGTGATCACGGGGTGTCGAACGGATGAGGTACCAGGCATCCAAGAACAAAAAATCATATCATTGTAAATGAGGGGGAGTGTGGAGTGGGGACCCAAAGCCCATCTGTAGGCAACTGGACATCCCCTTATGGAAGGGTCACCTGGGGGAGACTAGTCAGCCAAGGTACAGTGTAGCAACGAACTTTCCTCTAGTTCCTAATTGCTTCCTCCCCACCCACTATCATGATCCCAATTCTACCTTACAAATCTGGCTAGACCAGAGGATGTACTCTGGTACAGATAGGAACTGGAAACACAGGGAATCCAGGAGAGATGATCCCTTCAAGACCAGTGGTGAGAGTGGCGATACCAGGAGGGTGAAGGGAGGGTGTGGTAGAGAGAGGGAACTGATTACAGGGATCTACATATAACTTCCTCCCTGGAGGACAGACAACAAAAATTTGAGTGAAGGGAGACATTGGAGAGTGTAAGATATGACAAAATAATACTTTATAAATTATCAAGGGTTCATGAGGGAGGGGAGAAGGGGGAGGGATGGGGGAAAATAAGGAGCTGATTCCAGGGGCTTACATGGAGAGCCAATGTTTTGAGAATGATGAGGGTAAAGAATGTACAAATGTGCTTTATACAATTGATGTATGGATTGTGATGAGTTGTATGAGCCCCCAATAAAATGATTAAAAATAATTAGGCATACCGAACTAGACAAGTACATATTATTTTAAAAATCTCCCAAATTGAGAAGAGCATATCACCATTGTTTTTTCTCCTAATAAAATTTATCCCGCTATGAAAACAAACAAACAAACCGGGGTCTTCTGTGGAACCTACAACCACACAGAGCTGCCCCCTGCCATCTCCACTGTTCAGGGGTCTGCCCAAGGAGCAGGGGGCACTGGGGATGTGCCTGAGCTCGAGACTGTGCCCATGTCCCAGGAAAGACTGCCACCCACTCGCTGCCATCCTGTCATTCCCTCTCTGGCCTCCTTATCAGGCAGGATAGGCTGCTCCTGTGGGTTTGGAGCCGCAAGTTTGAACCGCTGACCTTGTGGTTAGCAGCCTATCGGTGCCTCCCGCTAAGCCACAGGCAGGGCTCCTGGTCTTCATCCATTCACAGGTGAGCAAAGGGGATGTGAGAGAGCAAGACAAACCCAGCCATCTGGTCCCCAAACACCCATCTGCAGCAGACCCTCAAAGATGGGGAGAGCAAAGGAAAACAAAAACCAAGCTAAGCCAACTGTTTGATAACCCCTCCCCACTCAGCAGTGACCCACGTGGGCCCCAGGGGAACTATGCTCCAGGGACTCCACAAAGTGACCCTTCAGAACTATGTCACCAGGCCTTTCCTGAGAGGCACCTCTAGGTGGACTTGGACATGCGATCAACTGGTCAGCACCCATGGACATTAACTGTTGGCACCTCCCAGGGACTCTGCGGGCCCTTATTACCTCACTGAATCGTCACCGTGTCCTGGCTGCAGTCGGATCTTTGTGCACAAATGAGAAAACAGAAGCGGAAAGGGTTTGTGAGACAGCTGGACACACCCAGCCATCCAGAACCCAAACTCCGTTGGTGGGGGCTGGGGGGTGAGCAGGAATCCAAGGGCCACATATCACATTGCTACAAAGGGCTCTTGAGAGAAGGCGTGTATCAAATGCTGGGAGCACAGCCTTGATTGGAAGGAGGGGACAATAGAGGCAGAACATATGTGGTGAGGGGACACTAGCCGATCAGGCAGCAGGTCTCAGACGAAGGGAGCAGGGGCTTCAGTGGGTTTTCCTGCATGAACTGTTCAGTTCAACCACGCAAGCATTTGGTGTGAGTTACAGAGCCCTGGTGCGGGGTGGTTAGGTGTTGAGCTACCGAGTCAGGTGCAAGGCCAGCAGTTCAAAACTACCACCCGCTCATCTGGAGGAAGACGGGCTTTCTACGCCTTTCATGATTGACAGTTTCAGAAATCCCCAGGGACAGTTCTACCCTGTCCTCTAGGGTCACTATGAGTCGGAATCCACTTGGTGGCAGTGAGTCTAGTTTGGGGAGCTGTGAGAGGTTGTGCTCTGAGGGCTAGGCTCATGGGGGAAGGGGCTAAACCTGGACCACTCCCTTCCCTTCCGAAGTGGCTCTGCCTCAACCTCTCTCATGACAAGGAGCCCACCTGGAGCTAGGCGTGGTGTGTTTCCATCAACACTAATGTCGGCGAGTGTGTCCCCGAGAGGGCAAATTCGATCCCCCTGGGATCTGCTCGGTGATTCCCTCCGTATCGGGCTAAAGGCTGTCACCCTGGGCCTTTCTCACACAGGCCTTCGGATGAAGCGTGTCTAGTCCAGGTCCTCATACACCTTCCGCTTTACCAGCCTCCTTTGGCCACGTGTAAAGCCAGGGGGTCGTCCCTGTGGCATGACGCAGCTCGGTCTGTTGGAGAGGCTGCGGTCTGATGAGGGGCAAGGGCCTGTGATTATTGCCAGACGTCCTTAAAGGCCCAGCAGGCTCGTGCTACAGATTCCATTGTAAGTGGAGAGCTAACAAGGCCTGGCTATGCTCCAGGAGAGGCGCTAAGTGCTTTGTGCAGGAATTCACAGTCATACCTCATCTAAGGAGCTTGCTGGCCGCACCATGGGATAAGCACAGGACTGCTATCTATAAGGTTGGGGGTTCAAACTCACCTAAGATGAAGCTTTCTGCTCCTGGAAAGACAGCATCAGAAACCCAAAGGGGCCATGCTGCTCTTCCCTACAGAGTCGCTATGAGTCAGCATTGACTCGATGGCAGCGAATTGGGTTTGGGTTGGTGACCCCAGCTGACATTCGAACCCAGGCCGGCCTGGCTTCCCTCTGAAGGGTTGGTGAGCTTTACACTCTTCCTTGAGGAAGGCTGCTTCATGATCCTCGGGAGGAGAGGATATTTCTGCTGCCCACCGCAGTGGCGTGTGAGCCCGTGACTTGCTGTGGCCCGTGGAATGAGGGCAGAAAGGATGATGTGCCCATTCCCAGGAGAGACGTTTTGGGGTAACATGTTTTTGTTTTCTGTTTGGCCTGGCACCACGAGAACTGCATCTAACTGATAGGGGCTGCACCTTTATCCAGGAAAGCACACCAGCAGCCTGAGCAGAGCCGCCAAGCTGCAGCTGGTCCAAAGCTTGGAAGAGGAACAGCAAAATAAATAAGCCTTTGCTGTTGTGAGCTGTGCCCTGTGGGTGGGATTGTTCGTTATGCAGCATCGCTTCGTGAAAACTGACTGATACACAGACACTCGGTTCCGCAGATAATTGCTAGGCCATCTATCTGTACAAATGCTGAGAGGGGCTTTTCCCAGGACCCACAGAGGAGGAGCTAAATGCATTGCCCATTGGGAAGTGACATGGGAGCAGACTACAGGCCTCCAGTCACAGCAGGCTGGCTTCTGCCTTCCTCTTTCACCACCACCACCCTTGGCAAGGCCACCTGTGATGTTCCAGCTGAAAGTTCCCAAGGGCTCGTTTCCATTTATGCTTTGGCACGCTGGGCTTCTCGGTTGGCCTCTCTGGCCCAGCCCTTTCCTGCTGTGGCTGGTAGACATTGCTGAACCTGCTCCAGCTCACAGCGATCCAGTGAGCAAGAGCAGGGAACACCGCCCCGCCTGGCACCATCCCCACAAGTGTTGCCATGTTTGAGACCATTGCTGTAGTCACTGCGTCCATTCTTCTGGGTGGTCTTCCTGTTCTCCCTGCCCCTCCGCTTTACCAAACATGGCAGGCTTCTCTAGGGATGGGTCTCTCCTGATGCCAGGTCCAAAGGATGCCAGGCAGAGTCCGGCTGTGCTCGGTTCTCATGACCATCCCAGGGGGACTTCTTCCAAGTTCCATTCGTTCTTTTTCTGGCTGCCCACAATCTCACCAACACCATCAGTCGAAGGCATCAGTCATCCCTCAGCCTTCTTCGCTCCCCGTTCAGCTGGGGAGGTGTGGGTCCCATGCACCTCAATTCTCAGAGTGATGTCTTTGCCTGTCAATGCTTTACAGGGGCCACTGGCAGCCTTTTGGCCCAGTGCAATGCGCCCTTTGGTTTTTCTCTAGTCATTCTGCGTTTCCTGGAGGATCCTTTGCCCTTCATGCCCTGCTCCCCTCAGGAAAGGCTGGCTGTGCATCCTACACATGCTCCACCCAGGGTTTGCACATGCCCATGGAGCTCGTGACTACCACCCACATCCGTTGCGTCTCCAGCTTGGCCTTCCCAGTGAGCACCAGGTCCGAGGTTCCCCTGCCAGGCACCCTGCCTCCAGTGTCTACACCTGAGCCACAAACCAGCCGTGGCTCAGAGGCTGTAGACCATCATTTGTTGGCTACACACGTGCCTGACGGCCGATTGGGCTCAGCTGGGAGGTCTTCTTGTTCGGTGTGATGTCTTCTGGGACTGCGGTTCTCCGGAGGCTCCGCGGGGCTGGAAGGCACATGCTAGGCCGCTCCCTCTTGTGAGGAGGGGCTGCTGTTGGCTCCCTTGGGAACACAACTGAGTTATCTTTGGTTTTCTTCCATGTGCCCAAGAGTCCCCCAACATCTGTCTTGTCCAATCCCGGTGGAGGCACCCCAGTGCGTGTTTCTGGCAGGCAATGCTGAGTGTGCCACTCACAGACAGGATGGCTCCCAAAGCTCTCCAGGGAACTCACATCCCGATCCTCTGCTTCTTAGATGCAAGCCCTTTGTGGGGTGGCTGCTGCCAACTCCTTCAGAGTCTACACCAGTGATTCTCAACTTTCCTCCTGCCACGGCCCTTTCACACAGCTCCTCATGTTGTGGTGACCCCCAACCATCACATGATTTTCGTTGTTACTTCATCACTGGCATTTTGCTACTGTGATGAGTCAGGTGACCCCTGTGAAAGAGTCATTGGACCCCCAAAGGGGTCGCGACCCACAGGTTGAGAACCACTGCTCTACACCATGGCCAAGATGTCCCTAAGCACTAGCCACCGCTAGGGACGTGGGATTCACTGGACAAGCAAAGAGCTCCAGGATGCCGTGCGGGGTACATGCAACAGTACCTCGCCTGGCCACAGCTGCAAGGAGGTGTGGCGCCCGTGACTGTCTGGTGCAGAACTGTCGGTGGCGGAAGAACTCCCATATACAGTGTGAGCCCTGTTTGATTAGCATGCCTGACCTTGAGCAGGTATTGAACACCTGCTGTGTGCCCGGCACAGTCTCCTACCGAACCCTATTTGCTGCCAGCCCCTTGGGCCCCTGCTGTTGAATTCACAATCTCTCTCATTAGAGCTTTCCCAGAGGTTTGCTCGGCTCGCAGGTCTGCCGGTATGAAACGTTCTGGGGAGAGGAGAGGTCTAATTAACGCTGTCAGTTCCAGGCCTCCCCTGCCTGAGCCAGGTCCCTTGGAGACCTTCAGGACAACCAGCCTGAAGAGCATCCAAGTTAGCAGGGGGTGAGTGAAGTGCACATCACACCAGGAAATGTCTGACGGGGCTCAGACACCTGCCATGTGGCCTGTTGTTACTATGGCGACTGGAATGACAGCAGCTGCAGGGACCCATGGTAGTAGCGGAAGAGGGACCCCGGGGCAAGAAAGAAGAGCTTATCGGGTGGAGCTAGGAATAGACCCTGAGATGAGGAGCCGGGATGCGCCACCAGACTCGGCCACTTGCAGTTTGACCAGCGGCCTTTGTGCCTCTCATCCAGCTGTGGTTTCTTCGGACTGGTGTATCAGCAGCAGCTACAGCAGCTGTCTTAAAGGACGACTTCCCCAGCAAAGATGCTGCTGGGTCCCTCTGCCCAGGAGGCCCTGTCCACTGAGAAAGGCAGTGGTTGGCAGGTCAGCCAAGGGTAAGGTGACCAGACATCCCGATTTTTAACAATTTTTCCCATGTCCCGCGGCATTTTTTATAAGTCCCGATTTTTGGAAAGAATGCATGACAAGCTAGGGTATACGGTTTTCGGCTGCCATGTGGCTATTTCGCCAGGATCTGAGTTTTATCCATGGGGTCCCGCTGGTGTCCTGCTTTACCAATGTGAAAATCTGGTCACCTTAAAGTGGAACCCTTGTGACAGTCTGAGGGTGCAACCCACAAGTAGATGGAAGCAGAGCACGGTGCTCGGGAGCATCTGGAAGACTACGGATAGGCTCTGAAGATTCCGCGGCATCTTGATGAAATGGCACCGTTCATCATTTTATTACTGTGCTAAGAGAAGCCATAGCAAAGCCTTACCACGTCAACAAATGTGACATGCACCAGTCAGCGACCTTGATGACATCTGTCCTCTTGGGACACCATTACTTCCGTCCTTGTCCAAATGAGTCCACCACTATTCACATACACCCGAGGCTCCTTATACCATTGGTCTGTGGATTTGTGGTACGGTGGTGGCTTGTGTGTGGCTAGGATGCCGGAAGCTTTTTCCCTGGTAGTTCAAATGCCAGCAGGGTCACCCAAAGTTCACAGGTCTCAGTGGAGCTTCCAGACTAAGAAGAGGCTGAAAAGAAGGAATACGCTGCCCACTCCAGAGGAGTTAGCTTCGGAATACCCTATGGTCGGCATGGCAGCATTGCCAGCCACTGAAAGGCGATGTTCCTTAGAGGCAAGGATGGCAAGTCTTGGTCTCATATGCTTCGGGCATGCTATCAGGAGAGGCCAGTCCCTGGAGAAGGGCATCCTGCTTGGTAAAGAGGAGGGGCAGCGAGGACGAGGAAGGCCCTAGGCGAGATGGTCCCCACAGCGGGGACAACCATGGGCTCAAAGGTGAGAACGATTCTAGGATGGGGCACCAAGGGCGGGTTCTGTTCCGTTGGACACAGGGTCACCGTGAGTGGGAATGACTGGGTGGCATCTAACAACAGCCACTATGCCCCCTGAGCCAGGATTTCCTCTGGCTCCCTGCTTCTTGCCGCTGGAGCCCACGGGGAAGTGCTGGTCTCAGTCATGGTGGTGGTCATCGTGGTGTGCTGCAGAGTCAGTCTGAGTCACGGTGACAAGACCAGAAAGCAGCACTGCCTGGACTGCGGTCTCCAGGCCTCTTAGCAGCTGAGCACCAGCCACGATCAGCAGACTGAAATGATGGTTGGTCCTGTGCCACCTTCCTGATGGTCGACTGGTCTTACTTTACTTGGATCCATCTCCAGTCCACAAGTTCAAGGGCTTTGGCGAGGCCCGAGTCCTGAGTGCCTTCCAACCTGGAGGGCTGGTCATCCCGCACAACATAGGGCAGTATTCTGCTGTGACCCATGGGGTTCTCGTTTGCTACGTTTCCAGAAGTCAATCACCAGGCCTTTCTTCCTAGTCTCTCTGAATCTGAAAGCCTGCTGAAACTTTTTTTTTTTAACTACAGATGACCCTGTCGGTATTGGAAACCCTGGTGGTTTTGCCTCCCCAACCCCAGCAGGATGCAGACCATGGTTGCTGCTGCTGCCCTGGGGTGTCCCCGTGTCAATGTCCACTCCCACAGTCCCCGAGTACTACAGTAGAACAGGACCCTGCCCGACCGCACACCACCCTCACCATGTGCCTTTGGTAGAGTCCACTGTGTGAAGCCACTGGTCCATCCAACTTGTTGATGGGTGACCCTCTGCTCTCCCAAAAGCAACCACAAAAACCATGATCATCGATTCTGCCTCTAGGCAACCCGAGACAAGGTAGAACTGTCCCTGTGGATTTCTGAGATGGTCACGCTTTTGGGGGGTAGAAAGCCCCATCTTTCTCTGGCAGAATGGCAGGTGGCTTTGAACTGCAAACACTGAGGTTGGAAGCTCCACAGCGGGGCCCACTGCACTTCCAGAGCCCCTCGTCGTCTGCTTGACCAAGCACGCTGTCCTTCCCCAGGGACTGATAACGTGTCTAAGGATTTATGAAAAAGGCTCACTCTGAGCATCATTCTGGCTCGACTCCTTCCAAGACAGATTGTGTTCCCTCTTCCGGCAGCCCATGGTAGAGTTCATGGTCTTTACCAACATGGTCATGCAAAGCCGCTAATCCTTTGGTCTTTCTTACTCATTGCCCACCTTTCCCGTGCCTATGACATCATTGAAAATGTTACCAGGTGTGGGCGAGGCACACCCAAGTCCTCAGAGTGATAACTTGGCTGTTTCCATACTTCAAAGAGATCGCTGGAAGCAGACTTGCCCACATGCAAACGTCACTTACTCTGTTGGCAGCTGTTTCTGTGAATGTGGATTGGATACGGGATCCAAGTGAAATAAGGCCTCTGACAATTTCAAGTTTCCCCTCTGTTGATGGTGATGTTGCTCACCGGTCCAGTTGACAATATTTCTTTTCTTTTCTTTAAATCATTTTATTAGGGGCTCATACAACACTTAGCACAATCCATACATACATCAATTATGTAAGGTACATTTGTACATTCATTGCCCTCATCATTCTCAAAACATTTGCTCTCCACTTAAGCCCCTGGCATCAGGTCCTCATTTTCCCCCTCCCTCCCCATCCCCCATCCCTCATGAACCCTTGATAATTTATAAATTATTATTTTGTCATAACTTGTACTGTCTGACGGCCCCCTTCACCCATTTTTCTGTTGTCCGTCCCCCAAGGAGGAAGTTATATAGATCCTTATAATTGGTTCCCCCTTTCCACCTCACCCTCCCTCCACTCGCCCAGTATTGCCACTCTCACCACTGGTCCTGAAGAGACTATCTGTCCTGGATTCCCTGTTTCCAGTTCCTATCTGTCTGTACCAGTGTACATCCTCTGGTCTAGCCAGATTTTTTCTCTTTTTTTACATTTTATTAGGGACTCATATAACTCTTATCACAATCCATACATATACATACATCAATTGTATAAAGCACATCCATACATTCCCTGCCCCAATCATTCTCAAAGCATTTGCTCTCCACTTAAGCCCTTTGCATCAGGTCCTCTTTTTTTTCCCCTCCCTCCCCGCTCCCCCCTCCCTCATGTGCCCTTGGTAATTTATACATCGTTATTTTGTCATATCTTGCCTTATCCGGAGTCTCCCTTCACCCCCTTCTCTGCCATCCCTCTCCCAGGGAGGAGGTCACATGTGGATCCTTGTAATCACTTCCCCCTTTCCAACCCACTCACCCTACACTCTCCCAGCATCGCTCCTCACACCCTTGGTCCTGAATGTATCATCCACCCTAGATTCCTTGTGCCTCCAGCCCTCATATGTACCAGTTAACAACCTCTGCCCTATTCAGCCCTGCAAGGTAGAATTCGGATCATGGTAGTTGGGAGGAGGAAGCATCCAGGATCTGGGGGAAAGCTGTGTTCTTCATCAGTACTACCTCGCACCCTGACTGACCCATCTCCTCTCCTAAACCCCTCTATGAGGGGATCTCCATTGACCAACACTTGGGCCTTGGGTCTCCACTCTGCACTTCCCCCTTCATTCAATATGGTATATACACACACACACACACACACACATATATACATATACACACATATATCTTTTTTTTTTTTGCATGATGCCTTATACCTGGTCCTTTTGGCACCTCGTGATTGCACTGGCCGGTGTGCTTCTTCCATGTGGGCTTTTTTGCTTCTGAGCTAGATGGCCGCTTGTTTACCTTCAAGCCTTTAAGACCCCAGACACTATCTCTTTTGATAGCCGGGCACCATCAGCTTTCTTCACCACATTTGCTTATGAACCCATTTGTCTTCAGCGATCCTATCATGGAGGTGTGCAGTCAGTGATATGATTTTTTTGTTCTTTGATGCCTAATAACTAATCCCTTCGGGACCACTCGATCACACAGGCTGGTGTGTTCTTCCATGTGGACTTTGTTGCTTCTGAGCTAGATGGCCGCTTGTTTATCTTCAAGCCTTTAAGACCCCAGTCACTATCTCTTTTGGTAGCCGGGCACCATCAGCTTTCTTCACCACATTTACTTGTTCACCCACTTTGGCTCCAGCAGTTGTGTTGTGACAGTGAGCATCATAGAGTTCCAATTTAATAAAAGAAAGTATTCATGCATTGAGGGAGTGTTTGAGTAGAGGCCCAAGGTCCTTCTGCCACCTTAATACTTAACCTATAAATATAGACACATAGATCTATTTCCCTATCCTCCTATATATATTTGCATGTACATGTCTTTGTCTAGACCTCCATAAATGTCCTTTGACTCCTAGCTCTTTCCTCCATCTCCCTTGACTTTCCTCCTGCCCTACTACCATGCTTCGTCACCACCTGGGCTAGAGTATACCTCTTCTCTACGCAACCTTACCCTTGATCATTCCCCACCAGGCCTGCCACTCCCCCCTCTCTACCATTTTGGGTCCCATGTTGTTCCCTTGTCCCTGGGTTTGTTAACACCACTTCCTTACCCCCCCTACCTCCCCACCCCAAGTCCCCCCCAGAACTGTCGGTCCCGTTGTTTTTCCTCCAGATAGTTCATCCAGTCTGTCCTATTCAGACAGACCTATGGAGACACTAACATGCAAGAAAACAAGACAGAGGAAAACAAAGCAACAGTATACAACAAAACAACAAAAACAAACCACTTACAAAGAACAAAACACTTCACAAGAGAAAAGCTTGTAGTTAGTTCAGGGATCATTTGCTGGCCCTTAGGAGCGTTTTCCAGTCCAGTCATTTGGGGCACCACGCCCTGGCCCCAAAGTCCACTTTCAGCATTCCCTGGGGACCTTGCCGCTCCATTCCCTTGCTGTTCCGCTGCACTCCCCCAGTGCTTTGCCTCGGTGTGGTGGAATCAGGTCAGGTGCAATTCCCACACTGTGTCTCCGGTGCTGTCCCCTGTATCTCTCTTAGTCACTGGGTCTAGCCATTTTTTTAAGGTAGAATTGGGATCATGATAGTCTGGGGGCGGGGAGGAAGCATTTAGGAACTAGAGGAAAGTTGTATGTTTCATCTTTGCTACACTGCACCCTTCTGTAAGGGGATGTGCAATTGCCTACAGATGGGCTATGGGTCTCTACTCTGCACTCCCCCTCATTCACAATGATAGGACTTTTTGTTCTGATGATGCCTGATACCTCAGCCTTTTGACACCTTGTGATCATACTGGCTGGTGTGCTTCTTCTCTGTGGGCTTTGTTGCTTCTGAGCTAGATGGCTGCTTGTTTACCTTCAAGCCTTTAAGAACCCAGATGCTATATCTTGATAGCCTGGCACCATCAGCTTTCTTCACCACATTTGCTTATGCACCTGCTTTGTCTTCAGCGATTATGTCGGGAAGGTGGGCACCATGGAATGCCAGCTTAATAGAACAAAGTATTCACGCATTGAGGGAGTACTTGAGTGGAGGCCCAATGTCCATCTGCTACCTTAATACTAAACCTATACATTCGTATTTGTTTTCTTTAGGTTGAGCTATAGTCTATACTGAAGGCTGGAGTCTTTCATCATCAGAAAGTGCTTCAAGCGCTCCTCCCTTCCAGCAAGCGGGTTTGTGTCATATGTACATACTGATAGATGGGTGTTGCATTTGTGGGTTCCCAACCTGAAACACCCCCACACTCACAGCACTTCTCTATAGTATTTCCGAGGCTGTAAATCCTAACCGGTGCAGACAGCCTCATCTTTCTTCTGCAGAGAGGCTGGTGGGTTTGAGCCACCGATCTTGTGCTTGGCAGTCCATTGCTTACCCAGTGCCACAAGGGATAAAAGCCCTGTAGTGCATCGGCTAAGCACTTGACTATGAACCCCAAGATGGGCAGTTTGAGTGCCCCTAGCAGCTCCACAGGAGAAAGGCCATCAGCTTCTGTAGAGAGGACACTGTGTCATGGCGTGTCTGGGGTCACTATGAGTCCCAGAGAGACTGGGCAGCAACTGGTGGTGAACAGGTGCTCCTGCTTGATTTCGCTCCCCACACCTCCCTGGGGACTTGCAGCTGTGACTCGGCAGGCCCTGATCCACTGCTCCCCTGGGAGGAGGCTCCGAGGCCGGAGCGGAGAGCGCATGTAGGAGGCAAACCTGGAGGCAGAGGCAGAGATAGTAGACTTGTCCTTAGATGTGCCCCTACCCTCTCAGCATCCACACACCCCTGGTGGAGTCATCGCCCCACACACACCTGTGTGTGCCAGGTGAGCGAATGATGTCATTAAATGAAACCATATGCAATCATTTTAACCCACTAAGACCTCCAACACCCAAACCAAGCTCACTGCCACGGTGCGGATGCCGACTCATAGCGACCCCAGAGGACAGGGTAGAACTGCCCCTGTGGGTTTCCAAGGCGGAAACTCTTTATGGGGGTCAAACGCCTCCAACCTTTTGATTTGTGGCTGTGGGTTAAACTTTGCTCCACCCAGAGACGGCATCCTACGGAAAAACAAAAGCAGAGACACAAAGCCCAAACCTAGACCTGTCACGCCTGGTGCACAGTGACCCTGTGTGCTCAGAATAGAATGGCACCATTGGGGGTGGTGGGGTGGGGGTGGTGGGTATGTGTGCGTGTGTGTGTCCGTCCTAACCTTGGTTCTAAGCCTGGATCACCAGGTTCTTTTGTTTTTGTTTTTCCTGGGAGCCGCCTCAGCTGCCGGGTGTTTGAACCACTGACCTGTGGTTAACAGCTAGGTAGTTAAGGAGTTAAGCTGACTACTGCAGTACCCAGGGCCATGCTGGGGTCTCATGAAAACCACTTGCTTGCTGTGGTGAGGTGCAGGCCAGTCGGTTGACACACAGCAACCTCAGAACGAACCCCACCGGGTCCCGTGCCTGCCTCGCCACTGCCACGCCACTGCTGCAGCTACAGCGTCAGTCCGTGTCACCCAGGGGCCTTCCTCTGTGGCACGACCCTCTGCTTGACCAAGCGCCAAGTCCCTTTACCAAGGATTGGTCTCTCCTGATAAAACGTCCAAACCACGTACATGAGATGACGTCTCGCCACCCTTGCCTCCCAGGAGCGTTCTGACCAGACGTCTTCCAGGGCAGGTCTGTGTGCTCTCCCTGCACACTCCATAGCGCTCAGTGGATTTTCAACAAACTGAACATGCCTGTCACCCAGCCCCCACTCCCACCCCCCACCGGATCAAGAAGTAGAAGCATACGGGCACCCCCCAGAAACCCTTTACCTATCATTTTTCTATGAGTCAGCAGTTTAACCAACCGATGGTTCTAGATGGGGTACCAGCCTGGGGTCCACAGAGAGCAGACTGACAGGAGCTGGCTTCCCTTGGGAGTACACCTCCGGGGCTGGAAAGCACACCTAGGCCGCTGCAGGGACGGGGCGATGCTGCCACCTGGAGGACTTGAGAGGAAGTGAGCCTGGCCCCTGTTGGGCCCTCTCCGCCCTCCAGCAGTGCCTGGCCCTCCATCTGTGTGGGGCTAAGCCAGGGGACAGCCAGGACCACAAATCCGACCCACAGCCACGCCCCGTGGGTTTGGCCCAAGCCCGGAAGTGTTGCTGCCCCACTCCTAACACAGCACCCTGTGTAGCTCCCATGCCACGATCTCTGCTCCCCGCTCCTCTCCCACCCCCAAGACAGGGTCTGGGACTCCTTGGCACTGTTTAAACACAGGAGGACCTGTGGACAGATCCCCTGGGCCAGAGCCTGTCCCAGGGACAGGCCAGGTGGAACACAGACCCACCTAGTGGTTCAGGCAGAGGGCTGTGGGTCCCACCCCATTGCAGGCCAGCTGGGTGGGCTGGGGTCAAGCACAGAATCGAGAGAGACTCGGGTGACATCTCTGAAGCAGAGAGATGTGGAGGACATCGTGGGTGCAGAAGGTACAGCAGGACAGAACGTCTGACGGGAGGATTGTTGTCCTTCCAGATCACACTGACCGCTGTCCCTGCCAAAACTGGGTGGGAGATTTAGGGGCAGAGAGTTTGCATTCCTGGGGGAGGAGCAACTCAGACCAGGAGGGTGGGGACGGCTGCTGCCCCAGGAAGACTGCCACATTGTCACAGAAACTGCTGGCCTGGCGTCTGCCTCGCCACGTGTATTCTCAACAACCGCAAGATGAATGTTAAGACATCGTATCAGAACTTAATAGCGAGCACCTGGGCTTCAGAAGGCTGTGGACAACAGTGGGATTCCCAAATCCATTTGTAGGGTTCCCACATGGAGCCGGCCTCCGGGGAGTCCCTCAGACCATAGAGGAGGGATGTGAGTAGGCTTGTTCTCAGCCAAAGAGCGTTGGAAAGTCAATCACGGTGGCTATAGTTCGATTAAAATGTAATGTATCATCATTTCATCTCCCTTTGGACTCCTTTTGAAGTCGTTCTAGTTTTTAATATGTTTTACTTTCTTTTCAATGGCGGTTTTCTGTTTTACTTTGTTATCGTTGTTAGTTTACTCTAAATTTTTGTCGTTGTATGTCTCCCGTATCTGAAACCCAAGGTAGGTCAACCTATCGAGACGGCTACTGGAGGTGACTGTCGAGCGTTTGACAGGGGCGGCTGGGGCGAAATGGGGAGCTAATCACGATGAGCACAGAAAGAAGAAAATGTTCTATAAGAGATTGTGGTGGTGACTGTACAGCTCCTCTTGATATGCTTGAACTCTTGGCCTCTATGAGATGTGCCATTATGTGCCAGGAAAACTGTTTAAAAATACTTAGCCACAGACACAAAAGGCTCAGCAATGAGCGAAGGCCACGCCCTCTCTCTGAGGCAGACACAGGTGGAGCCGTCTTTCCTTTGCAAATCACCTAACTTGCTGCAGTGTGACGCTGAGATCCTTCTGGGTGCCATGTGGAGACCGTGTGACAGCACGGCCTTTTCTAATGTCGACACCCAGCACCTCCTCCCTACCCGGCATCCCCCATGCATTCCGCTCCCGTGTCAAGAGGGGGGTCCAGTTTCCTGCACCTTCAGTGTGGGCTGCTCTTGGCAGCTTGCTTGACCAACAGAACATGGCGGCAGTAATGTCCCAAGACTGGGTAGCAGACGGCCTCCCAGCATCCTCCTGGGTCTCAACATGCTCACTGATCGGATGTTCCTTCTAAGAATCCAGTGTCCACATTCTGAGAAAGTCAAGTCCCCGGAGAGGCCACAGGAGCAAGCCTTGAGCTGGCACCAGCCCCAGCCACTAAGTGAATACTACTGTCCGAGAGACCCCCATCCAGACCCCGGACCCATCCAGTGGGGCCCAGTCAGCCGGTCAGTTACTCCCTAGAGCCCCCGCCCCACCAGCTCACTGCGACATCATCCTTTCTCTGCCAGCCCTTTAGGAAAGGCACCTGGGTCAGGGATAGGACCAAAGGGCCAATCCACCCCCATCCCCCTTAGCCTGCAGGAGCCCACTGGCCCCTCTACTGCTGGCCTTAGGGTTGGTCAGTGCTGGCCACCTTCCCATCATGTGTCCACCTGGCCCTGGGTGCACCTTGTCCTGCTGAAATGGATTGATTTGTGTTTCCTTCCTAGTATGTAGTGAATAATTTCCCATGCGTTTCAACACGTCATAGAACAGCGGGGTTGTCTAAGACCATTGGAAAACACCTATCTCCGATGAGCTTAGGAACCGAGACACCGCTTCTCTATCCGTCTCCAGGTCCGCCCACATGCAGATAGGCTGATCTGGTGAGAAAGAAGCATCTCACCCTCTGCACTTGGCAATGGCTTTTGACGCATACTGTCGCAAAATGTAGCAATGTAGGTTACTCTTGTTAGAGTAAGGCTGTTACCCGTGCTACACCATGCTTCAAGACAAAAGTTTATTGATGTGTCATTAGAAATAAATACTTCACAATATATAATTACAGATTGTTTTTGTGATTCATTGCTATGCTTTAATTGTGTGCAATTTGTAGCAATGAAAATACATCCTGCCTATCAGATAGTTACATGGCAATTCATAACAGCAGCAAAAGGACAGTGATGAAGTAGCAACGAAAATCATTTTATGGATGGGGGCGGGGGAGTCACCACAACATGAGGAACTGTATGGAAGGGTCACGGCATCAGGAAGGTTGAGAACCACTGACCTAGAGGAAAAGCCTGTGAGACTGTTCCCTAGAGATTAGTGGGGAAGCACAAGGAAGCCCGTGCTTCCCAGGCCCCTGGGTCCTGCATCCGTGTCAGGGATTGTACACTGGAAGAGAGAGGCTTTGATTCTGGAGGAAGGTGCTGTGAACTTGGGAGAGGGACAGAAGCTGACCATGCCTAGAAGCAGAGTCTTCTAATCAGGGAGTCCAGCACACTCCTAGAGGCTTGGCCCCAGGGAGTCTGTGGAAAGCAGGGCCTGGCCCTTAGGGATTGCTTCCTGCCCAGGGCTGTGCTGCTGCCCACCCCCATCCATCACACCAGTCGTCCAGCAGCCCCAGACTCTGGCCCAACATCCTTTCTGTGGTATCCTGCAGACCTGGCCTTCACGCCCCCAGCTTCTGCTGGACAGTAGAACCCAGCTTCTGCTGGACATGGCAAAGATTAGAGGTGCTGTCCATATAAGGGCCCTCGCATGTCCACTTCACACCAGCCCAAACCATGATGGAGGGGGTTTCATGTTGGAAGGGAGCCCCAGGGGTGTCGTGGGTTGTATATTGTACTGGTAACGAAAAGGTGGGTGGTTTCAACCCACCCGCTGCTCCATGGGGGGAAGAGGAGGCTCTTAATTCCCATAATGACCTACAGTCTCAGAAACCCCCTATGGGCTGCCTTCCATCCGCCCTTATTGTTGCTATCGTAGACACACTTTTAAAGCTTACCTTTTGTAGCTCTGGGAGGCCAAGCTAGAGAAGTCCATATTATTTTGCTTATTGACCATGTATGTCACAACTCTGCTAAGCCTAGGGCTAAATATGCCCATTCCTCACATGTTGATGTGGTTGGGCTCCAGGCCGTCATGCGAAACACGGCATGATGGTAAAATGGAGCATGACAGCAGATCAGAGAGCGAAGTTTCCTTACTTAACCGCCAAATCACAGTATGACGCTTAACTGCCGAACCTCAGCACCACGGAACTGCCAAAATGCACCCTCACTGAACTGCCAAATCACATCATGACATACAGTGCGTCCTGGAGTACATCCCACCTAAATCTAGAGATTATCTCAAGGATCGATCTGATGCCTTGCACATGATTGCCGAAGGCCAGGCACATGGTGAGGGAGTCCTAGGGGCTGTGTGTTGGGCTGCTAACCTTGAAGGCAGCGGTTGGAAACCAGGAGCCAACCCTTGGGAGAAAAGCGAGGCTTCCGACTCCCAGACGTAGTTAGTCTCAGAAACTACCGGGGCAGTTTTCCCCTGTCCTACAGGGCTGGGACGCGTTGGCATGAACTCGATGGCAGTGAGTTTGGGTTTTCTGAGACAAGTTGTGGGAGGACATCGAGAATGTCATTCGTGAAGGAAGCAAGAGGCCACTGACAAGGCAAAACAGAGGTGATGCTTGCTGTTAGCTGCCACTCGTGTGCCCCTTTGACGCATCTTATTGTTGTGTCCGTTTTCCATATTTCCTGCTTTCTTTCCCAGTGAGGTTTTTCTCTGCTTTGTTTTGACACTGTTGTGGTTCGTTGGAGTTTTGGATTTTGTTTCGCATGGTTTTCTGTCTGTGAAATTCAGGATAGGTCAATCTATAGAGATGGTAACTGGATTCATAATTACCCAGGGGCCTGGCAGGGGAGGCTAGGGGAAACGGGGAGCTAACAACCATGCATTCAAGAGGGAAGATGACAGCTAATTAGTCCACACAGCAGTACAGAGGGCTCAGTTCAACTCACTTCCATGGAACAGTCAATGTACTGGAAGTCCTTCAACTCACAAGGGCCACCAGGTCCAAGGTCAAGGAAGCAGACAATTGAGTCTTCCCTCAGGTGATGCAGGCAGAGTCCTCACACAGGCAGCAAACAGCAGGGTGGGTCACCAACAGTCAGCAGCTTAGGAACTTAGCGAAGCAGGCCTGGGTGGGATATCGAACTCGAGCAATAAAAGACAACAGGATAAACCAGCCTCAAGTTCAAGTGATGTATATACCAGCAGCGTGATAAAGCAGGTCTCGAAGGAACCTCAAGTTCTAGAAACACAATCCACGGGTTGGCTGTCCCACAAATAGTGGCACTCACAAGCGGAGGCAGAGAACTAGCTAAAGCAGCCACACGCTGGTCTGATCACCAGAGAGCAAGAGACGGAGGGGTGAGTCATTTATCTCTTTGCCCTCCAATCAAACTGCAACTTTATTAATCCTACATGGTCCTATTGGCCAGGTTGGCACAATAAACCTACCTATTACAAAAAGATTTCACAAGGTGGCTTGAGAAGACAATGTAAACGATGATAGTGAGATGTCCCAAGACCTGGAGTGAGAAAAACAAGAGGGGAGAGTTCGCTTGGCATTTCCCACATGGAAAGAATTGAAAAGAAAGCATTCAAGCCTCTAGTTGAAAAGTGGAAAGATTTGGTGGGAACACGGTGAAACTACACAGGAAGCATCAAAGGGAATTGAAGGGATGCACAGTCTCTGGACTGGTTGCCCTTCAACCATTTCAAGAGGTAATGTATGATCAAGAATCAATGGTACTGACGGAACAAGGCCAAGCTGCACTGAAGACGCTGGCAAGAAATGAGGCTCCAGGGATTGGCAGACTATCAACTGAGATGTTTCAACAAACAGATTCCATTCAGGGGATGCTCACTCAACTTGCCAAGACATGAGGAAGACAGATCCCTGGGCAAGCATCTGGCAGGGATTTATATTTTGTGCCCATTCCAAAGCATGGTATCCCAACAGAACCCAGAAGTTATTGAGCAATATCATTCTTGGACACTAGGAAAGTTTGCCGATGAGAACTTAAAGGGTTGCCGCAGTACACCGACAGGGGGGCTACTGGAGACTCAAACCAGTTTCTGAAGATGTCGTGGGACTCAGGCTTTCCTGGCTGCTATCAGATGGATCCTGACCAAGAGCAGCGATTACCAGAAGGATGCTTACTTGTGTTTTATTGATTGCGCAGAGGGATTTGGCCGTATGGGCACAACAATTGATTTTGTAAAGAATGGGAATTTGAGGACACCACATGTGCTCATGCAGAGCCGGTGCACAGACTAAGAAGCAGCCATGTGAATGGCACAAGGACACACGGCACAGTTTAAAATCAAGAAGTGTGTACATCAGGGTTGCACCCTTTCACCATACCCATTCAATCTGTATGCTGAGCAAATAATTTGAGAAGCTGGACTATAGGAAGAATCGGGATCAAGATCATAAGAAGGTTCATCAATAACCTGTAATATGAAACAACGTTGCTCACTGAAAACCAAGAACTCTTGAAGCACTTACTGATGGAGATCAAGGAATACAGACTTCTGTTGAGCATCCTCCAAGGACCAAGGATTACATTTCAGTGTAAAGGAAATAAAAACTCTCATCACTGGACCAATATGAAACATTATGATAAAGAGAGAAAGGACTGAAGTTGTCTAAGGTCTCATTATACTCGAATCCACAGTCAATATTTCTTGATATGTCAAGAAATCAAAGGACATATTTCACTGGGCCCATCTGCTGCGATAGAGCTCTTTAACTCGTTAAGAAGCAGGAACGTCGCTTTGGGGACTCAGTTGTGCCTAACGCAAGCCATGGTATTTTCAGTCACCCTCTAAGGATGCAAAATCCACACACTCAACAAGGAAGACCAACGGCGAACACATGCCTTTGCATTATGGTTTTGACAAAGAATGTTAAATAGACCACGCCCTGCTAGAAGAGCCAGCAAACCTGTCTTGCAAGAAGGATAGCAAGATTTCTCCTTGGAAGTCGGGAGGATGCGACTGGGTCTTATGTCCTTTGGATGTGTTCACAGAAGAAACCAATTGGTCGAGGCCATCATGCTGGGTACAGGAGAGGGTCAGCCAAAGAGAGGAAGATCCTTAATAAAATGGATTGACCCAGTGATGGTACCCATGGAGTCAACCATAGGAACAATTGTAAGGATGCCACAGGACCAGGCTGTGTTTAGTCTTGCTGTACCTGGTCGCAACAACCACCAAACCACTGGGAATCATGGCCCGGCCAAGTTGACACATAACCTTAACCACCACAGACAACGTGACTCTCCTCCCAGACCTTGGTGTAAGGTCTTATCCCCAGATGTAAGCCGTTTTACATGTGCAAAACAGTTGGTAGCAGGCTCTTTCCTATCGTTGTGAGTGGGAAATGTTGGATAACGAGATATAAGTGAGGCGTGGGTAATTGGCCTGTAGAAGTTTGTGTTGTCTACATACATCATTTTGCTTCTTCAGGTTCAATTACTATGTCTTTCATTTCCTTTTCTTCTCTTACTGTGTGACTAGGGCCTCTAATTCAATGTTGAATGGAAATATATATATATATAAATATATATATATATATATATATATATATATATAGCATTTTTCCCACCTAGTGCCGTTTCTTTTAAAGTATCACCCGAAAAAATGTCTTTTGGGGTTTTCTATTCATTTCCTTATTAGTATTTTATTTTATGATTATCTTAAACTGGCAGGCATGACATTTATTTTTTCCCTGTCATTTGGTTGGGGTGGGGGGATTGGGCCCTAGAAAAGCGGAGAGAATCAGACCACGAACATCCGTGTGCTTTCTGACCTGGATCCCCCAATTGGAGACTATCCCGTCCCGCTGTGTCCATCTCTCGCTCTAGAAATATACGCCCCCCCCCCCATTCCAAGGCGAGCTGCGCACAAACACTCCAGTGCACCCCTCCCACGGGCACCACCATTTTCCTCCACCACATGATCACCCTTACCGTGCCTCACCGCACTGGCATTCATTCATTCATTCCCTTCAGCCACCATACATGCAGTCCGTACTCAAATGCCCCTGCCTGTCCTCACAGCATGTTTCTACAGCTTCTTCTTCTTCTTTTTTTTCACAATAAGATCTTTTATTTGTTAACATTAAGTCTGAATTTTAAACAGATTCTTGAACTGGTGGCTCATAGCCATCAGTTCGCTCCACTTTTGCACCTGTCTCATCGCCAGTAGTTTTTCCAGAACTGCTACCTTCACCATGAAGCTCCATGAGTTTTCCCAGTTCAAACTTGGGCTTTTTCAGCATCTTTACTTTTCTGACAAACACATCATGGAGCGGATAAATAGACTGGCAAGCCTTTTCTTTGTCTTTCCCAATGCTGTCTGGAATCAATTTATTGACCACTTCTTTCAAGTCATTCGTCTGCACCTCTCGGGTCATGATTTCCATCATTTTCTTTCGGATTTGGCGGACCTGCTGGTGCTGAGCATAAGAGGTCTTCTGAATCTGATTATTGCGTTTTTAGTTAAACCAACACAGAACAGACGAAGTAGATACCCATCGGTCGTCTTGACATGAACATGAGCTTCAGTCATGGTCTGCCACTTCCTGACCATGGAGCACATCTTGTCCCATGTCAGGTCCATGCCGCGGAAGTTGGTCAGGCAGGTTTTGCCCTGAACATCCTCGGTCATTAACTTAACTTTCCTAAAGGCAACCTCGTCGTTCTGTAGATCAGCAAGGCTCACTTCAAAAACTCGACCCTTGAGGCCATCAGATGCAATTGTGGTTCCTTGAGTCCTGGTGACTCGTGTTTTCCCAATGTTTCTTATGTTGAACATAGCGGGTGCTTTCACATCACACCAATCTTTCTTAGAAAACGGATCAACCACTTTCTTCTTAGCTCCTTTTTTGCCACCTTTGGTAAGGCGCTTGTTCTTGCCAACCGCCATGGCGTCGTGCAGAGAGCCAAAAGGGCGGAAGTCGTTTCTACAGTTTCTTAATCCAATGTTACTCTTTGCCTTTGGCTTTGAGTGTCCCCAGTCGGGTAGCATTCCCTCCACCCCCACTGTCTTCCTCAGTGCTTCAGGACACTGCGCTGGAGAAGGAGCCGGGCCATCTCAGGTGCTGGAGGTGTCCGGTTACTTGTTTTTGATTCAGGTGACACCTTTCCTCCTTCCTCTTGGCTTAGTCTTGCCTTTACAGACCGGCCTGATGTTGCTGCGGAATTATGGCTGGCATCTCTTTCTTATGCAGGAGGCTGGGTGGTGCGATGGTGAGGTGCTCAGCTGCTAAGCAAAAGGTCAGCAGTTGTTAGGGTGAAAGAATGGCCATCGACTTCAGTAACCCACGGCAACCCCGTGTAGGGTTTCTGAGACTGTGAATGCTTACCAGAGCAGACAGCCTCATTTTTCTTCTGAGGGCAACTGGTGGGTTTGAACCACCAACCTTGAGATTAGCAGTCCAGTGTCTAAACCAGACCCCAACCAGAGCTGCTTTCTGTAAATGTTACAGCCTAGGAAATGATACGGGGCTGTTCTACTCTGCCTTACAGGGTTGCTAAGAGTTGAAATAAGATACAACCTTTTCCCAGGGGCAGTGCTGGTTCAGCAGAGTTCTCACCTGCACGTAGGAGACCTGGGTTTGATTCCTGGTCAATGAACCTACTCTGTAACCACCACACATCTGTCAGTGAGTTTTGTTTGTTGGGTACGATGAGGCTGGACAGGCTTCAGTGGAGCTTCCAGACTAAGCTGAGGAAGAAAGGCCTGATGGATGAGCGAGCGGCTGCTAACAATACCAGCCAAAGAAAACTCTTTGGAGCACAGTGTTCATAGACCCCGTTGTGCATGGATTTGTCACCAGTGGGAGGTCAACTCGTCACCAACACCAACAGCGTCTCACTGTCACGCCTGGCATTTGCTGTGATGTTCAGAAGCTGCTTGCTTGGTCCTTGTCTCTTTAAATTTCAGGCAACAGAATTCTCGCCTCCTCTAGGCAGAAAGAGATGTTTTAACAAATACAGAAATGTCCTAGAATGGTTGGGAGGACTGAGCGAGCAGGCTCTAGGGAATGGCTTTGGGAATGACTTCCAAACACAAAACGTGAAGGATCAGAAAGCTGCAGAATCTGGAAGCCAGACCACAGCGGCCGCATCCAGGCCCAGGCAGCTACGACCAGGAAGCTGCCTGCTGGATCCAGAAGCTCTGTCCTTGCTGCTGGGCCCCACCATACTGCTGACCAAACCCGCTGCCCTCTCCTCAATTCTGACTCCTAGGCCCTTCTGTCTTCACGTCTCAGTCCCGGATGAGCAGCACGGAGTACATCTGATTGGCACAATCAACACTGAATCAAAAAACCTCGACTTGCAAAGGAGTATGGGAAAGGCAGTGGCTAGCTTTCCATCCTCTGAGCTGGAAGGGGATTAGGAGGACGGTCGCAATGTCCACAGTCTCCTCCTCAATTCTCCCTATGATCTTAATGTGCTGCACCGGCTGCTGATTTCACTCATGTTTTAAAATGCATCTGCTCCAAGTCGTCCACAGAATTTAAATGGCAATCATGTTAGCCAGCGTGCTGCTAACCGAAGATCAGCCATCGCAACCCAGCAGCTGCCTGCTCCTGTCAGGGGTTACAGCCCAGAGACCCTATATAGGAGGTAGTGGGATTGTTTGGGGATTTTTTAACCCTAATTTAAAAACATTTTAATCTGTGCCTTTTCTGTGGTGGTCTTGATCAGTTAAGGCAAAGAGGTCTGTTTAGTTCGTTGTTAACTTTGAAAAGAGTAGACGTTTGCTGGGCCGATGCTGTCCTAACTCCTGTTCTCTGTCTTCTTCGCTCTTTCTTCCTGTGAATTCTTTTTTCTTTCCCCGGAAGATTTCTTGAAATGGCTGTGTGGGTTCATATTTTCTTTTAATTAGAATTTGAGGCGATGCATTTCCCTCTAAGTGTTGTAGCTTTGGCAGCAGCCATTGTGAGGATGGCACAGGACCGGGCGGTGTGATGTACACAGGTTCCCGTGGGTCAGAACAGACTTGCCAGCTCCTAACAATACCAACGTGACAGGCTGAGCTGCCGTCGTTTTGTACCAGGAGTGTGCTCCTATGACCTTTTCTTGTGAATTCAGTGCCAGTTTACAGAGCGCGTCATCACTTTTCCATTCAGCGACGCGTATGATTTTGTTACAACTCCACCACTGCGAACCCCCCAAGGTGCCATCGCCCCTCCTCTCTTCCTGTGTGTCCCATTTCCACGCCTCCACCTTTCCCAACCCTCTGAGCTTCATCCTGGGCCAAATGCTGCCCTTTCCATCTTAAACGGTTGGCTATTTTAACCCTGGGGGTGAGCTCGGTTCTAGACCTGATGGCTGACTAAGGGCCTAGTCTTGGGGAAAGGTGTCTCCCCACCCCCCCACCCCCTGCATCCTTAGTTGACCTGTAAGCCTGTTCTCTGCTACGTTGTGAGTTTTGCTTCACAATTTTCGCCAGCTCTACCCAGGACTTGATAAAGCGATCCTTCGCAGCGCGGGTGAGGACCATCTAGCTCTTCTGGTCTCAGAGTTATGGAAACTGATGTTTCCTGTGAGATCCAGCCTCACGTCACGAAGGGTTCTGAGGGATGGCTGTGTAATTGAAGGGAAGGAATTAAGAGACAGACAAGCTTTGGGGTGCTCACCTCCACTGACTTCAGGAGCCAGGTCCATGCAGAGAGAAAGAGAGACAGAGAGAGAGAGAGTGTGCACGCAAGGGAGAATGCATTACCAACAATAGCTTATCTAAGAGGCATGCAAGTCCCTCTAATGACAGGTGACCGCAGGTAATGAAGTGGGCTGTACCCTTGACCTTAGAGGCCCCTGAGTTGCTTGGAGGGTAACCTAAGACAGTGCTGGGGGCAGGGAAGGGGCAGTGACTGTCCCTTGAGCAGGGAGAACAATCACACATGTCTGCTTCTATAGATAAAGCTGCCGGCCAGATAGCAAGCAGCCACGTGCTTGTAAGAGGAAACTTAAAGGCGGCTCTATGATGGGAGGAAATAGTGGGGATCAACATTAATTATGAGAATATGGTTGGGACTCGTCTCTAACCCCCAAGTGTGAAGGCCTCCCTCTCCCCAGATTCCTGGCCTGCCAGACCCCTTAAAATAAGAGAATAAAGCATTCATCTGCACACACTCTCTGTTTCCCACAGTTTGTGCATTCCAGGAGTCGTTTGGATGAATTGTTTCCATACGGCCTTCTATTTTCATTCCGTGTCTTCCCTCTGGATGTGGAGAGACCAGTAGTTGCATTTAGACGGCTGGGGATGAGCTTGTAAGCACCTGACCTTTCAGCAGTGAGTGTAACAGAAGCAGGTCTGCCGGCCTCACTTTGGCAGTTCAGCCAGGTGGGTTCAAACCGGCCGCCTTCAGGCCGTCAAACCACCTCACCATCCTCGGGCCTCTCAGGAGTGTGAAGTCTGATGAACCTCTACTTGGATGAGCGCGGTTACAAATCTGGAGGGCGGATTGTTGTCTCCTTCTTGCTCCTGTCCAGATCCCCAGACATCCCAGCTGAGACTGAGATAAACCAGGGTCCCAACTGTCTTTCCCAGTGGGTTTGTTTCTCGTTCACACGTTCTCTTTGGGAATTCTGACTTCCTGTGAGGTCTCCAGTGTGCCTGGGACCTTCTGGGGCTGTGCCCCATCCAGCCTGGCTCATCCAGTCCCAGGCTCTGGTCACCAGAGATTAAAATACATGCGTGCAGCAGACTCTGACTCCAGCACTTGCCGATACTCCAGATCAGCGTTTTCTGGATGCAGCTGGCCCGTCTGATGGTTTACCTGGCTGGATCACTCAACCGTGCTGCTAAAAACCATGTTTGTACTTTCGCAAGCATTTTTACATATTCCTGTAAGTGTAGGTCTTCTCTGAGAACGTCTTCGGGAAATAGAACCCTCCTCCTCTGTTTAGTCCCCATTTGGGCTCATTGTCATTCTCGGATATTTCCCTCTCTAGGAAGCACTGGATCCCCTTAGCTAGCCTCTGCATACAAACCCTTCTCTCAGCACGGGCTCCGTCTTTCGACTGTTGATGGAATTCTTTTTATAGAGACCATTTCGATATTCATGACATTGAACTTGTCTATCTTTTTCTCCATAGCTCCTGGAGAACCAGACCTGCCTTACTAAGGCATTTCCCACGCCTCTGTTGCAGCTGAGTGTTCAGTGGGTTTAGTGGCTTCCGTGGATTTTGTCCTCCGTTTGGAATGTATCACGTACGCTGAGCACAGAAAGGGCCGAACTTCATCCAGTCCCGGTGCACAGCCCGTATGCTGGAATCGTCTGGTAAATAAACCACCGGACCCTCTGAACTGCAATGTCATCTTCACGATGAAGTAGGTTCTCATGTATCCTGGAGTCTATTTTTAGACTCTCCATGCTGGGCCAGCGATGTGTGCATGTGTTCTGGGGTGCAAAGGAGCAGATCTTTACTGTTATCCTATTAAACCTAGTGGTTTTAACATTGTCTAGGGCAAGTTCCTCTTCGTGAATACAGAAATTCTTGCAGAAAGAAATATTCTTTTATGTGGTTGCTAAACTGTTTTTTCTTTTCCTCGTTGAAAAAAGAATGGTTCTTATGGTTCTCGTTGATTGGAATCACATGGGCTTTGACGTTCACTGGGGAAAGCATTTTCATTTCCACCCCGTGTGTGTGTGTGTGTGTGATATGTAGCTGAACTTGCAGAGTGCTGTATTGTGCTTCTGTAAACAGACAGGGCGGACTCCTAGCAACACCTTAAAGCTGCCATCCTCGTCATGAGAGGGCAGTCTGTCCCGTTCGAGGGTAAGAAGGAGCAGTGCGGAGAAATTCGCTAGCGTGCTCAGAGTCAGGATGGAGGCAGGGCGGGGATGGGAGCTCAGGTCTCTCTAGGTGCCAGGCCGACGAGGACCTGTGGGTCTGAGCATTTATTTCCACGTCCCCTGAACCTACTGTCAGTCCCTGCTTCTCTGGTCTGCGGGCCTGGGCTGTGAACTGAGAGCAGTCGACTCTCCACTTGTGCGCTGGTAGGTGCTCCCGAGTCTGCTCCAGCGCCTGGTGACCGTGGGTGTGACGAGGGACCCTGATCTGGTCCTCCGTCACCCTCACAACTGTGGGGTGGCACTTCAGCCTGGCAATCAGTTCACATGCAGCTTGATGACCTCATCTGGAGGTGCCATGGAGATAAATAGCTCACTGGGGGCCAGATACACACAGACTCTCTCTGCTTCGCCTTCCTGCTGACAAGACACGTGGAGTTACGCTGATATAGCCCGAGCCCTGGAACTGGAGGAGCCAGGTGGAGACCCATGCCAGTGCTGAGATGCTTCCACAATATAGGAATTATGGACTTGATCTGGACTGGGCAGGGATGTTTTTGCAATATACAATTACTCTTTGATATAAATCTCTTTCTTATGCACATGTATGAGTACCTCTGGGTTTGTTTCTCTAGTCCACCCGGACTAACACAGGTGACTCTTGGATCTTGCTTAGGATTTGAGAAATCTGCTCCGATTCCCCTGGGAACATCAAGTTCATCTCACCCGCTGGACCGCCTGGCTGCCAGTGGGGGCCAAGTCCTTCATAAGCTCTGTCTCTCACTCCCTCAGATGTGAGTGAGTATGTCAGGGTGCCCCGTGCCAGCCAATGCCCGTCGTCCGAAGTCCATCCTGTGGGCACTATGGTCTGGGATCAAAGAAAGCAAAGCAGGCTTTACCTCACGGACTGCACAGTCTGCGAGGAACTGTGGGCACACATGGTGGGGGGGAAAGACGACCCTATGACTGACTGACTGGCTGGCTGGCTGGTTGACAGTCCACGGATGAGGGCTCGAGCTTCAGGCCAGCATGAGGGGAGGAACCACCGCCACTTGCAGCATCAACGGATGGATGGAAACAGTAACCACAAGAAGCTCAGGAGACAGAGGACCGGAGGAAACGCGTGGATGGAGAAGAATTCTCTGTATTGAAGCAAAGAAACCCAGTTAGGGAACTGTCCAATTGGCATCAGCTCCGTACCACCTTTGAGGTGAAGGTGGGACCTTGAGGAAAGTGTTCTTGTGGAGGTGAAGGGCGGCGACATCCGAGGCACTGTGCAGAAGCGGAGGCGGCTCCTCCGTCTTTGAGCTTTTCCATACCCCTGCCTGAGAACAAGACCCTGCTCTGGGACAGGGTGGGGTACCAGCCACCACAATTGAATGGGTCCAAGGAGCAGGTGTGTAATTGAGGGATAAATTAAGGAGACACCAGACAAGATAAAACATGCAGTTGCTCACCTGCAGTACCATCATGACTTCAGCAGCAGAGACTATATCTCCAACCAAGGCTTATGCACACTCAGGGGCGTGCAAGCCCCCCCTCCTCAAATTACAGGTAACCACCTGTACTCTAACCCTAAAGGTCCCTGAGCACATTGGGCAGGTAAGGGGGCGGGGCTGTCCTCAGAGCCCAGAGAGCAATAGCACATGTCCGCTCGTCTTTTCCAATAGACACAGCTGTCAGCTACACAGCAAATCAGCCATGCGCTTGGCGCCTGTAAGAGGTAACTTTAAGGTAGCACTATTATGGGAGGATATCGTGGGGAATGATATTAATTATGAGAATGTGATTGGAACGCACCTCTAACTCTCAAGGGTAAAGGCTTCCCTCCACCCCAACCTGCCAGGCTTCTTAATGTATGAGACCAAAGGATTCGTCCATAGACACTCTCTTCCCGTTCTCTGTTCTCCCCAGGGCAGGGGCCCAGGAAGGGTGCTGGGGACACGAGGCTTGGTTTTCGCTCTATCCAAGATGGGTGGGGTTTCTTTCGCCCCCACAGGAATCCTCTACGCTGGGGTAGGCACCACTGTCTGGATATGCAGTCTGCTTTATTGTCCCTCTCGCTTGTCTTCAGGTCTCAGTCATGACTGAGTGAGCAGCAGCTCACGGCTGCCTGATGCAGCAGAAGGAAACACTATCGACCGGCACCACCTTCGTGATCGGTGACGTCACTGCGAGGGGTGCGGGGGTACACAGGACGCAGCTCCAACAGGGGTGACACCCAAGTGACAGCCTATAAAACTGGTGTTCGGTGTTTCCCCAGCAATGTGTTAAATCTCGCTCCTTAGAGCAACACAAGCGCCTTTCGTAAACCCCCTCATGGTGTATGCACAATATACTGATGAGGCTACAGCTCTCTGCTGACTTACTTCCAGAACCTTCTAAGGCGCTCTGGTCAGAACTGCCGTTCGACCCAGCTCTGAGTGCACGGGCTACCAGCCGGTGCTGTCTTTACGTTGCTACGGATGTTTGTATCGTCGATGGGTTTCTTCAGTTTCCTGGTACTTTGGTGACAATATTGTGACGACTAGTGTTTACAGTCCCTTCCTTGATAACTTTTTAGGGAATGGAGTAATTAGAGTAAAAGGGGAAAACATTTTTCAAGTTTTCTGCTCGGTGTCTAACAATGTGATTCAATGTAGAAACCGTTCACAAAGCGATTTTGTCACTGGTATTCACACAACCTAAGAAATATTCCACTTGATCAACTGATAACGGTATTTCTCACAACCGTTTCTATAATTAGAGGACCCCGCGTGGTGCAGTGGTGGTTGCATGCTGGGCTGGAATCTGCAACGTCTGCAGTTCGAAACCACCAGCCACTGCTCGGGAGAAAGATGAAGCTTTCTACTCCTGTAAACTGTTACGGTCTTGGAAACTCACAGGGGCTGTTCTGCCTTGCTTTATAGGTAAGGTGACCAGACGTCCCACTTTTGGTGGGACAGTCCCAATTTTTAACAATTTGTCCCATGTCCCGTGGCATTTTTAAAAAGTCCTGATTTTTGGAAAGAATGCACGACAAGCTAGGGTATACGGTTTTTGGCTGACGTGGCTATTTCACAAGGATATGAGTTTTATCAATGGTGTCCTGCTTTACCAATGTTAAAATCTGGTCACCTTATTAGGGCCACCGAGTGGGCACCGGCTCTATGACAGTGAATTATTTTTTAATTCTGTAATTAAGAAATGTTCCTAAGAATCTCAGCTGTCTGTCTAGAGCTACCATGACACAAAGACGGCATGAGGATGATCTTCATGAACAGACATTTACTCTCTCACAGGTTAGGAAGCTAGAAGTTTGAACTCAGGGCACCAGCTCTCTGAAAGCTTTCTCTCTTTGTCAACTTAAGTTCTCAGAAAGCTGTGGATGATAGTGAAAACCCAAATCCACGAGCAGATCCCCCATGTGGATTAAGCCTCCAGCGAATCCTTTCTGACCATTAACCTGGAATGAGAACAGTCAGGCAGAGTGCACTGGAAAGCGAATTAGCTCCACCCATCCCCAACCAGCTCATGGAAAGGCAGTTTCCCTTAGGGGTTTGCCTGGGTGTGCCTGTGATGGCCAGTACTGGGGTTGCATAGAACCAGAAATCTGTGAGTCAGACACCCAGTTAGCATCCAGACCCTGAAAAAGCAAACAAGCTTTCCCACAGTGTCTACTTATATAGGAAGTAAGCCACACCCCCAAGGATACGCCATTACATTTCAATTACATCATGGCTGTGACCTGAATAAAGGGTTGCATTGTACCCTAATCTTCTCACAACTGATTTGCTGCTCACAGCCCATCCCATTGTGGAAGTATTTACATTGTATCAGACCTCATCATGGAGAATTACTAGCTTTCAAGTACCAAACCACAGAGATTCCTGGCCCAGGCAAGTTGACACAAAACCTGGCCATCACAGCAGCCAAGTGTGTGACTAATTTGCACCACACTCCAGGACATCAGGACGGCTTTACCTCTCTGTCTGTTTAGCTAGGTGTCCTGCTTGCATCCTTCTTGTTTTTGTTTTTTCATTCTCTATCTTTACATCCATAATGCTTGTATGCACCCTGCCTGGCTGTGCCATGAGCTGTCTCACAAGAGGTGACATCTGGCTCTGTTCAGGGACAAAGGACCTTGGCTTTGGGACCCCAGGTCAGAGCATCTCCTTCCCCGGACTCTCCATGATGATGACACTGCCTGCCGACGTGTGCCACTCGCTCTCCTTGGTCTCTGACCAGGATCACCTGGTTCCTGGCTTCCAAGGAGCACAGCGCAGACACTGCAGTGCGGGCCGGCCGGTCTCTGGGAGGGCCTCTCTGTCACAGAGAGAGCATGTGGGGAATCTGACTGCTGACACAAGTTGGGTCAGGTTGGGAAATGCAGCATGGCGAGTTGGCTGCCAGCCACGGGGGCCTTCGTGGGGAAGAGTAATTTCTACTGTAGGAGTTTCTGCCCCGAGCCTGACAGATGCACGTCGTTCAGGCGCGGCCTCTCCGTGCAGCACGAGAACTGTGGCTACTGCTAGGTTGGAGCCCTGCGCTGTCCTGGGCCGCCCTCGAGATGGTGGCAGTTTGAGCGCGTTGGCGTCCCCCTCTGACCATCTTGTTGAGGGTGGCTTGAGCGAGGTTCACCTTAGTCCCCTAAGTGACATTTCTGTTCTTCCACACTTTGAAGAGGCCTTTGGCAGAAGGTTTTTCGCAACGCCGCACATCCTTTGAAGTCTGGACTGCTGCTTCCGCGGGAGCTGGCTGTGGATTCCAGGAACGGGAAATCCTTGGCAGCTTGGTTGTTTCCTATTTATCACGATGCTCTTTATTGGTCCATTGTGTGGATTCTTGTAACTTGATATTGAAGGCTGTAGTCTTCGGTCTTCGTCACTTAGTGTTCCAAGTCTTCTTCGCTTGCTTGTGTCATGATGCATATTGTGGGTTTTTCACGTTTTCTCCCAATCCTGGCACTGCAACCTTCTTCATTTAACCCAGATTTTCAGGTTATTTGCTCAGCTACTCGCTTCAAGGTCAGCAGTTGGAAACCAACAACCGCTCTGCTGGAGGAAGAAGAGACGTCCCGCTCCTGTAAAGAGTTACTACCTTGGAAACCCACAGAGGCAGTTCCTCTCTGCCCTGCAGGATCGCCATGAGTTCAAATCGAGTTGATGGCAGTGAGTTTAGTTTGGTAAAAGGATACAACCTTGAGACACACTTTTTCCCCTGATGTCAAGCCTGGTTCTCTTTGAATGATCACCTTATCAACCGAGTTCTTATCTTGAGTCTGGCAAACTTATAATTTGGATCGGCCTCCTGGAACTCTAGGTTGGGTTCAATGGTGGCATCTAAAAGGTATACCCCGTCCTAATTCCACAGAACCGGTGAATATGACCTTATTTGGCAAGAAGGCCTTTGCAGGTGCAATTACATTAAAGCTCCTAAGATGGAATCATTCTGAATTCTCTGAGTGGATCTTACATCCCATCAAGGGTATCCTTGCTGGGGACAGAAGAGAGAGGGCACAGAGACACACAGAGAGATGGAGGCCAAGGCTGGAGCAATGCAGCCACAAGCCAAGGAACACCTTGCACCATGGATGTTGTCAGAAGCAGGGAAGAGTCTCCCCTGGAGACTTTAGAGGGTACGTGCCCTGCTCTCTTGCTTTGGGACTTCTGACCTCCTGAACTGCCTCCCAGTCATTCCATTGACTCATCGAAACCCCGTAGGATGGAATAGAACTGCTCTATTAGGGCTTCTGAGACTTTGGAGCTTTATGGGAAAAGGTAGCCTCGTCTTTCCCCCGCTTAGTAACTGGTAGGTTTGAACCAATGACCTTGTGGTTAGTAGCTCATCGTATAGCACGCTATCCCACCAGGGCTCCTTGTAGGACACCCAGTTGGGTGCTCATCTGTTTACAGAAGCCCTGGAAAAGTCATTTAGTCCACCCCACCCCCATCAAATATCCTGGGAGGCAAAATGTCCTAAGCCCCCATTTTGTAGAGGATGAAACTGAGGCACCGAGCGCTCAGACAACCTGTCCAAGATCCTGGAGATAGAATGCAGCCCAAAGATGAAACGTTGGAGCTGAGGACTTGGGTCCATGTTCCTCGCTGCTGTCGCCACGCCCTCCCGTGTTCTGTCAGTCCAGCTGGGATGCAGCTGCAAAGAGATCTGCATTCTGCAGCGGGACTGGCAGAGCAGCCCTTGGGGAAGAAACAAAACATGAGTGATGCGCCCTGATTCACTGCTCCTGGGTCTCTCCCATTGGGCTCCCCAGGCTGCTGGAGAGCGGTGGTTATCCCACCCATGGCCCGGCTGCTGGAGCTGCTGACAGCGCTTGGAGCGGCGGTTCTCAACCCGAGGGTTGAATGACCCTTTTACAGGGGTCGCCTAAGACCATATTTCCGATGGTTTTAGGAACCGCGACACCACTCCCCTATCTGTCTCCAGGCGGGAACAGACCAAAAGCCACCGGTCACTGGCTGGACAAATCACATATTTGCAGACTGAGGGTGGCCTGGGGAGGTGCGGCTGCAACTGGCATGGGTTGCGGGACAGAGGGCCGCCAACCCAGGTTTCCTCCTG
The DNA here is from genome assembly GCF_050624435.1 of Tenrec ecaudatus. Lineage (NCBI taxonomy): Eukaryota > Metazoa > Chordata > Mammalia > Afrosoricida > Tenrecidae > Tenrec > Tenrec ecaudatus. The sequence continues at coordinate 25,387,478 of NC_134533.1, read as the reverse complement.
CAGCATGGGTGCTGAGGTCTACGCTGCATGCCGCACGCAGGTCGTCAGAGAAGGTGCGGACAGCAGGGAGGCACGGTGGGACTGGGTGGCAGCTTGGAGGAGAGGGCTGTGCCGGGCTCTGAAAGGTGAGGGCAGCTGGGGGAAGGGAGAGAATTTGATGGAGTCCACGGGGTGCGATGAGTTCAGCAGGGTTGGTGGCCGAGCAGCTGCTCTGCAGAAGAAAGAGGAGGCCGCCTGCTCCCGTCAGGATCTCTGGCCTTTCCGTTCCATCGTTTTGAGGGCTGTGAACCGGAATCAACTCTACGGCAGTGAGGTGGATAGTTGTGATAGTTATAAAATCTAGTGCCAATTTGAGGATTAAGAGTGTAGGGGTGGCGTCTAGACTGTCAATCAGGAAATAGCCAATAAGGCCTGTGTGTGGGCAGGGCCTTCTCCTGAGGATTCTGGGAACTCCTGTATTTTCTCCTTGAAGACGGGTGACACTCTCTCTATCTGCTGATTCTCCCTGAGAGACTCTCTACTGACAAGACACCTGGGGCTATACTGATGGCAGCAAGAGCCCTGGACCTGGAGGAGCCACGTGGAGACCCCTGCAAGTGTTGAGATGCTTACCCTGCCACTGGATCCACAAGACTTCCCACCCACTGGCCTGTGATCTCCCTGCATTCAGCATCATTGCATGTGTTTCGTGAGTCTGAAGAGGACTTTATAGATTGGTATGGGACATCTGGGCTAATACTGGACTTATGGACTTGATCTGGACTGGGCTGGGATGCTTTCTCAATATTCAGTTCTCATATATGCAGCTCTCTCTTAAACACGTATGAGTGCCCATGCATTTGTTTCTCTAGTCTACCCAGACTAACACCATGGTGTTGCCAGGAGCTCGGATGGCTGCGTGGAGAAGTCCTTAGCGGTGAACTGAACACTTGGTGTCAACCCAGCCAGCAGCTCCACGGGCCCCCGCCCTGGCAATCTGCCTCTGTAAAGATTGTCATTCAGTGCCACCGAGTCGGCTCCGATCCACAGTGACCCTGTGCACAACAGAATGAGCCATTGCCCGGTCCTGCGCCGTCCTCACCAGGGTTCCTGTGCCCGAGCCCATCGGTGTTACAGCCCCGGGGTCCGTCCATCTCACCGAGGGCCTTCTCCTTCATCCGCCACCCCTCCACTTTACCAAACAGGGTGTCCTTCTCCAGGACTGGGTGGGCTTTCCTGGCAACCTGTCCTAAGTATGTAAAACAAAGTCTCCCCATCCTTGCCTCTGAGGGCCACCCTGGCCGGGACTTCTTCCAAGACAGATGGGTTTGTCCTTTCGGTAGTCCACGGCTCTGTCAGTCTTCTTCTCCAGCGCCACAATTCAAACGCATCGGCCTTTCTTTGTCCTTCCTTAGTCAATGTCCGACCTGCACACGCATAAGAGGAAACTCATGGCTCGGGCCAGGAGCACCTCAGCCCTCCAAGCAACACCCTGCTTTGTAGTACACTCTAAAGGCCGTGTGCAGGGGGGTCCCCGGGGAAACCCGACGGAGCCCGATGGGGCAGTCCTGTCCCCAGGAGTTTCAAAGGACATCACAGCACCCAACAACAGAAGCAGCGCCGTGGTGTGGTGTTGCCGGGACCTGGGCAGGAAGGGGCCTGGGAGCAGGGCTAGGTTCCCAAGAGCCCCAGATCCACTCTGCCACGGACTCCCTCCCCGGCCCCTCTGCGCCTGCCGCACCCCAAGTGAGCACACCAGCTGAGGCCCCTGAGGCATCAAAGGCAGGTGCAAGGTCCTCCTCATCCACCAGAAGTCAGGAGGGAACTAAACCCTAGAGGCAGGGCTGTGGCGGGGGCTGGCCATGCCCAGGCACGCAGTGCTATGAAGTTCTCCGCTTCAAACCGCCTGACATAGCAAAGCTTCCAGGAGGTGCTCTGGAGCAGGAGGCCCCTCCCCTCCCATTCCCATGAGCCTGTTTGTCACCCTGAGGGATCTGTGTGCGCTCGTGAGCATCGTTGTTAAAGGCCCAGCCGCTGGCACGAGTTCAGAACTGTTTCTCTCCGATAATCTCTCTCTAGGAAAATTCTAACCCAGGGGTCCCCAAATTTTTTAAACAGGGGGCCAGTTCACTGTCCTTCAAACCCGTTGGAGGGCCGGACTATAGTTAAAAAAAAAAAAAACTATGAACAAATCCCTATGCACACTGCACATACCTTATTTTGAAGTAAAAAAAAAACGGGGCAAAAACACTCGGCGCCTTGGATAAATGTCCTCAGCGGGCCGCATGAGGCCCGCGGGCCGTAGTTTGAGGACCCCTGCCCTAACCTCTCTGCTGTCCAATTTCAACCTGCGAAAGGACACTCTCCTGAATGGCCAGGGGGAGAGAAGGTTTGGTGGAAGATTCCTGGCCAGGAGACAAGGTCTGAGGGTCCTAGGTCTTTGTCCGGAACGATGGGGGTGAACTTGGGCACTGGAGTCTCACAGAGTTAAGGTCTGAGTCTCCCCACAGGGTGCCTTCTTGGCTGTGTGGTCTTAGCCAAATGGCTTACCCTCTCTGAGACTCAGTTTCCTCATCTGCAAAATGGGTCTAGGACTAGTATTCGAAGACGCCCTGATGGTGCCGTGGTTAAGGGATCCAGCTGGCTGCTGAAATCCAGCACTGCTCTGTGGGAGGACAATTTAGCAGGCTGCTTCCGGGAAGATTGCAGACTGGACATCAGATACAGGTGTACTCGGTCCTAGGGTGTTTCTCTGTACAGGGTCTCTGAGCTCCCTGGACAGTAACGGGCTGGCTTCAGTTCTTGGAGTTGTATGTGAGCGGGCAGTGGTGGTTCAAGGGGAGATTGCTCCTCTTCCATGAGGGAGCCCCCTGTTTGATTCCCAGCACCTCAAGTGCAGCCCGGCCATCTGTCAGGGGGAGCTTGTGTGTTGCCGGATGCTGAACAGGCGTGACAGGTAGGTCTTGATTGGGCCAGGATTCTCAGTGGTTTGGCAGTTCAGCCCCAGTAACCCCCATCATGAGACTGAACACAGTGCCGTCATCCCCATGATGTTATCTGCTACGGGGCAGCCATTGGTTGTGAGATTAGGGGTTGGTGGTCAACATCCGTACTCGACCACATTCTCGTTACAACCAATTGGAAGGATGTTTCTTTCAGGGTGTGGCCTGCTTCCAATATAAATGGACACTGAGAAGCTTGCTTGTTTTTTTCTCGCCGTGGATCCTGCATCCACTGGAACAACAACTTTGGTTCCTTGGGCTTGAACCAACAACCTGGGAGTCATCAGCGGCTTGCCCTCTGACTCACTGACCTTGGATTCATTCGTCTCTGCAGCCACCAGCCCATCATCTCCCTGTGGACCTTGGGTTCATCAACCCACTCAGCTATGCAGACTCAGGAGAAGCCACCAGCTGAACACCTGGCGCACGGACTTGGAGCTTGCCTGCTTCTCCAACTGGGTGAGCCATTCTCTTGACATGTAAATTTCTCTCTGCCTGTACACACACTGGCTTTGCCTCTCCAGTAAGCCCCGTGTAAGACAGTGGGTTTTAATGGGGGTTCCAGACTGAGATGAACAAGGAAGGGCTTCCAGACTTCTGAAAATCAACTAATGAAAACCCTATGATCACAAGAAATCGATCAGCAACCCACCACAGAGATATTGGGGCTCAGGGAGGGGGCGGGATTTCATGCCAAGGGGTATGGGGCCAACTTATCGGCAGCTCAGCACAGTAGCCGGCGAGTGAGGCCAAGGCTGTGGCAAGGAAGCACGGGCAGGCTACAGCTAGCACGGGGTCCACTCCTAGCTGCCACCCCGGCTTCCTCGCCCTCCCTCCTCGCCTACTCCACACACCCCCACTGCCAGCCTTCAGCTCCAGGCACAGGGCAAGCTCTCACTTCCGCTGCAGTTCCCTGCCCCTGGCATTCTGGGCCCCAGCTCTCTGCCAGCCTGGATGCTTCTCCTCCTTGGCTTCTGGTGAAACGTCACATGTCCGGCACTATTGATGCACGTCAAATCGCCCTCTCCCCGCCCCACCATCTCCCATCACCCACTTGATCTGATGACTTCTCGCCGTCCACGTCCCGTTAGACCGGACACCCCTGTCCTGCTTGTCCTCCATCATCCCCCCAGTGACCACCTCGGAATGTATGTGTCGTCTGAATGAACACTCCATTACTGGTTGTGGGCGCCTGTGTGACCCTGGGGAGTCAACCTGACTCCTGAGGAATTTCTAATTAATTTTTTCTCCTAAGAAAGACGAGGGTGTGGAAACAAAAGCCGGAAACACATTCTTCGCGCGCGTTTTTCATAAACCTGTCAATGAGTTCAAGGGAAGAGGTGCTGGAGCCGCCAGCTGCTTCAGAAACGTGGCTTCTTGCTCCCCTCTAGTGGTCACAAACACGAATGGCACCGCCCACCTCCCCTGGTCAGTTTCTGTTGTTCGGAGCTCTCCGATCTGCTCCGGCTCTTTAGAGACCCAGTTTCTAACTGGGCCCAAACCCAATCCAAACCAAACCAAACCCAACCCAACCCAACCCAACCCAACCCAACCCAACCCAACCCAACCCACTATCAGAGTCAATTCTGACTTACAGTGACCCTGCAGGACGGAGTAGAACCGCCCTGTGGGGTTTCTGTAATTCTTTAAGGACCAGACAGCCTCATCTTTCTCTCTAGTTTAAGCCACGAGCTCAATGGGTAACCCCCTATAGCACCCAGGGCTGCTCCTAGCTCGACCAGTAGCTGGTTTAACCCATTTTAGGAGAGTCACATTTCAGAAGGGAAATGTCTTTGTTCTGAGATTCCTTGCAAGTATTCGCTAGCTAAACATAAAGGCCGTCTGGGTTTTGTTTGTTTGTTTGCTTGTTTTACCTTCTTAAATTTAGGTACACCTCGCTCACACTAATCCCTGACTTGGGCGAGTCAGTGAGGAACGGGCTGGGTGGCATGATGCCAAGACCCTGGGAGGGTTCAGCCTTCTCTGAGCCTCCATCTTCTTGTCCGTGAAATGGGCACAATGATAGCTACCTCGTAATTTATCATGCCTGGTATAAAGTGCAACACAGCCCAAACACCAAGCTCTCACTGCAGTGGGCGAAATGGAAGCAGGGCAAGCCCTAGAGCAAGGGCTGTCCATTTCACCCCGGCTTTCCAGCAGGGTCAAAGGCGCCCTGGGGACCTCGGGGTTAGCCCTGGGCTGCAGCTTGAGACCCGCCCTCCACTCCTCCATGGGAGAAAGATGGGGTGTTGCAGCTCTGTAACGAGGCACGGGCAGTTCTACCCCACCCTACAGGGTCAGGAGGAGTCGGAATGGACTCGTTAGCAATGAGGTTTTTGTTGTTGTTGTTCTGGCAATGTGATGCTAGGCAAGTCCTCTCCGGGTCTTGATGTTGTCATCTGTAAAATGGGGGCTTGAGAACAATCTCCTAGCTCAGGGGTTCCCAGTCTTCCCAAGGCAGCGGCCCTTTCAGACAGTTCCTCATGTGGCGGTGACCCCACCATAAAATTATTTCCATTGCCACTTCATCACTGTCATTTTGCTGCTGTTCTGAATTGGGCGACCTCTATGAAAGGGTTGAGAACCGTTGATTGAGAGAACACCAGCGTGTCCCACTGAAAACCTACCTGGTAGAACTCAGAGGCTCAGCACGCTACGCCCTACCATCTAAGTTCAGCTCACCGCCTGGTTTTGAAGCTAAGATTGGCTTTTACAATGTAAATAGTTGGGGGGATAAAAATAATGTTCTGTAATTTGTGAAAATGATACATTTCGGTGTCTATCAACTTTTACTGGAGCACACTAGTCCCTACGTGGGGCATGGTGGAGCGACAAGGAACCACACTTAGAACCGTGTTTTTCAAAAACGCATCTTATCCCCAGGAATAAATGTCACATCCAATGTTGCAGCGTGAAAACTTCATGCTCCCATCTCAGCTGTACACCCACAGATGTTGCCGGACCAACAATATTCACTGATTATATTTGTCCTCTGCTCATTTACAGGAAAACTGACCATCCAGCGCAGAGATTTATGTGAAAGAAAGCACAATTTGAGAATTGAAAGAGCTCTGTTACAGCCCTGCAGTACCGCCCCGACTCGCAAGGTGGCAGCCCCACTGACAAGAGTCATATCCATGCACAAGTCGCATTCCCAACCCAAACCAAGAATGCCCTTTTGAATCTCTCAGACTGGAACTGGTTACAGTTGTAGAGCGAATGGTGGTTTCGAACCGTGGAGCTTTCAGATCGCAGCCCAACGCGTAACTGCTATGCCACCAGGCAGGACCGCTACCAAACTCCCTGGCATCGGAGTCGATTCTGACCCACAGCAGGTCTGGTGGCGCGGTGATCACGCGTTGGGCTGCGATTCTGAAGACCAGCGGCTGGACACCACTGGCCTCTTCCCATAAGACAGAGGGCATGCCACCCGTACGCAGGTGCAGTCTGGGAAGCTCACTGGGGGCACTGCCACTCTGTCCTAGTCCAGGCAGGGAGGAGTTTTCCTCTCCAGGAAAGAGATGATTTCTTGGCAGCCGTTCAAGAAACTTCCCTTATCTTATTGGCCGGAGCTGGCTCACAGGATGAATCGGGGGGCAATCACGGGATGGGAATATCCCTCTTTGACCCCTTGGCAGTGGGGCTTCAGGAGCGGCCTTTCCTCACCCTGCCCCTCATGCCCCTGGCCTTAAGGAGGGAAGAGGGCCTTGCCCAGCACAGCCCGGATTTTGTGTTTGCTGCCCTCTTGGGCCTGCCACTCATGGCGATGCCAGCACACGGAACCTAAATGCAACCACCCAGTATCATCCCCAGGTCCATTCCAGATTAGACTGTCGTGTCATACGGCGTCTCCATTGGCTGTTTCATGTGTTTTTAAAGGAGATCACAGCCTAGAGTCTCCCTAGTCTTCGCCTGGAACTACTGAAGCCTGTGCGGTGTCATAACAACACACAAGCCTGCACCGACGGTGGTTGTGGCTGTGCCCAAGGTGCCTTTCACTGCCACGCTGTAGATTCCACACATGGAGACCCCCCGTGGGTTTCTGAGACTGCGATTCTTTACGCAAATTACAGAGCAAAATCATCAACACCGCATGTTAGTCAACTCTTTCTGAAGACCGTTGAGATAGTTAGTTTATTGTGCCAGCCTGGCCGATAAACACAAGTGGGATTAATTGAAGGGCGGAGAGATAAATGACTCGGCGAGCCTCTCCTTTCTTGTCTCTCGCTCTTTGAGCATCGGACCAGTGTGCGGCTGCCTTGCTTGTTCTGTGCCTCAATTTATACCTGTGGGACGCCTAGCCGGTGGACTGTGTCGCTGTAAGTTGAGGTCCCTTTAAGACCACACGATTGGAATGTACATCTCTGGAGCTGGGGACTGACAGTTGGTGACCTGCCTTGCTGTTTGCTGCCTGGGTATATATAGCCCCGCTCTCTCTACAGAGGACCAACTGGTGGCCCTCAAGACTTGAAGGACTGCCAGTGTCTCACAACTCTCTCACCAGAGTGAGTTGCACTGAGCCATTTGTACTGCTTTATAATTTAACTGTTCATTTCTTGTATTATCTATCTGTATATAATTCAATAGGTCATTTCTTGTGTTATCTATCTTTATATATATATATATATATATATATATATATATATATATATATATATATATATATATATATATATATATTTACTAGCAATCTGGCTTTGTCTCTCTAGAGAACCCTGTCTAACACAATCATCCAGCATCAGTTGCCGCAGTCCACTGATGGAGCTGTCAGAGGTTCAGAAGAGGACGGAACAAAGGTTAGAATTGCTATGATCAGATGGATCTTGTCTGAAAGCAGAGAACTCCAGAAAGATGTTTACTTGTGTTTTGCTGACTATGCCAAAGCAACCGACTGTGTGGATCATAACAAACTAAGGCTAACCTTGAGAAGAATGGAACCTTCCAGAGCAGTTCATAGTGCTCATTCAGAACCCGGAAATGGACTGGAAGTGGATCAGGAGGCAGTGGGGTGAACGCAGCAAGGGACTGCTGCATGGTGTGAAATCAGGAAAGGCGCGTGTCAGGGATGCATCCTCTCATCCCACTCGTTCAATCTGTTTGCTGCGCAAATGACCGGGGAAGCTGGACTTTACTAGCAGCCTGCAACTATCACAATCTTGTTTGCTGAAAGTGAGGAGGAGCACTTGCTGTTGAAGATCATGGATCGTAGCCTTCAGAATGGATTACAACTCAACACAGATTAAACCAAAATCCTCACAACGGGACCATTGGTAGCATCAAGACTGACGTTGTCAAGGATCTTGTCTTGCTTGGATCCACAGCCAATGCTCATGGAAGCAGCAGCCAGGAGATCAGCTGATGCATTGCATTAGGCAAATTTGCCCCCAAAGACCCCTTAAAGTATTGAAAAGCAAGGATGTTGCTTTAAGGACTAAGGGACACCCGACCTAAGCTATGATATTCTCAATCACCTCATACGTATGTGAAGGTTGGATATTGGATAAGGAATACCGTAGAATTATCAATACATTTGAACTATTGTGTTGGAAAAGAATATTGAAAGTACCACGGACTACCAAAAGATCAAACAGATCTGTCCTGGAAGACGTACAGCCAGAAATCTCCTTAGACACAAGGAGGGCAGCTTCATCTCACATACTTTGGACATGTGATCAGAAGAGATCCCTCCCTGGAGAGCCCATCATGCTTTGTAGAATGAAGGGCCAGCAGAAAAGAGTACAGCCCTCGACGAGACGGATGGGCACAGTGGCTGCAATGATGGACTCAAACATAAGAACAACTGTGAGGTTGGAGCAGGACCCAGCAGAGTGCCGATCCTTTGTACATTGGGTTGGAGTCAGAGCCAACTGGACAACACCCAATAACAACTCTTGATGGAGCAGAAAGCCTCGTCTTTCTCCTGCACAGCAGCTGGTAGTTTCAAACTTTGGACCTTGCAATTAGCAGCCCAACACATAACCCTCTAAGCCACTGGAGGAGAATTATTCACCGAATCACCTGTACCCACCCACCCCCAGGCTGTTGGTTACCAAGAAAGAGAAAGGGGCATTGGGCACTGAGCGGGCCACTGCCTCTGTTCCCGTCACTAAGGCCTCCTGTCCTAGGGCGATCACCAGTCTCCAGTTGAATGACTCCTATCGGAACTCCCATTGGATTGACACTTTCCCGTGGCTTCAGCCAGCTCTCAGGAACTCAGGATTCATTTGTGAGTTGTTTTCTTCATTCCTCGTTTCTGGAATGCTTTGATCTGCCCTTCCTGCTTTAGGCCTGGCTTGGCTTAAGGAGAGGGTCTCCACTGGGGTTGGGATTAGAATGCCAGCCCCTCATGTAATCCCCAGCTCTGCCTCCCTCCAAGACAAGGCTGTGGGGTCAGCAGGACCCAGGAGCTTACCCGTATCATGGTCCCCGCAGAGCCTGCTCTTGGCTGAACTGAAGTCGGTCAGCATGATGGTCAGACCAAAGCCCCATTTGTTTGGCCTCTGGGCAAAGAAAGGGCAGCCTCGTGAACTGCTTCATTGCTCTGGAAGACAAGTGGCTGGAATGTGGGGGGCATGGATCCTGCCAGGCAGCCCAGGTCTGCCGGAGTTCATGGAGACGGAAAGTTGGTTTTCTGCGCCCAAAGGAGACAGTCTTGTAGATGAGTTGAGAATCAATGTCCTAAGGACTTCGATCAGCCATCAGAGACTGCTTGCTGTTGGGAACAGAGGGAGTGACTGTTACAAACACCAAGGAAAGTGTACTGGAAATGGCAGGGACACAAATGCACTGCCATCAAGTCGATGCCGGCTCATAGCGACCCCGTAGGACAGGGTAGAACTGCCCCCATGGGTTTCCTGGACTCTACTGTTAAGAAAAACCCTGCCTTGCTCCTGAAGAGCGGCTGGTGGTTTCAAACCGCCGATCCTGCTGATTGCAGCCCAATGCACAACCACTACATCACCAGGGTTCCCACAGGCCCCCGAATCCGTGCCCTTGATCAGAGGGTCAGGGGTCCTGGTCGTGCATTGGTTAAGCACTTGCCTGCTGACCAAGAGGTCTGGGGACAGAATTAGGCCAATTTTTGACCCCAGAAAAGAGTGTTAAGGTGACCAGACATCCACTTTTGGCGGGACAGTCCCAATTTTAAACAAGTTGTCCCGTGTCCCATGGCGTTTTTAAAAAGTCCCGATTTTTGGAAAGAATGCATGACAAGCTAGGATATACGGTTTTCAGCTGCCACGTGGCTATTTCGCCAGGATATGAGATTTATCAATGGGGTCCCGCTGGGGTCCCGCTTTACCAGTGTTAATGTCTGATCACCTTATAGTCACCCGTGAGAATTCGTGGGGAGTCACCAGTGCATTAAGAATGGAGACGAGGCCCTAAATCAGGGTCCACATGCGTTTCTGTAGTTCAGGCTTTGCGAGTGGGCAACTAGCAAGACACTGCGTCTAAGGGAACGTGTGCATTTGCATTCCAATAAATGCTTCTTTATGGACCCTGAAATGTGAACTCCATCTCATTTTTGTACGTGCCACCGAAATATTCTTCTTCTATACAGTGTTTGCCACCCTCTGCAAACTGTAAAACCCGTCTGGGATCAGGGGTGGGGGATATGGCTCCCAGAGGGTGATTTACCACCCAAGCCTGTCTGATCCCACCCGAATCACACCGAGAAGCTGGGGCTGGGGGGGAGAGGGGCAGGGATGGCAGAGTGGGACCCGAGATTGGGTGCTACAGGGAAGGGAGGGGAAGGGCTATCAACTTCTTGAGGCCTCCTGGCTGCCTGGCACTTTATATGTGACCCTCGTCTCATGGCCACAGTCACCCCCCAGGCTGGGGTCACTCCCCAGCACGTATGAAGTGGGGCCTGGTGAGAGAGATCACAGGCAGCAGTGGGGTAGAATGAGTGGGCACAGGGCATCCAGGGCCAGGTGCCTGATTGGATGTTGATTCTGTGGCCTTAACGGGTGACTTCACCTTTCTGTGGAGCATTGCCGAACCAAACTCACTGCCGATGAGTCGATTCTGACTCGTAGCCACCCCATAGGACAGGGTACACCTGTCCCCTGTGGGTTTGAGAGACTGTGAGCCTTCGGGGAAAATCCAGAGGATGACTAGCACAGGTGGGTGTGGAAACCAGAGAGTCTTGCACCTGGTAGTTACCTAGCACAACATCTGGCCCGCAGCGAGGTCCAGACAAGATTCCAAACTATGATTTCTAAGGAAGGAATGTCGCTGTTACCAGCTGTCAATTTGGCCACCAGTCCATGGTGACCCCAAGCAGGACAGAATGAAAGGCCACCTGGTCCTGCGTCATCCCCATCACAGACGGATCGCTTGAAGGCCAGACCACTGCGGGCCTACAGTGTGCATGGACCATTTCCCTACAGAAGCAGCCAGCTGAGTCTTTCTTCCTAGTCTCTCTGGAGGTTTGCTTTAGGCTCCTTCCTTCCCTTCAGTCCACTCCACTGCCCCCATTCTTCAAATGCTAACATCCTCTCCCCCAGCCTGTGTGCACAACAACACACCCATGCACCTGCAGGCCTTTCACATAGGTTCAAACACACACACACTCACACACACTCATTCTTACTATGTAGACCTCACACCTCACGCTCCCCCCTTAGGGAGGCTTTTCTGGCCACGCTGCCTGCGTGAGGTCCCTTTATTATACCATCTCAGCATCCTATGGCTTGTTTCCTTTGTAGCGTCTACCACACACTGCGATTCTTTGACCTATGTGCAACCTCATTTCATTGTAGCCTGCCTCCTGCACCGAATGGCTGGGACCGTGTCTGGCCTATGTGCTGCGGTGGTGTCTCTGGGCCTCACGGACACTGCTGACCTATATTTTTTTGTAGAGGACCATAGGGAAGCTGTGTATGTCAGAGATGTCTTCCAATACCCCTATGTCTTTCAATATCATCGATGCTCAGGCCCAGGGTCAGCTGGGCTGCACTGGGCTGGGATGGCTGGGCTCCATGCTCTGGGGTCCAGTTCGGCCAGGTTTGAAGACCAGCTGCTGCTTGGCATGAGTGCTGTGCTTCAGGTGTCTCAGCTGATGGCCAGGTGTCGCAGCAGTGGCTCCTCGGCGCATGTCCCTCTCGGGGTGATCCAAAGCTGGAGCACACAAGGGCAGGATCAATTGCACAGGCAATTTCACGTGTCCAATCCTGTCAGGCCCACTGATGAGTGTCAGTGGACATGACCCAAAGAAAGTCATGTGACCAAGCCTAAAGTCAAAGGGCAGAGAAGTTACTCCCTCCCGTACAGCCAGGAAGGAGGGTGGGTGTCTGATTTTACCCTTGGGAACCACATTTCAACCCAGCACAGGAACTGTGATGCAGGGACCCAATGACCCTGCTGCCTGTGAAGGAAGCAGACAGGGTTCTCAGTCGGCACTTTCCAGGCTTCCTCTTTTACACCCAGCTGTACCATCTGGAGAAGCTCGACCTTGAGCCCTCAAGGACCCCGTACCACCAGCTCCAAGGAGAAGGAGTCAGACCCCTCTTCTTTAAAGGACTCTGAGGGCCTGTGCAGAAGGCATTTCCCTGGCATCAATCTAGGAGGTCATGTCTCTGCCTTCCTTCCGCAGATGGAGGGAAAAGAGTGCGGAAGAATGGTTTCCTTTCCCTGCTATATCTGTTGTAGATGATCGATTCTTATTCATTTGTGTAACCTTCTCCCAACATAGCAAAAAAAGGAACAGCTATCCTGGAGCAGATTTGGAAAATACAGAAATGTGGCGAGTGAAGAGGGAGGAAAGGTGGGGCACAAGGAGGCAGGCCCAGTTCCTGGAAGACATGACCATTAGCTGTGCCTTAAAGGAGGTAGATGCTAGGTGGAGGGATGAGCCAAGGGCAATCCAGAGAGGGGGTGGAGCTTAAGCAGAGGTTAGGAGGCAGGACACTACGTGACAATGTCCAGAAACACTGATATTGCATTTCCCCCTGTAACTCTGTCCTCTTGGAGGGCAATATATCATTCATAGCTTTACATGAAGGATTCCATTCTCCTTGAATCCACAATCCATGTCCCTAAGAGCATCAGAAATCAAGAAATCAGAGGACACATGGTACTGAGCGAATCTGCTGCATAAGACCTCTGAAAAGTGTTTACACACAAAGATGCCACTTTGAGGACTAAGGTCCTCCTGACCAAAGCCATGGTCATTTCAATGGTCTCATGTGCAGGTGAACATTGGACAACGGACCAGGAAAGTGGTAGAATGGATGCATTTGAAGTGCAGCATTGGTAAAGAATATTGAAAGTACTGGGACTGCCAAAAGGCAGGAAGTCTTGGAAGAAGTGCCACCAGAATGTTCTTTAGAGGCGACGAGGGTGAGACTTCATCTCACCGACTCTGGCCATGCCATCAGAAGGGACCAGTCCCTTAGCAAAGCAAAAGGTCAACAGAAAAGAGGAAGACCCTCAGTGAGTTGGATTGATCCACTGGCTGCAACAATGTGCTTAAACAACACCACTGAATATTGTGCAGGGGGGGTCTTCATGCACTGGAACCTATGTGAAAGCACTTAACAGCTAAATAGTTTAGAAAGTTTCACATAGAGCAGGGTGCTTAATTAACAAGCAGCAATAGTCACTTGGGCATAATAAACTCAATTACTTCTCACACTCTCCCAAATACATGGTCTGCAGTTCTGCTGTCTTCTATCAGCCCTTGAAGAGAAGGAACAAAGACTTGTTCATAAACATGAGAACACGGCAGGAGAGCATGAACAGGAAGTAGGACAGTGTAGGTCACGACAGGGCACTTTCACTGAAAGCCAGGTACTAATGGCCCAGTTATGTTTATATCTGTTGAACCACAAATGGCGAGTCCACGAGAGCTATGGTGCTGGTGAAGCTCATTGGAAGACCCACGGACCACCAAAGGAGCAGACACATCTGCCTCGGAAGAACTAAGGCCAGAATGCTCCTTAGGGATCAGGATGGCAAGCCTTCTTCTCATATCCTTTGAACATGTGGTCAGGAGAGGCCAGTCCCTGGGGAAGGACATGCTTGGTAAAGAAGAGGGACAGCGGAAAAGAGAAAGGCCCTCAATGGGATGGACGGACACAGTGGCTTCAATGCATGGCTCAAACATCAGAACAACAGTGAGGATGGAGTGGAACCGGACAGTGTTTCAGCACGGTTGTATGCAGGGTCACTATGAGTTGGAACCTGTGTTAATCCAGATTCACGAGAGAAACAAATCCAGAGACACTCGAATATATGGAAGAGAGAGTTTTATATCTAAGAGTTAACTGTATATTAAGAAAACATCCCAGCCCAGTTCAGATTAAGTCCCTAAGTCTGATATTAGCCCATGTGTTCGGTACCAGTCTATAAAGTCCTCTTTAGACTCATGAAACACATGCAATGACTTCGAATGCAAGAAGATCACAGGCCAGTGGGTGGAACGTCTTGTGGATTCAGTGGTGGTAGAAGCATCTCAGCTCTGGCGTGGGTCTCCACGTGACTCCTCCAGCTCCATGGCTCTGGCTCCATCAGTGTAGCAACATATGTCTTGTCAGCAGGGTCTGTCCCTCCAGTAAGCTACTTATCTCCATGTGCCTCCAAATGAGGTCATCAAGCTGTAACCTGATTGACAGGTTGTACTCCATCCCTTCACTCTTAATAGTCTCAAGTTGATACCAGATTATGTAACTACCACAGAACCAATTGAATGGCACTTGGCAACACCAAGAGCTAAGTCTGTCTAATGCAACTATATCAGCAAACATCTTGTCTAAAGAATTACCAAGGCTCAGAGATAAAAGACTACACAGGAGAAAACCATGTCCAATGTCCTAATAAATGTTCCCTCTAGGGAAGACATTCTGTCTTCCAGATGCAAAGCAGGGACCAGCCTACAGCGAGAGCTTCCTTCAAGTGCAGGTGCACTTAGATCCAATCAGAGCTCACTCCCTGGGCCTTGATGGCTGGCTGTTTTGCAAGCTTATGATTTCAGTTTATGTTTTTACAAATTTTCAGACCAGAGTGTTTGGTTTATCACGACAGAGAAAGACAATCATCGGGACACTAGACAAAGGATGGGTTAGCTTTAAAATCATTTCCATGTTAAATCTCACAGATGCAAGTCAGATTCAAGCCGGTTGCTACACCCCCGGCATCCAAGAAAGGAGAACGAAGGAGGAAATTGTCTGAAAACATGCCGAAATAGCCTCTCTATAAAACCTGACATTTATTAACGTATTTCAGAGAAATACCTTAAACTTAATCTGTGGATTACAGCTATTTGAAATCTACAGGAAGTCACCAGGAATGAATGGGGGGGGGGGGGAGCAAATTGAACGAGTTGTATTGACATCCTGAAGTCTCTTTTTCAACTAACAATAAATATTTCCCAAAGAGCACCAGGCCCTCCCAGTTATTATCAGTTCATTTTATTATTTTTTCTCAAGCTACATTCAATTTTGATCACACATAATCACATGAAAAATCCATTTTAGGATTACCTGCACAAAATTGCCAAGGAGGAGAGAAAAAAAACCATTATAAGATTATATGACAGTTTCAAAGCTAAATTACAAATGTGTACACCCAGTAACAGATAAAGACGAGGGAAAAGAAGAGAATGATTAAGTTTCCAATTTCCCCACAAGGACTTGATGTTAATTTCAATTCACTTACAAGCTGCTTTGAAAGGGATTATTAAAGGCAACAAATAACCTGACGGTCTGATGATAGGGAGGCAGTAGGAAATTACTTCCCCAGAAGAGGATTACTTTGTAGAAGCTGCATGATTTGGAAGGCGTCCTGGCACCCCGGTGGCATAATGGGTTACAAGTTGGACTGCCATTATGAAGGTCCACAGTTCAAACCTGGCCGCCAATTCCCAGGAGAAAGATAAGGCTCTCTGTGCCTGTAAAGATTTCAGCTCAACTCAGCCGCCATAGAGTTGACCCTGTTGGCATAGTGGGTTATGAGCTAGACTGTTAACTACCACATCAGCAGTTCGAAACCAGCAGCTGCTCCACAGGAGAAAGATGAGGCTCTCTGCTCCTGTAAAGAGGTACAGCCTTGGAAACTCACAGGAGCGGTTCTACTCTGCCCTATGGGGTCACTATGAGGCAGAATTGGTTTGATTGTGTGTTAGTCCAGGTAGACTAGAGAAACAAATCCATAGAAAGTCATAAGTAGACAAGAGAGAGTTTTATATAGAGGGTAATTGTACATTAAGAAAGCATCCCAGCCCAGTCCAGTCCAAGCCCATAAGTCTGATATTAGCCCATATGTCTGATACCAATCTATAGCGTCTTATTCAAACTCATGAGACACATGCAATGACACCAGATGCAGGACCTGCCAGTGGGCAGAAAGTTTTTGGATCCAGTGACACTGTCAGCATCTCAGCACTGCCAGGGTTCTCCTCGTGGCTTCTTCAGTCCCCAGGACTGCATCAGGGTAGGTTCATGCAGCTCCTCCTCAGGGATGTCTCACTGGAAGTGAGCAGAGAGATAAGCATCTCCCACCTCCAAGGAGGAAATTCCGGAGTTTCTAGAATTCCCAGGAGTAGGCCTTGCCCACATAGAGGCCTCATTAGTTATATCTTGATTGACAGGCCAGACTGTATCCCTTCACTCGTAATCCTCTCAAATTGGCAAATGATCATATAACTGCCACAGATGGCAATGAATTTGGGTTGTTTAGTTATATAAGGTTTGGTGTGAGCTGGGGTGGGTTTCTCAGTCACACTGAGCCTCAGTTTCTCAGCTGTAAATTGGGATAGAGACACAACAACATAACAAAGCAAGACCAAGCAAAATTCTATTTCCCAGCAGGATTAACGTGAGGACTTCACGGTCATGGACAAAGGATTTGAGTGCTGAGTGTCAAGTGTTGCTGAAACACCGGTGTTTCTTAACACGGGGCATGGCATGTCAACATGTGCCCTTGGGGTGCCTAAGATGAGGACAAGAAGTTTGGTGACAAGTTATGGGAACTGCTAAAGTTTGTCATTCTTGATGCTGGCAGATAACAAATAAGCGACAACCCCAAACCAAACAAAGCCACCAATAGCACCATGCAAAAAGGGAAAATAATGTAAGTTGAACTCCTTTGAAATGAAGATGGTTCATTCATCCACACTCGTAGCTCACAGCTATCATCCTACATGGCAGAGTAGAACTGCTCCTAAGGGATTTTGAGGGCTTACGTCTTTATGGAGGGCATCAGACTTCATCTTTCTCCTACAGGGCAGCTGGTGCATTTGAACTGCTCACCTT
The DNA here is from genome assembly GCF_050624435.1 of Tenrec ecaudatus. Taxonomy (NCBI): domain Eukaryota; kingdom Metazoa; phylum Chordata; class Mammalia; order Afrosoricida; family Tenrecidae; genus Tenrec; species Tenrec ecaudatus. The sequence goes on along the minus strand of NC_134533.1, from coordinate 25,370,242 downwards.
GTTGTTGGTAGCCCAACAAGTAACTCCCTACGTCACCAGGACTGGTGTGTCAGAACTGACTTGAAGGCAGTTGGTTTGGCAAGTCATAGATTTTTTTTTAAGATGCTTACAATTCATACAGAGTTAGCCCTCTGTATCCATGGGTTCCCATCCAAAGAGCCAACCGTGGAAGGAAAGTATGGTGGGGGAGGAGGGGAGGGGAAAGTGGTCCCAGCAAGCCTGCAAAGGCTAAGAGCGAGCATGAAGTGTCTTTCCTTAGCATTTACGTTGTATTTGGTGTCGTAAGTAGACCAGAGATGATTGAAGGACATAAGGGAGGTTGTGAGTAGGTTGTACTCAACTACGACACCAGTTTCTACATTGTCTTATAAGGGGCTTGAGAATTCTTGGGTCTGGGAATCCTCGGGCACGCTGGGATCACTCCCCTTCTTGAAGACTGACTGAGCCTGAGAAAGGCTTTAGATCCAGGCACATAATAAACTATTTACATGTCCATAGGAAAAGGAAGAAAACACAATAGGGACATGCATGAGAGATTTGCACAGGCCTTATAGAAAAGAGGATATCCAAGTGGCACTTGAATGATGGTTCTGGCAAAGACTATTAGAAGTAGCGTGGACTGCCAGAAACACAAACAGAACTGTCTGGAAAAAGCACAGCCAGAATGCTCCTTAGGAGCGAGGCTGGTGAGACCTTGTCTCGCATACTTTGGACATGTTAGGAGACCAGGTCCTGAAGAAGGAAATCTTGCTTGGTAGATGAGAGTTTGGAGACAGAGGTGCGGAAGAGAGATAGACTTTAACCAGGAATGTGGAGTTGATTTTTTTGAGTTAGGGAAAGAACTTCTGGGAGGGAAGGGAGAGCAGAGAAAGGGAAGGGGACATCTTAAGCCCCCAAGCAGGTTCCAAGACCTAATGAGTTAGGTCAGGGAAATCGTGCCTGGCGATGAGGCGGTGGGACATATATAGGACTTGAGCCAAGGACATATGTGCTGATAAGGGGAAGGAGGGCCTTCTGGTGCTGCAGCTGCAGGGTCTGAGTCAGGTCTGTGAGTAAATCATCTTGTTCTTCGCAGACCCGCTTCCTGGAATGCTGAGGGAAGGGGTGTACAGACCCAGCCGGGAGAGATAAGTTCCTTGGGATGCTGGAGGCAGGAACTGCACAGTCCAGCTCTAGCCTTGAGAAGCAGGGGGAAGGGGCCGCACAGTCCAGCAGGCTATCTTTCAGGAGGACTCGGGGAAGTGGCTGCATGGTCAGGAACCAGCCCAAACAGTAGCGGGGCGGTGAAAAAGACGAAGGCCCACAGTGAGATGGATTGACACGGGCTGCAGCAATGAACTCAAACACAGCATTTATGAGGCTGGTGCAGGACCAGGACCAGGCAGAGCTTCATTCAGGGACACATTGGGTTGTTCATAGTCAGAGCGGCCTCGACGGATGGCACCCACCAGGAATGTTCAGTGGCCAAGGAGCGCATGGAATGCCGATGCAGAGCATACAGCGAAAAGGACTGGATACGCCCAAAGCTGGCCAAGACAAGGAACAACTGAGTTTCAAGTGGTAGAAACAGATAGCCTTCGAGTTGATTTCAACAGTGAACATGCCCCCCCGCCGCGTTTTAGAGGAGAACTGTGCCCCCCTTGGGCTTTCAATAGCTGTCATTGATTGCAAGGGCCCCTGCTAGCATAGTGGTTACAAGCTAGACTGTGATCCTCCAGGTCAGCAGTTGGATACCACCAGCTAGCTCTTTGGAGAAAGATGGCTTTCTACTTCAGCAAAGGGTTCCAGTCTTGGCAACTCACAGGGGCAGCTCTACCCTGTCTCATAGGTTGCTACGAGTCACTCAATGGTGGTGACATGGATGGACGGCCCTCTTTTGCAAGTAGTTGGCCAGGCCCTTCTTCTGAGGTGCATCTGGGTGGATTTGAACCTCTAATCCTTTGGTTAGCGGCTGAGCACTATTGAAGGATTCCCACACGGGCTCATAGAATGTCAGTTGGTATAATCTCGTTGAAAAGACACAGTGATCGGTGTCCTCTATTAAAGGTGACCATACTGTGGGGGTCGGGGAGCATCCCTCACCTGCTACATCCATCTGGCCAACTAGAGGAACCTCACACAGGGAGTTTAAAGGAATATTCCTCTTTCTCTGGGTGGCAATGTGTGTTGCTGGGTTCCCCCACCCCCACCCCTTATTGATATTGTGTAAATTTTCCTACCAACCATAAGCGTGTTTTTCTTGGAAGGAAAAAACAGAAGGCAGTAAAATCTATCTTGAGCTTAAAAAGCCAGCCTTTCAAACTACATAAAACAATGAGGCAGAGCCCAGAGGCGCAGAGGTTGGCCCCGCTGGAAGGAATCAGCAGCAGTTAATTGAGCCGTGGGGAGCCCAGGAGCAGCTTGCAAACATGGTGAGCATCACCATAGACAAAGCCCAGCTCCAGACCTTTCCCAAGCGTCTCTGTGGGCTCTTTGCACACGGGAGGGTGTTCTTTGAGGCCGAGGACCAGAGGGGCCCTTCCAGGGGCTTTGGTGAGAGCAGGGTGAGCACCCACTCCCACGAAGCCATTAGGTAATGTTCTCCACCTGCACTTGCAGGGAACGAATGGCCATGATCTCAACAGCCAGGTCCACGCACAGTGCAAGCAGAGAGGGAAGGAGAAAGATTTATTACTAATCAAGGCTTATATATCTTTTGGGGGCATGAAAATCCCCTGATTACAGTTAAAGACATACTCCACAGGAAGGGGTTGTATTATAGGTAATACAGTAATGGGAGGGGGACGATCTAGGGGCATACATGCGATAGGAAGGGGAGGGATTGGGGTACACATGTGACAAGATGGGCAGATCCTAGATTCAGGAAGGCCACCTGTGTTAGACCTACCTTTGGACGTCACTGAGCAGGTTTGGCCACTTCTCTGGCTCTCCATGGAGACAATTACTATCCTTATCAGTAGGGTGTGAGCCCCACCTACAGTGGACCAGACAGTAGTCTGATGACTGAATGCCTTCAGGAAGAACATCTCTAAGCATTTGACCTCCCACCAAGTGCTGGCAAACAGCTCTAATGTTTGAAATATCTCTGGGGGAGACAGAGCTGGGGGAAGTCTTTTTATATCCCACAGCAGGCAGTGGTAACTGACCACTATCTAGGGCAGTGGTTCTCAACCTTCCTAATGCCATGACCCTTTAATACAGTTCCTCGTGTTGTGGTGGCCACTCCCAACCATAAAATCATTTTCATTGCTACTCATAACTGTAATTTTGCTACTTTTATGAATTGGGTGACCCCTGACAGGGTCGTTCAACAACCCCCCCCCAAGGAGTCATGACCCACCAGTTGAGAACCGCTGATCTAGTTCTTGTGTTCCCAGAAGCATGGAGACTCAGATGTGTGTGGTCCGTGAGTCTGTCGGAGTCATTGTTTCCACATGCCTTCATTTTCCTCCTATTTCTTGGCTCTGGACAAGGAGAGATCAGTAGTTGCCCCTTAGATGTTAACTCACCGGCATGTAAGTCCTCCGTCCTCACTAAAATCGCATGTGGAACAGCGTGTGGCCAAAGTTATGCCAATTGACCTTTTTGTCCCTGAGTCTACGGTCCTCAGCCCCTCAGGCCACGAATAGTTCATTCCCTTATACTGCTGAGTAGTACTCCATTGTATGGATAGAACACAAATTGTTGATCCACTTGAAGATAATCTTATCGGTTGCTTCCAGTTTGGGTTCTTATCGATAAAGATGTGGTGAACATTTGAGCAACATACATGCTGTGGGCACGTGACTCCATTTTTCTTGGGGAACTATCAGAAGTGGAAGCACTGGATTATATGATACGTGTCTTCGTCCCTTCTCAAACCACTACCCAAATGTTTTCCACAGTGACCCCGCAATGTGGGAAGAGTTCCACTTCTTCCACACACTGGCCTGTCCTCGGTGCGACCAGTCAAGCCATTTCAGCCATTCAGCGGGGGGTGGTGCTAGCTCGTTGTGGCCGTCACTCCGTTTCCCCAGCAGTTACCGGGCATCTCTTCATGCACATCTGTGCCACCCCTGTGTCTTCTTCGGCAACGTGCTCAAATCGCTTACTCATATTTTACTGGGGTGTTAGCCTTCATGATTTCGAGTCCCAGGAGTTCTGTTTATATTCTAGATAAAATTCACTTGTCAAATGGATGTTCTGTAACTCTTTTCTCCCAGTCTGTAGCTTCACTTTTCAGTTCTTTAAGAGTGTTTGCTGAAGAGCAAGACGTTGTCATGGATCCCTTCACTTTTATGGTCCACATTGTTGGTGTTATGCTTCAGAAATAGCTAACAAACCCAAAGTCACTGAAATGTTCTCCTCTGTTTTCTTCTCGAAGTTTTAGCCCTTCCCTTTTGGGACTTCACAGGGACTTCCTTTGCTCAAATATGGTTGTGTGATCACTCTAGCCCTTTTTGATAAAGACCCTTAACATTTCATGATAAACATGACTAGCCCCCAAACTTAATTATCTTGGCATCTGTAGCAAGTCACTACACTTGTGTGAAATCTTTCTAGCCTCCCTGTTGTTTTCACTCACTCCTATTTACACAGGTGGTTCCCCCAGGTTACAAAGGAGATCCATCCCCCAATTGAAGGCTAGTCAGACCGGATGCATATAGTTCTCATGTAGCCTTGCTTCTGTGCAAGAAGGGGTTAGACGTCCCTTTCAGGGATTTAAACACCACATGTACAGCAAGTGTGTGAGTGTGATGTAGAATTTATTCCAAATCGGGGTTGGTTCAATGGTCTGAACACGGGGTCAAATTTAACACGAGGTCACACCCAAAGGCAAGCAGGCCGTGTACTCCGGTGGGACACGGTAGCCCACAGCCTGCCTATTCATGCAGACGCTCACGCTTACTAGAAATCTAGACGATGCTCAACACGACATTTGCCTTTCGATGCACACTTATTTTTAGGGGCAGAGATATTTTGGTTTGTCACATGGGCTCAGATCCAGTGCCGCTTCCTAAACGATGAAAGCATTCAAAACGGAAACAATTGCTAACATTTATAAAACGGAAACAATCGCTAACATTTATAGCCAGTTAGGCACTGCCTGAAATGGACTAATTGTCCCTCTCTCCCAAACTCACTGCCACTGATTTAATGCCAACGCATATAACCCTATAGCGACCCGGCGTTCTATTTCTGTAAAGAGTTATTGTCTCAGAAACCTACAGGGTTGGCATTGACTCGATGGCAGTGAGTTTGTTTTGTTTCTAATTGCTCTAGAAGGAGCCCCGGTGAATCAATGGTTAAGCACTCAGCTTCCACCAGGACCCTTGGCAGTTAGAACCCGCCCATCCTACTGCTCTAGGGAAGAGCGATTTGGCAGATCACTTCTGAAAAGACTACCCGGAAAACCAAACTCACTACCAGCGAGTGGATTGCGACTCAGAGCGACTGTTACCCAAGTTTCGGATTTCGTCTTCCCAAAAGAAAGATTTACTTTGGTAAGAGAGGACATGGCATGAGAATTTTATTAAGAAATCCCTGAGGAAGACAAGGACCAGACAGCCTCATCTTTCCCCCACCCAAGGGCTGGTGTGTTTAAACTTCAGACCTTGAGGTTAGCAGCCCAATACTCAGCCAACATCACCACCAGAGTTCCTTCTGAAAAAGATTACAATCTAGAAGAGTCTACTGTCCATGGGATTGCTGGGAGTTAGGGCTGGATTCCACAGCACCCAACACTAAGTACCCTAGAAACGTTGAAAGAGGTATTATTTAAAAAAACCTGTTTTAGAGACGAGGAAACGCCAGCAGGTATAAACCCAAACCCACTGCCTTGGAGGCAGGATTTTATGCCAGGCCCACTGACACAAAGGCTGTGTCTTCAGCTTTAATGCCAGAAATTAGGCCACAACGATGCATTAAAACAACAAAAATCCTAAAAAAAACCTCACCTATTTATTTTGAGATAACTGTAGATCCACAGATACTAAGAAATAATACCCACTTTTCCTCCTTTATACAGTTTTCTCCCTTGGCGATAGCTTGCAAACTGTAGTAAGCTAACCCCACCGGATATTAACGCAGACAGTTTACAGAACATCTCCATCCTCATCAGCATCCTTGTATAACCACGCCCACTTCCGCCATAGCCCCGCCCCATTCCGATGATCTCGAACCCGCCGCCCTGTGGTTGGAGGCCGGCCGGTGGGGGTGGGCGAGGCCTCACCGCGCCACACACATCATGGCGGCAACCTTAGCCCGCGCCAAGCTTCCGCTTCCGGTGCGAGCCTAGTTCACGTCCGCCTGGTCGCCATGGAGACTGTAAACGCAGACTCGGGAATAATTTGTCCTCTTGCATCAGGTCTCCCTCTCACCTGCTGAGTCGCCCTCCAGAGCGGCTCTGCAGTTGGTTGCTGGCGAGTTGGTGAGAGGAGCCTGCGGGAGGAGCCTGGGGCGGACACCTGAGGGCCAGGGCTGGCTGGTGGGAGTATGGGGCGGGGGGAAGGGCAGAAAACGGGAGATGCTCTGTGACTCCGTGTTGAATGCGCACCCCAGATCCCAGAGAGTATTTTACTACTGGCGGCAGCAGCTGCGCTGGCTGCAAGACTCCTGGTGTCCAGGGCTTTATATAGAGAGAGGACACTGGCCACCCGGGCCTGACCCAAGTCATGGTATTTTTGATCGCCTCACATGCCTGTGGAAGCCAGACATTGAACCAGGGAGACCAAAGAAGAATGGATGTATTTGAGTTGTGGTGCTGGAGAAGAATGTGGAAGTACCATGCACTGCCAAAAAAACCCCAAACAAACAACAAAAAAAACAAACCCAACAGGATCTATGTTGGAAGACGTGTAGCCAGAATGCTCCTTAGAGGCAAGGATGGCAAGACCTTCACCTCACATCCTTCGGCCATGTTGTTCTTGGAGAAGGACATTATGGTTGGTAAAGTGGAGGGGCAGCGAGAACGAAGAAGCCCTTGATGCCTATAGTAGTTACATAATCCGGTGTCAATTTGGGACTTGAAAGGATTAAGAGTGAAAGGGTGGAGTCTAGCCTGTCAATCAGGTCATAGCCAATGAAGCCTCTGTGTGGGCAGGGCCTTCTCCTGAGGATTCTGGGAGGAGAGGCGGGAGACACACACATTCTCTCTCCCTGTTTACACCCTGGGAGACAGTGCAGCTGATAAGACACATGAAACTATGCTAGTGCCCTGAGCTGGAGAAGCCACGTGGAGATCTCTGCCAGTGCTGAGATGCTTACAATGCCACTGGATTCACAAGACTTCCCACCCACTGGCCTGTGACCTTCCTGTATTTGGTGTCGTTGCATGTGTTTCATGAGTCTGAAGAGGACTTTATAGATTGACATTGGTCATATGAGCTAATATTGGACTTATGGACTTGATCTGGACTGGGCTGGGATGTTTTCTCAATATTCAATTGCTCTTGTATATAAACCTCTTTCTTATACATATATAAGCGTGCCTATGAATTTGTTTCTCTAGTCTACCCAGACTAATACAATGTGATGGATTGACATGGTGACTGAAACATAAGAACCTTTGTGAGGATGGTGTAGGACTGGGCGGTGTCTTGTTCTGTTGGACATACGGTCTTTATGAGTTAAGAATCGATTGGACGGCACCTAATAACTACAACAATGTGATAGGGTGCAGCCACCAGGCCTGGGAAATACTGATTCTGTGATTCTGTCTGCATGGGGAGACGTGTTTATTGGTTCTCACCAATCAGAAATACCACCCTTCATGTCTCACCCCTTTACAGAATGGGCAGTGAACTCTGAAGTCGGGGAAGCCCTCTTCAAAGGGCTCTGATTTTAAAATGAAGTTCTCTGTTGTAACTTCTTCCTTGAGGGCACTTACGGATTTGGGCCCCATAGCGGTATGACAGGAGCCCTGGTGGTGTTGTGGTTCCAGGTTGGGCTGGGAACCGCAGGGTTCACAGTTCGAAACCACCAGCCACTCCTCAGCAGAAAGGCAGTGCTTTCTACTCCTATAAAGAGTTATCATCTTGGGACCTCTCCGGGGGCAGTTCTTCTCCATCCTGTGGGGCCATTGGGAGGAGACATCGATTTGATGGCCGGGAGTTCAGTTTGGAGAGGTCTGGGGGGACTTAAATCAGTAGAACTGCTGTGGATGATAGGAAAGGTCATCGCATGACCTGCTTCTGGTGATGCAGACCACGATTCCCTCCTCAATCACGCTGACAGCGGAGTGGCTGGAAGCTCTCCTTTGCCTGAAGGAGTCCCCTCTGCATCCATTTTGTTTCCATGTGGTGTGGGGTTTCTAGCTGGGTTTTGACCCCTTTTGTCCAGGTTGCTACTGAGGCCCCAAGGCAGCCGAGAAGTTCACGGACTCTTCCTGGTTGGTCCAGCGCTCAGGACGGCTTGTGACAGGCGGCAGGCTCAGGGTGGCAGTGAGCCACATGTGCAAGGGCATGGCTTCCTCATTAGCACAGCGCAGCCCGACTCCTGAAAGCAGAGGAGCAGGCCTGAACCGCTTGTGAGGCTAACGCAGAAAGGCTGCTTCATTTCAAACCAGCCTTCCATGCAAGGCCAGCTCAGGTGCGAACAAAGTGCTGTAAAACTCAGTGTGTGGTTTTCAGTCATTAGCAGATACATTTTTTCTAACAGGTTCACAACCGACAGATTCATTAGGTACCCCATGCTGTCATTTAGCTAAGTGGAAAGTTCGTCTAAACCGTATTCGTGGGCAGTGATCAAAGCTGATGGGAAAAACAGATGAAGATGAGGGTGGTGGGATTAGGGTTTTGATTAGTTTGCCCTGCAATAGTTGGGTGGTGTGGCACCCCAGTGTGTGGCTGCCTAGGCTTATGTAGTGAGGGTTATGGTTCTCGACCAAGCCTCTGCTCATAAGAGTGGTGTGACCATTACATCATCTCCTGTTAACTTGAGGAAAGGGGTGGAGTCTAGCCTGTCAATCAGATCGTAGCCAATTATGCCTCTGTTTGGGCATGGCTTTCTCCTGAGGATTCTGGGAACCCCTGTCATCCTCCCTAGAGGCGGGACACACATTCTCTCTCTGCTTGCCATTCCTGTTGACAAGACTCTTGGAGACACACTGATGGAGCCAGAGCCCTGGTGCTGGAGGAGCCATGTGGAGGCCCACGCCAGCGCTGAGATGCTTCCACTGCCACTGGATCTGCAAGATTTTCCCACCAGCCTGTGATCTTCCTGCATTCGGCATCATGGCATGGCTGCGTGAGTCTAAAGAGGAATTCATAGCCTAGTATGGGACATATGGGCTAATATTGGACTTAGGGACTTAAAGCTGGCCTGGGCTAGGATGTTTCTTAATATACAATTGCTCTTTGACATAAAATTCTTATATATATAAGAATTTGTTTCTCTAGTCCATTCAGGCTAACACAAGTGGTTTTACAAAATGTGGAATCGTTTCTGTGGTTATCCTTGTCTCCCCCTGGCCCCCCGACTTATTAGAGACTTAGAAAAGAAGACGCTGTCTGTGACCTCAGAGCCACTGCCTGTTTAACATATGCAAGGGGACTTCAAAACATTCGTAGAAAAATGGAATCAAAAGATCATAGAATATTCCCCTGACCTTCTAGACACCCCCTTGTCTATAAAGTTTGAGGTAGATATTTAGTGTCTTTGTTAGTAGACGTCTCAAACTTCATAGATCTGAAAGAAAAGTCTCCATTCCACACCCCAACCTGGTCTGCTCCCAGGACTCCTGCTTTCAGCAAGTGGTACCTCTGCACATCAGTGTCCTCAAGGCCAAGCCTGGACCGCTCTCTGCTTCATCCTCCCCACGCCATCCCCATCCCCCAGTCCACCAACAAGTTCTTTTCAGCATCTCTTCCAAAACCTGTCTTAAATCCACCCACCATTAGTATCTCGACAACCCTCAGCCCGGGCTACCGTCAGCCTTGATCTGGTGAACAACACCGTCTTCATCTGGCCTCTTTGCCCCTGCTCTTGTGAGCCACATGCATGCCCCTTCCCAGTCCATTCAGCCGCTAGAATGTTTAAAACATCAGTTAGACCCCATCGCTCTGCTGTCTCCCCAGGCTAATTCCTGTTCCCTCCGCATGACCACTCTCTGCCTCTCCGTTGCCTATGACCTGGGACACAATCTTTCTTCAACATGCCATCAGGGAACTAACCAATCACTCCCTGTGCCTGGATTTCCTTCTGCAGTCGTTTGTAGGGCTGACCCTCTCATTTAGGCTCGAGTTTCAACGTGAACCTTTTTGTCCACCCAAACCATATAACCCTCCCCTACACCCTACCACATTACTCTGTGCCTGTTGGATCACCAAATCACCGCTACTATTTTCTTTCTATCTTTCTTATTCCGGTGGGTCCAGGAGAGAAAGATGCCTTTCCTGTCTCATGTTATTGTAGTCCCAGAATTTCAGAGTACATAGAGACAGTGTGGTCGTTACATAATTGGTCTTAACTGGACACTGTTAAGAGTGAAGGGCTGGAGTTGAGTCTTTCAATCAGGTCACAGTTTGATGACCTCATTTGGAGGTGCTACAGAGATAAATAGTTCGCTAGAGGCATGACACACACACTCTCCCTGCGAGACATTCCTGATGACAAGGCACAAGGAGCTACGCTAGAGCCCTGGAGCTGGAGGAGCCATGTGGAGACCCACACCAGCACTGAGATGTTTCCACCACCACTGGATCCACAAGACTTTCCACCCACTGGCCTGTGATCTTTCTTCCTGAATTCGGCATCATTGCATATGCTGCGGGAGTCTGAGGAAGAATTTATAGACTGGTAATGGACTCATGAGCTAATATTGGATTTATGGACTTAACCCGGACTGGGCTGGGTGTTTTCTTAATTTACACTTGCTCTTTGATATAAAGCTCTCTCTTACACACATATGAGTGTCTATGAATTCATTTCTCTAGTCAAACAAGACTGACACAGACAGGGAGGCTGGGAAAGTTCAGGGGCTCAATGGGCAGAGAGTGGACCGTGAGCACTAGATGTGGGCAAGGACAGGGAGTACTGAGGGACCAGGGGACCACTGGAGGCTGGGTACTGGGAGGCAGCAAAGGAAAATAGAAACAACATAGGTTAACCCTACAGATGTCTTCCAAAACTGAAAACTTGCTGGCACGCAGTCATTCATTCATACTCTGGCTTGCAGAACAGTGGCTCTCAATGCTTGCTGGGTACCCAAGTCTTATGGAAAACTTTGCCCAGTTGAGACACCCAAGATCCTGACTGAAAAGAATCCGATGCCAAAAAGAGTCTAGGTGGACTCAGCGTCTGCTGCTGTGTAGTATTCGTAGGTTGGTTCACTCATGGTCTGCATAAGATATGCCTGCCATAAATCCCAGCCACTTGGAGGAGGCAGGGTTGCACCCCACAGTGGTTCTGTGTAACCACTGTTAATCGGGAGGTAGGGATGGGGTGGAGGGAGGCTGAGAAAAAGCCTCCCTGGACCTAACTTAATGCTCCCTTCTGTTGACTCTAATCTGACTCATAGTGACTCAAGGGGATAAAGCAGATGGTCCATAAGTTGTCTGAGGCTGTGTTAGTCTGGGTACTTTAGAGAAACAAATTCACAGAAACTCATGTATAAGAGAGAGTTTTATATAAAGGTTAAGTGCACATCAAGAAAACATCCCAACCCAGTGCTGCCCAAGGCCACAAGTCTAACATTAACCCATATGTACAACACCAATCCACAAAGTCCTCCTCCATCTCACAAAACACACACTATGACGCCGACTGCAGGAGGAAAGCCGAATCAGTGAACGTGCAAGCATCTCAGTGCTGGCAGGGGTCTCCACAGGGCTGCTCCAGCACCCAGAGCTGCACTGGGGTAGGTCCATGTGGCTTCTCCTTGGGGATGTCTTGCAGGAAGTGAGCTTTGCCGGCTGAAGCAGGGAACTGGCGAAGGCAGCTGCACCCTGGTCTGACAATCAGAACGCAAGACACCCACAACTCAAAAGTCAAGGCTCACTGAGCCATTTATCTCTCCGCCCTTCAATTAACTCCACATGTATTTATCGGCCAGGTTAGCACAATAAACTAACTACCTCAATCCAGCCCTTGCCAATTTGGCACGTGTACATAATTCTTTACCCTTACAACTGCAATTAAGTAACACCTACACCCTAATTCTATAATCCTGTGAATATGTTCCCCAACCTATGAAAGTTTGTAAGCCAACCACATCATGCCGTTATCACCCCAATTTTGGGTATCTGATTTAGAGGCTGTAGCCATTCTGGAAGCAGACAGCCAAGTCTCTCTCCCAGTATGTTTAGTGGGCTCTAACCCAGGACCCTTGGGTAAGCATCCAAATGGTAGTCCATTTGCCTATTTTTGGTCAATCTCAAAGCAAGAGGTTTGAGCCCAAGTCCAATGACTTCCACCTTCATGACCTTCAGGTAGTTGTCTTCCTCTTTTCTCCTGGTGGTGTTATACTTTTAAATCCAAAGAACTTAGCTGCCACAGGCGGGTCTAAGGTAAAGTGCAGTTCACTTAGGAGGTCCGGGGACTCAGATCTTTCCAGTGTGGCCCATGCAGTATGCGGTACCTTTCGAGAGGAAGGACAAGAGCAGTCAAGGGCAGGCTGCCGATCAAGAGCTGAAGAGTCACTTGGTTAAACACACATGGCTAGCTTTAGAGCACCAGCAGGAGCCTGGCTGCTGGTGGAGCGTAAAGGCAGTGCCAGGTGTTTTCTCCAAGGACAAGCTGTCCTGTCTACTCCAACAGAGGTGAGCTCCACTACTTTGAGACAGACACCTTTAGCCAAGCAATTAACCACTGTGACACCAAAGTCCCTTGAGAATCGCCGTGGCCATCAGGTGCCATTGAGCCCGTTCCAACCCATAGTGACCGAATGCCCAACAGAATAAGACACTGCCCAGCCCTGCCCCATCCTCACCACGGTTCCCATGCTTCAGCCTATATACGCAGCCACGGGGTCCATCTGTTTCCTGGACCTTCCTCTTTGTAACTGCCCCTCACTTTAGCAAACATGATGCCCTCCTCTAAGGACTTGTCTCTCCTGACAACACGTCCAAAATATATAAGACGAAGTCTCGCCATCCTTTCCTCTCAGGAGCACTCTGGCCCTTACTTCTTCCAAGACAGATTCATTTGTCCTTCAGGCAGTTCATGGTGCTTTCAGGATTCTTCTCCAGCACCACACAATTCAAATGTGCCCATTCGTCTTCCATCTGTCTTCTCTATTCAAAGTTCAACTTTCACATGCACAGGAGGCCATTGAAATCACCATGGCTTGGGTCAGGCAGCTTAATCCTCAAAGCAACATCCTTACTTTGCAATGCTCTAAAGAAGTCTTGAGAGTAGGATACCCAATTCCAAGGAGCCACTTTTGATTCATGGCGACCCTCTAGGCCAGATGAGAACTGCCCCAGTGGATTTCCAAGGCCGCACTATTCCTGGAAGCAGGATGCCACATTTTTCTCCACAGAGTAGCCGGTGGGTTCAAGCACAGTCCCATTGGTTAGTGGCCAAGAGATTACCACTCACCACCAGGGCACCTTATTTCTTGGGCCCAACTTTTCTGCAGACATGAAGGGCAAGCCTTGCTTGGGCTCTGGTGGAAGGTCAAAGTCCCAGCTTAACCAATTGAGAGTGTGTCTGGCCTCTCCCCCATGAGGAGGAAGGATCCTGGTAGTTGTTTTTTAATTCAATACTCCCATACCTTCGGCTACAGCTCAATGGGCCATTCCACTTAAAGGATGTGTTGAATGTACAAAGCCACTTCCCGCTGTGTATCATTGAATACACTGCTCACTGCGGAAAATGCCAGAACCCACGATGCTGGGAGAAGGTGACCCCGACTTCTCTCTCAATCGATCAGGGTGGGGGTGGGGAACTTGAGTGGGTGGGAGTAAGGGAGAGGGAGTGACTGCGAGGAGAGGGCTTCAACACGTTCTTGGGAAAATTCCGTTATCTTTTAATGTCACCTTCCCATGAATGTTGCGTGCTCTCTGTGGGACTGTCCATGCTCAGGTTCAAATTGAAAGAGAGAGAAGAAGAGGAAGGCCCTCCAGGAAACGGATGGACCCGTGGCTGCGGCAATGGGCTGGAGCACGGGAGCCATAGTGAGGATGGGGCCGGGCCGGGCCGGCCAGTGCCTTGTTCTGCTGGGCATTCGGTCACTATGGGTTGGAGCGGACTCGATGACACCTGGCAGCAGCAAAAGCTCAGACTCTGTTCCTTTTACGTAAGTCTTCCTCAACCCACTGCCAGCCTGGCACATGCTGCGGAGAAGCCCCACATCCCTCTCAGGGGCATCTTGGTCGGTCCTTGTGCTCCTCTTTCCCCTGTGAGGTTGACCTTGACACTTCCCTTTCCACTGCACCTCAGTCTCTCTTCACACCCAGCCCGGGCTCTGCTTGACCTCCGCCCATCCCTGACAGCTCCTCAGTCTCTGAGACGTTGGCACTTTGGAAGAGCATCGGCCTCTGCTTTGTAAACTGTCCCTCCTCCTGGGCTTGTCTGCTGCGTTCTCATGTGTAGCCGGCGGCAGTCACTTCTGGAGGACATCATACCTAAAGCCAACGTAATATCGGCCTCTCTTACGACAGGTGATGGCCCCCTAGTTTCTTGGTTAGGGAGGTGCCTGTTGGGCTGTTACTACCCTGAAGTTACCCCATTCTGTGTGGCTAGTTCTAAAAGAGTTTGCTAGGGGTCTGATGCACCAGTTAGAGCTGGAAGGAACCTTTGCCACCAGAAGAGAGAGTGAAGGCAACCCTTTCATAGACTCGGAAAGAAACCATGATCCTCTGCAGAGAGTGTGTGTGCGTGCGTGCACTTGATTGAAGGAGGACTCTGGGTGCGTGAGCTTATCCAGCTGATACTGACTAATAAAGGGTAATGATTTTTTAGTGTCCACACAACACCAGGTGTTGTACTGGGCTCCATACCTCTACTAGCTCATCCTCACAAGTGCACTCTCAAGTAGATTTTATTAACCAGTTTACAAACAAGGATCCTGAAGCTTCGGGAAGTAAGCTGCTCAAAGGGGCAGTACTAGGTTTTGAACTCAGGCCAGACTGATTCAAACTTGCCCGTGGATGTTAATCAACCCCGACTCCCAGAGACTCTACAAGACTGAGTAGAACCGCCCCACGGGGGTCCCCAGGCTGTCGATCTCCATGGAATAAGGAAGACTGAAGAAGCAATCAAAGACTATTGAAAGTGCCACATCTGCAAAAGGACGAACACATGCGTCTCGGAAGAAATGCAACCCGGATACTCCTTAGAAGCAAGGATGGCGAGATGGTGTCTCGTGTTCTTTGGACATGTTACTGGGAGAGACCAGTCACTGGGGAAGGGCATCAGAGGGGCAGCGGAAAATGAGGAAGGCCCTCCAGGAGACGGCTTGCCCCAGCGGCTGTAACACGGAGCACACACAGCAACCAAGGCGAGGCTGGCACCGCCCAGGCAGCATTTTGCTCAGTTTCACAAAGGCCCCTGTGAGTCGAAACCAACAACAGCAACCACCGCAAATCATCCTGGAAGCGGCCGTCCCACCTGCTCCTGAGGACCGGCTGGTCGGTGCACTGCAGAACTGCCAACTTTCCAGTTAGCTGCCAAGCACTTACCGCTGTGCCCCCCGGCGGGCGCCTAGATCATTCCAAAGTGTGCGCTACTAGCTGTTCCCATGGCCTAACCTCGCTCCCACTCCCCCTCCCCACCTCCGAGCCTGGAGGAGACAGACGCATGCAGTGCACTGGGTGCTGTGCACTGCGCACCTTCTTTCCAGGAAGTTCCTGCTTTGGGCCCAGAAGGCACAGAGGCCTGAGGAAGAACCGTGCCCTGAGGGTGTCATCTGGGTTTTCTCTGAGCAGCCGTTTCCCCATGCCTAGCGAATCACTGAGCTGGTTCACCTCAGGCCTTTAATGAGCCAGCGTGGCTTTGCCGGTTTGCCCCCCCCCCCCCCCCCCCTACAAAGAGTTGGACAGAGACGGGAACTGAGGCTCATGGGATGTTGACCTGGCGGGCTGCTAGCGGCGGGCTACTTTTTCACCTCAGCTACCATCGTGTGGAACCTTAGGACACCGAGGCTGAATCGCATGCCCACTGGCCCCAGGGACTAAAGATGGACCCATGTTATGTTGTCTGTAGGGCCGCTGGGGCCTCCTGACAGAAACGCCGTAACCACAGGCTAATGCCATGGGAATCTGATCCCAGAGTCTTCAGGGCTCCTTGATCTGCCAGGAGTAGATTCCTACTTCCCCGACTTGGTCATACCCCAGCGAGAGGACAGGACTGCTCACTTGCTAACTTTGAAGTCCTCTCATTGTCAAAAAGGGTCAAGTTTGCCCAGTGCCTGGTGGTCATGGCAGCTGGCTTCGGTATCAAGTGCTTTTGGGGTTGATTGTTTTGCCCAAAGGCTTTTTGGGCAGCTTTTGTGGTTTTAAAACTCTACTTCGCCGTCGATCTCAGTCAGGAGACAGGAAAGGGATGGGATGGTGCCGTATCTCTTGTGACGCATAACAGGCTGGTCTATGTCCATCTGCGCTTCCCTGAGATGCACAGCTTATGGCAAGTCAGGCCTCTTTGCCCCCGGCTCGTGTGGGAGCGGGTGGTTCCCCGCTGAGGCAAGGCTTCAAACCATCTCTTCACGCAGTTGTCCATCGTGAGCAGCCTTCGTGTCTCAGCCTTTGACGTGTTTGAGGAAGCGGCTTGTCACAATAGGCTCTTCAGTCTCCTTCCTCTTCCACTTGGAACATGGCTCTTGAAAGATCTTCTTGACTCCGGGTCTTGTCTGTTCCTTATTGGCTTTGAAAAGGCACCCATGAGGTGGGATGGTGGTACTCAGTGGTCGGAGGAGAAAATGGACTCTCTGATCACTTAAGCCGACCGAAGAGTGAGGATGGGGCCACCAGTGGGTGGAAAGTCTCGTGGATCCAGCGGCAGTGGAAGCATCTCGGCACTGGCATGGGTCTCCACGTGGCTTCTCTAGCTCCAGGGCTCTGGCTCCATCAGTGTGTCTCCAGGTGGATTGTCAACAGGAATTTCTTGCAGAGAATCTGGGTCTGGCCTCCAATGAGCTATTTATCTCCATGGTGCCTCCAAATGAGGTCATCAAGCTGCGACCTGATTGACAGGCTAAACTCCACCCCATTCACTCTTAAGAGTCTCAAGTTGACACTTGATTATGTAACTACCCAAAAAGTCAGAGGATACCTGTGAGCCTGACTGAGAAGAGCTGCTTCGATGAAGCAGAGGACTGGATCCTGCAGGCTTTCTATTCCTGACTTAGGGTAATCTGTTAACTTCTTTAATAAAACTCACAATGGTGAGTAGTGCGGGGGAGTCCAGTGAGCTCTCGTTACTCTTAGAAGAAGCTCGGCAGTCCCTGTGGTGGTCGAAATGGCCCTCCCTGGTGTGGCTCCTGGGAACATCTCCGACTTGTCTCTATCCACGCTCCTCCTCTCTACTGCGGCCCCTGTGCTCCAGCCTCGGAGTCCCTGGAACATGTTCTTTTAACACGAAGGTCTGCTTCTCCAGCGATGGCTAGTGCTCAGCCGCTTGATTCAAGGCTCTGCTCCAATGTCACCCCTTAGAGAAGACTTTTCTCCCTAGCAAAGAGCCACCCACGACTCCTCGCTTGTCGTCCTCATCGTCAGGTTCCAACGAGTCGGGTCCAACTCAGAGCCACCCTGTGCACGACACAGCAAAACACTGCCTGGTCCTGTGCCATCCTCACGATTGTCCGGAAGTCTGAGCCTCTTGTTGCAGCCACTGTGTCAGTCCATTCCGTGGGGGACCTTCCTCTTTTTCTGCCGCCCTTCTGCCTTACGAAGCATGATGTCCTTCTCCAAGGACTGGTTTCCTCTGATAACATGTCCAAAGCACGTGAGACCAAGCCTCAGCATCCTGGCCTCTAAGGAGCTCTCTGGCCATCCTTCTGCCAAGACAGATCGGTTGGCTCTTTGGTCAGTCCGTGGTACTTCAGTGTTCTTTAATGGAGCACCATAATGGAAACACACCGACTCTCCTCCAGGCTTCCCTTTTCAAGGTCCAACTGTCACACGCACCCCTCTCAGGCTGCTTTATTTTTCTTCCTAACAGTGCGATCATGCTCTGCCCAGGATAGAAGCTCCGTGATTGTCACCGCCCTGGTTTACTGTGTGACCCCCAGCTCCTTGAATGATTCCTGCCCATGATCCCGAGTTCACCGCCATCGAGTCAGTCCTGACTCATAGTGACCCTACTGCTGCAAGGACAGGTGCATGAAGATCCCGGGGTCGTGTCTAGTTCGCGCTTTCTCGACTTGCTCAATCTTCCTGTTTGCCTCCCACGGAGCTGCGGAAGGAAAATCGAGGCAATCCCTGAACTACAAGTCACACGTGAGGATGGGAACCAAGTGGCGGCCTTTGGTAAACTGTAAACGAGCCGAAATGTCAGGCTAGCCCTTCCGTCTTGCGCCTGGCACGTCTGCAGGTACCCAGGCGACGCGGAGTGGATGGACAGCACCGCCTACGGGACAGTCGCACGACTCTTCTTTGTGTGCCCCTTGCCCCGCAGAAGGGACCGCGCACCTGTGGCTTGTGAGACCCTCGTCTGTCAGTGTGTCAGCCTGTGGTGACTTGTATGTGTCTGTGATGGCGGAAGTTGTGATGTGGCTATGTCAAACGCCAGCGGGGTCGACGTGGGTCGACAGGTTTCAGTGGAGCTTGCAGACAAAGGCAGCCCATGAGGAAGGACGAGACTGCCCACTTTGTCTTTGGAAATGCCTCAATCACATTCAAAGTGACAAAGGGAAGAAGCCAACGAAGACATGAGTCTACCACCTGGAGCGTTCCACTGCCGATGTCTTGGTCTACTTCCTTCCAGTGTTTTCTATGTGTGCTTATTGCTCAATTGTCTGGGTAACACAGTCTGATGTCCCCTTGTTAAGGAGCCCTGGTAGCGTCGTGGTTAAACACTGTGCCGCTAACCGCGCAGTCAGCAGTTTGAAACCACCAGTCGCAGGAGATACAGGAAGAAGATGGGGCTTTCTACTCCTGTAAAGCATCGTAGCCTTGGAAATCCACAGGGGGCAATTCTCCCCTGCCCTACAGGATCAGTAGGAGCTGGCATTGATTCGAGAGCAGTGAGGTTTTCACTTGTTTACCTTAGACTCAGAACATGTGCTTATTCTTAATGCTCAAGGTTTGGTAAAATATCTCGCTAAACACTGGCGTGCTATTCTATTTCCCGGCCTGTTGAAGGCTGCTAGCTACGTTGTTGTTGTTGTTGTTGTTGTTGTTTTCAAAATTATAAGTAAGACTGGGACGAGCATCCCTGCCGGCATGGCCGGTGCTTTTTTAGGATGGAGGCCCAGAACCCACTGTTGTTAGCTACTTCCAGAGACCCTGGATACATTTGGTGAGATTTCCCTCTGCTTTCTAAAACTGCTCTCGGGCGCCTTCCATAAAAGAGCTCTGTAAGGGCATTTTGCCTCCAGCTTCGGCTTCTCGCTTTGAAACTTCACAGAATTGGAGTGTCTGGGCGCTCCGCTGAGAGGGGCGCAGAGCTCTCCAGCTCCCCCACCTTAATGAAATGCAGCAAAGGCACTGTAAAATCCCCTCCCTGGTAAACAGCATCTTTCCGTGTTCTCCAGGATTGGTAAGTGTTTCTGGAGGGTATTGGGTTTGTGCCTAGAATTATCTGTAGTACATTTGCATGCCTATTTACGATGCCTTCGCTATGCGTTATGGTTTTTGTCTTGTTTTCTCATTGCCAAAAGGAAGTTCAGATTTGATGTCAGGGAAAGCTGTGAGTGGTTGGGTTCTGCCTGACAGGCCAGAACGACCTGGGACAGGCAGGGGTCCTTGGGCAAGTTGTACGGGTGAGCGATCGCCTCCACACGGCTGGGCCAGCCTGGGAGGAACTTTGCCACAGACAGTTTATTCCTGGAGAGAAAGCACGACACTTCCTGGACCTGAGGGATCAGGCGAGGCAGTGACCTGATACTTGTTGTCGTTAGGTACCAACAAGTCCATTCCGACTCATAGCCACCGATTTCCGACAGGACACAGCGCTGTGCAGTCCCGCGTCATCCTTGCAAGTTTTGTGACATTTCAGCCCGTTGTGGCAGAAACCGTGTCAAGGCCTTCTTTTCACTGTCTGTCTCCTTTACCAGGCATGGCGTCCTTCTCCGGGCATTGTGGGTAGGTGCCCCTGAGCCACCTCTAACGCATAGACATCTGTGTGCAGCAGAATGCACACTGCCCATCCTGTGCCTTCTTCCCGTTGTGCTCATGTGTGAGCCCGTCAATGCCGCCACTGGGTCAATCTGTCTTATCGAAGGCCTTCCTCTTTTCACTGCCTGCCACTTTATCAAGCATGGCATCCTTCTCTAGGAACTGGTCTCTCCTGATAACATGTCCAAAGTAAGCGAGACAACGTTTTGCCATCCTTGCCTCTGAGGAACATTGTGGCAGAACTTCTGCTGAGACAGATCTGTTTCATTATTTTGGCAGTTCATGGAACGTTCCATATTCTCCTGTACCATTGTTCAAATGCATCGATTCTTCTTTAGTCTTCCTTATTCAATGTCTAACTGATACATGCAGATGAGGCGATTGAAAATACCGTGGCCTGGGTCCGGCTCACCCCAGCCCTCAAAGTGATATCCTTGTTCTTTAGCCCTTAAAAAAACCTTGTGCTGCAGATTGACCTCATGTCATGTGTCGTTTGATTTCTTACTTCCCTGAGCATTGATGGGGGACCCACGCAAGATGAAATCCCCACCAACATTTTCAGTCCTCAGAAGCGGCTCACCTGGTCCCTCTGTGTAGTCTGTTCTTGGTCTGCTCAGCTCTGCTGAAACCTGTCCATCTCGGATGAACTCGCTAATATTTGCAATATCAGTGGCAAATATCCCAGCATCGCAGCAACACACAAGCCACCACAGGACGACCAACCTAACAGACAAGTGGTGGAGGCATGGGACCTCATATCCAGGTGGGGACCTAGGAGATCCGACGGCTTGCAAAGGCAGGGCGCCGTTGAACTTGATCTTGTCATGTGGCAGCATTAGGAAGAGAGGCGGCCATCTCCAGATGTCCAGGATCGTTCACGGATCTTAAGTACCAGGTTACAGAAAAATACGTGTGATTCGTCCCATATTGTAAGAAAGGGTGGAATGTTGGTTGGGAGCAGCTGTAATAAAAACAAAGGGAGATGCAGGGGGAGAAGCCGCCCGAGTGTTGGTGTGTTGGGGCTGCTGGGGGGTGGGGTGAGGAACTCAGGGAGGCAACCCCAGGGAGCCTTACGACAGGTTACCATGACTGTGCATGAGGAAGTTAATTTTTAGAGCACTGGAGAGGACTGGAATGAAGCATGGGGTTTAGGATTGTGTTGTGGTGTGAATATGTGTGAGGTGTGTGTGTGTGTGTGTGTGTGTGTATGTATGGTATGCCTGTTTGTGTGTGTGGTGTGTGTGTGCTGTGTGTAGGGGAGTATGTGTGTGTGGGGTATGTGCGTGTTGGTGTGGTGTGTGTGTATGGGGCGTATGCCTTAGTTGGTGTCGGTTTCACTGGGTTGGCTTCTCACCATTGGAAAACATGGTGTCAGTGTCCTGAGAAGCCCGGCGAGCTCAGAGGAGGGCTGGGATGGGCATGCCCTCGCCTTGGCAGCTGATAGAAAAATCCACGGTGCTCCCCCTCACCTAGGCAGCGTTCACCCTTGAAAACTCTTCTGGAGCAATGTCTCGGGTGACCAGGCAGAGCCAGGCGTTACTGTCCTCTGAGGACTTGGAGGCTGCAGGAGGCACTTCTTTGCTGTCCCTGAGATGATCCCGATGGGTCCCCTGGTGGGCCTTGAACTGTCGGGGGGCCCGGGGCTGCTGGGGAGTGAGTTCTGAGGCACCAGACTCTGCCTTTCAGACATGACTTGCTTTCCACCCTGCCGGTGAATGAGGGTGTGCTTACGGTGAAAGGATGATTATGAGGCTGATGATGCTGCTGGAAATATAAAGGGATAATTGAATCCCAAGTCCATTAAAGACTTTGTCTTACATCTTGCGGGATGACATTTTATTACCGGGGCCAACCCGGCTCTTGTGCTCCAGTTCCCCTCCCCACTTCCTCGCTCTCTTCCAAACACAAGATGATTTTTAGTCCCTCTCCCAGTCAGAAGTTCTGATAAGGAGGTCGCCAGCCAGCATAAGGTGCCAGCCAGCCTGTTCTCTGCAAAGGTGGGTGTCGGGTGCATCCTTGGCTCAGAGTGGTTTGGGAGGCCCTGGAGGCTTCCTTCAGTTGGGTTGGGGTCTCCTTGAGTCAGGGGTTGACTTGACGGCGGCCAATCCCATGTCCATCTATCTCCTCTGGCATTAGGATGGGGAGGTGGTGCTTCGCACCATGCCAGGCCCCCCTTGGGGAGCACAATGCTCATCATCACCACACCCCACAGCACCCCTACTGCTGCCACTAGCGACCTCCATTTCCTTGGTCAAATCAGCTCATTCCCACGTGTGACCTCCCCCACCCCTGGTTCCTCGCCTCCCAACTGGACCCTCCACAATCAATAGCTCCAGACGCAAACCCAGCTCACTGCCATTGAGTCGATTGTGACCCACAGCAACCCTATAGGGCAGAGTAGAACTGGCTCTGTGGGTTTCCTAGACTGTCACAGCGGGCATAGGAAGCTTCATCTTTCTCCCATGCATCGACTGGTCCTTTCGAACTCAGCTCAACACATCACCCACTACACCATCAGGACCCCAATAACTCCCGGGAAGTCCCTTCAAAGACACAAATGAAGTTGAACAGCACCTGTTGCTGCCAATATCATCATCATGAAAACTCACGCCGACAGGGTGGGGGGGTGGCAGCTCACCCACGGGGGACTGCTCGGGGTCAGCAGGCCTTTCCTCGATGAAGCGCTGGGCTCTGAGAGCCCCCACCCCTCATTCCCCAGGGCGGCTCAAACTGGCCTTGTTCTGTGGTGTGGTCTGCTGGCTGCCCACATCCACAGTCCACACACTCCTGAAGCTGGCCAGCCCTGGCACAGCCTCGCGGCCCAACCCGCCAACTCCAAGTGCCCTTTATTCTGAGCAAATAGCACCGCACACACTGCCATCTGCAAAATGAACGCCGCTGAGAGCAGAGAATAAGGGGGGGGGCAGGACAAAGGCCCCTCCATCTGATCCGCTCCCCGTGGGCCGGCGTTGTTGGCTCGTGGGGGGCCTGTGCCCCTCGCTCCCGGGGACCCTGCCAGCTGCCATCACAGCTCTTGTCTGTGCTCTTTGAGGAGGACAAAGCAGGCCGGCAGGCTGCGGGATAGATTTCAAACGGCCCTTGACTGTTTATGATCACAAACATGAAAGGGAAGGAAGAGATTGCGTTCAGAGCACTGGCTCTCTGTGTCGCCTCATTTATCTCCCTCGGGCAGCAGGGGGCGGGGCCAGTTTCCTTTTTGTTTCTGATGCAGGAGACTGAACTATGAATCTATGTTGATGAGAGAAGAAAGGGCTTGAAGAGGCATACAGCTTATCTCCTCGTCACCCAGAAGATCAGCTTCTGGTGAAGAAGAGGATTAGAGGGCTGTAATGAACTGCCTCCCCGCTCCCGGGGATGGCTCAGCGCTGAAGAATAACATCACGCCAAGGAGGACAACAGGCAGGTGAGCAGGGGCAGCTGGCGGTCAGGAACAATAGTCTGGAAGCTTCATGCCCTTCCTGGCCACCCAGCATTAAGCCCGGAGATGTTTGTCCCCACCCATTGCAGTACAGGACAGAGAGGATAGAATCCAGAACAGATAGCCCAAAGGGACCTCCTCCTCTGGTGGCCTAGGGGCTGCAGTGAGATGCCAGGACGCCCCCTCCTTGGTACCCCAACCGTGGTCTGCCACCCGCTGCAGTGGCTATTAGGGGCTGTTGAGTTGATTCCAGCCACATAGCAACCCCATGAGACAGTAGAACTGCCCCTTAGGGTTTTCATGGATGTATTCTTGACAGAAGCAGATCATGGGGCTTTGTTCTGCAGTGCCGCTCAGTGGGTTTGAACCACCAACCTTGCAGTGAGCAACCCAGCACCATCAGGGTTCCTTCTCATCTCATCTCATATCATCTCAACTCATCTCATCTCATTTCACCTCACCTCACCTCAGCTCAACTCACCTCAACTCAACTCAACTCAACTCAATTTAATTCAGCTCAGCTCAACTCAACTCAGCTCAGCTCAACTCAACTCAGTTCAGCTCACCTCAACTCAATTCAGCTCAGCTCAACAACTCAACTCAACTCAACTGACCTCACCTCAACTCACCTCAACTCAACTCAACTCAGCTCAACTCAACTCAACTCAGCTCAACTCAGCTCAGCTCAGCTCAACTCAACTCAGCTCAGCTCAGCTCAGCTCAGCTCAGCTCAACTCAACTCAGCTCAGCTCAACTCAACTCAACTCAACTCAACTCAGCTCAGCTCAACTCAACTCAACTCAACTCAACTCATCTCACTTTAACTCAACTCAACTCAACTCAGCTCAACTCATTTCAACTCAACTCACCTCAACTCACCTCAAATCAACTCAGCTCAACTCAACTCAACTCAGCTCAGCTCAACAACTCAACTCAACTCAACTCAACTCACCTCAACTCAACTCAACTCAGCTCAACTCAACTCAACTCAACTCAGCTCAGCTCAACTCAGCTCAGCTCAGCTCAACTCAACTCAACTCATTTCACCTCAGCTCAGCTCAACTCATCTCACCTCAACTCAACTCAACTCAACTCAACTCAGCTCAACTCATTTCAACTCAACTCAACTCAGCTCAACTCAACTCAACTCAACTCAACTCAGCTCAGCTCAGCTCAGCTCAACTCAACTCAACTCAACTCAACTCAACTCATCTCACTTTAACTCAACTCCTATCATCTCATCTCACTTTAACTCATCTCATCTCACTTCATTTCATCTCATCTCATCTCATCTCAGCTCAAATCAACTCATCTCATCTCACCTCAAATCATTTCATCTCAACTCATCTCATCTCATCTCAACTCAACTGATCTCAATTGAACTCATCTTAACTCACCTCACCTCAACTCATTTCATCTCAACTCAACTCAACTCATTTTTAAAAACATTTTATTAGGGGCTCATACAACTCTTATCACAATCCATACATATATGTACATCAATTGTATAAAGCACATCTGTACATTCATTGCCCTAATCATTTTTTAAAGCATTTGCTCTCCACTTAAGCCCTTTGCATCAGGTCCTCTTTTTTCCCCCTCCCTCCCTGCTTCCCCCCTCCCTCATGAGCCCTTGATAATTTATAGATTATTATTTTGTCATATCTTGCCCTATCCAGTGTCTCCCTTCCCCCCCTTCTCTGTTATCTATCCCCCAGGGAGGAGGTCACATGTAGATCCTTGTAATCAGTTCCCCCTTTCCAACCCACTCACCCTCTACTCCCCCAGTATCGCCCCTCACACCCCTGGTCCTGAAGGTATCATCCACCCTGGATCTCCTGTGCCTCCAGCTCCTATCTGCACCAGTGTACAACCTCTGCTCTTTCCAGTCTTGCAAGGTAGGGTTTGGATCATGGTAATTGGGGGGTGGGGGGTGGGGTGTGTGTGAAGCATCCAGGATCTGGGGGAAAGCTGTATTCTTCATCGGTGCTACATCGAACCCTGACTGACTCATCTCCTCCCCTAGACCCCTCTGTGAGGTGATCTCCAATGGCTGAAGAATGGGCTTTGGATCTCCACTCTGCACTTCCACCTTCATTCACTTTGGTTTTGTTTTTTTTTGATGATGCCTTATACCTGATCCCTTTGGCACCTCATGATCGCACAGGCTGGTGTGCTTCTTCCATGTGGGCTTTGTTGCTGCTGAGCTAGATGGCCGCTTGTTCACCTTCAAGCCTTTAAGACCCCAGACATTATCTCTTTTGATAGCCGAGTACCATCAGCTTTCTTCGCCACATTTGCTTATGCACCCGTTTTCCCTCAGTGATCATATCATGGAGGTGTGCAGACAATGATATGATTTTTTTGTTCTTTGATGCCTAATAACTTATCCCTTCGGGACCATGTGATCACACAGACTGGTGTGCTTCTTCCATGTGGGCTTTGTTGCTTCTGAGCTAGATGGCCGCTTGTTTATCTTCAAGCCTTTAAGACCCCAGACACTATCTCTTTTGATAGCCAGGCACCATCAGCTTTCTTCACCACATTTACTTGTTCACCCGCTTTGGCTTCAGCAGTTGTGTCAGGAGGGTGAGCATCATAGAGTGCCAATTTAATAGAAGAAAATATTCATGCATTGAGGGAGTGCTTGAGTGGAGGCCCAAGGTCCTTCTGCCACCTTAATACTAAACCTATAAATATAGACACATAGATCTATTTCCCCATCCATATATATATATATATATATATATATATATATATATATATATATATATATTTGCATGTACATGTCTTTGTCTAGACCTCTATAAATGCCCTTTGCCTCCATCTTCCTTGACTTTCTTCCTGCCCCACTACCACGCTCCGTCCCCACCTGGGTTATAGCTATACCTCTTCTTTACGTAACCTTAACCTTGATCATTTCCTACCAGGCCTGCCACTCCCACCTCACCACCAATTTGGGTCCCATGTTATTCCCTTGTCCCTGGGTTTGTTAACAACACTTCCTTACCACCCCCCTCCACCTCCCCCTTTCCAAGTCCTCCCGGAACTGTCGGTCCTGTTGTTTTTCCTCCAGATCAGCCTGTCTTATTTAAACAGACCTGTGGAGATAATAACACGCACGGAAACAAGACAAAGGAAAACAAAACAACAGTATACAACTAGACAACAAAACAACAACAACAAACCACTGACAAAGAACAAAACAAAACACATCAAGAAAGAAAAGCTTGTAGTTAGTTCAAGGATCATTTATTGGCCCTTAGGAGTGCTTTCCAGTCCAGTCTGTTGGGGCACCACGCCCTGACCCCAAAGTCACTTTCAGCATTCCCTGGGGACCTTGCCGCTCCATTCCCTTGCTGTTCCGCTGCACTCCCCCAGTGCTTTGCCTCGGTGTGGTGGGATCAGGTCAGGTGCAATTCCCACACTGTGTCTTCTGTGCTGTCCGCTGTAATGCCATGGGTCACTGAGGGGCATCATGTGTCATAGTGGGGCCAGCCATGTTGTCCTCTCTGTGGACTGGCTGCTCTACTCAGGAACATCATCCTCACGGCCTGGTGGGCCAGGCTGTGCTTGACTCTCTCCTCCCTCCCCCTTCATCTGCTCCCGTGTGCTCTGATCAGATATGTCCCTCTCCCGGAGCTTCAGAATCAATGTCGTCCTTTGAAACAAATTCTTCTCGGGGGAGGGGCAGGAATCCACTTAATTTTTGGTGCTGGGGCCAGCCTCCCAGACCTCTCCACTGGTTCCCTACTCCACACTGGGATGTTGTATTCACACCTTGCGGCACTGGGTTGAAGTCTGATCCCTCTTTCCCTGTGGAGATATAAACCATACCCCCCCCTTGGGTGGGTTATTGCCCCATGCCCCCACTCCCCCTTTTCTTCCTTATATGGGCCGAAGCTCAACTCATTTTATCTCAACTCAACTCAACTCACAGCAATGGAGTCAATGCCAACTCACAGTGACCCTGTAGGACAGAGTAGACCTTCTCGTATGGGTTTCCCAGACTGTAACTCTCCACAGGAATAGAGAGCCCTGCCTTTCTCCCACAGAACAGCTGGTGGTTTTGCAGTGCTGGCCTTGTGGTTAGCAGCCCGACACAGAACCACTATGGAATCAGGACTCCAAGGCTCCATCTAGTTGCTTCTTAAAGGCTCGTCAGTGAGGAGGGCCACTTTCTAGCTGTGCAGTCTTGGGAAGACTGCTTAATCTCTCTGATCATCCATGCGGCCATATAGGTCAGGCAGGGCCCTTTCAGGGTTCCTGCGAGGAGACACCAGATCCTGAGCACAAGCAAAGGCCTGGCCACAGCGCCTCGCCGTTGGCTGGGGTTGGGTAAAGGGCGGCCTTTAATACTACATTGTGGGGGTCAAAATGAATTGCTTACCCACAGCCTGTCTAATAGTTGGGACTTCCTGAGGCTTCACCAGGTGCAAATATTCTAGGTTCCCCAGTTTCACAATCCCCAACAGAGCACAGGCTCTCTACACCCAGGTTACAGGTGAGGACACCCACGCAGTGTGGAGCAGTGCAGGTCAGGGGCAATGGCAGCAACTCGATCCCAGGTCTTTGTTCTCGCTGTCATCCCTGACCCCTCAGCACCAGGCTCATGGGCTCTGAGCCTGTCTCCCAACATCTGTCACTCTACCCACCCCTCTCTGGATGAAACCTCTGAGCCATCTTTGCTTTCTCAGTCCCTTTCAGCCCAGTATGGGCATCAGCCCCAGGCCTCAGTCCCTCTGCCACTCCGGCTGACCCAGACCCCCACCTGGGGACAGCCAGGCTCCCTGCATGGAGCAGACGCCGGGCCAGTGTCATTCACCACGGCAGCACTAGGTGAGTGGTGCCCCAGTCCATTTCCATTACCTTCCTCCAATGGAGCACAGTCACTCCCCACTGCCTGGCAAACTGGGTCCATGTGCCTATCCTGCCACTCTGGGCCCCTCATCTTACCCATCCAGCCAAGCCTGTCTCAGCTTCTGCAGGAAGGTCCTTCACAGCCAAGCACAGGGTTCTGTGTCTTTCCCCCTTAATTAAGATGCAGCTGGCTGGACACAGGCCCTGGACACTGACCATCCACGGCTCTCCCCACTCGCCTGCTCTACAGAGGGGACCCCGGTGCCAGAGAAGCTCAGTGGCTTGGCCAAGGGCACAGCAAAGTCAATTTAGAACCAAGGCTTACCTTGAGGCCTCCCAGCTTAGACTCCAGTGTCTTTTTTAGGTCACCTAGTGCTCAGCAGTGGCTAATGGCCACTGGTCGGATGAGCAGATTATGTAGTAATCATTCTACTAATTCTAGGCCCCAGGTCACCCAAGAGACCTCCTGAAATAGCTGCATAAGGCTTGGAGGAGGCAGGGGCTGGGTAGAACCAGGGACGGGGTGGGGATGGGGGACAAGGACTGGAGCCAACATCATGGAAGCCAGCAATTGCCAGGCTGATGGCAGAGGGCCTGTACCCATGGGCTGAGAGGACACTGGCGTTCTGGTGGGAGCAAGAAGGGGCTGGGACATGGGTCATTTGGGGCAAGGCAACCCAGAAGCTAGGGGAGGGGTGCAGCACGGGGAGGCCCATGGGGCACAGCACCACTGGTCACAAGGGGCCTGGTTCATGTTCGGACTGTCTGACCAGCTCAGAGCCTGGGCAGGCCAGTTTCGGTTTCTGGATATATATCAGTTCCGTCTCCATGCAATGGGAATTCTGATGTCACTCGCTCCCACGATGACCAGATTTAAAGGAGCCCTGGTGGCAGAGTGGTTATAAGCTGCTAACAGCAAGGTCAGCATTTCAAAACCACCAGCTGATCCTCAGGAGAAAGACAAGACTTTCTACTCCTGAGAAGAGTCACAGTCCCGGAAACTTACGGGGGCAGTTCTACCCCGTCCTACGGGGCCGCTCTGAGTCGCCCTCGTCTCAATGGCAATGAGATTGATTTGGGCTTGTCTGGGGGAGTCGTGGGGTCTGAGCTGGGGCAACTGCATGATCAGTGGTTCAAACCCATCAGCTCTTCTGCGTAAGAAAGACAAGGCTTTCTGGTCCTGTTAACATTTACAGGCTCTGAAATCCAGGGGCCCTTCCACTCTGCCCTGCAGGCTGCTATGAGGTGGAATCGACTTGATGGCACTGAGTTTGGGGGGTGGGGTGGGGTGTGTGTGTGTGTGTGTGTGTGGTGAGAGAAAGAGAGAGAGAATGTCAGATCAGTGAGGCACCTCTTTAAAGGTCAAGCACCTCTTTAAAGGCCAAGGTATGGGACCTAGCACCTATCGGTGCTCACAAAAGGGCCAGCTCTGGACCCAAGGGATGAGGCCCTGCCAGGCGGAGCACAACTGCGGCTCACGGTCAGGTCCGGTGGTGCTGGCTGGCAGAGGCGAGTCTGGGAGGAGCCTGTGTTAATGTAGGAACAAGACGCAGCTGCTGGCTTTACAGGCTGGGAAACACTAGTAAAGCTGCCTCCTGGGAGGGGAGGGGAGGGGAGGGGAGGGGAGGGGAGGGGAGGGCGGGCAAGGCCAGTCCTCTTGCTGCAGGCCGGGAAGCTGATTGTTGGGGAGCGTGCCGGCTTCTAAACGTCAGGGGTGGGGGTCAGAGGGCCTCCCCTCCCTCTAGGCTTCCTCACGTTTTTTGGGCATTCGAGACCCATTGCCCTCCCACTTTCCTCAGTGGGACTTGGCGTCACTCCTTCCGCCACCGGCTGGGCCAGCCAGCAAGGCCGTTTCCGTCATGTTCCTTCAGGGAGTGCTTGACAGACTTGCTTGTGCATCAGAATCACTTGGGTCATGCTCATTAATATTCAGATTCCTAGGCCCCCACTCAGGAACCAGAATCCCTGCAGGTAGAGTCCAGGGCCCTGCATTATTACACTCTCAACGCGATCCAGGGCCCGTCTGTGGCAGGACATCTAGCCCACTCTGGTTTCCGCTAGCGGGCACCCTGGGTCCCCAGGAGGACAGTAGGAGGTGGTGTCCACACAGCTGCCCCTTGTGGGGACATCCGCAGACGTGCTTTTCTGACTTGGGCCTCAAACAGCTGCTGTTAACTGCAGGCCTCGTTAGAATCAAATGCCTCCACCTGTTCTGGGAGATCAAGCGTGATCCCCACCCCACCTCCACACTGGTACCTCACTGGCCTGCCATCC
Source organism: Tenrec ecaudatus (assembly GCF_050624435.1). Taxonomy (NCBI): domain Eukaryota; kingdom Metazoa; phylum Chordata; class Mammalia; order Afrosoricida; family Tenrecidae; genus Tenrec; species Tenrec ecaudatus. The sequence goes on along the minus strand of NC_134533.1, from coordinate 25,339,474 downwards.
ACCCATCCAATGTTTTCCCAACAAATAGCTCCGCACGTGGTTCTTGGCGTGGCTCCTCGCTGCTGATCCTCTAGACAGGGACACAGTCCTCCACCGTTGCTGTGGTGCCAGGCAGGAATGATGTGCCCTGTTGGCAGGAGAGGGCTTCTGGACACTATGTGTGAGGTGGGTCGTGAATGGGGAGTAGCAGTTTGCTGTATGGGGAGAGGGGAGCGTGCAGGTATGGAGGAAGGAAGGCAAGCCTTACAAAGTAGGGATCTTCATGCCTACCGTCAAAGGCGTGCCTGATGGGACTGTGGATTAAGTATGGGACTACGAATTGGCATGTCAGTGGTTCGAACCCACCAGCTGCCCCAAGAGGAAGCGGTCTGCTTCCAGAGACCTCTAGCCTTGGAGTTGCCATGGGGGAGCGCTTTATTCTGTCCCAAGGGGCCCAAGGGCTGCTTGAGGCAGAGTGGATCAGACGGCAGTGGGGGTGTCCAGGGTGAGCCCGAGCGGCCGCTCCCAGGCCCTAGGGAGCACAGGCCTGCTGAACAGGGGTGCGGTCTCTCACCTCGGCTCTGCCCCTGCCGCTGCTGATGGAAGGGGAACAGCTCTCAAGTTACTATGCCATTGCCAACCAAGTCCCAGGATGCTCCAAGAGCCTGGATTCAGATCCTGGCTCGGCCTTCGACTCATAGTGCAACGGTGGACAGGCCTTGGGGCCTCTGTTTCCCCGTTGCCAGGAAGGGAGCCTGACTCCCAGCTCTACAAGCTTCCTGTCAGAAGCAAGTGCCAGTCCTGCCGGCAGCAGTGCCCTGGGAAGCAGCCCCCTCTCCTTCCAGCCCAGAGTGGCCTGTCCAAGCCCGTGAGTGGGTTTGATCTGCACTGCCCTCCTAATCCTCCCTTCCTGGGCCCTATAGGACCAGGGGGAGGGGGGGACTGCCCCTGTGGGTTCCCAAGGCTGTAACTCTTTACGGAAGTAGATGTTCTCCCGTGGAGCAGCTGGTGGGTTTTAACCTGTGGTTAGCAGCCCAATGAGTAACCCCTACACCACCAGGGCTCCAGCTCAAAACCACCAGCTACTTCACAGGAGAAAGAGGAGGCTTTCTACTCCTGTACAGAGTTACAGTCTCAGAGACCCACAGGGCAGCTCTAGCCTGTCCTGCAGAGTCATTGTGATGGAGAATTCACTCAACTTCATGAATCAGGAGTTTTGTTTTCTTCCCCTCCTCCCCTGGTATATTTATTTACCTGTGGGTTGGGTGGTTCTGCTGTGGGCTGCTAACTGCAAGGCCAGGAGTTCGAAACCACCAGCCACTCCATGGGAGCAAAATGGGGCTTTCAATGCCCACAAAGACTTACAGTCAATGCGACTCACAGGAGCAGCTCTCCCCCATCCAGCATGGACTCCACAGCAGTGAGTGGTTTGGGGTTGGTGGGCTGAGGGGTGAAGAGAGAACCGCAAGGTTGAAATGAGCCTGAAGGTGGCGCTGTGGCTCCAGTCGCCTGACTGCTCACTGGAGAAGGGCAGGGTTTCCACCCAGCACCAGGGAACAGTGGGCAGGCCGGGCGTAGGAGATGGTCTCTCCAGGGGCCCGGCGGTCTGGCTTGTGTGCAGAAAGGAGCCAGGCCAGCGCACCGGAACTCAGCCTCCTCCTGTGGCCTTTGGAGCCTTCTCTTCACGAGCAGAGAGGAGGCGGTGGCAGGCTAGGGGACCTGGGGCCTGCACCCTGTTTCTCAGCAGCCTGGCTCTTGGGTGCTCTTTGCTGGTAGAGGAGGCAGCGGGGGCGTGGGAGCAGCCACAGGGGTGGGGGATGCTCTGCCTGGAGCCCTAGTCGAAGTGTCCGGAACATGCCACGCCTGGTGTTTGGAAAGCCTTCCGAACCTCTCCTGCTGCTTTCTCTCCAAGCGGTGGGTTGGAGTTTTTCGTCTTGCACCCTCTCATGCAGAATTCAGGAGGTGACAGGGAGGAGGCAAGAAGAAGGGACAAGGACAGAGCTGGAATTTAAGTGCCCACTGGGTGCCAAGTGCACCCTCCACAGCAGCTACAATGCCGCGCACCCTCTCCTCCATCCCAAATTGCAGGCCCAACCCTGCCATAGAACACAAGACCCAGGCAGACCCAGACCCCCATCCCTGCCCTGCCCCATGCCCATGGCCTCCCTCCCCTCCCAGCAGCTCCCTCAGTGCGCCCAGGAAAACTGCATCAAGAACCAACCACCCCGAGAATCCCATCTGCACTCGCTCACCCCTGTTCTTCAAACATAAGAGCTGAGACCCCAGGGGCCATGTCCCCAGGGCCCAGGACTCAAAAAAAGGCCCAGTCTCCCCACAACACCCAACTCTGTCCCAGGAGGCTCCAGCACGGTGCCGGCTGCCCAATAACAGGCCTGGGGCCTGGGTGTCTGCTCAACTGCTGACCCAGGCAGGACTGGAGGGCCTTCTGGAAAGGTGACAGTGCTCACTCAGCCAGGCCCCAACTCCACCGACTTCAGAGCAATCAGCCAGCCACTCGAGGTCAATTCAATCATGGGCTTTGCAGGCCCTGGTGAGGTCGGTCTGGGGCCGTGAACCGGGCCACCTTGCAAAGACTTCACAGAAGGAAAAAGATTGGGGAAGGCTGGCTCCCAGAAGGCCTCATGCTTTCAGAACGAAACAAAGCAGAACAACATGTGTTAGTTCAGGTAGACCAGAGAAATTCAGCGGGCCATACATGTATAGGAAAGAGCTTTATATACATGAGCAATTGAATATTGAGAAAACATCCCAGATCAAGTCCATAAGTCCGACATTAGCCCAGATGTCCAATACCAATCTGTAGAGTCCTCTTCAGAGTCAGGAAACACATGCAGTGACACCAAGGACAAGAAGGCCACAGGCCAGCAGGTGGGAAGTCTTGTGGATCCAGTGGTGTTTTAAGCATCTCTGCGCTGGCAGGGGTCTCCACGTGGCTCCTTCAGCTCCAGGGTTTAGCATAGCTCCATGTATCTTGTCCACAGGAATGTCCTGCAGGGAGGGAGCATGTGTCTTGCCTCCAGCAAGCTATTTAATCTCCTTACCTCCAAATGAGGTCATCAAACTGCGACCTGATTGACAGGCTAAACGCCACTCCTCCACTATTAAGTCTCAGATTGACAACAGATTATGTAACTACCACAACTGGATTGGTGCAGAAGCCCACCTGGAAATTAACCTTGTAATTGACATTGGGTAAATCTGCCCACAAGACTGTGACTTGAGGACTAAGGTATGACTCAAGCCAGGGGATTCGCAATCCCCTCACATGCATGTGAAAGTTGGACATTGAATAAGGAAGACTGAAGAAGAAATGGTGCATGTGAATTGTGGTGCTGGAGAAGAACATTGAAAGTACCCTGGACTGCTGAAAGGACAAACATCTGTCTTGGAAGAAATCTGGCCAGAGTGGTCCTTAGAGACAAGGACGGTGAGACTTGGTCTTACATACTTTGGACATGCCATGAGAGACCAGTCCCTGGAGAAGGACATCATGCTTGGTAAAGTGGAGGGGTGGTGACAGAGGAAGGCCCTCAAGATGGAATGACACCATGGCTGCCACAGTGGTCCCCAGCATAGGAGCCATCGTGAGGAGGATGCAGGATGGGCAGTGCTGTGTTCTCTTGTGCACAGGGTCACCGTGGGTCGGCACTGCTCCGATGGTCGCTAACAACAGCAACACATGGGCTAGCCGAGAAAAATCTAGAACACAGAGGCTCCGATGGGGCTTCCTGATGATGAGAGCCAGGAGAGGAGGGTGTCCTATGAACATGGGTTGAGTCCTATGACCTCTCCCTACCCCGCCCCCAGCACGGAAACAGACCAGGCAAGCCTGTGATGGAGGAGACAGTAGGGGCAACAGGACCAGAGGAAGCAGAAACATCTATTGGTACAGACCCAGACAGAAGCAGCAGAATGCAGCTGGAATCCATCCCAAGAGCCCGGTGACCAGTAGCCCAGCGCACCGAGGGATGCTCTCGGGTGTCCTGTCTGAAGGTTCCAGGGGCGTGAGAATGAGCACTGGTTTTCACAGAGGGGAAGGGGGCGATTGCCCAGGAGACCCAGAGGCCCCATGCTGAGACCCCTCCTGGTCCTCACCCTCTGCCTAGCTTCCTTTCTGCTTATATCCTGCTCCGAGATGAAAGTTGTTATGCACTCCCATTGTTTCCGGGAGCTCTCTGTGACTGTCAATGAACTCTGGAGCCCAGAGTTCGAGCCATGAGAGAGGAGCCGGTCTTGGAAGCAGGCTCCTTGGAGAATGGGGGCGTGTCTGTCACCTGGTTCTTGTAGTCCCGGTGACTTCTCTGACAGGACCTCACAAGTAACGGTGAAGATTAAAACGGCCACGCTAGCCCAACACTGAGTGAACATTGACCGCGCACCAGCCTGGGTCCCCAACTCTTTGCTCTTCGAGTCCTCCAAACCCCTGGGGTGTCACTGCTGAGGAAATGGAGGCGCAGTGTGGTTATCGAAGCCTACGGACACGGAACCCGGGAGAGCGGTGCCAGAATTTGAACCCGGTGGGCTGGCCTTGGCATCCCACCCGAAGCAACTCTGCCCTTTGGCTTCTCCATGTAGGCACGGCTCCGTGTCTGGCGTGTATCCCCAAACACCTTGGTGTCCATTCTGATGCACAGTGATCCCGCAGGGCAAGTGGAACCATGCCCTCGGGTTTCCGAGGCTGTACATCTTTACTGGAGTGGGCACCCTCATGTTTCTCCCGAAGAGTGACTGGTGGGTTTGAACCACTGACCTTGTGGTTCCCAGCCCAGTGCTTTAACATATAAGCCACCAGGGCTCCTTGGCATGGCATGGCGGTGCTCCTCCCTCCCCCACCCCCTCGCCGCCTCCCAGGGGAGGAGCCCAGACAGCATGCTGCATAGTGTCGCAGGCACTGCCAGCCATGCTGTTTGACGTTTTCCCCTTTCACACTCTCCTCTCCTATCAGTTTTGTGTTTCATGAAACCATACTGGAGCGCCTACCACAGCCGAGCTCTGAATCCTGTGCTCATGAGCCCGGTGTGCTCACGGCGCCAGGTAAGTTTGACCCCAGCTAAGCTCCCGATGTCAGCCAGGGAAGGGGCACAATGACTTGGTTCCTAATTGCACATTATCTGTGGCTAGGCCCCCCCGCCCCCGCCCTACCCACAATCGAGGGTCTGGAAACAACTGATTGGTTTTTGGGAAAATTCACCTTCTTGTTTGTACGTGGGTTTCTGGTCCCACTCCCTCAGGTCCCTGTGAGGTCTTGTCAAGACATTCAAATGCTTTTGTTGACCCAGAAATGTCTTCTGCCAAGTCTGCAGAGCCCCACCACCCAGGGTCTTGGGGAGCAGCAGGAAGGGCCCTTCTGAGCCTACACTTCCACCAAGGCTTGATCCCCTTCCAGAGACTTGCAGGCCAGAGGCCCAGAGAGGATAAAAGGAGGGAATGGGAGAGGGTTGTGGGACCAGGTTACAGGGTGAGTCAGAAGAAGTCCCTGCGAACAGGGAGCAATCTGGCCAAAGTATGTCTGCCTGTCAATGTCCTCCACTTGGGCTCTCCTGCTGGCCTACAGGAAAAGGCCACTTCTCCTGGGGATTAGCACCCCATTCTCCTGTGACTTCAAGGCATCTTAGAGCTGAACTCCCTCAAGGTCAGGGTTGCCAGCAGCCTCCATGCCAAAGCTGCTCAAGCCTGCTTCTGCGCCCTGCCATTGGAACATCCCCCACAAACAAAGCTCCCTTCTCTCCAGGCCTGCTGCTGGACACTATTCCTGCTTTCGGACACGCCCCTCCTCTCTGACGCCACCTTAGCCATGCAGACTGACGCTTCTGCCCCTCTTCTGCATGGCTCTCATTATAATCCTGACACCCCGCTGCCCCCTGGCCCCCGGGCATGATGGCTGCTTGTATGCCTGCTCTTGTCTGTCCCAGGGATCGGCAGCAAGCTCTAATTACATGGCAGTAGTGATGGGAAAGACCAGACTCCAGTCCCTACTTAAAGGACTCACATGCTCACAGTCTAGCCGAGTCAGACACACCAACATCTAATTAAAACCCAATGGAAAGGGACGTGCAGACTGCTTTGAAGACTGAAAGGTTAGGGCTTTCCGCCTGGAGCGGGCACAGTCATGGACGTCTCCCACAGGGCCCGAGGCAGGCTTCTGTCTTGAAGGGTGAGCTCCACCCAATGACCAGGGTCTGGGGATGGGTTTTGTGTGTGTGTGTGTGTGTGTGTGTGTGTGTGTGGTGGGGGGACGGTTCACTTGGGTGGAACAGCACATACAAAGCCAGGAGGTGAGGCAGAACATTTTGCTGGGTGGGAAGGAGGCCCAGGGAGTTCAGATGGCCGAGTTGAGATGGCCTGGGGGCCAGCGGCAGGAAGCAGAATCCAGCAGGCAGTAAGTGTCAGGTCATGGAGCGGCCCCGGCTTTATCCAGCAGGCATGAGAAGCCATGGAAAGGTCTCTAGGAGGGAAGGGACTGCACCACGTTGTCTTCTCAGATGGTGAATTTGGAATTCGACTGAAGAGATGGTTGGGAGGGAAGTGATGGAGCAGGGAGGCCAGGTGAGAAAGTGACAGCATTGGTCCGATTGAGAGAGGGCGGCAGCCGTGGAGGAAAGAGAAGTAGGATTGCAGAAGGGGTTAGGAGGTAGAATGGGCAGGGCATAGTGAGTGGACAGTTTGGGGGAGGGAAGGGATGACTCTTAGAATGGGGCACCACTGGACGAGGTGGAGAAGACGGTCTAGGAGTCATAATAGCACTGACTTCACGTTACTGCTCTGCGTATCCAACACGGCGATTGCATATAAAGCTCTGAGCTCAGTGCCTGGCACCCAGTAGGTGCTTAAAAGCTGCCAAGCTCCCAGTCCTGGTGGCTTTCATGACCCCGTGCCTGCCCTCTCCGCTCCCGCCCTGATGTTGTCATTGTCAGGTGCTGTCAAGCTGTTTCCAACTCATAGCAGCCCCGTGTGCACGGAAACACAGTTCTGCCCCATCCTCACAGTCTTGGCTGCGTGTGAGTGTCCGGTCATCCCATAAGTTCATGTCAACTTGATAAATAAGGGTGAAGGGGTGGGGTCTAGCCTGTCAACCAGGTCACAGCCTGGTGATCCCTCCCTATGGGTGTGGCCTTCTCATAAGGATTCTGGGAACTTCCTCTCTTTCCGCCTGGAGGGACACACACTCCCTCTCTGCTTCACATTCCTGTTGACAAGCCACATGGAGCCACGCTGATGGCAGCCAGAGCCCTGGAGATGCATCCACTGCCATTGGACCCACAGGACTTTCCACCCCCAGCATGTGATCTTCCTGCATTCTACGTCATTGCATGTGCTGCGGGAGTCCTTGAAGAGGACTCCAGGGCTAATATCGGACTTATGGGCTAATATCGACCTTATGGGCTTGATCTGGACTGGGCTGGGATGTTTTACTGATGCATAATTACTTCTTGATATAAAGTTCTCTCTTACACACACGAGTGTCTCTGGATTTATTGCTCTGGTCAACCCGGACTAACACAGAGTCTATTGTTGCAGCCACCATGTCTGTCCTTCCATCTCATTGAGAGTCATCTATTTTTTTTCTCTGCCTACTACTTCACTTAGGATGATATCCTACTCTAAGTACCACTTGCATCCGGTAGCATGCCCACAGTATATGAGACGAAATCTTGCCATCTTCTAATCAAAGAGTTCTCTGATTGTACTTCTTCCAACACTGATCTGATGGTCCTTCAGTCAATATTCTTCACCAGTACTGTCATGCAGAGGCATCTGTCCGTCTTCGGTCTTTCTGTATGTATTGTCCATCCTTTCCGTACTAATTGACAAGCCTCTAAGGCAATTGGAAACACCAGGGCTCGGGTCAGGTACACCTTCAGTCCTGCGAGTGACATCTTCGCTTTTTAAGCCTTTATGGAGGTCTTTTGTGATGGCCGTTGCTTCCAGGGGTGATTGTGGGGATCCAAGTAAAATGGAATTCTGGACAACGTCAATACTTTCTCCAAATATCATGATGGCTGTCGGCCCACTTGAGAGGGTTTGTGTGCCTCTATGTTGAAGTGTCATCCAAAGTGGAGACTGTAGTCTCTGATCTTCATCAGTCAGCGCTTGGAATTCTATTCCTTTCAGCAACAAGGATGTGTTATCTGTGTACTGCAGGTTGTTAACGAGTCTTTCTCTGGTCCTGATGCGGAGTTCTTCATCTAGTCAAGCTCCTTGGATAATGGGCTGAGCAGACACACTGGGTAAGTGTGATAGAAGGATACCAGCCGGATGCACACATTGCCAGCATCCCCGTGCTCTCTTCCCACCACTGCTTCTTGGTCTATGGACGGGTTCCACATGAGCGCACTGAAATGTTTTGGAATTCCTGCACATCATCATGTTAGCCAGAACTTGTTGAGATCAGTATAGCCAAATGCCTTTGCATGGGCAACGAAACACAAGTAGACATCTTTCTGGTATTCTCTCTGCTTGGAGGCAAAATCCATCACATTGCATCCAAGATACACTTCATTCTGTGTCTTCTTCTGAATCTGGCTGGAATTTCTAGTAGCTCCTGCTTGGTGCGCTGCTGCAAGCATTTTTTATATTATCTTCAGCACAATTTTACTTCTGTGTGGTAACAATGGTATTGGTCTGTGTTTCCACATTCTGCTGGAGCGCCTTTCTTTGGAATGAGCATGGCTATGGCTTCCTCTCCATCTATTCACTAGGTAGCTGCCTTCCAAATTTCTTGGCATAGCTGTTAAGTGAATGCTCCCAGCATTGCTTCTGTTTGTTGTTAAGCATCTCCATTGGTTGTCCGTGCATCTCCAGTGCCTTATTTATCACTAATGCCTTCATAGTTGGTCGCTCTCTACCTCCTAAAATTGTTGAACATCGATCAGTTATTGCTGGTACATGACGGTGTATTCCCATTTTCTTTTGCAGCTTCCCGCATCGTTCGATATTGTGCATATAGAATCTTTCAATATTGCATCTCGAGTCTTGATTTTTTTTCTTCCGTTTGTTCAGCTTGAGAAATGCCTGGTGTGTTTTCCTTTGTGGCAGGACACTCCAAGTCTTTGTACATTTTCATTTGTTTTCACTCTGCCTTCCCAGACAGATACGTGAGCCCTGTTCATTGCTTCCCCCCGCCCCCCGCCCATTTCTTTAATTTTTTTTCTATTTACCTAAGGTATTTTGTGCTCAAGAATTTCAGAGGCTCCTTTTGCATCAGTTTTGGTCTTTTATTTCTTTTCTGACTTTCAGATGACCTTTTGCTGTGTTCATGCATGATATCCCCAATGTCATCCCATGTGACATGTCATCTGGTCGGCAATCAGTAGTGTTCAGTGTGTGAAATCTTTCCTTGAGATGGTCTCTAAATTCAGGCAGCATATACTCAGGGTGTACTTTGGCTCTCATGTTTTGTTTTTTTTTTAAAGATTCTGCAGCTTCAGCTTGAAGTTGTCCATGAGTAATGGGTAGTCTGGTCTGCAGTTGGCTCCTGGCCTTGTTCTGACTCGTGATATTGAGCTTCTCCCCAGTCTTCATCCACAGATGTAGTCGCCCCGAACCCTGCGTAGTCCCTTGGAACAGTCCATTTGAGTAAGTATCACTTATGTGTTAGGGGGAAAAAGGTGTTTCCAATGAATGAATCTCGCAAAATTCTACCCTGTGATCACTCACGTCATAGGCATTCTCAGGGACATATTTCCCGATGCCGGTCTTTTGCATTCCCATCACCAGTAATTATCGATGCATCTTGATTGCTCGTTTGATCCATTTCAGACCACCGACGTTTCTACAATCTCCCCTTTCTTCATCTTCGGCATCGGCGGTGAGTATCAGACTCATTAGCAACCTGTGATGTGTAGATGACACAACCCTGTTTAGGAAAGCAAGGAGGACCATAAGTACTCATCGATGAAGATCCGAGTCGCAGCCTTCACTGGTGGATTCCGCTGTGGATTCACAAAGGAGACAGGACAAGTGAATCCACAGGCAACATAATGATACATGAAGAAGAGACTGATGTCATCATGGATTTGATGTAGCTTAGACCCACACTAAGTCCATGGAGGCAGCAGTTCGGAATCCCAAGGACAGATCTTCTTTCACGTGCTAAAAATCCAACGTGAAGACCAAGGTGCACCCAACTCAGGCCATGGTATCTCCAGTCACCTCCTCTTCACGCAAACGCAGAATAGGGAAGCCTGAAGCTAAACGGGTGCCTTTCGATCATGGTGGGGGCAGCGAAGAAGATCGACGGGATCGTGGCCTGCCAAAAGAGCAGGCAAGTCGGTGTTGGAAGGAATACAGCTAGAATGCTCCTTCGAAGTGAGGAGGGCAAGACTTTGTCTCACGTCCTTTGGGCATGTCATCAGAAGTGTCCAGCTCCTGGAGAAGGACGTCCTGCCTGTTGAAGTTATGGGGCCAATATAAAAGAGGAAGCCCCTCTGTGAGAGGGGCTGGCACCATGGCGACAGCAACAGGCTCAAACACAGCCATGCTTGTGAGGACAGCACCGGTCTGAGAAGTGGCTCGTTTTCTTGCCCACGTGGGATCTTCTGTGAGTTGGGACCAGAGTGATGGCACCTAACACCACCGCCAGCACCAGTGCAAGTTTGACGAAGAGTCGTATGAACAGGACTTCCTTGTGGTGGGATGGTCTTCTGTCTGCAGCACAGGTCTTGAAACGTCCTTTTAGACCACGGCTCCTCAAGCTTTTAAAACAGGGTGCCACTTCACTGTCCCTCAGACTGTTGGAGGGCTGGACTATAGGTTAAAAAATCTATGAACAAATTCCTATGCTCACTGCACATAACGTATTTTGAAATAAAAAACAAAACGGGGTAAAAACACCCAGCGGGCCAGATAAATGTCCTTGGTGGGCCACATGTGGCCCGGGGGCCATAGTTTGAGGACCCCTGTTTGGACAGTGATTCTCAAACCTGTCCACCAATCCGTGATCTCAGACCCAGCTCTGGGGAAAAGCCTGGTTTCGAAGGCCGAGACATCTGCCTTTTAGCCGGTCAATGAAGGTGGGAGAAAGGCTTGACCAGCTGCTCCCATAAAGCCTACTGCCTAGAAAGGCACCTGGGCAATTCCACCCTGCCAGAGAGGGGCACTGTGGGCTGAACTTGACTTGTTGTTCCCTAATGGCGATCAACAGCACATTCACGTGTGGGATGGTTGCATCATCTATGAGTTAGAGTGAAAGGGTGGCATTTAGTCTGTCAGTCAGGTCGCAGCTTAATGACCTCATTTGGAGGTGCTAAGGAGCTAAATGGCTCACTGGAGGCGAGACACACACTCACTGCCTGTGAGACAGATGAGCCCGATGGAGCTAGCGATGCAGCCAGAGCCCTGCATTCTGGAGGAGCCACGTAGAGACCCCTGTCAGTGCTAAGGCGCCTCCACTGCCACTGGATCCACAAGACTTCCCACCCACTGGCCTGTGATCTTCCTGCACTTGGCATCATTGCATGTGTTGCATGAGTCTGAGGAGGAGTTTATACATTTGTATCGGACATCTGGGCTAATATCAGATTTAAGGACTTGATCTAGACTGGGATGGAATGTTTTCTCAATATCCAATTGCTCTTGTCTATAAAGCTCATTCTGATACACATACAAATGTCTATGAATTTGCTTCTCTAGTCTACCCAGACTGTCACAGTGTGTGACCTTAGCATTTTTCTAATACGAGTGGCGCTGTCGGTCAGCGGGCGCCGGCTGGTCTCCGTGTCTCTCCTAGGTGAGTCGCCTCGCCTAAGCCATAACTTCATGCTACCTTTGGACCATCCCACTGAATGCTTTCTGGGATGTAGGCCTTACTCCCTCGGAGGCAGCCTCCTGCCCACTTAGCGCCGCAAGTGAAGTAAGCTTTGCTGGACCAGCCAGCTGGCAGGCAGGTCCTCACTCCAGCTCTCAGAACCAGAGGCGTCCGCCTACCCGTGCATCCACTGGACAGCCCTTAGGGGTGGGGGGGATGGGGAGACTGATGACAGTGCCCACTTCCCATTGCGTCTTCTCTGGACAAAACTCCCACCGCCCCACAATCACCCTTGACGTGGTGTGAGCCCAGCACCCCACCAGGCAATGTCTCTTTGAGCGCAGGGGTCTCCAGTGTGGAGCTTTGTTGGACCCCAGCAAGGCCTGGCTGCATCCTAGCCTCCCTCCTACAGGAGGCTCCACCTCTGTGAAGGAGGTCGACCACCCCATCACCTCTGTGCTATTCCGATCACAGTGGGGTGGGCCCCTCTGAGTGAATCCCCAGCCTGGAGCCTCATGCTCCTTCCTTTCACCTCCCTACTCTACCAGGAGGAGCCCTGGTGGTGCAGTGGGCTACAGGTCAGGCTGCTAACCATGAGATCAGCAGTTCAAACCTCCCAGATGCTCCATGGAAGAAAGAAGAGGCTTTCTGCTTCCATAGAGATTTATAGCCTCTGACACTCCACCCTACAGGTCGGAATGGACTGGATAGCAGTGAGTGTGGAAAGTGTGTCCTCTGCCAGGAAGTAGGGTTCTTCAAGAGCTCAGGGATTCCTGAACTGCCTACTCCATTTTGGAAAGCCTGACACCACAGGCTGGTGGTGTCTGGGTCCCTGGCCAGACACAGGGTCTGCTGCCCTTCCGAATTGGCCGGCTTAGCAGGCGAGACCTGACCAGGATTCTGGCTGCTGCCACGGGAGGAGGCACCATAGGGAAGCAGATTGCTCTGAGCCTTTGGGCAAGCCAGGCCAGGTTCGAATCCCTGCTCGGCCAACTTGGGGACTTCAGGCCACTGAGTTTCCATTTGTTCATCCATGAGGACAACAGATGTCCTAGGGCTGGGCTGAGGCAGAGCGGCCAGTCCAGAGCCTGGCAGGAGTCGAGCCCTCCGCAGTCTAGGCTCCGTCTCTGCTGGAAGAACTCAGACCTCTTCTACCTACTTCTCTCCCCTTTAAGTCTCTTCCTTCCACTCCAGTTCTGGCCCCCGAAGTTGAAAAGCCTTCTTAAGAAACAGACCTGCGGGACTCGTCAAATCTCACGGCGGGCAAGTGTTCCATGCAGGTTGTTACCTGGGACAAGCTCCTCCTGTTCTCCTGCTGCCAGGACCCGCATCTCTGACCTGGGACGACACACCAGATGCGACTCAAATCTAAAGGCCCTCCCCAACTCTGCCTAGCAACCTCCTCTCAAGCCTCTGAGCAGCTGGGGCTCTGGGTCTGCAGCTGCAATGACCACCTGACATGCCTCCTAAGACTTGGGCAGGGCAGTCCCCCTTCTTACCACGTTCAAGTCCCCCCGCTCCCACCCTGAACTCAGCAGGTGGACAGACGCACTAACCCAGAGCTGATGGGGACGACGGAGCCAGTTTGTACCAACTGGGAGGCCAGGGCTGGAAATGGCCGAGAGACACAGCCAGCTCAGGAAGCTAGCGAGAGGCCAGGCTTGGAGTCAAGCCTTGCAGGGTGGATGGGGTTTGCCGCTGGAGACAGGAGGAGCAGGGTACAGCGTGGCCAGAAGGCTGGAGAGAGGTCCTTCCTGTTTGGACTGTCCTAAGAGTGTGGCTGAGCTGGGGGGAGCAGCTGGGAGATAGATGGAGAGGCCCCTGAAGTGATCCCGACCGGAGTCCACAGGGGCAGGAGCCGAGACACAACTCTGTTCTTACCAGTCAATTTGGGGACACCAAGACCAGCCCGAAGTGGGTCTGCCTCACTAGGGACTGGCCACCCTCCAACCACCCCTCCCCAATCAGTATTCACGGAGCACCTGTGGAGCTCAGGTGGCAGAGTAGGCTGCTAGGCATCAGGCTGCTAGCTGCAAGGTCAGCAGTTTGAAACCAATAGCTGCTCCGTCGGAGAAAGATGTAGCTCTAAAGAGCTGCAGCCTCAGAAACCCACAGGGGTGGGACTGCTCTGTGGGTCGGCATAGACTCGATAACAGTGGGAGGCAATGTCAGGCACTGCGTCACTGCAGCGAACACTCGCCCAGAGCAGCCCCCACTGGCATGCATGTGGATCCCAGACATGGCGACCCTGCAGGACAGAGTAGCACTGCCCCCACGGGGTTGCTTTATGGAAACAGATGGGCACCTCTGTGTCTCTTACACATCAGCTGGTGGCTTTAAACACCGACCCTGTTGTTAGCACTGTATCTACTGTGCCACCAGGGTCCCGGGAGGGCAAAGGTTTGTCCCCAGTAACCTGGTGCCAGCTGCCATGGTGGAATCAGGGACCAGGAATGGGCGGAGCTTCACAGTACAGAAAGCTGGAGGAGGAATCCAGGCTGGCTTCCTGGAGGGGGCGGCCTCTCAGCCCAGGGTGCTAGGTCCGCATGAGAGACGTGGCTGTGGAAGAAGGAGGCTATCCCAGGCAGAGGCTGACACAGGAGGACAAGGGGCCCTTGTGAGGCAGTGGTCAGTTGCTCCAACTACACACAGCCTCCTCTCTCCCGGCTGTGTGCCCATCCCGTGCCCCCCAGCTATGCTTGGGCTCCATCCCGCCCTGCTCCTGCCGAGAACAGCCCCTTGAGCTGATCTCAACCTGACTCATGCCCAGACCCAGGTTTGTTTTCCCCGAGCCGCAGCTAAAGGAGGGTTGGGAGGAATCAACTGTTTATCAAGCAGCAAACCAGTAGGCAATTATAACCTTTTAAAATAAATATGTATCTAATTATAGGGAGCAGAGTTTACTTTTGCTGACCTGTCAGGATTTCCCCAGCCAGCCCAGTCCAAGATCCACCCACCCACCCCCACCCCACCCCCGTCCCATCACACTGGGCACTAACCTCAAAATGCCACCTTGGCTGGTCTCCAGCCAATAGGGACCCAGGCTGTCCCAAAGCATCCCCTGTGAAACCTGGGGGCTGGGCATTCCTTTCTGAGCCAGAAGCCCAGTCCCTGACTAGCTCTCAACCACCAGGCCAGAAGCTCCTAGCCTGCCTGGCCTGCCTGCAGGGCTTGGCCCTGTGCAGGGAACAGTGGCTGGCAGCTTTTAGAAGTCCCTGCCCAGAGCAGCGCAGAGCCTCTGGGGGATGTATTAGTACTTCCCTCCTGCCTGATGTGGGCTGGGCCTTCCCTCTTAGGCCTGCTTACTTTCCATCCTCCAGGCCGCCTGCCTGTCCACCCTCCACCCACAGCTCTGAGCTCCTCCTCGGGGGCCAGGACCAGGCAGAGTCAGCATGCGATCAAAGGCCAAGGGGGCACAGGCAGAGACAGGAGGCTGATGTGTGTGGGCGGTTGGTGGAGTCCGCCCCCTCGCCCCCACCCCGGCTCCCAGTCGACATCCTCACCCCATTCCACTTGTCCTCCTCCCGTGGCATGGGTCACCTTCCATCGCCCACTCCCTGCACCCCCAGAAGGTAAACTCCAGGCAGGCAGCCTCTTTGTTTCCTTCACTGCTGTAGCCCCATCCTCTTGACCACAGTTGGCAGTCAGGTAGTCCTTGTTGAGTGAACCGAACAGAGCTCAGTGCACAAAATTGAGTGGGTTTCCCACTGACACAGTGGCTGGCTGTGTGGCGTCGTGCCTGTGGCTGAGCCTCTCTGAGCCTGAGCCTCAGTCTCCGCGTCTGTGCAGTCAGGAGCCATGGGTGTCTGGTGAGCATGATGGCTGGCCCTGAGTAACTGGGATGGAGTGGGCACACCCTGAGGGTCCGAAGAGGAAGGCACACGCATCAAGCAGACCTGGGCCTGATTCCCGCACTGCCAGTTCCTTGCTCTTTGGCCTTATGCAAATTGTTGAACGTTTCTCAGCCCCTATTTCCTGCTTGTAAAATGAGATCAGCCCCCACCCACCCCCAGCATGCATGTGTACACACACACACACACACACCCTGAGAGAAGTCTGTAGCAGCGTACAGGGCTGTGTCCATAAAGCAAGGCCTTCCCAGCCCATCCAGGCCTTCAGGCCTTACTGGTTCCTCCTTTCTAAGCAGGGGGCCCCCAGGCACCCCTCTGCCAGCCTCAGCTCCCCAGAAGTCCCATCTCTCTGCTCAATTCCACTCGCAGGGGCCCTGTGGAAGGGTGATGGCTCCCCCAGGCCCCTCAGACTGGAGAGAGGCCTCCGGGAAGCTTAGGGTGGGCTCAGCTCCTCCCTGCACCCGGGGGCGGGCCTCCCCGGCACTCTGCAGCTGTTGGCCAAGGACAAGGGGGGACTTGCACAGGACTGAGAGTCAGAAGAGGGAGGTCGCCATGGCAACCTTCCAATACTTGGAAGTGGGAGAGATCCCTTTGCCCTGAGAAGGCTGCTGGAGAGAGTCACCAAAGTGGGCCCTGCCCCCTCTTCCTCTCCCCCCACCCCCACCATCCACCATGTCTGGCTCCCTTTGCACGGTGGGACAGTCATCTTAAGGACTTGACGCCTCTACCCCCACCCCACCCCACCCCACCGAGGCCCTTTGGAGCCAGCGGGGGCCTGAAGTCTATGCATGGGGGCTGGGGAAGGTGGGCGGGGGGGGGGCACTGCCCACAGTGAGAGCAGTCTTGATAATACTGAAGGTAACACTGCCACCCCAATCACCACATGACCTTTGCCTGCCTTCCCTCTGCCCCATCTCAACTGCTGTAGGGGGTGGGGGGAGAGGGCAGTGAGGACGGGATGTGAAGGGTCCTGGAGCAGACCCTGGCTGGAAACCCAAGTGGTCCAGAGGTCGGGGCTCGTTGTCTGGATTGAGGGTGGTAGCCAAAGGCCAGGGCAGAACATAGGCCCACACTGAGCATTGCCCGCCTGGTGGGGGCACCCATAGGAACCACTGGGCTGCAGGCCAACTCCCCTTTCCGTGGCTGTGGGAGAGCCGGAATGGAGTCCTCCTGCTACGGGTCCCCATCGCAGCCTCCAGACAGCATAGGAGGCCGGGGAAGGTGCAAATGGAAGCCGGCGTGGCTGCTAACTGAAAGGTGAATGGGTCAAGTCCCCCCCGGGTGGCATCTCAGAAGAAAGGCCTGGAAATCTACTTCGGGACCCTCAGCCGCAGCCCGAGGAGCCTGGTTCTAGTCTGACTGATTTATGTCACTCAGCCTTGCCTACCTGACGCTGATTTGAGTGGCCGGGGTAAACTGAGGCTTAGTGAGGTCAGCTCCAGTCCCCAAGGCCACATCCACCATTAGTGGCCTCTGCAACGCCAGCCCGGCCTGCCTTCCAAGCCCGGTTGATAGATGGAGAGAGCAAGGCCCGGGAAGGACAAGGCAACTCAACGAGTGGCCATCAGAGCCGCCAGTTTCGGGGCCAGAGGCCTTGGCCCGGGGTCTTTGAATTTGGATGGGCAAATATGTGCCCAACTCGATGTTTGCTGGGAGGCCCTTGGTGCTCACCCCCACTTTGAGATGCTGGTTGTCAGCAGCTCTGACGCTGTCCCTCGCAGAGAGCCCGGGTGGCATCGTGATTACTTTCAGGCTGCTACCTGCAAGGTCAGCGGTTTGAAACCACCAGCTGCTCCTCAGGAGAAAGAAGGGGCTCTCTCTTCCTGTAAAGAGCTATAGTCTTGGAAACACCTGGGGGCCACTTCTACCTTGTCCTAGAGCAGCGGTTCTCAGCTTCTGGGTCACGACTCTTTTGGGATTGAATGATCCTTTCATAGAGGTCCCCAATTCATAACAGTAGCAAAATGACAGTGATGAACTAGCAGTAAAAATAATTTTGTGGTTGGGGTGGGGGGTCACCACAACATGAGGAACTGTATGAAAGGGTTGCGGCCTTAGGAAGGTTGAGGACCACTGTCCTAGAGGGTCACTATGAGTCTGAATCAACCTGATGGCAGTAAGTGTTGTGGGGGCCCCTGTCACGAAGTGCCTCTGTAAAGAAGCAGAGATTGCTGTACCCCAATTTAGAAATAATCTTTCCCACGGCTGTAAGATGGAGCTGACTTGTTTGGTGATCATGCATATTTAATGCATCGAAGACAGCACAACTAACGTGGTTCTGAGAAACAGTCTGTGGTCCCGGAAGGGCACCAGGGTGCCCACAGCCAGGCGCCTGACCACTGCACTCACCAGCCAGCCCTGGGCTCAGTTCCTGTGTGCCCCATCCCCACACCCCAGTGAGCTAGGACTAGCCAGGTTGGCTGCAGGGACATGCGGGGGACCCTCTCCCTCTCTGGCTCTCAGCCAGCCTGTCCCATCTCCGGGCCACATCAGAGTTAAAAATCCCCAGTCCTCCAGGGAGCCCCAGCCTCCGTTTTACACGCAAGTCAGGTCTGCGCAGATCTCCGGGCACCAATTATGGGCCAGCTCTCTTGGACCAATTAAAATGTGCAGGTGCAATAATGTCGACATCAACAGTCTGGGGTTATCTCGGCCCGGTTTTTGTCATGAAATATTTATAAGAGACGCTGCTGGGAATTTTAACCCTTTCGTGGACAGGCCTCTGCGCTTGCGCGCGCGCTCTCTCTCTCTGGCAGGACTCCTTGCCAGTGGGGTGAGAGCGCTGGCAGAGGGTGAGGGGAATGAGGGGGCAGACAGGTGTGTAGGTTCCTGTCTGGAGGGGAGCAGAAGAGGGAGGAGGAGGGGCCAGGGGCCTGGAAAACCTAAGCACGGGGTGTGAGGGGGGGCAGGTAGCACTTCTTTGAAGCTCTCGAAAGGACAATCAGAGAATTAGACTTATCAGAAGAGGGGGGTTCTGGGAAGAGCCTGGGTGAGTTTGGAGGGCTTGGGGTTTGGCTGAGGCTCTGTGCGCTCAGGTTGGCTCACTGGAGACTGTCTTCAGTGGCAGGAGAAGAAGTCCCCAGGTGTGGTGGGAGTGGCGTGGCAGAGTGAACAGGGTGGGGGGTCTGCTCGTGAAGCAGGGCCTGGGCTGTGGTCTCTAGCTCCCAGGAGTGGGAGAAGGGCCTTGGTACACTCTGGGGACCCCCACCCTCCTCCCAGGCTCCTCGCCCTGAACTTGGCACCCAGGGCACCAGGACTGATTGATTGTTGATTGACGGAGCCACTAGACTTTGTCACTAGCCTCGTGACTTGCTTACTATCTCTTCTTTTGTAGCCAGAGATGCTGGTCCTGGGCTCTCGGGGCTGTGCTGGGGGTACATCGAGGCACCGAGTCTGTGGGAAGCAGGAAAAACAAAAGGAACACCTCCACCCCCACCCCGGCTCTAAGGGGCTGGGAAAGCCCCTGCCAGCACCCCCCGGGGGTCTGAAGAAGACAGGGTTTCCCCAAAGGGCCTGCGGTGGCAGGGAGGCGAGGGATGGGAACGGCAAACACAAACAGTTATCCTCTCCCTGCATCCTGACCCGTGGCGGTGCCCTCTCTTACTGGTCCAGGGCTTGGCCTTGCCGTTTGCTGTAGCCAGGGGGACAGCAGCAAACTCCCCATGCATTTCCATGTGCCCAACATGCTCAGGCTAGCCTGCTAGAAGGATGTAAGACTTATGGGAGGCTATGCCAGCCTACAGCCACGTGGCCCCCCGCCCAGGTGCCCTGACCCATCCATAGCACATCCGTGTGAGGGAGACCAGCTGAGGCCAGAAGAAAACCCCCAGCCTGCCTGGAGCTTGTGATCAATAGCGCGTGGCTATTGCTATCAGCCACTGTTTGGGGGTCATTTGTTACGCAGCAGTAGGCACTGGTGCAGTGATGTCAGCCACCCCATCATTTCCTTGATCTTTAAGCACTGGCAGAAGAGCCAGAAGGAGCCCCAGTGCCCTCTCCTCTGGGCTGTTGGTCTATCAGAGAGGCAGTTTGCTTACTGGCGGAAGGTCTGACCACCAGAGCCCTGGGCCCTCACCCTCGCTGTGTGACCTGCAGTGTGTTCCTGGACCACTCTGGGCTTCATCGTCCCTGTCTGCACAAGGCAGGGTGTCTAGGCCACGCAGGATCGATCGGATGAAAGTGCTTGGCGCCGAAGAAGTGTGCGCAGCGACATCTGGGCTGTTGTTGACATAGTGAAAGAGACCAGTCACAGAGACATGCTGTACGAAGCGTCTTTTGGACTGGTCGGGCCCCTCCCACCACCAGCAGCCCGTGAGACGGGAGCTGGCAGAGGTATAGCACCGGTGTGCCGTCTTCCCTGTCCCCAAGCCGGGTCCTGTGACAAGCATTTTCTCTGGGGCAGTGCGTGAAGTCATGGCGCATGCACCAGAAGAATTTCAGACAACCATGAAAGAACAAGCAAGCAAGCAAACAAGATGATCCAGCGGGTTCTTTGGACGGCACCTTCTCGATGAAGCAGCATCCTTCCCCACCCCGCGGTTTGTGGAAACTGCAAACTGGCTCGGGGACCTCAGAAGGCCCCTGGCACTCTGTGACCAGGGGCAGCGGGAGGGACAGTCAGGCAGGCCTGAGCACTGCAGTACAGCTGTCCCAGCCAGGGACCAGTGGACCCCCTGCCCCCTGTTCGTGGAGCAGTCCTGTGCCCAGACCTGACAGCTTTCCTCTCTGAGCTTTCCTCTCCTGGACCTCCGGGGCCTGGCAGACAGGACGCTCCATTCCTATGACTCTCCCGTTTTCCTCCGCACGGTATGTGCATTATAGGCGGTGCTGGCGGAGGATCTTGAGAGTGCCGGGGATGACCAGAAAAGCAAGCAAACCTGTCGTGAAGGGAGCACAGCCCAAATGCTCCTTAGGACCCAGGAGGACAAGGCTACGTCTCACGCCCTTTGGACCTGCCCTCAGGAGACGCCGGCCCGTCCCCAAAAAGGACATCATGCTCGGTAAAAGGGAAGGTCAGCGAGCGAGAGGTAGGACGTCCATGAGCGGGATGGACACAGCGGCTGCAGTATGGGACTGACACACAGCCACCGTGAGCTGGCCCAGGTCCAGGCCGAAGTACTCAGTCCTGCTGCATACAAGATCGCTCGGGGCTGGAATTGGCTCCGCAGCACCGAATGCCGCCACCAATGACGTCGTTTTCAGAAATGACGGTGATGACGATGGTGGTAACAATAGCAGGAAGGAAGTTCGGTGCTGGGTAAAAATCCAACATAGAGAGAATAACTGACTCCTTCCACCATCTTCCCCAACCTCAGCCCACGACGACAGCCTCAGTTCCACTGGGACATCCAAGAGGCCCTCTGCCCTGAGTCGGAAGGGACCCCGTGACAATCGGCTGTCTCAGGAGACAGGATCCACAGGCTGCAGACGGGAGGCAGAGCGTGGGGGCAGTGACGCTCCCCAGATGCTGGGCCGGGAGCCCAGGGAGGAGTGGGCTTGAGTGGGGACAGCACTGTTTCTGTTTCTGACACATTGTCGGCGTGAGAGAGGGCTGGCCAGGGAGCCTGGCTGTCCTCGGCCCGGTGGGGACGGCTGTGTCACAGGCTAGGCTGGAGCATCTGGTTCAAGGGGGGCGGGGGTCATTCCTCCCTCATGAGCCTGTTTCCCCTTCCTGGCCATCGTCCCACCACAGGCAAAGTTGGCCCACTGGCTTTTCTGTCAGAGCTTCGAGAGGCCCGTCCAGAGGTGGGCTTGAGGCCCTCTAAACCCACCCCCGCCCCAAGGCTGCAGACTGGCCTCTCCAACAGGAAGTAGTACCTCACAAGGCCTGAGACTCAGGCTGTGGCCCTGTGTCTCCTGACAGGAGTGGGGACCGAGCTGGTGGGCTTGAGGGGCAAGGAGCTCAGTCTGCGTGAGGAGGAGGTGGGGGCCACAGAGGAGCCGGGCCTGCTCGGGGGTGCGGGCCAGGTCTCTGAGTTGCCAAGGTCCCTCCTGAGGGGCCTCTCCGGGACAGGTGCCCTGGTGGTGTGGCAGGTAAGTTAAGCGCTGGGCTGATGGCCGCAAGGTCAATGGTTCAATCTCACCAGCCATTCCCGTAGGGAGAGGCGAGGCTGCCTGCTGCCAGCAAGAGGTTCCGTCTCAGAAACCCTGGGGAGGCAGTTCTGCCCCGTCCTGCAAGGGGATACGGCAGGCCCACGGTTTGACCTCTGGGAAGGTATGCAAAAACAGGTACGATACCTTCTGGCTCTGCTGACCCCTGAGCAGCCGCCACACTCCACCCCTTGTTTCCCAGAGAAGGGAAGTCCGAGCGAGAAGAGGCCTGCCCAGGACCTGACAGCAAGGAAGCAGCCGAGTCAGGGCCTAAGCTCAAATGTCCTGGCTCCTATGTCTAGCCCGCTTAATGGAATCAGAGTCGGGACACACACACACACACACACACACACACACACACACACACACACACACACACCCCTTTGTGCCTGGGCCTGCAGATCTTGTCATTAGTAGAAAAGCAGATCCGAAAGTTCTGGAAGCAGCTGCTGGGTACCCCCTCAAGTGGAGGAGCCAGTCAGGAGGACTGCTGGCCCCAAGTCCCAGGTTCCCTGCCTCCCTCCATCCCTGACACGGGGGTGGGGGCAGATGGGCCTGGGCCAGTGCAAGTGTCCTTTCCTCTCTGAGAGCCCTCTTCTAGGGGCAGAGGCCCTTCTGGGCCATCCAGAGTCCCCTCCCCTCCCGGGCTGGGGCGCTAGCCGAGAGACCCCTGGCCACTCCAGAGAAACCTCCATCCCAGCCCCTCCAGCCAGCCGACCTCTGAGGCTTGGCTGCTGGAGGAGACCATTAACAACATCCTCCCTCCCACCCACCGCCCCCGCTGCTATTGCATTTGTATGACCCGCAGCTCCTCTGGATAACATTTCCCCCATTTAAATCAGATGTTTTGCACACACACACAAGGCAGAAATCTTAATCAGAGCCATAAAGCGTAAGTCACGTTTTTGGAAGTGGATAGCTTCCCAGGGCCTGTGCACGGGAGGCAGTGTGTGGGAAAGCTTGCTGTTTGGGGAGGCCAGGTCTTCCCCGGGGAGTGTCCCTAGCAGCCCCCTATGGCAGAGCCTGCCTGCAGAAGGGAAGAAAGAGAATGAGAAAGGGGAGGCCGGGCCAAGGACAGAAAGTGTGTGGGTGGGGGTGGGGGGGCGGGGTCAGCCTTTGAGGAAGGGAATTGCTAAATGTGGATAAATCCGTTGTACATCTTACTACTCAGACTAGAGTAAGTGCATGCTGAGCAGGGCTGGGGACAGGAGGCCCGAGCTGGAGTGAATGAGGTAGATAGAGCAGGAGGCCATGCTCCAGGCGGGAGGAAAGAAGAGAGGGCCTGGCCCAGGCCTTGGCAGTGGGGAGAGAGGATTGAGGTTTCCTGGGGACATTTCAAAGATGGAATGGACAGGGCTTGTTGGCCCTTGGATGGGGGTCAGGGAAGAGAGAAGGTGAGTTGCCAGCCAGCCCCTGAGACTCCTAGCTTGGAGAGGACTCGGCTGGTGTCAAAGTTCACTTTTGAGCTTCCAGCCCTCCAGGTTGACACCCCCGGTCCCGGACTACGCCATCCCTCTGTTGCTCTTACTAGAGAGCCAGAGTCCTGTGAAGTCGCAGGGCTGGGTCGAGGCAGGCTCTCACCCCAGCTCCTGTGCCCGCAGCCTCAGGCAGGCCACTCCCCATCTTTGAATTCAGACATGTGTCCTCCTCGGGAATGAGCTCACCAGAAGCAGGGCTGGCTTGCGGAGGACGACCAACTCTGCGTGTTCACAGTGGGAGCCGGCAGGAAGCTCTTTGCTCACTCAGGGCACTTACAGAAGACTGCCGCTTCTCTCTCCTGCAGAGCGCCCAGTGGCTTCCAACCACCCACCTATGGGTGACGGCATCAAGGTATTTCACCACGGTGCCAGCCAGCTCCCTTGTGCAGAGGTGCAGGTGGGACATAGGGACAACTGAAGGGACAAGGCAGGGCCTCCGGACAGGTGAGCCCTGGTCCCCTGGGTCTTTGGGAGCCTTAGCTCCAGAGGACTCTCCTTGGGAGTGAGAAAGCAGCAGGCAGCCCTGACAAAAGTCTGCCCAATTTGGGGTCAGAGCCCCTGAGTTCCCGTGGGTTAAGAGATGAGATGGTAATGGTAAGGTCGGCAGTTCAAGCCCACCAGCAGCGAGAGAAGGCTGCCTGCCTGCTCCTGTAAAGATGGAGTGTCCCAGAAACCTGGTCTAGGCCAGCTATGAGCTAGAATCGACCCGATGGCGGTGGGCTTGGGTTGGGTGAATGTCAGGTCAGCGTGGGCTTTGATCCCCAGCCTCCCAAATCAGAGGGGAGAGGCCAAAGGGCAGCCGCTGATAGGAGATTCAGATTTATCCAGAGCTCTTAGCTCGCCCACGCCAACATCGACAACCCAAAACAACTTCAAGTCCGTCAAGTTCAACAAACGGCAACCCCACGTGTCTCAGAGCAGGTGCTCACAGGGCGATGGTCTCTCAGAAGCAGGCCCCGCCTGTGTGGTGAGGGGGCCCCCACGTAGATTGGAACGAGCCCCAGCCTTCCTGATAGGAGGCCGAGGCTTAACCGCCAGGCACACTGGTGTTCTCACCAGGAGGCTCTTAAATGGCCTTTTCTCCTCCTTTGCGGGTCTCTTCCCACCCTCTTGGTTTCTTCCCTCGGCTTCTCTCTTCTCTCCCTCCCTCTCCCTCCCCTCCCCTTCCCTCTTTCCTGCCCTCATATCTGAGCTTCCCCCGAAGCTCACATGGAACCCCCTGACTTGAAGGACGGCTCACAGGTTTGTCTTTGATGGACACTGGATGGAGGGGGCACAGACTGGGGCGTGTGAGGAGTGCGTGCGTCACCTCAGCCCCCTGGGTGGTGGGGGCCCCCTGGAGGGTCAGGGGCTCAGCATTGAGTTTCCAGCCAGTCACAGAGGAAGGGTGGAGGGGGTGGTCAGGCCTGGTATGTGGAGGGTGGGAGAATGGAGAGGTTGGAATTCAGCCAGCATGGGGGCCCTGCTTGTGGTGATGGGGGGCGACAAAGAACGATGGGGGACAGCTACACCGAGCGTCCCATGGGCTGGCACTGAGAAGGAGCAGTCCCTGTCCTGCCTCACGCACGTCACATCCTGCCCCCCGCCGAACCCTGAGACTGCCAGTCGCTGTGGGGCTGATTCCAGCTCCGGCCACCCCAAGCATCAGCGCAGAGCGGTGCTCCCAGGCGCTTCTCGGAAGGCAGTCTCCAGGTCTTTCTTGTGAGGGAACTTGGGGTGGACTCAAACCGCCGACCTTTGGAATCAAGGCTGCTCACTATTTGGAACTCTTCCAAGCGCCCGAACCACGAGGAAACACACCCATGGCTGCTGACTCCATCTTGACCCCCAGGGGCCCTCTAGCATGGAGGAGAACCGCATCTCCCACGGCTGCCATCGTTACAGAAGCAGATGGATGGCCTCACCTTTCTTTGGCAAGCTCGAACCATCCACCTCTGGGTGTGCACCGGAGTGCTTCCACCACGGCACTGCCATATTCGCCCCATCTTATCAATGACAAAAACCCCACTGAGGGCCAGCTGGAACTCCAGTCTGTGGTAGGGAGCCTAAGGAGCAGAACACAGATATATAGATCATGCCATCAACTTTTTTTTATTGGGCATCTACCATCCTGTGCCAGGCACTGGGCTAAATTATGAGGACAGGTAACCAGAAAACCCAGGGGACAAGCCAACCACTCCCGGATGGAGTGGAATGAAGCTGGAGATCAGAATGGAGGGGCAGCCCACTGAAGATGACTTTGGTACCCATCTCCCCAAAGCCCCGTCCCGCCGATGGACAGATGGGCAGCTGGGGCCCAGGGAAGTAGCAGCATCTCGGAGGCCACGTGGCAAGCCGTATTACTCCACCTCTCAATATCGTCGCTCCTCAAGGATGTTTATTTCTAGTTCTCTTCCCTCTCAGTTTTGAAGTTGCTTTCTTCTTGTTCCCCTTAAACAATTAAGCTTTCATTCACCGAAAAGAGATTGTTCGCTTCCAAAGGTATCGAAAGGCAGATTACTGTTTGTGACACAGCAATGAGTGACCTTCTGCTGTTTTCTCCCTTTCCCTCCTCCCCCAAAGATTAAACGTTCTATTTGGGGGTGCCAAGCAACCAGCAATTCAGGGTGCTAGCCAACACGGCTTCCCTGGAACAGATGTGGAGGGGGCTGGGATCCTGGGGGGTGTGGTTGGGGTGGGCTGGAGATGCTGCAGGAAGGTGGGAGGGAAGGGCGTTCAGGCTGGCACCCATGGGTTGTGCACGGGTGCAGAGTTCTCTTTAGGTGACTGGCACTGGAATAGTCCCATCAGTGTCTGCATGGGTCCCAGCTGGGGTGGGGTAAAGAGGACACCCCCTGGGGCGTGGGTGGGTGTGAGACACGATTGTAGCACCATCTGTGAGATCCTCCCATGGAGGATCTTTAAGGGGTCCATGAATCCCCTAGAAGTCCCAGCTGCTCTGCAGGCATTGGCAACAAACAAGGCTCCAGGAATGGAAGGGATGCCAATGGGAATGTTTCCACAGGCCGATGAAACACTAGCGATGTCCACTCATCTAAGTCCAGAAAATCGGAAGACGGCTACCTGGCCTATGGACTGGAAAAGACCCATACTCACGCCCATTCCAGAGAAAGGTGATCCAATGGAATGCAGAGCATATCGAACAATCTCCTTCATATCACAGCCAAGTAAAATTTTGCTGAAGATAATTTTAAAATGGAGAGCTGCCAAATTCAAGCCAGGTTCACCAGAGGGCCTAGAAAGAGAGATTTCCCCACTGATGTCAGATGGACCCTGGCTGAGAACAGAGAACACCAGGAAACGATTGACTTGTTGTGTTATTCCCGGTAGACTAGAGAAACAAATTCATAGAGACACATATGTATATAAGAGAGTTTTATATAAAGGGTAATTGTAAAATAAGAAAACATCCCAACCCAGTCCGGTCCAAGCCATAAGTCCAATATTAGCCCATAAGTCCAATACCATTCCATAAAGTCCTCTCCAGACTCATGAAACACATGCAATGATGCCAAGTGCAATCACAGGTCAGTGGGTAGAAAGTCTTTGAACCCAGTGGCTGTGTAAGCATCTCAGCATTGGCAGGGGTCTCCAGGTGGATCCTTCAGCTCCTGAGGTCTGGTTCCATCAGCTTCTCTCCACCTGTCTTGTCAGTAGAGCATCTCCTAGGGAGTAAGGTAGTGAGAGAGAAGTGTCTCCCACCTCCAAGGAAGAAATGCCGCATTCCCCAGAATTCTCAGGAGAAGGCCGTGCCCACACAGAGGCCTCATTGGCTATGATCTGATTGACAGGCTAGGCTCCACCCCTACACTCTTAATCCTCTCAAACGTGTGTTTTAGTGACTATGCAAAAGTATTGACTGTGTGGATTGTAACAAAGTATGGATTAGCCCTTTGAAGGGTGGGAATTCCACGTGACTTAACGATGCTCGTGTAGAGCCTGCCCATAGACCAAGAGACGGGCATTCAAACAGAACGAGGGGATACCACGTAGTTTAAACTCAGGAAGTGCATGCACCGGGCTTATATCCTTCCATACTTATTCCCTGTGTGTGCTGGGGGATGATCTGCGCATCTGGACTCTGTGGAGAAGAAGTTGGATTGGAGGAAGACTCATGCACAAGCAGAACTGTGTGGGCGACTCATGCTTGTTCGCTGAAAGGAACAGGACTTGAAGCCCTTGCTGGATACATCAAAGGAAAATTCTCACAAGCCCATAAGCAGCATCGTAGTAAGTGGAGAGAAGATAGAAGTTATTCAAGCGCTTCCTTTTAATTGGCTCTGCAAGCAAAGTCCAAGAAAGTAGCAGCCAGGAAATCAACTCACCTAGTGCATTGGGAAAATCTCTTATTGTCAGGTGCTGGCCGGTCAGCGCAGACTCATGGCAATCCTGTGTACAACCGAACAAAGCTCTGCCGGGTCCCAGGCCACCCTGACAATTGGTATCTTTCAGCTGATTGTTCCAGCCACTTCAGTCCACTTCGTTGAGGCCTTCTCTTGTGCTATCCCTCTGCGGCATTAAGCATGATGTACTGTTCCAGGACTGGCCTCTCCTAATAACATGTCCAAAGCAGGTAAGACAGATTCTCACAGTCCTTGTTTCTAAAGACCTTCTGGCTGTACGTCTTCCAAGACACATTCGTTTGTTCTTTGGGAAATTCATGGTACTTTCAATAATCATCGCCAGCTCCACAGTTCACACACATGGATTCTTCTTAGCTCTTCCTTATTTAATGTCCAACTTCCACATGCAGATACGGGGATTGAAAATATCCTGACTTGAGCTCCGCGGGGGAATGATGAGGCTTTCTAGTCCTGTGAAGGTTTGTAGGCTCGGAGACTCACAGGGGCAATTCCACCCTGCCCTACAGGGTTCCTATGAGTCAGTATTGACTTGAAGGTAGTGGAAATGATGTCCCAGAGGGATGCTTGGTAATGTTCTCTAACGTAAAATGAGAACGATGTCTCTAAGGTGACCCAGAGACTTATAGAAACCGTAAATGCATGAATGGATTTTGGGTTTGCACTTAATTCCAGGCCCAATATAAGAATAATTACCTAGTTCTTATGACATGGCCCTACTAGATGCTTTTCCTCCTGGAAGAGATCACGAAAGATATGGGTGCTACAACAAAGTGTGGTGAAGAAGCTAGGTGGTGCCCAACTGTAAAAAAGCAGAGTGTCTGAGATCTTAAAGGCTTATTTTCAAACAAGTGACGCGTCAGCTAAGTCCACATGGATGAAGCACACCAGCCTGTGTGATCCAATCAAATCTGAAATAGGGAATGGCATCAGCGCTTAAACTGTGAACACCTGGATTGCAGAAGGCTGGCAATGACAGTGGAAGCCCCGGATCCATTTTCAGGGTCCACACATGGATTAAATCTCTGGTGAATGCCCTCCAATCAATCATAGTGGAGGAATGTGAATAGCCCTGTTATCAGAGTATTGTAAAACTCAACTATGGCAGACATAGGTATAAATGTAATATCTTGTTGTTTGATCTTCTATGGGACCCATTTTAAAGCCAATTCAGTTAAAAAGGGAAAAAAAGTGCAGGGGAGATATTTGTGGATTAAGCCCTGGCGAATCCCCTCTGACCATAGGCCAGGGTTGTGAACAGACTTGCCATCATGCAGAATGCACTGGGAAGTATTGCTGAAGCGATCGGGTTAAAATCGAATGCCCTATCAATAGATCTCCTTTAGGATCCATTTCCATTTGTTCTAGTTTTTAATATGTTCAGCTTCCTTTTCCATTGAGGGTTTGATCTGTTTTACTTTGTTATTGTCGTTGGTGTTTGTTTGTTGAATGTTTTCCTGTCTGAAATCCAGGATAGGCAAATCTAGAGACTCGGTAACTGGATTCATAGTTCTTTGAGGCTATGGAAGGGGAGGTTGGGGGACAACGGGGAACTGATAATGATGAGTACAAGAATGCAGAAAATGCTCTACAATTGATTGTGGCAATGACCATACAACTCTTCTTGGTGTGGCTGAGTTATTGACTTGTATGATATGTGAATTATATGCCAATAAACTGTTTTTGCTGTGTGTGTTTTTTTTAAAGGAAATGTCCTGGCTTGGGTCAGGTACACCTTACCTCAAAGCAACATCCTTCGTCTTCAGCATGTTTAAGAGCTCTTGTGCAATGCATCCTTTGATTTCTGGATTTAAAAGGTCATTTAAAAAAACCAAACACCTTCCTTCAACCCAGAAACTCTGCTGCTCAGGATCTCTTTGAAATACTAACAAACAGATGTCCCTTTGAGGATGTAGGTGGGCCTGACCCATGTCCTGATATCTGAATTCACCTTATCAGCATGTGATACCTGGACCGTGGGTAAGGAAGAGGGAAGAATTGGTGCCTGTGAGTTACGGTGCTGGTGAAGAAGACTGCGCACACCGTGAGCTCCCAGAAGAACAGACACATCTGTGTTGGGAGAAGTACAGCCAGTATGCTCCTTGGTAGGAAGGATGCAGGACTTTGTCTCACAACCTTTGGACAGGCTATCAGGAGAGGCCTGTCCCTGGCCAAGGGCATCATGCATGGTAAAATAGATGGTCCTCAAAAGAGAGAGAGAGACCGTCAAAGAGATGGACTGACAAGCTGGCTGCAATGATGGGCTCAGACATGCGAATGCTTGTGAGGACAGTGCTGGACTGGGCAGGCAGGGTTCCATTCTGCTGACCAACCGGTCTCTGTGGGTTGGGCGGGTCTTGACAGAATCTACCAACAACAACAACAACAACAACAACAACATGGACCTCCTGGATTTCTGTGGAAATGCTTGCTGGCTTTTCATTGTTCTGGGAAGAGAGACCACGGATGTTGAGAGATTTCTTTCGGGATGTGACTGTGTCACATACACAAGTGAGAGATCACGTGGCCTTCGGTATCCATGGGTTCCGCATCCACAGATTCAACCAGCTGCAGAGGGAAAATATTCTGGGGAAAACAAAAGCAATTAAGTGGTCAAAGCATCCCTCAAAGGCTAAGAGGGAGCGCGAAATGCTATTTATATAACGTTCGCACCATGTTGGGTATTATAAGCAGTCTAGAGATGGTTTAAAGTATATGGGAGGAGGCACATAAATTATATGCAATTTCTGTGCCATGTTATGCAAGACACTTGAGCATCGGAGGATTAGGGTATCCACAGGCGAGGGGAGTGGGGCGCAGGGTGAAGGGGTGAGGCGTGGGCTCCTGGAGCATAACTCACAGATTCCGGGGGACGACTCTATATGACAATGTGTGTGTACAGTGTTGTCTAAGGAAACAAGCACCTGTGCACCCGCTGTCTAGACTTAGCAAGATGACACTGTCAACGTCTTAGAACCCCCATGGATGTCTCCCTCCTCCCTTCAGAGGGAATGATTGCCCTAATTTAAATATGCATATGACCTCATTGATTTCTTTAGCGTTTCCCCACTTATGGACATATTCCTAAAAGACAGGTTGTTTAGTTTTTCCTGGTTCTGAACTTTTTAGTGGACTCACACGGCAAATAGGAATCCCTCAGTACCACGGGGGACTCCTCACCAGAAGGTTGACTGTTTGAATTCACACAGAAGAAGGCCTGGCAGAAGGTCATAGCCCTTGAAACCTGGTGGAGGGAAGTTCGAGTCTGCTACACGCCTGGTCTGCAGGAAGTTCGAGTC
This sequence comes from Tenrec ecaudatus, assembly GCF_050624435.1. Taxonomy (NCBI): domain Eukaryota; kingdom Metazoa; phylum Chordata; class Mammalia; order Afrosoricida; family Tenrecidae; genus Tenrec; species Tenrec ecaudatus. The sequence goes on along the minus strand of NC_134533.1, from coordinate 25,308,649 downwards.
TGCTACACACCTGGTCTGCAGGAAGTTCGAGTCTGCTACATGCCTGGTCCGCAGGAATCGGAGTCCACTCAACAGGCTGTCAATATTCTTCTGACTGGCTTCTCCAGGGCCCCGTTATGTTTTTGAGATCTGTTCCTGCCACCGTGTGAAACTGCGGTTGGCTCCTTTCCCCTCTTCTATAAAATTGCATTACATAACTCAACTGCAGATCGCTGCTTCCCAGACGTTTGGGCCGTTTCCAGGTTTTTATTTTTCACGAGCAAGCTCTGTGGACTTTCTCTGAGTTTCGCCCTGGCAGATACCCGGGAGTGGAATTGTTGGGTCAGAGGCATGTGCGATGCCAGGGCGCTTAGCAGAGTGTTATGTTTTTAGCAATTTATATTCCCCTCCCCAGTGGGCGGGCATTCCAGTTCCTCCGCGTCCCCACCAGAGTTGATATTGTTACACTTCTTTATTTTTGCTGACCTGGTTTGTGTGTGTAGATTGGTGGGCTCCTTTCATTGTCACCTCTCCGATGATGAGTGAGATTGAAGACCTTTTCATTATGTTGATCAGCCATTAAGGTTTCTTCTTTCTAGACTCTCGTCTAAATCTAGCACCCATTTTCCAACTGGGTTGCATGTTTTCTTAGCTAGTAATTAACATATTCTGCAAGTTGATCCTTTGTGGGTCTTGGATCTTCTCATAGCATGACTCTTCTTTTGGTTTGTCTTCATCATGTTTTCAAAGGGTGCATGACCAGGAGTGGTTGAGGACCAGTCACATTGAAAGGGTCCATGACTAGGAGTGGTTGAGGACCTTTCATATATATTAAAAGGGTCCATGACCAGGACCCATTCATATGAAATGTTCTAGAAGCTGGAGGTCTGTGAACCAGAAACCCCAACGTTTGTTAAGTTCAACAGCACTACAGAAAAATGAGTTAGAAATTGAGAAGTTGTGTCACATGAGAAACTGAGAGGCTCAGCTCCTTCTGGACTCTCAGACCATCCAGGTCCATCACTCCTGGCCAGGGGGTGTGGGTGGCTGCCAGCTGGAGACAAGGCCCTGCTCCTGGTCACCCCACCCTAGTTTCCCCCCAGACATCCCTGCTTCTCATCCTTGGGCGGCTTCCTTCCACCTGCCAGCTTTCATTGTGTGCCTCACCTGCTGGGTACCTGTCCGCATTTGCCTTTTGCACCCATATCCGCCATCATGCTGTGGAGAGCTGAGTCTGCTCCTGGGGTTGGTATCAGTTCTGCCATTATGAGCACACATCTGGGAGCCCTGAGTCTTGAACACAAGGGGCTTTTAGCTTATCTCCTAAGCAAGTTTGGATTAGGACTGGTGAGGCCATGGCCCCTTGAAGAGGAGCATCCCGGTGGGGAAGGGCTGAGCAAGAAGGCACCCTGAATCCGGTGTGGGAGTCCCTTCAAGCCCTCCCGCTGCACCCGTAGCTATTTGGAGATGCTGTTGTTTGCTTGGTTGGGAGGCTGGACTTGGTGTTACTGCTGCTTGTTGCACTGAGTTGGCTCCAACTTGTGACCTTGCAGGTAACAGAGCACGACCTTGCCTGCTCCTGTGCCATCTCTATGATCCTTGGGATGTTTAAGGTGACCAGACATCCCGCTTTTGGCAGACAGTCCCGATTTTTAACAATTTGTCCTGCGTCCTGCGGTGTTTTCAAAAAGTCCCGATTTTTGGAAAGAATGCACGACAAGCTAGGGTATACGGTTTTCGGCTGCCATGTGGCTATTTCACCAGGATCTGAGTTTTATCAATGGGGTCCCGCTGGTGTCCCGCTTTACCAATGTTGAAATCTGGTCACCTTCAGCCCATTGTGCGGCTACTGAGCAGGGCCTTTCCACCCAGGGCCCTCGTGGCCCAACACGACCCGGGACCCTGTTCTGTTGTGGTCCATGGTACTTTCCTCAGCTAAGTGTCTGAATTGGTAACCAAGAAGTCAGACCGCGTGGCCCCCAGATCATCTTCAGAAGGAGCCCAGGCCCTTGCCCTTCAGAAGGAGAGGAGAGCACTCTAGCAGGAGCCAGTTGGCTTCCTGCCTACTTTCAGAAACATTTATGGCCTTGGAGACCCTGCGGGGCAGTTCCACCACGGCCTACGGGGTTGCTATGAGTCAGAAGTGACTTGATAGCACCGGGGTTTGGTTTGGGACCATGCCTCTTACTGGGGGGCCATTGCCTGCCCCACAGCCACTGTCCCTCCATCAACAGTGATCTGCTCTTTGCCACGAGGGGAGCCCCAGTGGTGTCGTGGGTGCACCAAGAGATCAGCTGTTTGAAAGCGCCTGGCTGTTCTATTCCCATAATGAGTTTCAGTCTTGGAAACCCACAAGGGCAGTTCTATTCTGCCCTGTGATGCCGCTGGGCAGAGCTGGCAGAGAAAGGCAAATTGGGCAGGAAGGCCTGGCAGTCGACTGGTAAAAATCAGTCCATGGGACCCGTGCGGATCACATTGTAGTTGGCGTCACTGTGAATCGAGAGCTGCTTTGCCGGTGCCAGCCCTGTGCATGGCAGAAATGCACGGGGAGTGCTCGCGCCAAGGCAGCCCTAGAACGCATGCCCCGTGTCGTTTATCACTCTCCTAGCTGGCGGTGTAGTAGGTGACACGTTAAGCTGCTCACCACAAGGCCAGTGGTTCGAACCCACCAGACGCTCTCTGGGAGGAAAATGAAGCTTTCTATTCCAGTAAAGATGGGGTGTCTCAGAACCTCCCCACCCTCCCAAAAAGCATTTTTAATCTGATCTGTGAGTCACTGTGAGTTGAAATCTATACCATGGCAGCGGGTTTGGGTGCAGTGTTGTACAAAAAGCATGATTTTCCCTGAGTTCAAATCCTGGTTCCTCAGTTGGTTTGTGACCTTAGGCATCTCTCTGTGCCTGATTGAATCTTGCAGTCCTCAACTGGGTCCTCACTTGGATGGTGACTGTCAGATTTGTTGACATACAAGCGAGGAAGCCACATGGACCCCGAGCCCATGCTCTGCTGCCCTTACCTTGAGCTCCCTAATACTTTTTGAACAAAGGACCTTCAATTTTCATGTAGTGCTGGGTCCCACAAATGATGTGGCCAGTCCTGGGTGGTCAGAAGGGCCACCCAAACCCCTTAAGCCATGCTTCTGGGGAACCCCTGAAACCCGCTTTGCCCTCTGGGGCTCTCGCCTGGCATTTGTTCCGCTCCATGATGCCGTAGTTCAGGTATTCCCGATGGCCCCTCAGGGTGCTCTCCTCTCCCCAGTGAGATCAGCTCCCAGAGGACGCCCCGGCCTCTCTCTCTCCAGATACTTCCTCCAGGCTTCCCCCTCAGGGTCCCAGCTCCAATTACCATCTAATGCAGCGGTACTCAACCTGTGGGTTGTGACCCCTGGGGGGGGCCAATGACCCTTGCACAGGGGTCGCCCGATTCATCACAGTAGCAAAATGACAGTGATGAAGTAGCAACGAAATAATTTTGTGGTTTGGGGGTCACCACCACATGAGGAACTGTAAGAAAGGGTCGCGGCATGAGTAAGGTGGAGAACCACTGCTCTAATGGCTTCTGAGTCATGTATGTCAGAGGGGTACATCTTTCTCCTCCTGCTCCTTTTGATTATTTTATTGTTATTATTAATTGTGAGTTAAGACATATGTCATATCATTCCATAGTTCAATCATATCAAGCAGAATTATACAATTACTACCCCATTAGTTCCCAGACATACTTTTCCTTCCTGGACTCCTTGATATCCTCTTCCTTTTACGCCCCTTCCCCACTACCCATTGCACCCCAAACTCTTATTCTACCTGCTGTCCCTATAGTTCATCCATCCTGACTTTCAGATACTGAAACACAGAAAACCATAGAACACAACTTCAAGAGGGTGACCCCAATGACATAACACCTCTGAGATGCACCTTAAAAATATGAATAAACAAAACAATACAAACCAAAATTACAGAAAATGCTGTAGACCCGATCAGGTCCAGGCGGAATCAACTGACAAAGTTTTAACTGTTCAAGTCAGATTCATGCCTTTGATCGTGTAGACTCATCTCTCCAGTGCACTCTGTATAGTAACCCCCCCCCCCCCCCGCCCACCCTTTCGTCCCATCCCTCACTTGCGGACAGAGGGAGTTCACCGCAGGCTAGTTTCCTATGTAGTTCCCACAAATGAACCTTGGGCTCCCATGTGAGCCATAGCCTTCTGCAAAACCAGATCCTCACAGTGTCGGCTCTGATCCTAGTCCTGGCTTTGGCTTTGGAGTGTATGCTCTACAATCCTTCGATGACCGATGACGGTGTGCTTTAACTGACATCTCACTTAGATGGCTGTTTGTTTGGAGCCAAGCCTTTAAGACCCCAGATGCTATTCTATCTGATAGCTGGGCACCATCTAGATTCTCCACCACACTTTACTATAGCACCCATTCTTTTGATTGTTTTAAGGCGTGCATACATTATTCATGTCATAGTTTTGTCTATGGTTGGGCTGAAAATTGAGCCCGAGGGGCGAGTTTAGTTCCAGGCCTGAAGAATGACTCCGGGTCTTAGTCTCAGAGGCCCCACTAGATGTGACTGGAGCAGCCAGCTTGGTCTTTCTTTGTAAAAGATTGTGACTTGTGCCCCACGTGTTTCTCCTGGTCTATTCAGAACACTGAGGTGTGCCAGGCCCAAGCCATCGTAGCTTTAGTTGCCTCCCATGCACGTGAAAGTTGGACACTGAATGAGAAAGACTGAAGAACAATGGATGCTGCTTTGGCACGATGGTGCTGGGGAAGACGATGGGAAGCACCCTGCACCGACAGAGGACAAACGGACCTGTCCTGGAGAAGCACAGCGAGAACGCTCCTGAGAAGTAAGAATGCTGAGACTCCATGTCATGTACTTTGGACATGGCACCAGAAGCAACCAGTCCCTAGAAAATGGCCTCCTCCTTGGTAAAGCAGAAGGCAGCAAAAAGGAAGACCCTCCGTGAGATGGACTGGCCCAGCGGCGGTGATTGTGAGGCTGGCACCAGACCGGGCAGCCATTTGCTGTGTTGGGCAGAGTCACGACGGGCAGTCGCCAGGCACCGTCGAGTTCTCCTCTCAAGGTTGGAGCCTGAGGTTCCTGTGGTCTGCGACCACTGGACTGACTGTTTCCATGGGTCTCTTTTGCTCCAGATGGAGTAGGAGGACTTGTTGTCCCTTAGCCTGCAGGGTTCTCAGTGGCCAATTGTCATGAGGCTATTTCCCGGGTTCCTTCTGAGAGACCACAGCGCAGACTAGAACCTTCAGCCTTTGGTTAGCAGCTGAGCTCATTAACCCAAGGAGGCCCAGACATGCTTTGTTGGGGATCTCTGATCTGATCCTCAGAATCAGGGGCATCTTCCTGACATCCCTCCACACACCCCCACCCCCCGCAGTGGCTGAATCCTCTCTGGGTTGGAACTGGTTGCTGTAGGCCCCATAGAGGGACTGACTCCCCAGGGTAACACCACACAGAGCCTCTTTCAGTTGATCTGGGTTTGGGGGTCTGACCTCCGTGCGGGCTGATTTGCGGCTGTGCAGCTGACCCTATATGTTCTGAATAAGAGGTGGTTTCGTGGGGTGGGGTCTATTTTAGCATCAACACCCTACAACAGCCACCGCGGTCCTGCTTTTTACATTGGGTTTTTGGTACACAGAGGCAAAGAGCCATGGGCTCCAGGTGGGGCTTGAGGGGGGGGGGAGGAGAAGAGGAGGGAGCTCATGAGAGCAGATGGAAATCCTCCCTGGTGACATCTCACCGGAGCTCAGAGCGTGTCGGCGTGGTCACTGGTTAGTCTCTAGACTGGAATTCATTCTCTATTGTAAATTAATTTTAAATGGTGATGATTAACTGCTTATTAGTTCATGTGGCCTCCTGATTCAAACGCCAAAGGCTAGAGAGCTAAAAGTCTCCCTCCTACCTTTCTCCTTCCTGGAGACAAGTAAAGTATCTGTTTCTCATGTGTCTTCCCAGGGGTTGTTTATTTATATTCAAGACTTCTCTCTCATATATATATATTTATATATATGAATTTGTTCTTGTATGTTTCTATTCATTTATTTCTCTCATTTTAATGTGAAAGGTTGCCTGCAGTGCCCACTGTTCTCAACCTTGTTTTTCTCATTTAACGATATGTCTTGGAGACAGTCTCTTATCAATCCATAAGGCGTTCGCTCTGTTACAGCCACTCAGGATTCTGTGTCAGAGGCCCAACAATTTGTGCAGCCAGGCCCCTGTTGATGGATGTGCTGGCTGCCTCCATTCCTAGAGGCGTGTGCCTCCGACACATTCTGTCCTCTCACACCAGTGAGGGCAGCACTGGTTTAGAGGGGCAAACGGTGTTACCCACCTGCACCTCTACCCAGCCATTCAGCTTTCCCTATGCACCATCTGCTGCAGCTTCCACCGATTTCCAGGCATTTCTAGAGGACTGACAACCTCTTCTCTTCCTCATTCCTCTCTTGAGTCCTTCCTCCAACTCTTCCAGAAGCTGTCGACTCCTCCATCTCCCTCAACTCTCCTATCCAGTCCATTCCTTTTACCTCCACACCACACCACAGTCCACCCCTCTCCTTCCCTACCACCCCGCCTGAGTCCAAGGCTCCTGTGTGTTGGCCTTAGACCATCGCCATGACCTTCTCGTAGCTCTCCTGCCATGGGAACCACACTACGTCACGGAGGGGTCCTGAGTGACTGCCTAGCACACTGGAGATAAAATCCCCAACCTTCAGACCCCACTTCCCCCAGCGCCATCTCCTGCCCACTCTCCCCTACCTCATTATCTTCCAACTGACAATCTGCATGTCCTGTGGCTTCTGCCTGTAGCACCACCCCCGCTGTCCTAGGTTGGGATCTCTAGAGAAGCAAAACCAATGAAGCTCATTTACATATGCACATCCATATACCAAGAAAACGGCTCTTGCGGTTATAGAGGCTGGCAAGTTCCAAATCCACGGACCAGGGGTCAGACTCTAGGTTTCTCCTGACTTGTGTCATTTCAGGGACCGATGAACCCAAGATTGGCAGGACAGATGGTAGACTGCTGGCTGCAGGGAAGACTCCATCCAAGGATGGCAGGTAAGGTGGAAGTCAGTTGACTCGCGGGCTGCAGAGGCTAATGACTCAGAGGATCCGCAGGCACGGTGGCAGGTCGCTGGCTCAAATCGGGGAACTGGAGGTCAAATAATAAGACGTGGAATCCAGACCCAGCCCAAAGCAAGGAAGCTTAGCCAGAAAGTCCATCTATGAAGGGGACTTCAACAAGTTTGTGGGAAAAACCCATCCTCTCAATTACATTTTTTAAGCTTCTCTATGTTGTAAATAGGTTCAACTCCCAAAGAAATTCCTTTTTCAATTGATTGGCTGCTCATAGCAGGTCTCATTATGGAGGGGATTATATTATGTCAATATAATATATGACAACTACATCATAACTGCCAAGTCACTGAGAATCCCGGCCCGGCCAAGTTGGTGTGCAATCTTCGCCATTGTGCCTCCTCGCCTTTACCTCCCTCCCTCTCACTCCATGGTCGTCGTAGCTGACAAGGCGCTTTTTTGGAGAGGTCTGCCTGGACCGCCCATCTGAAACCAGTCACCTTCCAGGATGCTCACCAGGCCTTGTCCATTTGCTCCCATCATCCATCACCACGTGCTGTTATGTATTCACGTGTCTGTTTATCCGATGTCTCCTTTGTTCCCTAGATTGTAAAGTCCCTGAGGGCAGATACGTATATCTTACACTCCATACTGACTCTCTTCCTTAGTATGCAGCCTGAGGGTTGTGACCAAGACCGCAGACATTTATTGAGTCAGCCATGTTTGAGTATAATCCACGTCATGATACATTGATCACTGTAATGTGTTCCTGTTTCCAAGGGCCCAGACGAGGGTGTGGAATTTAATGACTACCTCACTCCTGCTCAGAGCTGAATGGATCCCTCCATCACATAAGATTCATAAGAAGCGGTCAGTCGGAAAGTAGATGTCAAGATAGTGAGTGTTATATAATTCTTCTTTTACGGACTCATGCTGTTTTCGACACTCAGTGCTTTATGGCTTTGTGGAGCCTGTCATGTGTCTTAAGAGTTATAGCCCACCTGCATTTAATGTGTGATTGATTCTGCTAGAAGAAATTAGTATAAACATCACTTGGAAACTGAGCATCCACTAACCAGCTTTTGCTGCTGTGGGGCCCTTGTTGGCTGGCCGCCGAATGCAGCAATTTTTCTTTCTCTGTTCCACTTGGAGTGGCTATTCATCAGGCTTATCTCTCCAAAAGCATGGGCCCAATAGGTGGGGTAACAGCCCCGATCAATGTCCATCAAAGACATGAATGCTTTCAAGTACCTTCTCTGTGCTAGGTCCTGTGCTCGGTGCTGGGCACTCAGAGCTCTAGGCAACCCCTTGGAGTGCCCAGACAGGAAAGGGCAGGATGGACTGTACCCTCATGAGGAAGAGTCAACTGCATATCAGAGAAGGCTAGGAGGACGTGGGGCATTTCACCAGGGTGGGAAATGGAAAGAGTATTCCAGGCAGAGGATACACAGCACAGGCAAAGGGCTGTGCATGGGAAAGCTCATGGAGTGTTCAGGAGAGAGGGCAGAGGCTCAGTGGGGCTGCAACACGAGCTATGTGGAGAGATGGGATGGGCTGAGCTGGAAATTTTCTCTCAGGCCCTGCTGCCATCATATGGGTATTTGTGCTGTTTTCTATTTCTTTGTGTCCCCGGTTCTTTCCTGGTACCGCTGGAAGGTCATCTCAAACAGCACTAGCTTTAAACAGATCCTACATGGGGGGGAAACAAAGGCTCCTAGATTAAAAAAAAATCACTTGCCTTATAGCTTTTTATTCTCCTCATCACACTTGCTGACAGTCCCTTGAATTTGTAAGGATACATTAAGCTGCTGTAACAAAGAGACCCCCTGCGTAAGTCTGGGTAGACTACAGAAACAAATTCATAGACACTCCTATGTGTATAGGAAACGGTTTTATATAGAAGAGGAATTGTACATTAAGAAAACATTCTTGCCCAGTCCAGATCATGTCCATAAGTCCAACATTAGTCCATGTGTCCAATACTAGTCCATAAATTCCCTTTCAGGCTCACGCAGCCATGCAATAATGCAGAATGCAGCAAGATCCCAGGCCAGTGTGTGGAAAGTCTTGTGGATCCAGTGGACGCGGAAGCAACTCAGCACTGACAGGGATCTCCACGTGGCTCCTCAATTCCAGAGCTCTGGATGCATCAGCATAGCTCCATCAGGCTCATCGTCACTACTGTCTAGCAGGGAATGAGCCTGTGTCCAGCCTCCAGAGAGCTATTTATCTCCTTAGCACCTCCTAATGAGGTCATCAAGCTGCGACCTGATTGACAGACTAGACTCCACCCCTTCACTCTTGAGTCTCAAATTGGCAGCAGATGATGTAACTACCACACACACACCCCACTCCTACATCCAGTACCTTAAAGAGCAAAGATATGCATTCCTCCTTCCTGTGGCCGCTCCATTGGGTGGGTCTGCCTCACACGGTCAGTCGGAGACCCAGGTTCATTTGATCTACCTTCTCATCCATTCCCTGGGGTGTTGTAATTACCCGCATGGGTGAAGCCGGGTGTCTGAGTGGTTGTACACCGGGGCAGTGGGAAGAGAGCATGGAGGAGGCGGGCCCATGATTTTTAAGGTTCTGACTCGACCGCATATCACGTTTGCTCACTCGCCATTGGCAACGCCTTGACTTTGCTGCAAGGGAGGCTGGGAAGTGCAGTGTAGCAGGGAAGATTGGTGCCCACCTACAATTCTATACTTGGGACAAAGGGGAGACGGTTAGCAGGCTCTGCTATGCCCTTGCCAACGAAGCTGCTCGAGCAATCTCCAGTTGGTCACATTGGAGGAGCAAGCGGCTGGGCGCTTGACTGATAGGTGACACTTCCTCCCCCCTCCCCCGCCCCCCCCCCCCCAGCCTTTCATCACCTGAGAAGTGGAGCGGTGGACTCTGTCTCCTGCCTGCAGCCGCCAGGGAGAAGCCCTAGGGGTTCCTCTACTGCAGCCAGTCACTCTCTCTGGTGATGTGCTGTGTGGCCAGGCCCCCCTTCCAAGCCTCTTTCTGAGTGGTGTGACTCTGAGCTACACCGGAGCCTGGACCCCGCTGCCAAGTGAAGAACCTTGCTCAGTCAATAGAAACTGGCGTCCACATCGTAGAGGAGTCCTGAAAAGTAAGAGCACAGTTGTTGTTGTTGTTGTTGTTGTTGTTGTTTTTAAGAGGCGCCTTTTAAGACACAGCAACAGCGTTTCATTGTAAATCATCATCTAGTCGCCATCTCATGCTTCAAAGACTCTACCTGCAATACTGCATTAACCCAGTAGGGGTCACTCTATGCACCGCAGAGTGATGAAACTGCATGCCAACATTCTGTCATATCCATCCTAAGTGCTTTCATAACAATGCATAAAAAAGCCCGCACGAATGTCAAAATTAACAATCTAAAAAACTGAGTGTGGTTCGGACTCATTGCAACCCTGACAAATTTCCTCCGAGGGTCTTCGCGAGGGCACGTCTTCACGAGAGCAGTTCTCATCCGACCATGGACCTTTTGGGTAGCAGCTCTATCGCGGGGGCTCCTAAAATTGATTACAGCTATTGAGTCTTTATAGGAACCCTGGTGGTGTGGTGGTTAGATGCAATCCACATGGTCGGTAGTTCGAAACCACGCAGGAGAAACTCGGAGCTATCGACTCCTGTAAGCAGTTATAGTCTCTTGGAACTCCCCAGAGGGTTGCGATGAGTCAGCATCGACTCGGTGGCCGTGAGGGACAGGGTATTGACCATGTCCATGACGTAGCACCTACAATCTCTCACTTCATTACGACAACCCCAAGTGTGTCAGCCTATTGCAAGCTCCCTCTTCAGGCCAGGACGGAAGGTTGGCCAGGCCAGGTAACTTGATCGAGGCCACACAGCAGCGAAGAGGAGCAAAGTGAGGCTCTCCAGTCCAGAGCCTCATTCACCACGAAATGCTTTCCCTACTCCCAGGGATGCCTGGGTGGTGCCAGTAGTTAACACACCCTATCGCTCACTGACTGGCTAGATACGTGAACCCACCCAGATGCACCTCAGAAGAAAGGCCGGCAGTCGACTTCGGGTCTACCTTGAAAAATAGCCCTGAGAAAGGCCATGGGCACAATTTACTCACAGTTCTACCCTCACACAGAGTGGTCAGGAGTGAGAATCAACCCCACAACAACCGGGCTGGTTACCGAATACCTACCAGGCAATACACCAAACCAAAAGCAAACTCAGAGCCACATTCCGATCCACAGTGACCATAAAGGAGAGGGTAGAACTGCCCCTGTGGGTTCTGAAACCATCACTCTTTACAGGAGTAGAAAGCCCCCACCTTTCTCTAGTGGAGTCTGCTGGTTTAAAACTGTTGGCCTTGCAGTGAATCACGACGTCACCAGGGCTCCCAGCTGCCCTGGTTCATGTCTAGTCCCACTGCAGTTGAGGACAGGGAGGCAGAGGAGTCCCAGGCCACACAGAAGAGACGTCATTCGTGTTAGCCTTCTGTTTCTACAGAGCAGGGGGCCAGCCCTGCCTTTTTGGGGATTCCTGTCCCAAGGACCTAGAAGACACCCCCTTTTGCTGGGCACCATGGGCCACCCTCCTCTCTGAGAACAGCCTCCCCGAAGCCTTGCTGCCCCTCAGACAAGCTGTGAGAGAGACTCCCTGGCCCCACCTTGCTGCCTGTTCCTCTCTGTTCTACCAGTGGGTCCACGGCCCAGTCCAGGCCCTCGCTCCCTGCCCCCACCTTCCTTCTTCCACTCCATCTGCCTCAAGGAGCCCTGGGTCTCTCTAAAATGTTAGCAAATCGGCTAATGCGCCTTCTGCCTGGAAGCCTTTCATGTTCCCATTACCTACAGAGCAAAGCTGCCACTGGCACCTGAGGCCCAGCATGAACCGGTTTGGTCTTTTTCCCAGGTTTTGGCCATTACCCCTTCTGTGTGACACCTTTCCCCTCCCTCCCCCCGCCAGCCCAGAGGCTGCTCCTCCAGCTGCTTATAAGCGAAAAAGGAGGGGCAGCGAGCAGGTCTGTGGGCAAGTACATCAGGGACATTCTGTGCCATGTCTAAACTTTCTTGGGAACCCTGGTGGCCCAGTGGTTACATGCTGGGTTGCTAACCTAGAGGTAAGCAGTTTGAAACCACCAGCTGCCCCGCTGGAGGAAAATGAGGCTTTCTACTGCTGTGGAGTGATGGCCGTGAGTTTCTATTTCACCCTGCAGGGTCACTGTGAGTCAGCACCCACTCGATTGGCAGTGAGTTTGCATTTTTCTTAGACATTGACGATGCATATTAGCAAACCAACAAGAAGAAGAAAAACCCAAGCCAGTGGCTATGAAGTTATTTCTGGCTTTTTGAGACCCTGGGAGGGCAGAGTAGCGCTACCCCCAGAGGGTTTACTCAGAATGTTCATCTTCATGGGAGCAGCTGGTGAACTAGGATCACCAAGCTTGCCCTTGGCCCCTGAACACCTAAGGACTGTGCCTCCGGAGTCCTTGCGTTTGAATAGAAACCCACGGTCATGGGACGTAGCGAGGCACATGTCGGGCTGCTGCCTGCGAGGGGAGTGATCTGTCGAACCTCCAAGCTGCTCCGTTGGAGAACGATGAGACCCCAGCCTCCTTCGAGTGGCACAGGGGCGATCTAAGTCGCTGTCAGCAGGACCCCACTAGACGTCAGTGAGTAGCAATGAGCTATCGACACCCCCCTGTCCTGGCTCACTACATTCTCTGAACCAGCAAAGGAGAGGGGAAATGAGACAGGCTATGAGACTCCGCCCTCCAGCCCTGCCCTGCCCCCGGTTCCCACGGCAACCACAGAGGTGGTCTGCTCCAAGCCCTCTAGTCATCCTGCTCTGGCCAGCTCTCTAGCCCTCATGGGCCACCCCAGTCTTTCCTGGCAGTTTAGTATCCAGCAGCCCAGACTCCATTTGCCCCCTCCGACAGGCTCTGCTTGTCCACTTCTGGGTGTCCCCTGAGACACATGTCATCTGTCATCTGCAGAAGGGCAGAGACGTGCAGGTCCAGACGAGGTAGCCATCCCAGGTCACAGGTGGGCCTCTGCTCTCCTGAGACAGGAAGCTGCGGAATGCAAGCCCAGTTGCAGAAAGAGAGTGGCTAGGGTCACAAGCTGTGTCAGATCCGATCAGAGGACGGGAGAGAGGGGGACGGGGGGTTGGGGAGCCAGGAAGGCAGGGGTAGAACTCATGGGCCTCGGGGAACCCTGGTCTGCCTAGCTACAGATTGACAGGGGGTCTGCTGCTAACCGAACGTTCGGCTGTTCAAATCCCCCAGAGGCACTTGGCAGGATGATCTTTCATTTCTGAAAAGCAGCAGCCACTGCCAGGTCTCAGGAGGCCGGTTCTACTGTGACACACTTGGGGGTCTCCAGGGGTCAGAAGACGGGGTGTCCCGCCTATCAGGGGTGCCCCTGCTCAGCTTCAGCCCCTGATGCCCGGGAGGAACCAGCACCCAGAAATACCAGCTCTCTTGGTGGGCACGTGAGCCTCCTGAGTTTTGAACAATTGGCTCCCAAGACTGTTCACTTTCGGGGAGGGCAGTCCTGCTGGGCTGTTCATCTGATCTGTCCGTAGGCCAGCAGCTCGACCTCAGGGGCCAGGTTAGTGCCCATCCCCAGCTGCCAGGACAGGTGGAGGCTTAGTGGGACCTGAAAGTCATCCATCATGTGGTAACAGGTGTCTTGGAGGATGGGTGGAGGCCACCGACCAGGCATGGCTTCAGTTAGCACTTAGGAGAATGTCGTCCTAGGAGAACGTCCGAGGGAGGGCAGCTTGCTGACATGGGAGCCGCAGGAGCTGCTGGTGGGTAGCGGGGCTGCAGTTTCACAGCGGTGTGTGTGTGTGTTTGTGTGTGTTTGTGTGTTTGTGTGTGTGTGTGTGTGTGTGTGTTGGGGGTGGTGCTCAGATTGGAGCCAACAGATGAAGTGCTATTCTGTATTTGTGACGGAACAGAGTCATGGATCCAAGCTCGGCTCAGGTGTTCACATTGAAGACGTGCCACGAGTCACCCCACCTCAGAGGACACCACCCTCCGTCCCCAGGGTCAACCCTCCCCTCTCTCAGAGCCCACTTATAGGCCTGGAAACAGGCAATAGGGGCTCCCTCAGCCAAGTTGTAGCAGAGGCTACCCAAGCCCCAGCCCTGGCCCCCACACTCAGCCCCCACCTTGCCTGACCACTGGTCCCCTGGCCACAGCCACACCCACCAGAGTCACGTTCCCTGCACCAGGAGCCAGCAAAGGAGGGTCCAGACAGGCCTGCTGCTATTACAAATGACCTGTCACCAGGCTGTGTGGGTTGCTGGAAGGTGGTGGCCCGAGGCTGCCAGGCTGTCATTTGTCTCCTCCCCTCCTGGTGACACTGTCCCAGCGGGGCCTGACTCACCTCGGCTGCTCCCAGACAGTGAAGCTTAGAGGCTGAGCGATGGATCCCCTCACCCTGGCACCCCCAGCTCTGTCAGAGAGAGAAAGAGAAAGGACCTTGGCCGTGAAATTGCACTGGGGGGCGGGAAGGGCGGGCGAGGGGGCAGTCCTGGCCCTGACACCCACTAGCTGAGCGAGTTGCGCTTACCCTCTCTGTGCCTCAGGGCAGAGCCCTGTACAATGTGGGCAGGACTGTGGCCCTGCCCGACACAGGCAGGCACAGAGCAGGCTCAGCCCTGCTCTCTCCTGTCCTTCCTGGCTGCCTGGGAGATGAGGAAGGAGGAAGGAGGACACCATGGGGAAGATTCTGGTCCTTTCCATCTGTCAGTCTGTCTTCTCGTCGTCCTCCTTGTTCCACCCCGTCACCCCCACCCCAGCAACAGAATCTCTTAAAATGGGACACAGGTAGAGTCAGCTCCGTGGCTGAAAGGTAGACTCTGGAATCCCGCTCCTTCAGCTGGCCCCTCCCAGGCCCTCCTCCTCGTCGCCCCTCCCCCACCCTCTCCCCCCTTCTCAGCCCCCAAAGCTGGAGTCAACCCAAGGTTCAGTTCCAACCTGCCAAGAGCCAGCTTCCATCTGATGGCTGTCAGCCCTGCCTGCTGAGGGGCATCCGGCACGTTTTGTGCCCCGAGCCTCAGTTTACTCCTCTTGAAAGCAGGAGTCTGACATGGTTGTTAAGAGGGTGGCCTGACATGAGATTCTTCAGGCTCCGAGACCGGGGCTCTTTGGTTCTTGTTCTTTATTCCAATATACCATCATCAACAGACCTGCGTCCTCCTCTGGATGGGGAGGGAGGGGCTCTGCTTCCCTCCACCCCCACCCCTGCCACTCTCCCCTGCAGGCCAGTCTCTCGGCCCCCAGGATGACACTGTGTGCATGGATTTCCTCGCCCACGCCCCACCCCCTCTCAGCAGGAACCTGCTGTGTGTCTGAGAGAGAAAGATGAGCCAGCAGATGTTAAAGAAGTGCTCTATCTAACACGTTCAGCCCTTTGGGGTATTTGATCTGCGGCTTAACAAGCTCGACCATTTTTCTCAGGAGTCAAAGAGAGACGCAGACGGAGAAAGAAGGCTGGGGACAAAGAATGAGCGAGGCAGTCCCAGCGAAGAAGCTGGAGACTCAAAGGAAGGCGGGGAGAAAACCCAAGAGGGAGAGAGGCTTCAGCAGGGCCCCGCCCGCCCCCGCCCATCCCCCCCTTCCCTCTGGGTCACCCCACCTCTTCCAGCCTCTGAGTGATGGGGCCTCCTGCCCAGGGTGACAGGGCGGCTGCTTACAGTGCAGGGCCCTCTGACAGGGAGGTGGCTCTACTCAGAAAGCGATGCATAGCCTTGTGGCCTGGAGGGTTGGCTGACAGGGGACAAGTGGCCAGCGGGTGGGAGGCCTAGACCCCTGCCTTCCTCCTTTGCTGCAGGCTGAGGTGTCAGAGAGCCAGGGGGCAGCTGGCTCTGAGCACACACTCGCCTTTGATTTCTCTCGCTCCCCTCCCTCTCCCACCCTGATCCCCCATCTCCCATTGATTTCCTATTTGAGAATGCTTCCCGCCTGGAGCTGGGATCCCAGCCTCCTCGGGAACCAGCGCCAGCGACTTTGAGCCTGAGTCAGAGACCAGCGCCGGCTTTTTGTTAAAGGAGAAAGGAGAGGCTTCCGGTTTTAACAGCAAAGCACCTCTCACAGGCCATGAGCTCCGAGAGGCGCTGAAGGGCTCAGAGCACGGTGTTGAGCATGCGGACACACACACACACTGCCACATGCACACATGCACACATATGCCACACACATACACACGTACACACACCACACATGCACACCCCACATACACACATATACACACACACACACCACATACCACACATACACATATGCCACACACATACACTCACCACATACATATACCACATGTACACACGTAAACGTACCACACACATACATACACACATACATACACCACATATACATGCACATACATGCACCACACATACACACATATGCCACACACACTCACCACATACATACACACACCACATATACATGCACATACACAAATGCACACATACACATGTACACACACCACACATACACACATATACATACACACACACCACATAAACGCACATACACACATGCATACCACATACACACATACACAAATGTACACACATACACACATGCACACACAAACACACACATGTACATGCACTACATATAGTACATGCTAACCATATATACACATACTACATGCACACATATACACATACACACACTTGCCACATACCAGAGTTACCCACACACCACGTACACACATACACACACCACACACACACACCACATATACACACACCACATACACACATATACATACACATACACACATATACACATACCACATGCACACACATGCACAAACACATATACACATATACATGCACCATATATAGCACACACCACATACACATATACCATACATACACATACTACACACATATACATACATACATACATATACACAACACAAGTACACACCTCATACCGACATACACACACATGCACACACACCACATACACACACTAGCGCACCTCCAATGCCTTCTCCCCTGTCTCGGAAGAGTCAAACCTGCCCCCCCCTTGGCTAAATGTGTGTGGGTCGCTATTTCCCACCCCGACCGAGTGCTGTGGTGAGGAGCCCCGTGGATCTCACTCCGGGCCTGGGCATCCGTAATGAATGGGCTCCCTGGAGCAGTCGGGGGTGGTGCTGGGACCTTCTCTCTCTGGTCTCTGGGCAGAACGGGGAGCAGAGCCAGCCAGGCCTCCGCTGACCCTGATCCCTGCTCCCTTCTCAGCCACCTGGGCTGAAGTCCTGGGGCAGCTCACCCCACCCCGTCCCCTGGAGCTGTCTCTTTAGATCATCCTCGCAGAGTCTATTAGCACACCCAGGCAGGCTCTGCCAAGCCCAGGCGAATCTCCTGGTCTAGTTGATATTAGAAGAGAAAGCTCTGGCATGTTTCCCCCTCACCTGAGGAAAGAGACGCCTCTCTTTTCCAAGACACTCATCACCTCTGATGAAGCCCAGGAAGGACCTAAGCGTAATGAAATGCCGTCCTTTGGAGAAGAGATCGCCCGAGAGCCCTTTGGCTGCCGTGCCGACGCAGCCTGGCTTTTCATCAGGGGCCTGCTCACAGTGTGCCTCCTGCCCACCCGCTCCCCCTCAGCCCACTCAAGGGTCTCCCTGCCTGGCTGTTAACTGCCAGGCCCTCTACACACACACGCACGCACACACGCACACTTTGATTCTTCCTGCTCTGATCCTATCCTTGTCAACCTCAGAGGGTCCCAGTTCAGATGCTCCCCTCACAAGGGCAAAGCCTCCAGAGGTTAGAGGTTCAAGTCCCTCCCTCCATCTGTCCATTCAGGGATGCCTAGGAAGAAATATCTGGCAATCTTCCCCATTCTTCACTCACCAACCATCTCGTTACCTGACGTCTGGCATTTATGTCCATTTTGCAGGCTAACCTGGCTTTCTTCCCGGCATCCTGCGGGGTCTCCCATTCGGTCAGGCCCCCGGCTAGAGCAGGCAGCTCCCCGAAAGGCTTCCCACGGACCCCGGCCCTAGCACTGCTCTTTGTGCAAGGGCGGCTGCTGAGATACATGTTGAGGTAGCCTTCCCAGAAAGACCTGTGAGGGGATAAGGGGGACCAGGGGGAGGCAGAGTCGGGGAGGTTACTCCTGCCGTGCCCCTCTCCTCAAGCCCCTTGGAGGGACCAAATCTCGAAGGCAGGAAGGGCATAAGAGGTCACTCAGGCCCCTGAGTTCTCTCACTTGCTTGTTCTTTCAGCCAGCACCCACTGGGCAACTCTCCTCTCAGGCCACCTAACCAGACCAACCCAACCCAACCCAACCCAAACCAAACCAGACTAACCCAAGCCAAACCAAACCAACTCACACCAACCCAACCCAACTCAAACCAGCTCAAACCAAACCAACCTAACACAAACCTGCCCAACCCAAACCAGCCCAAAACAACCCAACCCAACCCAGGCCAAGCCAGTAGCCTGGAGCCAGTTCTGCTGCAGCGCGCCAGAGCAGAAGTGAGCTCCATGGGGCCAATGGACGGTTTCTTAGAAGTAAATCTCTCAGTTTTTCTTCCCAGCATCTCTGAGTAGATTCAGACCTCCTACCTTTGGGCTCATAGCTGCAGCCTGTTAACTGTTCGTATCACCCAGGGACTCCTTTTAAGATGTGGGGGAGCCTCAGAACAGAGATCTCCAAAGTTCAGATCCAAGCTCTGTGGGGTCCAAGCAGACGGCGTTGTCATTTCTCAGCTGGTCCCCCACAGCCTCCTCTCTGAGGAGTCCCTTCCTGCTTTTACGCAGTCGAGTGTGATCGTGGTTTCCATCCCCGGCACCACTCTCTTCTCGGACACAGCATCAAGCACCACACACTGGTCTGCTGAGAGAACCGGCCTCTCGCCAACACTGTTTACTGCCAGAAGGGTGAACAGATCTGTCTCGGAGGAAGGGACCGCCAGAATGCTCCTCAAAAGCAAGGATGGAGAGAGTTGGCCTCACAAGGTGGACATGTTTGGACACGCTTTCAGGAGAGACTAGTCCCTGGAGAAGAAGTGTCGAGCTTGGGAGAGTAGAGAGGCGGTGAAAAGAGGAGAATCAATGGGATGAGCTGTCACAGTTGCTGCAACTGGCTCAGAAGCAGCAATTGTGTGGACGGGGTAGGACCGGGCAGTGCTATGGTCATTACACGCGGGGTCGCTGTGCGTCAGAACCTACTTGAGGGCATCTCACAGCATTTAATGACAGGAAGCATGCCCGTGCTGTATTGTCCAGAGGCAGAGTGCAGAGGGGGAAGCTGTTTACAAAAGAGCCTGGCCTTAGCGAGGCTTATATCAAGCGGGCATGCAAGTCTAGTCCATTGTCAGAGAGGAAATCTTACTCAAGCACCCGGAATCCTAGTCGGTCTTGGTTTTTCTGTTGACTGTTATTGACTATCAAGCCCACCTGGGGCGGGGACTGGCAGGTTAAGGGGTGGGTGGCCCTCACCTGCCTTCTTCTCTCTTCGTTCTCATTTCCCGGAGCCTCCTGAGACTTTTCAGATCCTTTTAAGTGCCCCCTTTTCGTGGTTTATCAAGGTGCCCCTAAGTCAGGCACCCCTTTGACTAGGTTTATTTCCAGGTGCCTTGGGCTGGGCTGCTGATTTGGCAAGACTCCTTTCATCAATTTTAGCTTTTAATCGGTTATCCGGGATGAACCGGGACACAGTGAATGTCCCTACATCGACCTTGTGTGGGGCGACCTTGGTGAATGCACATCGTCATGCTGGTCGTTGCTCTCCATTAGGGCTTTCGACAGAGAAGCTCGAGGGAAGATGGTCTTGCTTCCTTCTTCCCCAGGCAACTGCCGCCGAGTGTCTTCTTCTCTCGTGACTGCACCCACCAAGGCCTCCTATCCAAGAGCGAATCAAAGCCACAGCAGCGAGCTTTGGTACCTTGTCGCTGCCTTTCATGGGATATGGCCACAGCCTCTTGGTTGACCACATGGTTGACGTTTTCATGTTTTTAGATCAGGAAGGCCCCTCTTCTTTTCTTGCCTTATCAAGGGTCTCTATCGGCTTTGACCACGAATGCAGGTTGCGTTTTATTAAAATCAGTTTCTTCATCTTTTGAGGCAACCCTGTGAGTTTTCTTCTTGCACCCTCTAGATGTTTCTCACAATGAACTTTCAGAGACTCAACTAGCCTTTCACTCCTGGGTGACGTAGTACTTGGTTATGGTGTGTGTGTGTTTAAATTCATGGCCGAACCCCACTTGCTAGTATTTTGTGTGCATTTTCCATCCAACTTCATAAGGAAGATTGACCTATAATTTCCTTTGCTTGTATCTGAGCTGTTTGGAGAAGTCAATACATTGGGGCGTTGAACATCCTAGAACACTGAGTGTTGAGGTCATGGATGAAGCACTTCAAAGAGCCACTGGCCTGGAGATGTAGTGATTGCCTGTGCAGGGCAATGTGACAGGCACCTGGCTGGCTTGTTGCTGTTGGTGGTGGCCATGGAATTGGCCTCTGACTCTTGGCAATGAACCATTGCTAGGTCCTGCACCAGCTCCATAATTGGTTGCAAATGGGACCTCTGTGATCCATAGGTTTTCATTGCGTGCTTTGTGGAAATAGATCACCAGATCTTCTTCCTAATCCATCCCATCTGGAAGCTCCGCTGAAACCTGCTTGGCATGGTAGCAGCTCACAAGCCTGACTTGGCTGTGCAGGCAATGCATTGGCCAAGAATTGAACCCAGGCCTCCTTCCACGGAAGGAGAAGATTTTACCACTAAATCCTCGTCCCAACCGCATGGACTGGCAAAACAAAAACAAACTCACTGCCATCCAGTCAACTCCAACTCATAGCCACATTATGTAGCGTTTCCGAGGCTGCCAATCTTCGTGGGAGCAGACAGACTCATCTTTCTCTTCAGGAGCATCTGATAGGCTTGACCTGCCAACCTGGTGCTTCCTCCCAGTGGAAGTCCATTTCACCATTCAGCATTCACCCATGGTTCCTGAGGGCTTTGGGTCCTCAGTAATTCCTTTTAAGGCCTAAGAAGTCTACATGTTTGTTCCAATGGACGTTAATTGCAGGATTAGCTACCAAGCTCCCTGGCCAGCGAAGGACTGACTCACCTGCTTCATCTGAAGCAGGGCCTCTCCCAGGTGTAGGGCACAGATCAGATAGTGGTAACCCTGGTAACCAAAGGGGACTCTAAGTCTGCCTTTTCACCATTACGTGGGGCAATGGTTGAGCTCTTTGAACGGATCAACCGAATGTCTTTCTAGTCCAGATCCTCTGACGACAAAGCAGGCAGAGATCTACCTTTGCTCCTGGAAGACATTTAATCAACCAGGAATCGTGGCGCAGTTCCAGCCCTTGTCCCTAAGGAGCGGTTGGCATTCACCCTGGAAACGAGGCAGAGTCTTCCTTCTCCTGAGCATCACAAGAAGGCTGGGTTCCAACATGTGACCACAGGGACCCGTTGAGGGTGTTGAGGCTGGGGAAGGGGTGCTCTGAGCATTCTAGAGGGTGGCAGGTCCCAGGCAGGTGGGTGGAGTCAGGAACGACAGGAGCTCTTCTTAGACGGGCAGGTCTCTGGGCCCCCGGCCACGAGGACTAGTTTCAAAAGGAGAGTTTCTAGCAAGGCCAGGAGGGACGAGTCAAGGGCGGGACAACTACTTACAGGTTATCTCACAGTCACTTGGGATTCCTAAAGGAATGGGTCATTTCCTGAGAACCCAGCTGGTCCTCCTCTGGGAACTCAGGCACCTCTGGCCACTGACCATACCCCCTAGCCCTGAGCCACAGGCCCTGGGTGCTAGGCCTTAGAGGCCCCATTTCGTCCATCGTTCAAAGAGCTGCATGGCTCACTCCGCCACCACTCAGCGTTGCTGCTGGGAGACAAGAGGCTTTACCCACAGACACGAACGATGTTTGCGGCAGGGCCGTGTGGTTTGGACACAGTCACTGGGGGTTGGGGGTGAAGCAGCGATCCCCAAGTCAACCACATGGAAGTCTACAGCAATCCGCGGGAGGGGACACTGTATCCTAAGTGGCAGCACGGATGTTGCAGAAAGTGTTCTCTGAGCTTCCTCAGGGGATGTGGGCAGTTACCCGACGTTGGAGCTATAAGCAGCAGAAGAGGTGATGCCACCACACAAGGAGCCCTGAACGCTGGGTCCACACTCAATTCAGAGGCGGGCCGCTGCTCTATAAGAATGGAACAGGGATGGAGAGACCAACTGGGTGCTTCCCGTTGGTCCCTCAGAGGACAGCTTGGCCATGAGAGTTGTCCAGAACCACACCAGAAGGAGATCTGGGCTGTGGGGTGCTATACTGACTGGGTGTCCACACTACATTCAGCCCAATATGGTGACCCACTGGGAGTGAGGGACAACTGGACAACCAGGTTGCCTAAAGAGAGGTGAACCAGCCCAGGCTACTCCTCTTGTATTGGTCAGTAGTAGTGGATGGGGAGGTGGCTAACACATTCCAATGGGCTACGGAGATCCTCCTGCCTCAGTGCCCCCCACCCCCCCGTGCGGGAGGCTGCCCCCTGCGAGTTCTGCAGTGAGGACGGGGCAGGTCTTGTTAGGGACTGGTGAGCTAGCACCTGAGTTCAGGCTTGAGGAAGCTCTCCGGAGGGGCTCCTTTAAGGCTCCTTACTGTTGGCCCCCACCCCACCCCCACCCCCTCCTGCCTCCAGCCATCCTGCATTTGCTATTCCATGCACTTTCCACGTCTTTGCAAGTTCTGATTGAACAAACACGGGCTGGGGCACAGTGAACCCAAATAATTGTGTGCCTGTCAACGGTACGTGTTAATTGGAGAGTTGGAGAGTCTGAGGGACGGGTCACAAGGGAGAAGCCAATTACACCGTGTACCTGTTGGAAAGGCTCCGGCGCTCGGAATCCTGCCGGGCGTGAGGATGCCCTGTATTGGTCCGTGTTATTGATTTTCCTCCTGCCTCAATTGACGGGCTCGTTAATTGACAATTACCTTCTCCCCCGCCCCCGTGTTGGGAGAATTGACAACAACCACCTGAAGTGTTCAAGTTTCATTTGTGCCGAGCTAAGCCTGCACCTGTTTAACCTCTAACAAACCCCAGCGGCCCACTCTGGGGACCTGGGGCCTCCTGTGAGGAAGGGGGGTGTTGGCGGGGGGTGAGTGTGGGTCCTAATGGCAACCAACTCCAGAGCCGAGCATGTTGGAGCTGAGGGTGGAACAGGGACCAGGCAATTCCATCGAGACTGATGCACAGACGCTCCCAGCAGGGCCAATTCGCATTTGGCTCCAGAGGACAGTGAGGACAGGAGTGACTGTTTACTGAGAATCTCCAGGTGCCCGGCCCTCGGCCAAGATGTTCTGTGCAGCCCCTCACGTCAACTCTATGAGAGAGGATTGTTAGCTCCATCAGACTCGGAAGCTGAGGCTCAGAGAGGCAAAGCAACTTTCTCAAGGTCACACAGCTAATAGAATTGTGATTTGAAACTAGAGCTGATTTCGGGGTTCCTGTTCTTTCTCCACGACCCAGCAGCCATTCTGAGGGGATCCAAGATGACTTGTATAATCCTGAAGTGGGAGGTTCTGGGGCTGGAATCACAGCCTATAGCTAAAGGGAGGGGACAAGAGCTGGGCAGTGGACCCGACCCCACAGAAGTGGCCCGGGGTTGCAGGGGGAGGCTCCGGTGCCAGTGGGGATGCGTAGAGAGCTGAGTGTCCAACAGGTGTTTCCCAAACGCTGTTTTCATCATCATCCTCTTGAAGGAACATCCTTGTTCTTTTCCCAGATATTTCTTCCTAACCACTCGAGTACAATGTGAACCCCACCGACGTCCTGCATCTGTTTACAACTGGAGTTGAACAAAGCAGGGGCTTCAAAAACCTCGTGGGGAATGTTTCATTATCTCTTCATTCCATTTTCCCACAAATGTTTTGAAGTCTTTAATGTACGAGTACTTTGTACATTAATAAAAAAGAAGAACAACAATGTTTTGGTTCCCCTGCTGCCCCCTCCTACCCCCACCTCCTACTAACCATCCCCAAGACCCAAAGTTTGCTCCTTTGTGGGCAAGATTTTCCCTGATGGGAACACATGGTGCTGGCCACCTAGGGCAAACCAAGTCGACTGACTCACTGCACGTGCTCTGGGGCCACACAGGAGAGCTTGCTCTGGACTCTAGAGCAAAGGCTTGGACCTTAGACCGCGGTTCGAGTCTCCGCTCTACCACTTACCGTTTCCTTGAACCTCTCTGAACCTCAGTCTCTTCGTGTGTTAAATGGAGCGAGACACAGACGCACTCCACCTTGGGTCATAATACAGTGAGGTGAAGCACGAGAGCACTTAGCAGATAGTAAGCTCGCAGTAAATCATGGTGGCTACTACCGTCATGACTTCCAGAGCTCACTGACAGGTCGCCACTGAGACAGCTAAAGTTGATTGTGCCAACCTGGCCGATAAGCACAGGGCTTGATTGAAGGGCGGAGAGATAAGTGGCTCGGTGAGCCTTGCCTTTCGAATTCTCCGGTCTCTTACTTTCTGATGGTCGGGCCAGGGTGCAGCTGCCTTAGCCAGTTCCCTATTTCAGCTGGCAAGGCTCACGTCCTGCAAGAGATCCCTGAGGAGAAGCCACATGGACCTGCCCCCAATGCAGCCTCGGGTGCTGAAGCAGTCGTGTGGAAACCCCTGCCAGCGCTGAGATGCTTACACGTTCACTGATTCAGCTTTCTTCCTGTAGTCGGCATCATGGAATGTGTTTTGTGGATTGGGCTAATCCACATGGGCTAATCATATGGGCTAATGTTGGACTTATGGGCTTGGGCAGCACTGGGTTGAGATGTTTTCTTGATGTGCACTTACCCTTTATATAAAATTCTCTCTTGTACATATGAGTTTCTGTGGATGTTGTTTCTCTAATGTACCCAGACTAACACACCCATGAACCACATCCTATGGCCCTGGTAGCCCACAGTCTGGCCCTGGGTGTGTTGCTGTGATAATCTACCACTCTCAGCTGGGTTTGCTCCGGATCTCAGCAGGCCAAACAGCAGGAGCAGGAACCTGAAGCCACAGGAGCTTTTCACGGACACCTGGGGGCCACGTGTTGCTCTGGGAACGCTCTGTCTAGCCACTAAGAGGAAATTGCTGTTTTAGTCCCTGCAGATACCTGAGTGTTTCCGTAAACTCCTGTCCTCTCTGGAGGTGCCCCATCAGGTCGCTGCCTGAAGCTGACCCAGGGGACCCAGCGTCAGAGGGGCAGGGCTCCAGGGCTGGGTGCTGGCTGGAGTCAGTTCTGCCCCTTTGTGGGGCTGGAAGCAGATCTGCTTAGAAGACTTTGCCCTTCTACCAGGGACCAAACTTCCTCAGAACCAAATCTTCCCCGGAACTTCATCCTGGGAGAAGGCAGTGGGATCTGACGGACCTCAAAGAGATCATCATCCATTTTAAAAAAGAGCTAGTGTTTTTGGTTTGTTTGTTTGTTTATTTTCAAATTCAGCCAGAGGCATGGTCCCCATCCCTCCCCAGTCCACGGGGTCTCAGTACCCTGCTCCCCTAAGGGAGCCAACTCCAGATCTGTAGGCTTTCTCTCTACCTTACCACATGCAAAAGCCGCCTCATTGTCAGCCAGCCCGGTGGTCAGAAGCCCCAGCCTTGGCTTGGTTGGCTGCACTGGTTTTCAATTTTTTGTAAAAGCTGTTTATCCAAATGAAATCATATGTTGAAGCCCAGTTTATATGGAGCAGGAACAAATCTTCCTAATGTGTAACAGGGACAAAAACTAACCCACGCCCACCCACGCGTCTCCCATGTCCTCCCGGTCAGAGGTTGAGCTTTCTAGAGCACTCCCAGAGCTCAGTTCGGTGTGTCCACTCAGCACAGACAGAGAGCAGAGAGGACAGTAGAAGGTGGCAGCCTCCATGCTTGCTCTTCCCGCACTGTCCCGTTAACACCCGAGAGCGACCTGCCCTATCTGGAGACCAGGAGGGGGATCCCAGCAGGGCCCAACGGGAGCCATTTTCCTTGGTCAGCTTGGGAAGGATGGTCTCAGGGGACCAGAGACTCCCGGGGGTCTTTTGTTGCCCAGCCTGGGGCAAGCTCCTTCTAGATGGCAGTGCCTTACACCCACAGACAACTCTAAGGCAAGATAAGGCTCCCTTGCTGCGGGAAGCGAGACAGCTCAGGTGGTGCCCGTGGTGACGGCACTCAGCCACTCAGCAAAAGAAAGGTCAGAGGTTTGAGCCCACCCAGGGGTTAGAAAGGCTTGACAATTGACTTCCAGAACACGAACTACCGAACACCCTGTGGAGCGGGTCCTGCCACGACAGGAGCGCCGTCACCATGCAGGAAGTGACCTCACCACTAACCCCCGTGGCGCAGAACCAGGATGAACAGCAGCGAGGAAGAGGCAGCTGTGTCGTAGTGAGTCTAGGGGCGATGTTGGGAGGAAGGGCTCAGAGTTCAGGTGCCCACAGGTAGAACGAAGTGATTTGAGCCAGTCGACCCCATGGAATGGTAGAAGCACCGTCCACGGGTTATGTGAGGACCTGCCGGGCTGAGCACTGGGAGGTCAGGATGAGTAAGAGCTGTCCCTGCCCTCAAGAAGAGCATCGTCCATAGGGTTGTGTTGAGGTTGTTTAGGTGCCACAAATCTGTGCCACCTCCTAGTGTGGTGGTTGCATCACCTGTTGTCAATTTGAGAGGATTAAGAGTGAAGGGGTGGGGTTTAGCCTGTCAATTAGGTCACAGCTTGATGACCTTATGTGGGGTTACTAAGCAGATAAATAACTCGCTGGAAGCAGGACACGTGTTCACTCCCTGTGGACTTGCTTGCTAACAAGACACAAGGAGCTATGCTAGAGGCCTGGAGCTGGAGGAGCCACGTGGAGACCCACGCCAGTGCTGAGATGCCTCCACCACCACTGGATCCACAAGACTCCCCACCCACTGGCCTGTGATCTTCCTGCACTCGGTGTCATTGCATGCATTGCGTGAGTCTGAAGAGGACTTTATGGATTGGTATGGGACATGTGGGCTAATATCGGAGTTACGGACTTGATCTGGACTGGGCTGGGATGTTTTCTCAATATTCAATTGCTCTCGTATAGAAAGCTCTTTCTTATACACACATGAGCATCTCCCTGGATTTGTTTCTCTAGTCTACCCAGACGCACACACCTCGTGACCCCAAGCACAACAGAAGGGGACACAGCACATCCTCACAAGCACTGCTGTGGTAAAGCTCCCTGGGGCAGTCAGTGTCAGGCCATCTCCCAGAGGGTCTTCCTCTCTGTTGCCGACTCTCTACAGGGTAAACCAGGCTGCACAGCGTGACCGGCAGTGTACAGTGTGCCGCCGCTGCCGAAGCTGAGGTGGGAGGAGTGCCGCCCGAGGACCCAGAAGAGCCTCTCTGAGCCCAGCCACCAAGACTGGGCTGGTGGGTGGAGGGCAGGGATTGCTCAGCCAAGCAGCTGGCCATTGCCTGTGCTCCAGGACTGTGCTACTTGATGGGAGGCTCAAGTTGACATTGCTCAGGGGTGTGGTCTTCCCCTTCACTCCACAACCACCACCACTCCCTCCCCCTAGATACCTGGAACCTCTCCTCCTGGTTGGAGGAAGGGCTTCCAGTGTTCTGAACTGTGAAACCCAAAGGCGCCCATCTGAGGGAGGCGGGGTGGTGGTGGTGGTGGAACTGGACAATCTGCAGGCACCAAGGGACATCACCCCAGATTGGATACTTGGCTGGCAATCTTAGGACAGTGTTCTGTGGAGTCCACATGGGCAGGAATGAGAATGGACCCAGTGTCTTTGTGGTCCCCGAGGTCCCTGGCCTGAATGATTGGTGTCCCTGCTGCAGTGTGTCCACCTCCAGGGCTCCTCGGTCCTCTCTCTGCCTCTGCTGCTTTCTCTCCCCCCTGGGGCAGAACCTCATTCCACAAGCTGTTCAGGGACTGGATTCTGGAACCTTCTGGATTGGACGCCCAGCCGTGGGACCGGTCACTTGACCATAGGCAAGGGTTTAGCCTTCTCTGTGCCTCGGTTTCCTCGTCTTTAAAGTGCTAAGAATAGGCATTCTCACTGGAGAGGCCAGTCCTCTGCTGTAAGGATTGGACAAAGCAACACCTGCGAGATGCTTACACTACAAGTTTCCCCACGGCACGCATTCTGTAAGTGTTGAAATGAAAATCACTATAATAAAGAGCCCTGGTGGAATCCAGTAGCATCGAGGTGTCAATAGGTTCAAATGTCCAGCCTCCTCTCCTCATTGGTCCCTGGTCTTCTGCAGCAGCAGTTCCCGCCCTGACTGCCAGGGAGCCCACAGCACTTGGATGGCAGTGGGTTTGGTCTGCGGTTTGGGGCTGAGTGACTTTGTGCTGCCCACTCCTCCCCAAGCCATACTTGGCATTCCTTGGCTTGGGGACGTCTGCCTCATGCCGTGTCTGTCTTCCCCTAGAGTGCGTGTCTCTGCGTCCACCCCGGTCTTTGTAACACTTAGAAATGGATCCATTTAGGATCCTCCCTCGAGCGGCATGGCCTCATTGCGGTCGGCAGGGCCCCTCCCTCGAGTCAGTTCTGACCCCTAGCGACCTGATGCACAGCAGAGCGGAACACTCACCATTGTTCCCATGCCCAGCCCAGGGCTGCAGCCACGGAGCCCGCCCAGCTCCCGAGGGCTTCATTAGCATAACAAAAGAAAACTCTTGTTCCAAACAGGGTCACATGTACCGGGACAAGAGCCAGGAAACACACACACACATGCTATTAGGGACACGTATTCTGAGAAACAATTTAATCCATACCAGTGACAACCATCACAACAGGCCACCTACATTCGTCGCCATCAAGTCGATCTGCTCATGGGATCCCAGGGCTCTCAGAGTAAAACCAACTGCTCCATAGGTTTGGGTGGGGAGTCGGGGTGGGGGTGGGGGCACTTGGTTCTCTTTACTGATTTGCTATCCTCATCATTGTGGCGGCCAGGCCTTTCTTCTGCAGCGCCTCTGAGTGGATTTGAACTTCCCAACCTTAGCTGAGCACAACCCGTCGGTGCACCTGCAATCCCTCAGAGGGAGGTTTAAGAAATCCAGATGGCTGGCCCCTTCTGGCCCGTGTGAAGGTCCAGGGGCGGAGATTTGGGTTTGTTTGTTTGTAAGTCCTCCTGGTATTCAGATGTGCAGGCAGCGTAAAGAACCTGAGCTGGAGAGGAATCTGCCGGAGCGGCTGACAGTCTCTCTGTGCCCCGCTGAAGGGTTCTCTTCCACCCACAGCATCGTCGTGCATCCCATTCAAGCCTTTGAACCACCATCCAGCGGTTCCTGCTGGCCAGAGAATAGGTCTTTCGAAAACGGGGGCGAGTATCCTGGGGCGGGTCCTAATTGTGTCTGTGCCGGTCCAGCACCTGTGATTTCAGAGCCAGCCTGTGCCACCCCGCACCCCCCCTTATGGCCTCTGCCCATGGTATCCAAGGGCCCACGAGGACTTTTATTGTCCGTGTTATATTGTCAGACGGGAGTCTTAGATGCTCCTGGTCGTAATTGTGCAGTATTAAATTACATCGAGCGTGAGGGCCCGGCATTCTGTTAGAAGACAGGTTGATTGCTACCCTTCATCTTTAATTTTGAGATTTAAGCCGCGGTCCCATTTAGCTCTAATTGGTGGTGTCCGCCAGCCCCTTCTGGCCTCTGAAGCCTTTGAGATGGTTGAGAAATCGTTTTATGGGACTCTCTCTCTCTCTCTCTACACACACACACACGCACACCCTGCACATGTAATAGATTTGTGTTGCCTCAGTCACCCAGCTTCTGCGGAGATATTTCAAAACCCCACGATGTGTCTGCAGAGGATAAAGGCTCGCTCGCCAGCAAATGTTTTCTTTTTTCTTCTGTCGACAGTGATTGGCCAAAGAGGATTAATTGCCCGTTCACGCAGACCTCTTGCTTGCCGCTCTGCGTTTCCACAGGAGCGTTGGCATCCTTTCTTCCCAAGCCAGCTGGCTTTGTCTGTAAGGCTCCAACTCAGAGAGACATTTCTGGCACCGACCTTAAGAGAGCGTACACTCACTCCCCTCACTCTATTTCACCGAGAATAATATTGCCATCACAATCCTTTGTGTGTCTGCGGAGAGGACTCGGAGCAAAGAGAGGGACCGGGCAGGTAATGAGCCCCCGTCTCGGGGGCTATTCACCAACAATGTGGGCAGCCGCTTGTCAGGCAAGGCTTAGAGGCAAAGACAGCGTGGGCACAAGGTGGTTTTCAAGTCCGGAAGACCTGGTTTTAACGCCCTGCTACGTCTGGGTCCTTTGACCTTGGGCAGGTTATGTTCCACCTGGAGTCTCCATCTCCTGGTCTGTAAAATGGAGTAAATAATAGTAATCAACACATAACCTTGAATACATGCCGGTGAGTGAGTGTCGTTGAAGATTACCGATGCCGGCCAGGCCCCAGAAGCAGCCAAAGGGCGGATTAGGGCAGGAATTGGCATTGCTTTTCAGTGACCTTCAGTAACTAGGCGGCATTAGCCCGTTAGAACGCACAGAGCGCTCACACACCTGGGCCTCCAGGTACCTTCCCAGCAGCCCTGCCGCGCAATCGCCTGCAGAGAGGACACGTGGGTCTAAATCACAGCGTGGAGTCACTGAGGCTCCGGGAAGGGATGAGACTTGCCTGAAGTCACAACGCTTTTGGCTTCAGTCACCGGAACCCCGGGTCCACACCGCTCCCTCTCCCTGCTGCTTCCTTGGAAGGAGCAGGGTCTTCTGTTGATTGGACCAGATTTCCAGAAATCCCCCAGCCCGCTGTCCACTGGGGGGCATGCTCCCAGACCACTGGAGGGGTGTTCGTTCAATCAGAAGGTGATCCCGGCAATTCAGATGCAGGCTGTGGAGCTGTTTTCTTGTCTTCCTACTATGTAGGGCAGTCGAGCAGTCCGAGAATAATAATAATACATAATGTTGGGTCCTCCTAATGCGCTCATTTCACGTGGCAGCCCGAGAATTTTTAATTTGAGACGAGGAACATGATTGTTCTATGTGCATTAAATCGCACGTTAACCTCTTTTAAAAATCCTTTTCCCAGCAATAACAGAAGACAATTTTGCACAAGAAAAGTCATTTGGGGAAGAGAATTTCTCAGTCGGTTTCCCATTGCATCTTCATGAAATGGGCTGACCCCGCTCTCTTCTCTCCTGCAGTTCCAGGCTCCCCTGTCACCGCTTAACAACACACAGACCTGCCGGCCCAGGTACATCTGTCACAGGAGTCTCCCCTTGACAGAAGGACATGCATGTAGGGCTCACAGACACACTAGGAAGAGGGGACTGCCCACCTGTGTTAGTCCGGGATGACTAGAGAAACAAATTCATTGACACTCATTTGTATGTAAGAGAGATCTTCATGTCAAAGCGCAATTGAATATTGAGAAAACATCCCAGGCCAGTCCAGCTTAAGTCCATAAATCCAATATTAGCCCATATGCCCAATACCAATCTATACATTCCTCTTCATACTCACACAACACATACAGTGAAACTGAATGCAGGAAGATTATAGGCCAGTGGGTAGAAAGTCTTGTGGATCCAGTGGCAGTGGAGACATCTCGGCACTGGCAGGGGTCTCCACGTGGCTCCTTCAGCTCCAGGGATCTGGTGCCATCAGTGTGTCTCCATGTGGCTTGTCAACAGCAATGTGAATGCTTAGAGAGAGTGTGTCCCACCTCCAGGGAGGAAGAGAGGAAGTTACCAGAATCTACATGAGAAGGCCATGCCCACAAGGAGGGATCACCAGGCTGTGACCTGATTGACAGATTGGACTGCACCCCTTCATTCTCATTTATCAAGTTGATATGAAATTGTGTAACTACCACACCGGACTGTACCTCTTTACAGAAAAAAAGCCTCATCTTTCTCCTGTAGAGCGGCTGGTGGCTTTGAACTGCTGACCTTGTGATTAGCAGCCCAACATACAACCACTGTGCCACCAGGGCCCCCTTCACAACAGGGGTGAGTTAATGAAATGTGTGGCTGCAGGCTAGTTTAAAGTTGATTTTTGTGTGTGTGTGTGTGTGTGTGTGAGACACCAGTAAGTGGTGTTATAAATGGCTCTGGGCAGACAAAAGGTCCCCTACCCTTATTTCTGTGGGAAGTTTTGTGGTTGGTAATCATAAGAGATTTAACCAGGGCCATAGGACAGACCTGGGGGAGCAAGGAGGTTAGCTAGGAGAATTCATCTTCTAGAATTCTACATTCTAAGAGTTGGGGAGGTGGGCAGGAGAAGGCAAAAGTGTTCCTAACACCCTGGACATTCAAGAAGCAGACCTAAAAACACTGAGACCCCCACTTCCTGAGATGTTTCATTCCTTATCCAAAGGCAACACTGCTGAAGGTATAACCCAACCTTCCTTCTGGTCCTGTGCTAGACCGGGATGATGAGAGAAGCAAATCCAGGGACCTTCCAGTGTGTGTAAAGAGAGCTTTATCTCAAAGAGTAATTGTATCTAAGAAAACACTCCAGCCCAGTCCAGATCAGGTCCAGAAGTCTGAAAGCAGCCCAGGGATCCCTCTTCAGACTCATGCAGCACACGCAATGATGCAGAATGCAGGAAGATCACAGGCCAGGGGGTGGAAAGACGTGTGTATCCAATGCCGGTGGACGCATCTCCAGGGCTCTGGCTGCCATCGGTGTGGCTCCGTGTGGCTTGTCAACAGGGAGGTGACACAGAGAGAGTGTGTGTCCACCTCCAGGGAGGAAACAGGCATTCCCAGAATCCTCAGGAGAAGGTCATGCCCACACAGAGGCCTCACTGACTGTGACCTGATTGATAGGCTAGACTCCACCCCTGCGCTCCAGGTGACAGGAGATGATGTAATAGCCACAGTTCCCAACATTCCCTCACAGTGCTGCCCAAGAGCTCCAGGGAGGCAGTGAGAGGGACCTCGGGAGCCTGGTTTGTTGGTCAGATTGGTCTGTACCCACCTTCGTGTGAAGCAGTGACTTGGAGACCAGGCTCCCTAAGGGTGGCCGATGCTCTCATGTTTAATGACAGGAAATCAAGGTCCAGAGAGGACATGGTTTTCCCAGAGGCTCCCGGTGCAAGTTGGAACCCCAACCCAGTCCTAACTCCACAGCAGCACCCTGTCCCAACCGGGTCAGGCTTTCGTGAATACCAGCCCTTCCATGTCAGAGCACGTGGGCAAGGGCTGGGGCTCACATGGCC
This sequence comes from Tenrec ecaudatus, assembly GCF_050624435.1. Classification (NCBI taxonomy): domain Eukaryota; kingdom Metazoa; phylum Chordata; class Mammalia; order Afrosoricida; family Tenrecidae; genus Tenrec; species Tenrec ecaudatus. Next base: position 25,275,405 of record NC_134533.1, on the reverse strand, counting down.
TGACAGGGGGCAGAAACGTCTGTTACCACAGTTCTTTGAGGCAGCTGTTCCTGTCCGCCTGAGGCCACTAGACTCCCTGAAGTGGGCTTAGGAGGGGTGAAGCTGGGCTTGACCCTCCAGCTGCTGCCCTTCTGCCAGAGTTCGGGCCCCTCCCCACTCTGCCCTTCATTCACTCCCCTGCGACATCTAGGGCTTCCCGCTGCCTAACCTGCCCTTGAAGTTCAAGTTGAAATGGATATTAAAATTCTTGGACACATCAAAAGTGCCATAAAAATGACAGATCTCCTCCGAGTGCCATTATAAAATTTGAGCAAATTGCTTCCCGGCCTGTTCCTTTATTATTGTTATTTTTACTTCATGCTGCCCATGTCCACCTGAGAATAAAAGGGTGTTCCTGAAACACGGTGCCTGAAACATCATGGGTTAAAGAGAAAGGTGTTAACAAGTGTTTACTGGGAACCTGCTTTGGGCTCTGCTCTTGGTTAGGGTCTAGGGATTCAGGGAAACCAGCCCCAGCCCCTGAGGCACGCGGGTTCCTGGGGGCAAGGCTGAGGGGCAGAGCCGTGGTCCCCACTGCTCACCAGTGAGGAAAATGCAGCCTGGCGGATGAATGGGCAGCCAGCCACTGGGGGTGGGTGGAGGTGTGGTGCAAGAGGACCTCCATCCAGTGTGCTGTCTGAGAGAGCAGACTCCGATCCAGATGAGGCCAGCTCTGAGTTCAAATCTTTACTCTCTACTTACTAGCGCCATTGTCTTAACTTCTCTGTGGCAGGATGCTCTCATGTGCTCAATGGGAGTTAGAATGCATGATGATCGACTCCTGCCTCGTGGGGTCGTTATGAATATTTCATGAGCCAGGGACCCTGGGGGTAGCTGGTGCCGCCTGTGGACTCCGTCTGAGAATATTAGTGCTCAGCACATACCATAAAAAGCCATAAGACTCCAGAGCGCACCAATTATATTAAAATAGCATCAAAGTATTAGAAACACAAATTTATAACATTTCCATAGATGCGCTTCTTTATTAACGCGTTAAATAATCAAATCTCGTGGCCAATCTAATCAGCATCATAATTTTAACGCGATGCTGGGCATGCGTGCTACTTCCGGGCATTCGCAACTACTCTAACCGGATGGGAATGTATCTCTTCTTTCCGCTGGTGACCGGGGTGCAGTCTCCCTGAAGTTCAGTGGGTTCAGAGACACGATGGTTCCCTTTCCAAGTTTTCGGGTCCCCCGCAGCGGCCCCTGGGCCCAGGTGGCTCGGTTCTGTCCCAGGAGAGCACTGTGTTGTGTGGGGGTGGGGGTGCATGATCCTAAGGGGCTGAGTCAGAGTTTGGGGCTAGGGGCTGGGAAGGAGCCCTGCCTTTGAGAGTCTCTGGGAAGGGCTGCTAGGTCCCAGCAAGGACACTTCCCAGGGTCTGGCAGGCCAGGGCTTTGCTGGCTGAAGAGGACAGGACGTGGCATTCCAGGGCTTACTGGGAGCACGTTCAAATGGCCAGGGCCCCCGAACCCATCTTCAACTTGAAATCTTGTAATCACCAGCAGGATGATGGAGGGTGGACCCCCATGCTCTCTGTAGCCTCCCAAGAACACAAGCCCACTGCAACCAAGCTGATACCTACTCATAGGAACCCAGCGTAGGGTTTCCAGGGCTGTGAAATCTGTACGGGGCAGGGAGCTTCCTCTTTCTGCCATGGAGGCCTGGCGGGTTTGAACCGCCAACCATTTATTCTATTTTGGTTCATAGCCCTTGGGAGACATCGTAGCCCTTGCTCTGCCTTGGCCCCTCATCTAAGTGATTGTTGTTAACTGCCCTTCCCAGCCCAGACCCATGGTGGCCGAAGACACAGCTGAGTGAAAAACTGCCTTTTCCAGTGCCAACCCCATGATGGGTTGTGGATCGGACAATACGGATCATCGGGTTTCATTGATTGATTTTTGGAAGTGGGTCACCAGGCCTTTCTTCCTAGCCTATCTTGATCATCTCTCTGTCTGTGAATTGGTTCTGACTCAGCAACCTTATAGAAAAGGGTGGTCCTGTCTCTGTGGGTTTCCGAGACGGTAACTCTTTAAGGGTCTAGGAAACCTCATCTTTGTCCTGTGGAGTGGCCGGAGGTTTTGAACCACTGACCCAACACCCAGCCCTCAACACCACCAGGCCCCCTATTTTGATGGTAGCAACACACAAACAGCCACTGACAGATGGATGGAGGCTTCGCCAGAGGTGCATTGCCCTGGACTTGAACCCAGATCCCTCTCACTGGAGGCAGGACTTCTCCTGAGCCACCAATGTCGCTCCCTCCTTCATCTTTAAGAGACTGACAAGGCGGAAACAACAACAAAAGCATAAGGCTGCTGTGATAGCAGTCGCAGCTTGTCGGGCTGTCAAGGTATTTCCAAGAAAAGCATTAGCAAGGTGTATTCCTCGCGGTCAGTGTGAGTCTGCTGCTGAGGCTCTCCGAGCATCGACAGAACTGCACATGCTGCGTGGTAAACGGGAGTGGGCCCTGCAAGGCAGTAAGTACCCCCTCGTGGTTAAGGGCACAGGCCATGGAGCCAAGGCCACAGCAGTGCAAACCCCAGCTCCGCCAGCCACCCACCCTGTAGCTCAGCATGGTGCCCAATCCTTCTGGGCCCCAGCCTCCCCCTCTGCCAAACCGTGTCGAACAACACAGGCCCTCCTCATTGAGAGTTCCTGAGCATTACGTGACTGGAGGTGACCGACAGGACAGGCTACACCCCTTGGACCAGGTATCAGACTCCTGATTTGTTTGCATCTTTTCCACAATCACTAAAACAAAAAACAAAAAAAAAACAACTCACGGTCCTCGGGTCAATCCACGACTCGGGGTGGCAGGGTAGAACTGGCCCTGTGGGTTTCTGAGAGTGTGAACTCCTGTGGGAGTAGAAAGCCTGGCCTGTCCCTCCCATGGAGCAGCTGGTGGTTTTGAACTTCTGGCCCTGCAGTGAGCAATCCTCGAGTCCCTCGGGACACCACCAGGACTCCTGATCCTCCAGGACATTACTTGGTATATCCCAGTCTCTTATGAGTTCCCTGACAAAGAACTCCACCGTCTGTGAGTGTTTTCTCTTGCTAAACTCTGCTGATAACAAGCCCGGCGTCACATTTCTTAGCTGTCTTCAGTTACATGCTATCTAGTAGCTTTGGTTCAAATGCCATTCCGTGAAGACAAAGAAAGAGTCCAGACGAACCTCTGCGGAGCGGAAGCAGACCTCCCGGCTGAGCCCCGCCCAGATTGTACCAAGGGAGCCGACACCAGGTTGTCGCTGTTTTGGTCTCTGGGTTTAGGGCAGGTGAGGGCGGCGGGGGGTGTTTGCTCAGCAGCATTAGTTCCTGAAGCAGTTGCCACTTGGCGTGAGCCTGAGAACTGAATTTAGGACAGTGACCCGAACTCCTCCCTGCTTAATTTTCCTGGAAGCATCCCTCCGTGTTGCAGGCCAGCACGAGAAGGCTGGACCAGAATCCAGGGCCCCATTGATCTCCATCACCGAACAGCTGGGTCCTCCTTCGGAAGCTGGAACCGAACAGACTCCCATCCTGGCGGCTTCATTTGTTTTCCTGCCGTTTCTGTTTCCCTTCTCCCTCTCACCGATGGTGGAAGCAGCTGCCAAAATAAACTGGGGCAGACCTCCCAGCCAGGAAACACCAACTGCTAGCATGTCTTTGCTTGTGCATGCGCCTCTCTCGGGGACATGCTGCCATTTCTCCCCCTCCAAACTCTGTCCTTGGGGACTCGTGGTCACTGGAGGGCAGCGGAGAAGCCTATCGCAAAGGCGATCATCTGAGCCTTCAGTACCTACCAAGTACTTCCTGGGCATCTTTATGACAACTTGCTTATCATTAATTTTGGATCCCAATGGCGTGTCTGGCATCACGACACACATCTCCTTCAGGGCCAGCCACAGGGTCGTCTCGGTGCTCTCCCCCAGTCCACAGTGGAGGCCCTGGGGATCAGAGGTGCCAGGTGGTCTGTCCCTGGTTTTTTTTTTTTTTCGGTGCCATCAAGTTGGTTCTGGGTCCGAGGGACCCTAAGCACAACAGAACGTGACCCCCGGGTCCTGTGCCATCCTCACGATTGTCCCCATGCCCGCGTCCACTGCAGCAGACCTTGCGTCCATCCTCTTGTCAAGGGCCTTCCTCCTCTTCGCTGCCCTTCTGCTGTACCAGGCATGACGCCCTCCTCCGAGTGGATGATGGCAAAGCTATTGGTAAATGGCAAAGCCGCCCTTTGGAGCCGGCGCATCCAGCTGCAGAGGTGGGGCTGTTTCCACGTGGCCACGCTGTTTGCTCGCCTAGGAGAAGGGAAGGAACCTGGCGATGAGGACAAGTGTAGGTGATGGAAACATGTCACGAGTGTGACCAGGTGGGGGCTGGACATGCAAGATCAAAAGCCGTGTAATGGCTGTGGTCTAGCAGAAGCAGACTGCCAGGCCTTTCTTGTGCAGTACCACGGGGCGGGGCTAGAATGCCCCTGGCCAACCTTTGGGATGTTGAAGCACCAACTATTTGTACCACCCAGAGAGCCGGTAACCACAGGGCCCTGTGGTAGCCAACAGTGACAGAGAATTTGGTGGCAGTGGCTCTTACCCCAAATACCAGGTCTGTTTCCAGAAGCACAATAATACTAATCAATAACCACTCCAAAATGCAGGCGAAAGAGAAAGGCCATTCGGGTTTTTAGAAAGCACGCCAAAAGAACACCTTTCAGCCACTGAGGCTGTTTAGTGGGTGCTCCAACGACCCCCATTTCCCAAGTGATGTTTATACTGATTCTTTCTAGTGGTGTGAATCCCCCGTTACATGCAAGAGAACTACGATCTCCAGGAGACGCCACCGGCTCCACAAAGCCATCAGATTCACTAAGTACAGAGAACAGAGTGAGACCATCAAAGAAGAGCTCCACAATGCGTTATCCTGGCATCTGCTTTCCGACCGAGTGCGCCTCGTATACAATGAGCGAGAAGGCTGGAGGGAGCTGTGAGACTCCAAGCAGGATTCAAATAGCAATGAACATTCTCAAACTCCTGTTTGGACGTTTGGAACCCGTGTAGGACAACACCGATGACACGTCAACGTGGCTGATTGGCATAAACATGGCTGCAATCTGGCTCACAACTCCCAGGGATCCCCAAAGAGGTATTTCCTGTGACCAGTCCTGCCTCACGGTGTCTTTCAGGAGGACTCCTCATACCGTTCACTGCCCTAGAGTACCACCTGCATTGGGAATGATCTGGAATGGGCTTAGGCCTAAGCAGACCCTCCTTGTCCCAGATCTGGGAGCAGAACCCAAAGTCCCCTGAACAGCTGTGGATGCGGGGGCCCCACTCAGCCCAAGGCACTGGAGTCTAGCGCTCCATTGAAATAACAGCCCTAGCTTGAATCACCCCAGAAGCCGGGACTTCAGGCACCCGAAGAAGTGGCTCACACCCACACCATGATTTTCATATTCCCAAAACATTGATGGAAATAGAAATCACGGGGGGTGATGCAGATCCTGACTTTGGTTTCTCTTCCTTGCCCTTGATTAGCAGGTGGAATCGTACTGCTGAGAATTGAGTTGTAACGGAGAGACGGAGACCCTCATCCCTTCCGTCCGGAAGGTATCATTGCAGCCCCTGTAAAACATTACGAGACAAGCTTAGTGTGCTGGATGGTGTGCTCACACCTGGCTGGGTATCAGTGACATCTGGGGAGACAAGGGACCCAATTTGGGGACCAGCTTCCTGGTGATAGGATTGAATAGGTGGGACCCGGGTCTCTCTATCTTAAGAAATCCCTCAAAGAGAAAACTGTGGAACAAAACTCAAAATTATATTGAAAACCAGAAAAGACGACCAGATTCACTGGTTGGATAGAGGCCGAGGGGACCCTGGAGATGATGGCCCTTGGCCCCCCTTCTGGTTGGGAAGGGCACTCACTGCCCGGGCTCAGTTTTCAGCTGAACAGTAGACTTGTCTGTCGAAAGAACAATGGCACTAACACCCAACAAGAGCCGCCAACAACAGCAAGAATGGGATGACATGAACCATCACCGAGTGGACCCAGCGTGACATCACAGAGCAGTGGAGGGCAGATTTCACAAAGGTGGTTCTTCAGTGATACGCACATGTGCACCTAACAATTTGTTGTCGTTTGGTGCCGCGGAGTTGGCTTTAAATCCCAGCGACCCTAGGGAGACCCGCACACTTTGGAGTAACCCATTAAAGGAGTGGCATTTACCCAAGGACAGGGTTCAGAAGAGTTAGGATGGAAGGAGGAATGGAAACAGGCAACACGGGGAAGAAATGAGAGACGTGATGTTGCCTTGGGGAGACTGCAATCAATGAGATGAAGCAAAATGGGTCTGAATTATTGAACAGAAAACAGACCTGCTCCAGAAATCTTCATCTGATTCACAGTCAAAGTTAAATAAACAGTGATTCTAGCGAGAGCGGGTTCATAAAACACAGGTTTGAGGACCGCCATCCCTACGGTCACCCATCCTCCCAGTTTGCTCAGGACTGACGCTTCCTGAAATGGAAGGAGCAGTTCATGAGTTCAAGGGGAGCGAGGCCTCTGAATTCGTGACCCGCTGAAGACCACAGAGTGGTCTGGAACCTGCAGCTGCCCCTCAGATGTGAGAGCTTTGTTGTTTAGAGCATTGTTGTAGCCACTGTGTCGATCTACTGAGCAGCCAGCGACCGTGATGAGCATGGCCCACGACCAGGCAGTGTCTCCTCCTGTCGCTGAGAGTGGGATCTGACACCACTCTGCCTAACAGCAACAACGACAGCAAATTGTTCCGCTGCACACACGCTTATGCTTGTAGAGTCGCCTTTGTAAAATATGCCTGTGTCATTCTGCGATGTCACCCTTGGCCCTATTTAGTCTAAAATGCCACTCACTTACTTACTGATGTCAACCCACCTGTCTGCTTGCTTTGCTGGTGTTTTTGTTTGTTTTTTAACACTTGTCTTCTGTCATGTATCTTTCCTCTACAGCTCCTTTGTTCACACAGCTCAGTTGCCACCAGCCTCTGCGATCTCTCTCTCTCTCTCTCTCTCTCTCTCTCTCTCTCTCTCAGGATGGGAGTGGAGTTCACCTTTTTTTGTGTCATGGTAAACTGACGTTTCCCCCTTCCACTCTCTTTTTGCTAGCTTGAGGCGTTTGCTTATGCACAGGTTCTGCCTTAGCATAACTTTGGCCCCTTGTGGCATAGTGAATTATGCATTAGGCGACTAATCAAAAGGCCAGTAGTTCAAGCCCACCAGTCACTCTGTGGAAGAAAGATGAGGCTTTCTGCTCCGATAAAGACTTATAGCCTTGAAAACCCACAGATGTGGGTCTACTCTGGCAACAGGGTCTCTGGGCATTGGAATGCACTTATTGGAAGTGGGCTTGGAGTTGGCGGTGGTGGGGATGGGTGTTGGATGTCTCAGGATGCCAATCAATCTCTCAGCCCCTCAGATGCACCATACACTTCAAAATATACTCCACCCTCCCCTTTTGCCTGGGAAATGTGTTCAAGGTAAAGCCTCTCTGGTTCTTTCCTTTGGAAATTCTATTTCCCAGAGTCAGGGCCTGAGAGCCCCTATTTTAGCAAGCACTCAAGTGATTCTGATGACCTGTCAACAAGGGATCCCGCCCACTTCCAAATCACTCCCCCCACAGCCCCAGGAAGCTGTCTTTCTTCCTGGCATCTGCTCCGGTTGGCAGTGGGGCTGAGCAACACCGAGGAGTGGAAAAGGGCCTCCCGCTGGGCTGGATGGTTTCAATGCGTGCCCGGGCTCGGTGACTTACAGCAGAAGGTGACAGATGTGTTTCCCTCATAACCCCCCTGTATGTGTCCATGTCCTTTTGTGCACAGCCAGCCTGCCTCTGCTTTAAGAATGATTGTGTTTGGAACATTGTCATACAGGCTTTTCTTTTCCCCTTTTCTGTTCCTTTATATTTTCTGGATGGGAGGCGATAAGGCTCTGTTTGCTAAAGAAATGGAGGGGAAGGTTTCCAGTTCTCTTTAATTGAAATGATCTCATATGCAAACAACAAAAAAATTAAGCCCCGAATGTGCCTCTGCAGAGCAGAGGGGTAATGGCCCCGGCTTAAGACAGAAGGCAATGATCCGACTCATTGTCTAAAACCATCAGCATGTGTCATCTGCAGAAGGCTCCCAGGGAGCTGCCAGAGGAGGGGGGGCCTGCTTCCCCTCCCCCCTCCTGCCTCCCCGTTGTCTCTCTTTCCCTCCATCCCTTCTGCTAGTCTGTCTGTCTTCTCTCTGTCGTTGCTGCTGCTAGATACTGTTGGGTCAGCTCTCACTCATCTTGACCCCCCGCCCCCTCCCCGGACGACAGAAGGAAACACTGCCCAGACCTGTGCCATCCTCACAACGGATCCTCTGGTGGAGCCCCTTCTTGCAGCCACTGTGTCAATCCACCTCGCCAAGGTCTTCCTCTTTTTCGATGACCGTTTGGCTTTCCCCAGCATGCTGTCCTTCTCCTGATGGCCGAAGTCCTTTAACCCCCTGGCTCATGTACTAAATAAAACGCACCACACAAAGTCTCAGTACACTCAACGACCTTCAGCAACATTCAGTCTGTACTTCTTCCCCGCCGGATTTGCTCCTCCTTCTGGCCATGCATAGGGGATTAAGTATCCCTCCTCAGGATCATAACTCAAATGCAGCCGCTTTCCCCAGATCTTCTTTGCTCACCTGTGGTGATGGAAAATCCCATGGCTTGAGTCAGGTGTGACCCAAGGCATGAAGAACGAGGCCGGTATTGAGTAAGATGAAGCCAGCCAGGTGTGTCCCTGGAAATGGTCCCAGCACTAGAGGACATGTCATCAATCCATGTCTTTGGATCTCAGGAAACCTTGCCAGCCCCTGACTGCAGCTCATGCCCCTCTCCTCCCACTTCTGTGAGCATGGCCAACTCAGTGATTTTTTTCTCCAGCAGAACTTGGGGCACTTCAGTCCTTCCCAGGGAGGAGGGTCTTGCCAACCCCGGCATCCAGTGGAGATCCTTGAGCTCTGGGAAAACAGAGGGAGCAAGTGTGGGATGAGGGTGTGGGTGGAGGTCTTCTCAAGATCTGGTCCTCTGAGTGTCCCCTGGTCCCTGGGCATCACAGCCCTCTCTACTCTCTCTTGTCTGGGTGCTGTCCCAGCTGTTGGGTTTGCCTGGCTCATGACTCCCCCCGGTCATGGAATCAAAGGTTGCCTGGGCCTACACTGTGCCCACATCCATGTGCGGATTGGACCCTTGGGATCCCTGAGTTTTCCATTGGCTGTCTTTCAGAAGTTGACCACCAGGTCTTTCTTGCTAGTCCATCTTAGTCTGGAAGCTCTGTAGAAACCTGTACAAGCCTCCGCTGACAGATGGGCAGTGGCTCTGCCTGAGGTGCACGGGCTGGGACTCGAACCCAGATCTCGCACCTGGAAAGCGAGAATCCTACCACCGAACCACCACTGCCTCTGCTCTCATCCGGAGCAGGTCTGAACATGGATTGCTGTAGGTCATGTGGGACTGGCACCCAGCCCTGCTCATCTGCGCATGGGTTGTCTTGGGTGTGATCATGCCTCAAGGACTGAGCTGAGGCCTGCAGCAGAGAGCATTCTCATCCAGTAAAGCCCAAGACATGTCCTATCGTCTTCCATGGAACAACACGAAGTCCTGAGTCGTGTGGCCCAGAGGGAGGAGTGCGGGCACAGTAGCAGGCCCTGCCAGCCAGCAGAGGAGGGCAATGGCTCTCAGCACCATGAATATCCAAGGCCAAGGCCAAACAGACCGGACACCTGCTTCCCCACTGACTCAGGCCCCGCATTTCCCAGCAGGCTCTTGTGCTCTGACCATGGCTCTGCGCCTCTCAGACATACGACATTGCACTTGCTGTTCCCGTGGCCTGTTTTCTCAGCGATCCACATGATTGGACCTCTCAAAGTTTGGCCCGAGAGGTTCCTCACTCAGGGTCTACTCTGGGGGCACTTTGGGGCACATCTGAGTGTGCTCATGGGCCAAGGGAGATGGGCATGCCAGGGCAGTTCATTGCCAGGGTGGGATTCCAAGGATGGGAGGAGAGTCTCATCATGCGTCCAGGCTGCCCGTGCTGCACCTGAAAGGTCTCATCTTTCGACTCTTTCCCTTGGAACATAGCGGCTACCCATGGGGTACCTTGGGCCACTAACCTCAAGGTCAGCAGTTCGAAAGCACCGGCTGAGACTCCCGTAAAGAGTTGCAGTCCCAGAAGCACACTCAGGGTAGTTCTACCCTGTCCTTTTTGATCATGATGAGTCGGTATCAACTCCCTGGCAGTGAGTTTGGTTCAGGTATTCCCGAGTGTGCATCCCTCAGGCCCCTTAAAGGGAGCTGTTCCGGGAAGGACAGGCGTGTCTCTGACATGCAGACCAAACCACAGAGCCAGGGTTTTAAGAAGAATCAGCCATGATTTACTGCAGCAGCTGCTGCAGTCTCGGGTTGGTCCTGCTGCAGTCTGGTCGGGGCACATTTCAGAAGACAGATCCGGGCCTTGGCCATCAGCTGCCTCCCACTGAGGTGCCTCGCTCCCTGCCCTTGGCTCTGTCCACCTCTGCAGCCCCGGGGTTGCTCCCCAACACAGCTGCATGAAAGCTAATCCACTCAGTGTTGAAAATCTCATGGCAGTGATGATCATGAAAATGATGATAAGGTGTTATTATTTTTAGGCAATTATTTTTCCTGGAGAGGTTTCATTTTCAATGAGAGCCGGGAACATCTGAAAGGACCACAGGGCCCCTGGGGAAGCTTGAATCATGCCAGGTATGCCTGCAATAAGAAAGCTAAAGGAGACCCCTCCTCCCCATGCCAGGGTCTGTGGTGGGTCGTGCACGCAGGCGGTCGGCATAGACCCCTTGTATAAACTGGCAACAGAGATCACTTCGGGGCAGGTGTCTCAGAAGACACGGCTCCCAGGGCAGGCAGCTCAGACTATGCTGCAGCTGCACAGACTGCACGACCGTCCAAAGCAGCCCTGAGGACCCCGGCTGGTCACCATAGTGGCCGCCACGCCCATTCCTCTGGGCCCACGCTGTGCTCAACACCTTGCTGGAGCGATCTTCTGTAACACCTCATCCACTCCTGGACTCACACCCATTTCACAGATGAGGACATGGGGGCTCCACACACCACACAGCAAACCCGTGGGGGTCCCAAGCTTGGGTTCCCATAATACGGAGCCTCGGGAGATGCTTCTCCCTCTGGGTTCTGCAGATACGAGGAGGCGGGTGGCAGAGGTCAGTGAAATGTCACCAGCAAGTCCAAGGGGGGGTTGCTGAGAGCAGGAAGCACCCTGGGTGGGGTGCTGGGTCGTCAGGCAGGATGGGTCAATGGCAGAGCATTGGCCAGGGGTGCCAAGAGACCCCAGCTAGACTGGCTCATGGGGCTGCCTTTTGCTGGCTGTGTGCCTCTGGGCAAGTCAGTCAACCACTCTGGGCTTCACACCCTCATCTGGGAACATCAGGGCGAGAGGCAGCTCTCCAAGAACTCCTAAGGTCTCTCTTGGATTTCCATCCCCTCCCGCCTCCCCAAGTAGCCACCTGGTCTGTCCCCAGGGTAGGGATGCGAGGAGAGCAAGACAGCACAGGTGCCCCCGAGCCCAGACACCAAGCTCCCCGCTTCCTCACAGCCCTTTCCATCCTGACTTTCCTCTGCAGCTGCCGGCGTCCAATAGGGCCATTTGTCAAACACACACAATTATGGCCACGGCTGCCAGCATCAGCCGAGCAGATCTATTCCCGGAGTGAGGCAGAGCCAGAGGGGCAAAAGGGGAGGAGGGGCGGGGGCGGGGGCGCACTATGAGCTGTACTGAGCAGACCGGAGAGACGTGTATCCAACACCAGCTGAGAGGTGACCACCATTGTACAAATGAGGCTAGTTAGCGGTACGCAGACAGGGGGTGACCCACCCCAAGACCCCAGGATGAGCCCAGAGCTAATGTTTGACCTTCTGTGGTCTCATTCACGGACTTGGTCTCTGTGTGGACTGGGCCAGCCAAAGCCAAACTCACTGCCATTGAGTGGATTCCTAGTGACCCTGGAGGGCAGGGCAGAACTGCCCGTGTGGGCTTCCAAACCTGTAACTCTTTGCAAGAGTAGAAAGGCTCTTCTGTCTCCCTGAGGGGTTGATGGTTTCGAACTGCTGACCTGGCGGTTAGTAGCCCAGTGCACAACCACTGTGCCACGAGGGCTCCGGACTGACTGGGGAGGAGGATGTGAGATGGGTGTTTGGATGGTACATCGGCCCTGGAGGCACTGCGGCCATAGGGACCATCCTGATGAGACACTCCAGGAATGGGGCCCGCCCCCAGGGGCATGTTTCATAGTGCAAACTCCTGAGAGCTCCCTCGGGGCTCTCGGGGTCCCAGGGGCTGCTGGGCGAGAAGACAAGGAATTCTGAGAAAACTTCTTTGAGGAAACTGGTACCGTGCTGTCACGCTCCTCCCCATAAGGAGAGGGGCTTTTCGGGGGGTAGACAACACACAGGTTCTCAGAGGTCTGCGGCCTCCCTCAGCCAGAGAAGGCTGGCATGTTGGAGCAGGGGAAGGAGTCTCTGTGTGTTTTCCGTGGTGGTCCTGGCTGTGCCACAGAAAGAGGGATGCTGCGTGAGGTCATCGGGATCCCACCCAGCTGAGCCATCTGTGGACAGAAAGAACCGGCTTCAGATTCCCAGGGGACACTGCACTGGCTCCCTGGAGCCCTGGAGGAGATGGTGTCCTGGCTGGAGCCGGTCTAGCTGCCTGGCTCCCCAACCTCACTTGCCTCTCTCCAATTGGCCTGTGGGAGGCCAGGGGAAAAGATGCAGTTTGCCATGCCGAGTGGTTCTGGGAGGCCTCCAGGGTGGCCAGGCAGATTCCTCCTGCTCCCGGCCTCTCTGCCTTCTGTTCATCATCCCCTGCCCCCACCAAAGGCCCTCCCTTTGCAGGGAGCGAGCAACCAGAGGCAGTGGCTTGACAGAAGGAGGTAGCAACCCCGGGGTCCAATGGCCTGGTTTCTTGTTTGCAGCTACACTCTGCTCCAGTTAGTCTCTGCTTGCTCACCCCAGGGACAAAATGTCCACAACCACGACACGCAACCCAACTGCACACACATAGCCCCACCTCCTACGCACCCTTGAAAGCCCCTCCATCTCCCATTGGTTGCTTCCATCCAGCTACCTCCCCCTTCTCAGGTGGGTCCCTACCTTCCCAAGGCGACCAGGCTTGTCCCTGCTCGGCCTCCTCCACCCGTCCCCAGTGGGTCTCTCTGGTCTGCCCTTCATCACTCAGGACAAGAGGACAGTACTGTTGTAAGACACTGCTGGGTTGATTCCAGACAACAGGGTGAAGCACTGCCCAGTCCTGCACGTCCATTGTCTTCCTCTTTTTCTTTTTGGTGCCCCTCTACTTTGCCAAGCACGATGTCCTTCTCCAGGGACTGGTCTCTCCTGATGACATGTCTAAAGTACCTGCGATGAAGTCTCGCCACCCTTGCCTCTAAGGAGCACTCTGGCTGGCCTTCTTCCAAGACAGGTGTGGTTGTTTGGCAGTCTGTGGGATTGCTAGCCCCTTTTAGGCGCCCCTCTTGACACTCAGTACCTATAAACTGGACCTATGGCTTCCACAGAGCTCGCCAGGACAGGCTGTCCCTCCCCTCACCAAGGCCTGCCCTTAAAGGAGCCACAAGTGGGTCCACTTTGCTGCAGCTGCAGCACATTGCTCATGCGGCTGTCTACCTTGATGGCCAATAAAAAAACACCAGAACGTTCCAGGTGAAATTCCGCCAAGCCAGCCCCACCCGCCCACCCCGGGCTTCCTACTGGGGTCATTGAATTTTCTGATCTGAAAGTGCCTGACTTTACATTAATGACTGTTAAGTTCTTCTTGCGGATTTGTGCCAAGTCTTCATAAATCAGCCATATCCACAGAACAATCTGTTTCTGAGCTTTGGATGAACTTGTTTTCTTCACCCAAGTGATCAGGTGAAATTGCTGGACAGAGTCACGCTTTACATGGAAACTTCTATCTCTCGCCTCGTTCATTTTCCTTCACCCACTGCCCTTGAATGGGGCTGTTGAGATCGCCGTGGGCCTGCCCCATAGCCTCTGATCTGCAAATCCCACTGTTAGTCTGGGTGAACTAGAGAAACAAATTCACAGACACTCATATGTGTATTAGAAAGAACTTTATATAAAGAAGCAATTGTATATTTTAAAAATCCCAGCCCCTTCCAGATCAAGTCCATAAGTCTAATATTAGTCCATATGTCCAATACCAGTCTGTAAATTGCTCTTCAGACTCATGCAACATATGAAACAGTGCTGAACGTAGGAAGATCACAGGCCAGTGGGTGGAAAGTCTTGTGGATCCAGTGGTGGTGGAAGCATCTTAGTGCTGGCGTGGGTCTCCACATGGCTCCTCCTGCTTCAGGGCTCTGGCTCCATCAGCCTAGCTCCACGTGGCTTGTCAACAGGAATGTGTAGCAGAGAGTGTGTGTCCAGTTGCCAGTGAGCTATTTATCTCCATCACACCTCCAAATGAGACCATCAAGCTGCAACCTGATTGACAGTCTAAATTCTACCCCTTCACTCTTACTAGTCTCAGGTGGACACAGATTATGTAACTACCACACGGACCGTGCTGTGGAACAGGAGGGACACGTCCTGGGAGACGACTTTGACCCGCGAACGAGTCTGTGTCCTTTTTCTAGACGTTTCCCGACATTCTCTCTGGTCAGGCAGTCCAAGGTGTTTGGGTCATGATCACGATTCCCTCTTCTGTTCCTCCCGGCTTTTTGGAAAACCAAGTCCACGTTGGTCATTTCCACGATCCTCAAAACTGTTCTCATTTGCCATGATTCCTGGATGCCCCACGGGATCTTAAAAGGCTTTCTTGGGCGGAGTCACCACCTAACTCTTCAACCTAAAGGGATACCTCACCGGGTGTTTCATTTGTCGACTGTTTGTGTATCGTCGTTGGGTGCCCTCGAGCCAGGTCCACCTCCTGGCAACCCCATGTCCAACCGGACAAAACACTGCCTGGCGCTGCTGCTTCCTCCCCATTTTCCTCATGGCCGAGCCCCACATGGCAGCCTCTGCATCAACCATCTCGTTGCAGGTCTTCCTCTTTTACCCGCCTCTCTGCATTACCGCACACGAGGTCCTTTTCCAGGGACTAGTCTCTTCCGATAACATGCAAACCTCTCCGTCCTTAACGAACGCCCCTGAAACAATGTGGCTCCAAACAACACACTTTTCTTATCTAGAAATTTCCAAAGTGTCAGAGCAACACGCCCGGGTGGGTGGTGGGGGGTGGGTGGGGGCCCTCATGAATCTGTATGCAAATTGCTGACCGGGACTGCAGTCCTCTGAAGGCTTGGCGGGGGCTGAAGGATCCACTTCTCAGACAGCTTACCTGGTTGTTGACAAGAGGCCTCCGTCTTTTGTCACATGAGGCTCTGCTCAACACTGCTCATGTTTCCTCATGATGTCACAGCGTGCTTCCCCCTTGGGGCCGTTCCAGAAAGAAAGCAGGGAGGAGGTCATACCGCCTGTTATGGCAGAATCCTGAAGTGACACACTGCCACTTCCACGATATGCTATTACTTAGAAGCAAGTCCTGATGTCCATCCTCCCGGGGAAGGGAATTATACTCGTCTGTTGAAAAGAAGCATTAAAAAGGTCGTGGACAAATGTTGCAGTCCCCACAGGAGGTGACAGGAGTGCTCTATAAAGGTGAACCAGGATGCTCGCCATGAGCTCCACTCCAGAGCCTCTCTAAGTTCTTGGGTCCTAAATGGAACAGGACCTTCTCTATACGACTCCTATATGTGGATCCCCACCCCCTCAGAGCTGTTCCTCTGCACAAGCCCCTTCGGTGTCTCCCCAGGGCCCCAAGGCCGAAACCTCCTGGCTGATCCTGCCACCAAAGCCTCCCTGCAAGGACCTTAGCCACCAGACCTGTCTCTCCCTGCTCCTGCCACACAGGTGTCGTCCCCTCAGCCTCTGTGCCTCCTCTGGTAAAGGGCTATCACCAGGACTCAGACTGGGGAAGTTCTACCCACTGTAAGGCCCTCGGTCCACACAGTTTTCCTGAGCCCCCGTGACCAGCAAGGAGCCTAGATGCTTCTGAGCTCCTTCTGGGTCCAGCTTTGAGCTACAACCGGGGACCCTCGGTGGCCCAGGGGATTCTGCGCTGACTGTGTGACCTTGAGCAAGGGGAGCGGTGACCCCGGGACTCAGTTGACTCGTCGATGAAATGGGATGGCACCTGGCACGATGTGGCTGTGGGGGTTAGTTGAGCTGACTCCTGATCAGGGCTGAGCACACATTCTAGGATGGTCATTGCACTGGGCCAAGAGTTGCCTCCCTGGCCCAGCTGCACATTCCCTGGGGGGTTGGGCAAAGTGGGGGGAAGGGGCCTGTGATTTGGTTCCCTTGTGATCCCCCACAGCCCTGAAGGCAATTTTCCCACCAGCAGCTGAGGGAGTCCATGAACATGCAAGTCAGGCCATATTGCCATCCTTGGTCCTTTGGCCTCTTTGATCAAGATCTCCAGCATAGTTCCATTGTCATTAGGATAGATCAAAGCACCTCCTACCAGGCCCTACACGCTCTGGCCCTGCCCGCCTTTCCTCCTCACTTGTCATCTCTCCCCACCGACTCCGACTCCCAATCATGCCTTAGCAACTGACTCTTGCCCTCCTGGGTCAGGCCCATGCTCAGAAGACCAGCACGGTATGCCCGTCTGATTGAGCCCGCCCCTCCATGAGCCCTTCCTTTCTCTCCTGACTCCACCCAGTTTCTCATCCTCTCCTCCTCCCCTCTTCCTCCTCCTCCCGCCTTTCTTCCTTCACTGACTCCGTTTTCCTCCCTGAAGCTCACCGCTCCCCAACATTGCCTTTCCTGGCTGGTGCCCTTGCTGGGGGGCTCATGCCAGAATGACTAGCAGCAGGATGGCCTGCTTCCTGCTGTGTGTCTGGTGCCCAGAACATGACAGGCACATGAGACTGAAGGAGGGAGGGGAGGAAGGTGCTGAGGTTCTTCCAGTGCTCAGTAATGCTGATGGCCACAAGTGATCACTCCAGGCAAGGTCAAAGAAGGTCAAGGGTTAGGTCCAGGTCCCCACCTGTCCTGACTCTGACCATGGCTGGAAGTTGCTCAGCAGATGAGTGTGTGTGTGTGTGTGTGTGTGTGTGTGTGTGTGTTGGGGGATGGGTTCTTCTGTGAAGCAGCTGGGCTTCCATCCATGTATCTTCTGCTCCCTCCAGGCTGGTGTCCCTTTGCTCTTAGAGTGTGTCCTAGACCCAAGCCAGGCCCAGGAGAAGACAGGAGGACGGAAAGATCGACCACACTTCTGAGCTGCAGCCACCCCTGCCAGTGCTCCTCGCAGCCCTGTGGGTCATCCCAGCCCCTGCCCGCCTCAGTGTCTCTCGGGAACTCAGCGCTGAGGTCAAAAGCCCAAGGGAGGTGAGTTCCCAGGTGCTGCCACTCATGATTCTCCGCGAGCCCCTGTTGAACAAACACAATGATCTCAGAGGACGCATGGCGGGAAGGCTCCTTGTATGCCAGAATGGTGAGCCTTCATCTTCTGTACTTTGGACATGCTCTTGGGTAAAACCACTGCATGGCCAAGGACAGCCAACAAACAAGAGAGCCCCTCAGAGCCTCAAAGGGAGAAACTGACCCTGTGGCTGTAACCACAAATTCAAACATAACACGAGTCGGGGGCGCAGTGCAGGACGATGGGCAGTGGGTTCTCTGACGCCTGCCAACAAGAAGTGACCGTGGACTTCATTGTGATTTGTGGCGCCCATGTGACCACATGAGCGCTGGGCTCCAGAATCTTTTCAGTGACTGATTTTCCTGAGGTCTTTCACTAGGCCTCTCTTCCAAGACACCTCGGGGTGGATTTGAGCCCCCAGCCCTTTAGTCAGCAGCCAAGCATGGTAGCAGCTCACACCAAAGGGCACCTCAGTGACTCTAGCTCCCACCACAAAGCCCCAGACCGAGTGCCCTGAAATCAGTAAAGCAACACTGCCTTTAGGGTTGTGAGCTAGCTGGTGGAACGCAAATGTACGCACAGCCTTCCCTGACCCAGACTCCAGCCCCAGGGGAGACTTACCTGCTTAGACTCCAGCCCCAGGGGAGACTTACCTGCTCAGACTCCAGCCCCAGGGGAGACTTACCTGCTCAGACTCCAGCCCCAGGGGAGACTTACCTGCTCAGACTCCAGCCCCAGGGGAGACTTACCTGCTCAGGCTCCAGCCCCAGGGATGACTTACCTGCTAAGGTATGAGTTAGCAGGTGTGAGTTAGCTGTTGGCTGGGATGGCTGGGAGTCTATTGTCCAGACCCAGGACCAGACACTTGGGGCCGTAGCAGTGGACAGGAAGGGCCAGGTCCCTGCTCCCTTCTGGTGGGCCCATCAGACCACAAACTCCGAGGTGACTGGAGCATGTGGTAAAGCAAATGAAGGGTCAGGAACAGCCTCAGGACAAAGCAGGTGACCAGACATCTCCTCTGAACAGGGGGCATTTGGACCAAGACCTACACATGGAGTGGCTGTCAGCCCCGCAGAGCTTTCAAAGCAAAGCCTTCCAGCAGACCCCTCAGTGGATGGACGACCGACCAGTGACGCCCCCAGTCTGGTTTGGCTGCTGTGCACACTGAGGCTGGAACAACGTCGTGCCAGTGTTCCAAGAATGAAAATAACAGTCTGTCTCTCATTCATTGGAACATTCCACCAGGAGACCCTGGGGCCCCTGGGAGCAGGCACCTCCGGGCCTCAGGGCAGGACACCGGTTAAGCATTTCTGCACTTTGACCCCTCCTCCCATTCACACTGGAGCCAGCAGCTCTCTTGCCAAACGTGTCCCCAGTGAAAATTAAAGTCGGCGATTTATGGTCCAGGATGATGGTGCCTCTGGCCCAGGAGGTGAAAGGGCGGCTCTTGCTCAATAATTGAGTGGCTGCCTGACCACTGGACATGCAGGCCAAGCCCGGGCCTCAGACACCCCGGCAAGACCCCAGCTGCAGATGCCCTGGGCTGCCTGGCACCTTCCAGCAGGCTCCTTTGGAAGCAAGTGCCTGCAAGCTGAGCCTCGGGTTCCCTGTCCACCCCCAGGCTCTCCTGGCAGACCCAGCTGTCCAACAAGGCCACCAGGGTCCACTCCTTGAGGGTCTTGGGGGTGGGGGTTGGGGGCTGCATAAACATGGACAGAGAAGGAGTCAGGGAAGAGGCTGTGTGGTTATGTTGTCGGACGGCTGGCAGGGTATGAAGAGTTTATACGGGCCCTCTCTCCAGTGCTGGTGCTGGAGAAGGTGTCCTGAAATGTTCATTCAGCCCCACTGGCTTCAGGGGGGTTTCAGTAACTGTCTGGGTTCCCCGAAGGCGCATCAGTCATGGCCACGTGCTCATATCCTCGCCACTGGGAAGTCCCCGGCTGCCTGAAAGGGTTCCTAAGGGTCTGGGCTGCCCAATTCAGTGACAGGCCATATGGGAAGAGGCGTTTGGGGGAGGTCAGAAGAGTAGGAAATAGACCTTTCCGGGGGCCCTACTATGAGTTCAGAAAGAAGTAGGTTTCAAGGGTCGGACCTGAATGAGAACCTTGTTTGTTTCTAACCACACTGGCACGTTACTTCCGCTGCACTCATCCATCACTCATTTGCCGGTTCGCTTTCCCAAATCTTTTTCCAGGGACATTATTGGTTTCATTATACTATTTTGGTGAAAATATACACAGCCAGGGAGACAGCATCTCAACAAATTCTATCTGTGTGATTCAAGCGCCACTGTTTACACCTGGTGGTTATGCGTTGGGCTGCTAGCCCCAAGGTCCACGGTTCAAAACCACCAGCCTCTCCGTAGGAGAAAGATAAGGCTTTCTACTCCTATACATAGTTACAGTCTTGGTAACTCACGGTGGGGAAAGTCCTGCCCCGGCCGATAGCATCGACTCGATGGCAGTGAGTTTGGTTGACATCCTCCAGGGTTTCACTCGGAGTGCAAAGAGCCCGGAGTTCTGAGATTGGCTCAAAGACTGTTCGTAAGGGCCTTAAGTTGCCTTGTCTCCGTCGGTTCACTGGTACATGAGGATACTCACCGGGCAAGGGTTGGCACATGAATGCATGCGGCCCACCTTAGCACACAGCAGGTCTCACCCTGGGTCCAGCATCGGCTTCCACAGGGAGGAGGGTAACCCGGCGTAGGTGCCACCAGCCTCCTCGAGTCTGTTCACAGGTTGAGAAGGGACAGGAATCCCTGGATTGCCGTCCTCCTCACTGCCGTCTCTGTTCCCGATCCACACGGGGAAGCCCCACAAGCTGGGTGTCTTCCCTTTGCCCCCCTGCCCCAATGCCTGTTCATGTCGAGGAGTAAGGAAGGGGCGCCCGACCCAAGCCAGGGTGTTTCAAGCCACACACCCAACCCCCGCCCCCCCAACTCTTGGCTGCACGTCCCAGCCGTGTGGGCTGACCCTGTGCACGGCCTCTGCAGATCCAGGAGAGAGGTCAGCTTACCACCTGGGGGCCTGAGGACAAGGCTGATAAGCCAGTCCAGACAGTGTTGTTAGAGGGTGACGCACCGGGACACCGTATGCGCAGGAGGCGGCAGAAGGCGGGAGCCCAGGGAAGGCGAGGCTTGATGAACTGGGGTCTCCTCTTCTCACAGACTGCCACCCACACTGAGCTCCCCTTTGTCCAAATGGGGGCAGAGGGATGCTGGTGAGGTTTGCCTGTCACTCTGGGCAGCTGGCCCAGCTCCCTGGGGGGTGGGGGGTATTCGCCACAGTGACTCTGTGTGTCATCCCTGCCTCCTGGGGCCTCCAGTCACACCCACAGCAGGCCTGCTTTGTGCTCTCAGAGGGCATATGGGGGCACCCAGAGCTGCCTCTGTCTGGGAACTGGGTCACATGCTTTCTAGAAAGGCTAGTTTTCCCCAGAGCCCTGGCTGGCTGGACCCTCTGGAGCCAGTCCCTGTGAGGGGCGCTGGTCTATGGACGGCACCACTCCACCGCCGCCCCTCTGTCCTGCTCCAGAAGAACACCCCTGTCCCCAGGAGTCAGGGCATCCAAGGCAGATCATGCTGGGAAGCAAAGGAGGGAGGACCGGGGGTCCAGCACTGTGTGTGTTCCCAATCACTGAATTACTGACTCATTTGCTAGGCAGAAGGTGGGAGATGTGGGCCCATCCAGAGGCACCTCAGAAGAAAGGCCTGGCAAGCCACTTACTCAAAGTTAAGACATCGACCTTCCAGGGAAGAGAGAAGAGGGTCTTCGGACCTTCGTTGACAGGAGATTAGGGGTGTGCAGTGGCTACCTATCAGGCCGCTCACTGCAAGGTCAGCAGTTTGAAGCCACCAGCCACTCCACAACAGAAAGGACGCGGGGTGGTGGGGCAGTGAGGAGAGGAGGCCTTAATTTTGCACATTGATCTTTGAGTCATGAAGTTCGCGTCCAGTCCCAGGATGTGAGCCCTGGAAGGGCCTTCCAGGAGGCCAGGTCGCGGTGTTGCAGGCGAGGAAGCTCAAGTCCCGAGAGAGGGGCGGCATGCTCATGCGCCCACGCCGCCCTCCAGTTCACCACACCCGACTGCCTTGCCCGGGAGGAAGTGCCCTTGTCTCCCCACCAGGCCCGCAGACCAGACGCGCCGGAGCTGGATTTAGACGCACCTCGGTCCTCCCTGTGGAAGCAGCTGGCTGCCCCACTGGCAGGTGCTGTCCGGTGCGAGACAAGCATTTCACGGCGCAGAAATTAGATCTGCTTCGCGGGGAGAGGTGTTGGCGAGCCGAAATGCCAGCCAAGCGGGTGGGCAAGCGCGCGATGTGGAGCGCTGTCTGCCAGGAGTGCTGGAGTGGGGCGGCGAGGGAGGGGCGAGAAGAGGGAGCGCCCCCCTCTCTCCGGGCTGTCAGCAGCCTTGGAAGTCGTGCAAGTGGGGAAACTGAGGTTCCAAGAGGCAGAGGACTTTCCCTGGGTCCCAGTGACATCAACACCCCCGTGCCCCGACCTCCCCCATCTCCCCAGGACCCCTTCCCAGGCTGGGCATCTTCCGCCCTCAGCATCTGAACCCCTGGAGGCAAGGGGGGCTCACCAAGCTACAGGGGATGACCCTGGCTTTGTGGTTAGCAGCCCAGCGCCAAATGCTCGGCACCACCAGGCTTCCTCTGCAGCCGCGATATCAAAATCCACTGCCATCTAATGTGTTCTGACTCATGATACTCACCGCCCCCTTGCCATCGTTAGTCAATGCCAATCCAGAGACCCAGCTCCTGGGTGTGACCCACACACCATCCCGTGAACTTCACAACTGCTTGCCTGACAGCCCCCAGGACAGCTCTTCTGCTGTGAGCTCCCACTGGCCACCATCCAGTGGATCCTGACTCACGGCAGCCCTGCGGGTTTCTGAGGCTGTGGCTCCTTACTGGAGCAGAGAGCCTCAGCCTTTTCCAGAGGAGCATATGGTGGGCGGGAAGTGAGCCCCTACAGGTAACCCACTGCACCCCTGGGGCTCTCTTCAGCCTTCACCTCAATCTCTCGCAGATGTTGACTCAGAGCGACAGGACAGGACAGGGCAGAACGGTCCCTGTGAGTATCTGAGACTCACTGTTTACAGGAGTAGAAAGGCCAGTCTCTCTCCTGCACATCAGCGGGTGGCCTCAAACTGCTGACCTCCATGGTTAACAGCCCATTGAGCATCCGCTAGTGCATGAGGCTTGGAACTGGTGGCCTGGCACAGCCGGGGTGTGCTGAGGGGGTGGGGAGTGATGAGAGAGAGAAGACTGCTGGGCTCCCAGACACAGCATATAGGGGCACAGGGGTCTTCCTCTCTAGAAGCCTTCACAGGGGGAGAGGGGGCCCCACAATATCCCCAGGACTGTGCCAGGATGCATGATGGCCAGGCCTGGCCTTCCCTCCCTTCTCCAGGGCGACCCTCAGTAAGATGTTGACAGTAACCATTGAGAAGGACATCTTGGATGCCAGCAAACGTGAGCCAAATGCACACTGTCCTCCTGCCACGTTCTTCCTCGCGGTCGCATAGAGGTCACCACCTCCCTGGGAGGAGGACACACGGGTCTTAGTATTTCTGACTTCATAGCCATGGCTTGGCTAGTTCAGTCCCGAGAGCTGAAATAATAATCAGCAATTACATGGCGAGTAGCAGGAGGGGGAGGGGAGTGCCGAGCCTTTAAGAGAAGGAGTGTGGATAATCTGCTGCACAAGACCTCTTTAGAATGTTCCAAGCCAATCACGTGACTTTTGAGGCCTCGGGTGTGCCTGACCCAAGCCACAGGCTTGTCTTGTGCCTCATAGGCCTACAGAAGGGGGCCTGGGGGCTCCGTGGGATGCATGTTGGACTGCTAACTGCACGGTGAGTGGTTTGAATCCACCAGCTGCTCCGTGAGAGAATGTTGAAGGCTCCTGTTCCCATTGATACATAGCGCCGCGGAAGCCCCCAGGACCATGCTGTCCTGCCGGACCAGGTTTCCACAAGTTTGGACTCCATGCAGTGACTGTGGGGGGTTATATGCAAGGGGAAGCTGGGGGCTGAGTAAGGAAGACCAAGGGAAAACTGATACATTTGAACCATGGCCTTGGTGAAGAACAGAAATGATGCCACAGGCTGTCAGGAGAAGAAGTCGAGCCGGGATGTCCTTTGGAAGGAAGGGTGGGAGACTTCATCTCCCGTGCTTGGGCCAGGGGGCAGGAGGGACCAGGTCTAGGAGAAGGACATCCTGCTTGGTAAAGTGGAGGGAGAGAGACAAAAAGGAAGGTCGTCGGTGAGCTGGGTTGACACAGTGGCTGAACCAATGGGCTCAAACCATATCAACAATGAAACGGGCTCCTTTGTCATTCTGGTCCTCAGAGGCAGAGGGAGAGGGGTCCTGAGAGGCAGCTGGTGGAGTACAGGGCCTAAGACTGTGAAGCCAGGGCCGGACGACCTTGAGTAAGTCTCTTCACCTCTCCGTACAAGGAGGATGCTTAAAGCAATTATGGATGGCGATCAAAGATCCCCGGCTTTCACGTGGATTGCAAATCAGTGTAAAGGAAACCCAAATCCCCACAATTGGTCCAGTAGGTAACATCATGATAAACCGAGCAACGGTTGAAGTTGTCAAGGATTTCATCCGGCTTGGTTCTACCATCAGACCTCATGCAAGCAGCCTTCAAGAGTTCAGACGGCACGTTGGAGTGGGCACACCTGCCGCACACGACCTCTTTAAAGCGTTGAAGAGCAAGGATGTCGCCCCGAGGACGAAAGGTGACACCATGGTATTTGGAATCGCCTGACATGCTTGGACCGACATGGAATAAAGAAGACTGAAGCAGAGTCGAGGCTGTAGAATTAGGGAGCTGGCAAAGGATATTGGAAGTATCATGGACTGCCAGAGAATCAATGGCTGTCTGGAAGAAGTACGGTCAGACATGTCTCTTCGAAGTAAAGGATGAAGAGACTTGGTCTCACCTACTTTGGACACGTTGTCAGGAGAGACCGGTCCCTGGAGAAGGCCATCGTGCTTGGTAAAGTCGAGAGCAACCACAAAGAGGAAGACCCTGCACAAGATTCATGGACACAGTGCTGTCACCATGGCCTCTCCCCATAACAGCAATAGTGGGGATGGCGCAGGGCCCGGAGGTATTTCATGGTGTTGTGCGCGAAGACACTGTGAGTGGGGAGCGAGCTCACCACCACCACGGGCTTCATGAAACGTCTGGAGGGGCAGAGCTAGCAGCAAGGCCAGGCATAAACCAGCTCTGACTGCAGACAGAGGGGAACCTTGCAGCCTTGCCCTTCCTGTTTGCCTTTCCCCGCCTTCTTGGCTCTCTTTCTGTAGTCTCTCCCATCCATCCTCCCCAGTCTCCTCTCCTTTCTCTGCCCCTTCCCGGCCTCCCTCCCTGCACTCCACCCCTATTCATGGCTCTGCCCTGCTGGCAGGGCATCTCTGACTAGGACCCTCTCCCTCGCTTCTGGCTGTCTCTCCACTGGATGTTCTCCAGTGATCTTCGCTGCCTCTCTGACAGCCCTTGAAATGGTCTTTGTCCCTGGCAGTCTCTCTTGCTGCCTCCTACTCTCCGCTGCTCATTCCTTGTGCCCGTCTCCCCTAGGGTCTCCCCGAGGCCGGCCAGCCGGCTGGGAAAACACTTGGGGCTCTTAACCTGAAGGGCAGGATTGATGGGAAAATAAATTCCTGATTAGTGTTTTAATTTTCAGGATCTTTAGAGGGGACTAAACAGCGAGGGAGGCTGGTGGGAAATGTCTGCATTATTAAAACCATCAATCCTCCCTGGGAGGGAGGAAAAGGGCCAGAGGGAAGCTGAGGAGTGTGGACAGGGATGGGGGTCAGGGGAGAGGGAAGGAGGGAGAGTCTAAAAGGGGACTGGCGTTTGTCTGCCCCACAGAATCGCCCTTGGGTGACAGGCCCCCATTGGCCATGGCGGCCTGTCTTTCGAGGGTCATGCTGGGCCACAGAGTGAGACCAAGGCTGCTTGGTGGGGGTTCAAGCCGTGTTGGCTCAACCCTCCTACCACACCTGCAGCAGAGCCACTTCGAGAGAGCCCCCCATCAGCCCCCCCCTTACCAGCAGGAGAGGCCAAAGAGAATAGGGCAAAGTATATGGATGGGGCTTGACCCCCAACTTAAACTCTGGTTCTGCTCTGGGCCTTACTTCCTCTTGAGGTGCCCTGTAGCACCCCACTGTCGTGTGTGTGTGTGTGTGTGTGAGGTAGTAATGCACAGAACATGCTAGAAAATATCAAACCATCTGCCATGAATCGGTTTGGACTCCCAGTGACCTTTATAGGACGGGGTCGAACTGCGCCCCGGGGTTTCCTCGGCTGTAAATCTGTGTGGGAGCAGGGTGTCTCTGCTTTCTCCCGAAGAAGGCTGCCGGTGGCAGCCAAGTGCTGACCTTGCTGTTTGCGGCCCAGTGTGTAGCTCACTCTGCCAGGGGGGCTCTCTGGCATCCAGAAGACAACCATTAAGGTTGGCTGCCGGGGAGAGAGGTTTATGCATTAGACTGCTACCGCAAGCTCAGCAGTTCAAAACCACCCGCATCTCTGCTTGAGAAAGATGAGGCTTTCTCCTTCCTTAGAGAGTTACAGTCTCGGGAATCCACAGGGGCAGCTCCGTTCTTCCCTACGAGTCAGCATTGACCCCATGGCAGTGAGTCTGTTTTGGTTTTTGACTGTCCTTCCGCAAGCAGAGCATACACCCCACCTCACCCCAGCTTCATGATTTCATTAGATTCTTATCCTTTTTATTGCCAATAACCAAATGGAAGTCTTAGAGGTACAAGTCCCTTGTCTGAAAGCCACAGGCCTGTAAGGGATGGAGCCAGGACTTGAGCCTACTCCTGAGTGGCACAAACCATTAAGCCCTTGACTGCTACTTTCAGAGTTGGCTGTTCAAACCCACTCAGAGGTGACCTACTGTGGCAAAGTCCCAGCCTGGAAAATGTGTGTGGCCCTGAGCCAGCAGAATGCAGGCGATAGCAACTGCTTTGCTTTGTCTTTCTGAAGTCAGGCCCCCCTTTCCCTCTAAGGGGACTTGGTCCAGCCAGCAGCTCTGCCCTGCAGGCCTGGAAAGGAATGGTTTTGTTGAAGAGACCCACAGGGACCTCGGGGAGGTGGCTGGCAGATCCCTGCCCTGGCCCCTCCCAAGACTTGGTCCAGGTCAGTAGCCCAGGGCTGGAACCATCCTGCCTGCCCCAAATTCCACCTTTTCCTCCTCTTCACCCACACTGCTTCCCAGCCTGGTTTTCTGTTCTGAGCAGCTCAGGCTGCTGACTGGGAGGTGGGCAGACGGGAGGGTGGCGGGAGGGGAAGGGGAGGGCCACCACAGCACCACCAGGGGGCACCACGCCTGCTGTGCAGACTGCAAACTGTCTTCAGCCATTGGAGTGAGAAGACAGTGAGTGAGCCCACCTCGCTCTCCCCAGGGGTCTTCCGTGCCCCACTTTAGCGGCAGAAGGGGTCACATCTGGGGTCTCAAGGAGTAATGCTGAGAGAAGGGGGTTGGGGGCTCTTTTGAGAGGGGGTGTGTGGTCTCGGGGGTGCAGGAAGACAAGTGGGCAAGGTCGTCAAGCCCAACCCTGAGGTGAGCTGATAGACTCAGTTCTGTGCACCCACACCCACGGAGAAGCCTTGGGGCCTGGAGACCTTGGGCCCCCTGCCCCTCCCCACCCTTCTCCTCTCTCCATGGCCACTGTCCTGGACACTCCTGCTGGCAGAGAAAGTGACTGTATCCAGGTATCCACGCAGCATAGACTTTGGTGACGGCTCTAATTCCCCATCCAAATCCCTTTACAGACCACCCGCCCACGGAAGTCTACTTTAGTAAGGGAACTGGAGCAGCAGCCAGCCCCACCCCCAGCAAGTTCAAGGGCCCAAGGCCCCCTCTGCTCTCATTTAATTGTTTCCTCTCATTTGATTTTAATCGTCCTTGGAGCTGGGTTTTCTTCCTGGGGCCCAGTGGGCGGGAGAATCTGGCTGCCAGAGGGAGAAGGGCTGGCCGGTGTGTGCCCGCAGGCCTAGATAGGCCACTTCCTTTGGTGACCTGGCCACCTACTGACCCAGTTGGGGTCCAAGCCCACCAAACCAAACCCTGAGGGGCAGTTCTACTCTGTCCCACAGGGCCCCTACAAGTTTGAATCAACTTGTGGCAGTGGGTTTGGAGTTTGGAGACATGGTCCCAAGAAGTCCTGGTGACACAATGGTCAGAGCGCTCCACTGCCAGTGACAACACCAGCAGTTAGAACCCACCAACCCTTTGAAAAGGCGATGTGCCCGTCTCCATCCATGAGGAAGTTCCTGCGGCCTTAGGAACCCAGCGAGGCAAGGCAGCTGGGCTTGGCCCTACAGGGTCGCAGGAAGTCAGAATCAGCTCAGTGAGAGTGAGTTTGGTTTGCGGGTATAGACATGTCCCTCGTTACTACCAGGGGGGGGGGGTCCTCTCTCTGGCACTCGGGCCACAGTCTGACTCTGCTCTGTCCTCACCCTTCTACTGGCACTGCCTCCTGCATCACCACAGACCCCCCCCATCAACACCCCCTCACTACTGCTGCCACTCTTGCCGCCCATGTTCACCCATCAGGAAACAGCTCCTCTGATCCTCCAGACGGCCCCCAAAGGCTGGCCAGCACCCAGGTACAGAGAGGAAGCCAAGGCTGGGCAGCCGAGTCACAAGGCTTTAGATAAGGTGTCAGGGGGTTGAACCGGTGTCTACCTGCAAGTGGGCAGGGCAGGTAGGCACAGGGAGAGGCAGCCTCTGGGTCAGAGGGCACAGTGAGTTTGGGGGTGGGGGTGGAGGTAGGGGATGGGGTGGGGAGTGGGGGAGTGAGTTAGACCTGCCCAGAGCAGAAAGGGCTGGAGAAAGGGGGAAGATGATGGGGCCTGGGGGAGGGCCCGGTTCTCTGCATCTCTGACAGCTTGAAAGGTCATGAACCTTCTGGAACAGATGAGATGAGGGGTGGAGTCCAGATGGTAGGGCTCAGCAGAAAACCCTGGCCCTGCCAGCTTCTCTGAGGGACAGGGAGTGGAATCGCAGCCACTGTGCCCCCCAGCTTGCCCCTGCACCCCCTCCCCAGATAACACTTGGCTGATCTTTACTCATAGATCCTCTCTCTGTAAATGTTCCTGCTCGTCAAAACATATTAGCAGCCCTTTGGTGACCCTGTGTACATGTGCGCAGAGCATGCCCAGGAGACACGTTCCTGCCCAGGTCCTCTGTAAGATGCCATTTGGCTTCTTCTTTCAGCCCCAACCCACTGGGACCCTACAGGGCAGGGTAGAACTGACCCATGGGGTTCCCACTGCCCAGTCTTTCTCCCTTCAAGGAGATGGTGGGTTTGAACCACCAAACCCGCCGACCTGTCTGACTAGTGGTCGAACACTTAACCACTGTGCTAACTGGACTCCTCTCAGCCTGACCTTTGCTCCTCTCCTCCTGTGCGCCGTGTCTTGGGCACGTTCGGGCTTTTCCTGGTTGATCTTACTGTTTAAAGTGGCCCTTCAGCAGAGAGTTTGCAGTCCTAGGCTCCTGAGCCCAGTGGAACAGAGTTGTACGCTCCTTACAAAACAAAACACAACCCAAGGCCAGACAGGCTTCGCACTGGCCACAGTACAGGGCTAACCAACCCACACAGTGAATATTAAATCAAACCCCAACCAAACCTACAATTGTTGGTGCATTCCAACTCCCAGCAGAACCGAGCAGAACCCCTCCTGAGACCGGACATCTTTCTGTAAACAGATGGCCTCCTCCCTGTCCCGCCCAGTGACCAGTGGGTTCCACCTTTGGGTAGTTGCTTAAGCCAGGTGTGTCTAGAAAGATCCACCCATGAAGCAGCGTCAGACGGTGAAAATACCATGCCTTGGGTCAGGTGTGCCTCGGTCCTTCAAGGAGCATCCTTGCTCTTCAATGCTTTCCAAAGGCCCCCGAGCGGCAGCTGGACCATGCAATGCCTCCCTCAGCCTGCTGCTCAGTTGAGCACTGGGTGTGGATCCAAGCAAGACAAAAGCCTTGAACATGTGACCCTTTCTGCATGGGTGACGTTACCTCCTGGCCCGTGGTGAGGGATTTACTTTTCTTGACCCTGAATGATGACCCACAGAGGGCTCGCCATCCCCCATCTTCATCAGCAAGCGCTTTCAGTCCAGCCATGTTTTTGGCAGGCAGGGTAGTGTCATCTGCATTCCACAGGTGGTGGAAAGTCTTCCCCAGTTGCTAAGGAGTCTTTCCCCATCCAGGTGTGGTCAGCAGCCCTGTGCGTGGCCCATGACACTGCCACGACTTCCTTCATGGAGCCCTTGGGAACGGTGTTAGTCCCGGTAGACTAGAGAAACAAATTCATAAACATGCATATGTGTATAAGAAAGAGCTTTATATACAGACCAATCGAATATTGAGAAAACACCCCAGCCCAGTCAAGATCAAGTCCATAAGTCCAATATTAGCCCATATGTCCAATACCAATCTGTAAAGTCCTCTTCAGACTCACAAAACACATGCAATGACGCTGAATGCAGGAAGATCACAAACCAGTGGATGGAAAGTCTTGTGGATCCAGTGGCAGTGGAAGCATCTCAGTGCTGGCAGGGGTCTCCACGTGGTTCCTCCAGCTCTAGGGCTCAGGCTCCACCAGCATAGCCCCATGTGACTTGTCAACAAGAATGTGTAGCACTCGTGTGTCTGCCCCCCCAATGAGCTATTTATCTCCTTAGTGCCTCCAAATGAGGTCATCAAACTGTGACTTGATTGACAGGCTAAACTCCACCCCTTCACTCTTAAGTCTCATATTGACAACAGATGATGTAACTACCAAGGACCCAAGAAAACCCAAGCCTGATGCTGCCACCAGGGAGCCAGTTCTAGCTCACGACTGGCCCATGGGTGACAGAACAGAATGGCTCCCTGGAATACTGGCTCTGGTGGTGCACTTGGTTGAGCAGCAGGCGGCTAGCTGCTGGGTCGGCAATTTGAAACCACCAGCGGCTCCTCGGGAGAAAGGTGAGGCTTTCTGCTCCTATACAGATGCACCGCCTGAGAAACCCACGGCGGCAGCTCTCCCCTGAGTCAGAATTCCACAGGATGGCCATGGGTTTGGCTTGGGCTTTGTGTCATCTCTACAGTTTGGTAGATTGGCAAACTGAGCAAAGTGGGTTTCTTCATGCCCAGCCGCACTGTCCCCGTGTGGGAACCTTTGAGATCAGATCACCCTGAGGACTGAGCAAGGGGTCTGCTTTCTACCTTTGACCAGCTGTGTGACGGTGTGTTTGTCTTGGTAGACTAGAAACAAATCCACAGAAACTCATACATGTATAAGAGTTTTATATAAGGGGTAAATGTCCATTAAGAAAGCATCCCAACCCAGTTCAAGCCCTTAAGTCTGACATTAACCCATATGTCTGACACCGATCTACAAAGTCCTCCTCAAACTCACAAAACACACACAATGATGCCAAATACAGGACAATCACAGGCCAGTGGGTAGAAAGTCTTTGGATCCAGTGGCAGTGTAAACATCTCAGCGCTGGCAGGGGTCTCCACACGGTGGCTCCAGCACCCAGGGCTGCATCGGGGTAGGTCCATGTGGCTTCTCCTCAGGGATGTCTCCCAGGAAGTGAGCCTTGCCAGCTGAGGCAGAGAACTAGCTAAGGCAGCTGCACCCTGGTCCGACCATCAGAGAGCAAGGGACGGGAAGGCGAGGCTCTCCCAGCCATTTATCTCTCTGCCCTTCAATTAAACAGCCCTTCAACGAAGCCCACATGTGTTCATCGGCCAGGTTGGCACAATAAACCTAACTCTCACAGATGCTGAGCTGGTCACTGGTCATCTCTGAAGCTTGGTCTCTTCCTCTATAGAAGGAAGACTATGGGTGATCTCTGGCTGCGTCCTTCTTGCTTTGGGCCTGAGCATCTCAGAAAGTGCCAAACTGAATCAGTGAGAAATGAGAAACCTATTCCTTGTTTCATTTGATAGCAAGACTTGAGGGACTGCCAAGGGTACAGCAGGCAGGGGGAGGTCACCCTAAAGAGTCCTGGACCTGACCTCGGGTCACACTGAAGTCACAACCTCTCACAGACTTGCTCTTCTCATCTGTCAAATGGGCGGAAGCAACTTCCCTCTTGCCTCGAAACATTATGGTGGGCTTCCGTGCTTGGGGAGGGCCGTGGTAAGCAGAAGCCAGCCCAGAAGATGGCCAACCTTACTGGAAGCTCCTTCTGCCAGCTCTGCCCTCTCCCAGGAGTTTAGTCCGGCTCAGGTTCCATCAGTGACAGGGTCAGGCCTTCATCTCCAAACAGTTCTGAGAGGCATGACCGGGAAGCAGGGACTCTAAGCTGGAGTCACAAGACCTGAGGTGGATCCTCAAGCCCAGGACAGACAATGTGAGTGACCTTGGGTTAGTCACCTGCCCTCCTAGGGCCCTCGCCTTTCATAAAGAAGATAAAGACCCCGTTCTCCCCTGGAGTGGGGAGTGAGGATTAAGCATGGTAACACAGGTAGGTTGAGCCAGGCACACAGTAGGTGCTCTCAAATGCTTACTTAGGGCCTGGTATAAGAACACCAATGGAGTGGCAGGCAAGAGGGCCAGGGCATCCTGTGGCTCATGCCAGGCCAGCCTGGAAAATGGCACAGCCAACAAGAGGCCAGGACTCCAACCGCCTTGCCACATGCGGCCTTGCTTGGGTGCCCCTAGCATTCTGCAAGCTGACTCAGCAGCAGCATGGGCCTCGCCGAGCCTCCCCTTTCTGCCTGTGCCACAGGCTGGCTTGTCTGCCTGATAGGAAATCAATGTGTTTGTGATCCGAGGCCTCTTGCACAAAGAGAGGGAGAATGATTGCTTCTTCTGGGGACTGACTAGCAGAACAGCTAATCTGCTCATTTAACTCGCTGGACACCTTTCCAGCCCAGAGAGTGCCTCGTCCCAGCAGAGTAGCCAAGCGCTGCAGAACCCAGGGTCTCACTCAAAGGACTTTGGGGATCCTTGTCCCAGGGTCACTGAGAGTCAGAACCAGGTCCATGGTAGCAGGCTTGGTGTGGGTTTGTTCATCCTGAGAGAGATGGCCTGGGAGGTCCAGTGGTGGAATCCCTGCCTGCAAGGTGGGTGAGACCTCGAGCTTGTGTGCTGCTCTGAGGCCGAAGAGGATTCAGCAGAGCTTCCAGACTAGGATGGACTAGGAAGAAAGGCCTGGCGATCTCGGATCCAAAACCAGGCAGGGATAACCCCGCGAATCACAATGGAGCACCGTCCGATCCCCATACGGTCCGAGAGTGGGGGGGCCCACAACACCCTGACACTGGGCTCTTCTCTGTGGGAACCACAGTCTTTCAGATCAAGTCAGATGTGGGGGAGGGGGAACAAACTTGAGAGGGGTCAGCGATGGGCTCAAGTTGTTCTGAACCCCGAAATCACAGAGAGATGGTCTCTAACCTATACTCCAGTAAGAAACGACATATGGCATCTGGGATAAAGCAGATTTCTGTTGAGAGGGACTGTCTGATTTATATTGTCACCATGCTAGATGTTGCAATGTAAGAATTATAGATCCAATTAATATTGGAGAAGCAAATCAAGTTCATGATCATAGTGATGCTTATGATCAAATCTATTGGGAAATCGAATCAAAAGTCACTAAGAACATTGTATCACAGAGCAGAATTTTTCTGAAAAAGATTGATTCAATCTATGATTGATTATGGTTCTCAACCACTCAACAGATGTACACGATAAATTGCAGACAACTGTAGATCAGGGAGGGTGTGGGGGTGGGGGTGGTGGGCAAAATAACAATAAGGTAGCGCAAAAATAAAGAATGTCTGTGCCAGCATCATTGGAATGTTTATCTGTCTGTTTAAATCAAGACCAACCCCCTACTGGTTATTACAAATGCTTGGGACATATCTGTTTTAATCACTGCCGCACGAAGTATAATTGTTTCATCATTAAAAGGACCCTGCCCAAGGAACAGAGGAGTGGGCTTTGCTGTGACCAGCTTTGTTAACAACGTCTGCATGACACTGACCCCTGGTCAGGACACGAGACATCTTGATGAACAGGGTCGCTTTGTGTCCATGGGCCAGGAGAGTGTTAAGGTAGCTTGTCCGCATCGTTTGTTGATAGCAGTGAGGTTAATCATTTACACCTGGTCTTTATGACGTTGTCCACCCATCCCCACTCTTGAAAGGGCTCTACTGTGAGACAGCTGATGGCCTACACAGCCAGCAAAATATTAAAAACCAAACAAAACCCAAAGCTGAGAGTCCTCCCCTCGTTCCAAGGCATTTCATGCACCTGCCCTTCACAGGTGCTCTGGCCACAGCTTAACAGGAGACAATTACAGGAAGCTGCACCTGGCCACCCCAGACCTCCACCCGCCCCCTGACCCCTGGCCTTGCTACAAGGCAGCCCTCAGTGGTCCTGCACATCCTGGCTTTAACGGGTTTGTTGTATTGTGTCCTCTCCCTGTAATAAACTGTAGATCTGCAGGCAGTCATCTGGGGTCCCCTGACTCTTCTTCAGCGATTGAATTCTGTTTAACGGCTACTTGTTTTATTTGTTTGTTTGTTTATAACTAGTGCTGCTATTTATCATGCAATTTCCCTCAGTTCATGGTGGCCCAGGGCACAACAGAATAAATACCTTATCGGCCAGTCCTGCACCACCTTCCCAACCAGTGGTCTGCCTGAGTCCAGCACGATGGCCACTGCGTCTGTGAGTGCCCTCCAGCTCAGGGGACTCATCTCCAGGGCCAATTCAGACACCATTGTGCTGTGCTGTGTAGAGTTTTCATTGGTCCATAGTCAGAAAAAGAGAGCCAAACCTTTCTTCCTGCTCTGTCTTACTCTGGAAACTCCCTTACTACCTGTCCACCACGGTTGACCCTGTTGGCATTTGAAAGACCCATGGGATTGCTCCCAGCATCACAGCAAGATGTAAACCACTATGGGATGATGCATTAGTCTGAGTACTTTAGAGAAACAACTCCACAGAAACTCGTGTATAAGAGAGAGTTTTATATAAAGGTTAAGCGCACATCAAGAAAACATCCCAACCCAGTGCTGCCCAAGCCCACAAGCCCAACATGAACCCATTAACCCATATGTCCAACACCAAGCCACAAAGTCCTCCTCCATCTCACAAAACAGACACAATGATGCTGACTGCAGGAGAAAAGACAAATCAGTGAGCATGTAAGCATCTCAGCGCTGGCAGGGGTCTCCACACGGCTGCTCCAGCACCCAGGGCTGCATCAGGGTAGGTTCATGCGGCTTCTCCTTGGGGATGTCTTTCAAGAAGTGAGCCTTGCCAGCTGAAGCAGGGAACTGGCTAAGGCAGCCACACACCTATCCGACCATCACAAAGCAAAAGACCCGAGAACTAGAAAGGCGAGGCTCACGGAGCCATTTATCTCTCTGCCCTTCAATTAACCCCACATGTGTTTATTGGCCAGGTTGGCACAATAAACTTTAACTCAGATGACAAACTGAGAGATGGGAGATGGAACAGGCACTGTTCAAGGCTAACATCTACATCTGTACTCTGTAGACGGAGTAACTAGAACCCAGAGTGGGTGTGACTTACCCATGGTCAGGTGGCAAGTTAGCAACGGAGCTGAGACTCGAATCAAAGGTTCAGTTCCCAGCCTTGGGCAAGCCTTCCATTTACTCTCCTTCCTTTGCTCCTGGAAGGTGAGGGTCCATGTCCTAGAGGGTCTGGGAAGCCAAAGAGGAGTGTGGTGTTGTTACTGTTTGGTGCCCTTGAATCAGGTTCCGACCCATAGTGACCTTATGCACAACAGAATGCAGCACTTCCTGACCCTGTGCCATCCCACAATTGTGCCCACATTGCAGCCACCATGTCCACCCATCTCCTTGAAGGCCTTCCTCTCTGTCGCTGCCCCTCCATTTTACCAAACACGGCGTCCTTCTCCAGGGACTGGTCTCTCCTCCTGACAACATGTCCAAAGTGTGTCAGACAAAGTCCCGCCATCCCTGCCTCTAAGGAGCACTCGCACTGTGCTTCTTCCAAGACCGATGGGTCTAGGCATCTGGATAAGGGCTAGATTCGAAGACTCAAGGGGCCTGGTGTCGAGCATTAAACACTCCAGCCTTCCAAATGGATCACCCCTCAACAGAGAGAAGATTGAAACTCCTCACTTCTGGACCAGTTCGCAGCAGCACAATAAAGGAAGTACTGATTGAGGCAGGGCGGTCAGGGATCTGCCATCAATACTCATAGATCCAGCAGTCAAGAAACCAAATGATGTGTCCTACTGGGCAGATCTGCTGCCAGTGAGCTCTTCTAAGTACTGAAAATCAAATATGCCAGGCGGAAGCCTAAGCTATACCTGGTCCCAAGCCATCGTCTTTTCAGCCACCTCATATGCAAACAAGGAGAACTGAGGAACAATCGATGCCCTTGAACTGTGTAGTTGGCAACAAATGTGAAGCCTACCCTGAATGGCTAGAAGGACAAATACATCTCTCTCGGGAGAAATACAGCCAGCTTGCTCTTTAGAAGGGAAGATGGTGGGACTTTGTCTCCTATACTTTGGGCATGACGGCAAGAGAGGCCAGTCCCTGGAGAAGGACATTATGATTTGTAAAGTAAAGGTCCGGTGGACCAGAGGAAGACTCTCAATGAGATGGACGAATCCCGTGACTCAACAATGGACGCAAGCAACGATGGTGAGGAAGGTGCAGGACCACCAAGCAGAGTTTCTCTTGTAAGTAGGGTCCGTATGAGTCAGCGCTGAGCCAGTGGCATTTAAAAAAATCATTTTATTGGGGGCTCTTATAGCTCTTATAACAATCAATGGTATCAAGTACATTTGTACATATGTGGCCACCATGATTTTCAAAACATTTTCTTTCTACTTGAGTCCTTGGTATAAGCTCCTCTTCCTCCCCACCCCCACCCTTCCACTCTCATTCACCCTTGATAAATTATAAATTATTATTGTTTTCGTATCTTATACACTGTCTGCTATCTCCCTTCACCCACGTTTTTGTTGTTGTCCCCCGGGGGGAGTGTTATATGTCAAGTCAATCCTCGTGATTGGTTTCCCCTTTCTCCTCCCTACCCCATCTTCCCCCTAGCCTCATGGTATGGCTACTCCCATTGCCGTTCCTGGGTCGGGGGAAGTTATCTGTCCTGGATTCTGTGTGTCGTGAGCTCTTATCTGTACCAGTGTACATGCTCTGGTCTAGCCGGGTTTGTAAGGCGAACTGGCGTCATGATGGGGGAGAAGGGACAGGAAGAAGCATTAAAGAACTAGAGGGATGTTGTATGTTTCATCGGTGCTATCTGCACTCTGGCTGGCTCTTCCCTTCCTTGTGACCCTTCTGTGAGGGCATGTCTAATTGTCTACAGTTGGACTTTGGGTCTTCACTCTGACCCTACTTGTTCACATTGGTATCATTTTGGGGGGTCTTCTGATGCGTGATAGCTGATCCTATCAACACCTCATGATCATACAGACTGGTGTGCTTCTTCCATGTGGGTTTGTTGCTTCCCCGTTAGAGGGCGGCTTGTTTATCTTCAGACATCTAAGACCCAAGACACTGTATCTTTTAATAGCCAGGCACCATCAGCTTTCTTCACCACATTTGTTTATGTACCCATTTTGTCTTCAGTGATCGTGTCAGGAAGGTGAGCATCACAGAATGCCAGGTTATTAGAGCAAAGTGTTCTTGCGTTAAGAGAATAATTGAATAGAGGCCTGATGTCAGCCTGCTACCTTAGTCCTTAACATATAAATATGTATACATAGACCTATATCCCTATCATTATATATTAATATATTTACATATGTACATGCCTCTGTTTAGACCTCTATAAATGTGCTTTACCTCCTAGTTCTTTCCTCTATTTCCTTTTACTCTCCTCCTGTTCCACTACCATGTTCAACCTTCATTTGGCTCTCAGTAATTCCTCTGGGCTACATGGCCCTTGATCAAACCCCACCAGACATTCTATGCCCTCCTCACCATCAACCTCAGACCTCCTGTTGTTCCCTTGTGCCTGGGTTTGTTGAGTCAGGGCATTTAACAGCAGCACCGTACAATAGCAAAAGAGACACCGAGGGGCTGAGGGCCTGTGCCCCGTGTAGTCATTCAGGGACCCGGCTCCTTCTATGTGCTGCTCGGTGGGCCCTGGATCCAGTCTTCTTCCATTCACAATGAAGGCGGGCACAAGAATGCTGTGGTAGTTCCGTAATCTGGTGTCCACTTGAGGGGATTAAGAGTGAAGAGATGGAGTGTAGCCTGTCGATCAGGTCACGGCCTGATGCTGCTGCCTTGTGGGTGTGGCCTCTCATGAGGATTCTGAGAACTTCCTCTCTGTCTACCTTGGCCTTCCTGTTGACAAGCCAGCAGAGATTTGTGAGACCTGTGAGGAGCCCCATCCTCTCTGCTTTTACCTTACCATTGAAAAGCCACACTCAGAGAGCTGGAAGAGCCACATGGAGACCCACAGCAGTGCTGAGATGTTTCCTCTGCCACTGGATCCACAAGAATTTTCACCTACCAGCCCGTGATCTTCCTGCATTTTACATCATTGCATGTGACTGTGTGAGTCTGAAGAGGGAATTATGGACTAGTATCGGAGTTATGGGCTAATAGCTGACTTATGGACTTGATCAGGACTGGGCTGCAATCCTCCTTCTTATACATATATGAGTATCCCTGATTTATTTCTCTAGTAATCTGGCCTAACACAAATACCACCAGCTGCCTGCCAGTGTGAAGGTAGCTGGGTCATGAGGTTGACTTCCTTTCTTGCTGTTGGGTGGTGGAAGTGGGGCCTGAGCCAGCCCACAGCTTTGTCACTCCATGTCCCCAGCTGTTCTGACTCTCACACGGTTCCTCTTTCTTGTTCCTGAGCTCACCAAGCACACAGCTGACCACCAACTGGCCACGCCCTACCCAGCTCTAAACCCCATATCCCAAATACATCTAGTTATACACCCTTGGGAGCACACGGTAGTCATGCATCTCACCCACTGTCCACCCTGATCTCTGAGCAACACACCTCTCAGATCGAAGCCGGGAGAGGTTTATTTCCAGGATAAGCTGGCTGCATTCTTGTCTCCTTGGGGCAGGCCCTATGCATTCCAGGAGCTTCAAGACATCCAAGTGTGACCTTCTGTTTATTAGCTAAAGCGAGTCTTTGGTGGAGTTGTGCACCAGGGATAGCAGGAGGAAGCAGCCGGGAAGAGGGTGGAACGGGGACTGAGCCTGGCTCGGGGTCAGGCTGGGGACTGGCTCCCAGACAGTATGTCCCAGGACACAGGGCCGTGGCATGCAGAGGAGGGGCACCGGCCTTGTTGGAGGCAGTTCTAGATTCGACGCCCAACGGCAGAGCTGTGTGTCCTTGGGCAAGTCAACCCACCTCTCTGGGCCTTGCTTCTCACTTGTAACAAGCGCCATGCCCTATTTTCTCTCTCAGGGATGTTATGAGATCTAATGGACTGGCACGTTAAAGCTCCATACGTGGCACCCAGGGGGCTTTGGGTAGCTTTCCCCTTGCCCTGCCCCCTCTCCCGAGCGCCTTTTCTGCAAAAGCTAAACTCACTGCCATCAAGCCATGCCAATTCATAGCGACCCTGGAGGGCAGGGTGGTACTGCCTCTGGGGTTTCTGAGAGTGTAACTCTTGGTAGGAATAGAAAGCCTCCTCTTTCTCCCATCTTGCACCTTTTTGTGAGACTATAAATCATTCAAAGGAGACCAGGGAATGGGTTGCTCTCCTGGAAGCTGAGGATGCTTGGGTCAGGGGGCCACACCTGGGAGGCAGCAGGGGTTGAGAGCTCAGGTTCGATGGCCATGCGCTGCTCTCTCTGCTTCCAAACTTTCTCCCTCCACCCCCACCCCCCGCCCAGCCCCACCCAGCCTGGGAGAGCCCGGGCTTGGGCAGTGACCTTATTAGTGGAAAGGATGGCCATCTGATCTAATTCTCCCATGGAAACGCTGTAATGAGGTTCCTCACTCAAGCCCCATTGCTCAACGTTGTCTAAAAGGACCACAAACATCTTTGCTAATCGCCTCGAAACGGCACGCCAGTGCTCCGGGCAGCAGCAAGCCTCGGGAAGAGCATCTAAATCCAGGGGACTGGACTGGGTGGGGAGCATGCACCTTGAGCACTGTGTAATGCGGAACCGGGTTGGAGTGAAGGACACAAAAGGTCCTTGTCAGCGTGCACGTTTGTCCTCACCTCCTTTTCTCCGGTGGACAATCACAGCCCAGGTTGATGGGATGCTTACGAGGGGCCAGGCAAGGCTCCAAACGCATGTCGGAATCAACCCTCTGAAAGAAGCCAGGGATGGGGTGGAGGTGGGGGGTGGGGGCGTGGGGAGGGAGCCGCATGGTGGTCTTCCCTCCAGGCTCACAGGTAGAAGTAATGGAGCCAAGCTTCCACTCTGGGCAGAAGGATTCTGGGAGCTACACCTTAAATCAATCCAGGACTTAACTGATAGAAGCCTCTTAGAAGGACCGTCTCTCAAAGGAGATGATTTGGGCAGCTCGCTTGAGGAGATTTGGGGGGAGGTTCCCACTGGCTGGCTTTGAGAGGGACCAGTCGGTCATGTTTGTCTAGAGGCCTTTTCTGATGGGTATTCTGCTTAGTCGGACACTGAACCAGCCCATTCGAGGAACCCGGAGCTTTGCTTAAGAAGCCTGACCTCTTCCCTCCAGGGGAAACAGTGATGTAAACAACATATTCCAACCCAGGAGGCAAAACATAAGAGCCATTCCCTGTTTTATGGAGAACCCCAAACCAAAGCCCCTGCCTTTGAGTAGACGTCCACTCACAGTGCCCCTGCTGGACAGAGTAGAACTGCTTGCTGGGATTTCCATATGGAAGCAGACCGGCCACGTCTGTCTCCCAGGGAAGGGCCGGCGGGTTCCAGCTACAGATGTGTGGTAGCAGTCGTGAGCTTCACCCCTGTGCCACCAGGACTCCTTTTGAGGGGCCGTATGGCGGGGGTGAGGTTGATTTGGGAAGTGGGAGGGCAAAATGTGATTTCTGGGAAGGGTTTTGAAGGACGAAGAGGAGTTTGCAGGCGGGCAAAGGAGGAAGAATCCTGTCAAGTCAGAGCCCATCTGCTAAACCTGCGGAGTCAACGCCAACTCATGGCGCCTCCGTGTGTGCCGGGGAGGAGCGCTGCTCCGGGGGCTTTCTACAGCTGGTTTTGCAGACAGAGATCGCCAGACTTTTCTTCGGCAGCACCTCTCCTTGGGCTCAGGGCTCTCGCCTTTTGGTTGGAGCCAGGTAACAGTTTGCACCACCCATGGGAGAAAGATGAGTCTCGCTGCTCCCTTAACGTCTGCAAGTCATGACAGGGACAGGACAGGGACTTTCCGCCCCCCAAGAACTGAACAACAGACCCTGGGAGAACATGCTGAGTAAGCGTCTTAACCTTGAGGCCAAGCCCTCGTGAATCTCGTGTAGCCGGAGGTGACTCCAAAGCATGCTGACTTTGAGCCATAGCTGAGATGAACTTGCAAGGAGGCCATGCTAGAACCCCCAGGACAAACTTAGTAACTTATTAGAAGGCGGCCTGGCCGTCGGCCATGCTGCGACCCACTCCCCTTTAGCTCTGCCTTCAAAAACTCAAAATACCATTCCCCTAGACAGTGTCCCTTCTCACCTTGGGAGGGGGCACCATCTCTCTGCAAGCGACCCTGTGCTTTAATAAAACTCAGGCTGAGCTCTGTGCCGCTGGGCGCCTGTACGTGCGGGACCATGACTTCTCTCTGGTTTCTTGTAAATCACTCTGCGGACCTGGCTACCACCCAGCCCCAGCCCGTCCGCTGGGGACAGCGAGCGACCTGGAGCCGAGCATCACTGTCTCAGAAACCTGGCTCGCTCTCCTTATGACCCCTCTCAGAGGCCGAGTGGACGCTGGGCCCCCCCTCGGCCAGCTCAGGGCCTTCAGAACAGAGCCCTCCTGAGACAGATGCAGGAGGAGGCCGTCATCTGGAAGCACCGCTGCTTAATCCTTTGATGGAATCTGATTGGGATTTACACACACACACACACACACACACACACACACACACACACTTGAATTCCCATGGACCCTGGTTCCAGCGCTCATCGCCAGCCTGGAGTCCAATCTGTTCAGGGGTCATGGTCACTGCACATGTTCCCAGGGGGAGGGGAGGCTGTTCACCCGGAGCCAGATGGACTCTGGGCAGCCTGTCTCTGTT
The DNA here is from genome assembly GCF_050624435.1 of Tenrec ecaudatus. Lineage (NCBI taxonomy): Eukaryota > Metazoa > Chordata > Mammalia > Afrosoricida > Tenrecidae > Tenrec > Tenrec ecaudatus. The sequence goes on along the minus strand of NC_134533.1, from coordinate 25,233,694 downwards.
CTCCCCTCTCCGTCCTGCAGTTGTTTTCCTGGGAGGCGCTCTCAGGAGCCTGACCTCCAATAGCTCCATTCTTTCCTCCCATCCTAGGCTCAAGCTCCGGTCAGGCCAGCTGCTTGCAGCCATTTCCATGATCTGGTCCTTCCCTGCGCACTTACGAGACCCAGGGGACCTGTCCTGGGGGCCTAGGTCAAGCAAGAGGTTCTGCCACGGAGGAGAACAAGGGCCTCACCACCTCGGGGGGCAAAGGGGGACAACTGTCCCTTCTGGTTCATATTCCTGGCCCTGCCTCGGCCTCCCACCCCACCACCCCCTCCACCCACGACAGTCCCAGCGCCAGTGACAGAGACCAGATGCCTTGTCAAAACTTCAAAAGATCATCTGGCCCCTTGAGGAGAGTTAAGCTACTTTCCCTCTGCCCCATGCTCCCATCTCTCCTTTCTCTGGCTCCCTGGTTTCCTCCTTTCCTTCCATCCAAATGCTTCCTGAGCACCTACTGTGTGGTCAGGCCGTGCGCTCAGCGGCTGAGGATAGCACAAGCCAGGCAGGTGAGCTGAGGGGGCCAGTAGGTGAGCCAGCCCTGCCCGCTACAACTCTGAACATGGCATGCTTCACCCCCAAGGGTGGGCAGGAAATGTCCTCTAGGCAAAGGCCCAGGGGAGGCATTCCAGGCAGAGGGCTCAGCCTGGGGCAGGGGCGAGTCTGACTTGTGTGAGGAGTTGGGGAATGGTCAGTGTGGTGGGCACAGCGAGTGAGGGCCCTGAGCTGAGGTCAGGGGCCAGGTGGGCCGGAGTTTGGAGTTTTCTGTGAGACAAAATCCACTCCTTCCTCCTTCCATCTGCCCATTCTTTCTCCACTTCCCCACACATTTTATCCTGCCTTCCTTTGCCTAGGCACCTAGTGGGGCTCCGGATAACCCCAGTCCAGGTCGGCCAGCACAGCCACGGGTCTCAGATGGAGGTCAATGGTAAAGACGGCTCCCACCCAGCCTGTGGTTGTTGGTAGGCACCACCGGGTCAGTGCTGACCCATAGCGCCCCTATGCTCAGCAGAAGGAAACACCGCCCAGCCTGGCAGCATCCTGGAGCCCCTGCTGGCAGCCCCTGGTCGATCCGTGCTGCTGGCAACTTCGCTCTTTTTTGCTGCCCTCTCTACTCTCCCAAGCACGATGCCCTTCTCTGGGGACTGGACACTCCTGACCCCGTGTCCCCGTAAGACGGAGTATGCAAGTAGGTCAGACGGAGACTCGCCGTCCTTGCCTCTGAAGAGCACTCTGGCTGTCCTTCCAGGACAGACCTGGTTGTCCTTCTGCCAGCCCACCATACCACCAGCATTCTTCACCAGCACCACAAGTCCAACACACCAATGCTTCCCCGCTCTCCCGCATGCAAAGCCCCGCCCTCACACGCACAGCGGGTGACCATGAAGAGACCCTGGTCTGGGCCAGGCGCACCTTAGTCCTCAGAGCAACATCCTGGCCTTTCAACATTCCAGCGAGGTCTTTGCCACAGATTTACCCCAGGCACCCAGTCTGGGCACCTGGCCACGCTTGTCCTCTAGAAGCGAGGCTGGCGCCCCTCTCAGAGCCCCGTGGAGGCTACAGCTCGGGGCCCTAGCTTGACTGGAGGCTTTCTGGAGGCATCTGAGTGGGCCCTGTGCTTCCAGGGTAGACCCTCAAGACCAGCTGCTTTCTCAGTAAAAAGGAGGCCGAGATGGAAGGAGGAGGAGGGGGAGGTCTGGAGGAAAGACTGGACATAAGGGTGAGTGATGGGCTGGCCAGGCTGCTAAGGAACCAAGAGGGATTTCCCCAGGAGCTGCTGGCCTCATCCTGGCCCCAAGGACATCCTGTGGCCCGTCCAGCAGACCGCAGAGCCCTGGGTCAGCTGGGTACAAGGCACACTGCTTCTGCTGCTGCATAGGGGTGATGGGAGTGGGTGGGGGTCCTGGACCCAAGATCCAAGTCTGTCCTGTCGTGACCAGTGGCTGTGTGACCACGGGAAAGCTACTCCGGTTCTCCCTTGAAACAAGTAGGACTTTCTATCCACTTCTGACTTCCCTTCACGCACTCTGGACACGTGGTCAGGAGTGACCAGTGACTGCCAGGGTGGGCTCAAACCCGAGGACAAGTGTGAGGACGACAGGTGACCAGGTGGTGTTTCTGTCTGTGGTGCTTAGGGTCACTCTGAGCCGGAACCGTCTGGACAGCACCTGACAATACCCGCCACCCCCTTGGGTACTGGGACAAAAAATAATGAGCTGCTACGTCTCACTGCCAGCGAGTGGAGGCTGATGCACAGCGACCCGGAAGGACAGGGGAGAACTGGCCCTGTGAGTCTCTAAAAGAAAGCTCTGCCTTTCTCCCAAAGAGAGACCGGTGGTTTTGAACTGCTGACCTTGCAGTTAGCAGCCCAACATATAACCACTGTGCCACCAGGGCTCCTTTGAACATATCAATGTAAAAAGAAACCTGGGGAGAGGCGGGTGGGGGTGGGCATTACCCAGTGGCAGTGTTGGGACTTGTAACAAGGTTGGTAGTGCAAATTCACCATTCACTCCTTGGGAGAAAGACGGGACTATCGGCTCCCACAAAGATTAAGGAGTCCTGGTGGTGCTGTTGTGTATGTCTTGGGCCGTTCCCAAGAGATCAGGGGTTCAAATCCACCATATGTTCCAAGGGAGAAATTTGAGGCTGCCTACTCCTGTGAATATTGACAGCCTCAGAAACCCTGTATTGGGGGGCTGTGCGTCAGAATCAACTCTGTGGCAGTGAATTGGTTGGCTGGTTATATGCCAAGGGGACAGTCCATTGCCTGGCACCCAGTCCATGTTGTTCTATCAATCATCCGGCAGGTGAATAAGGCCAACACAGCACCTTGGGGCAGTAACACAGTGGGATCTGCCCTCCAAAGGAGGTCTTTACGGACGGCGAGACTCTGGGTTACAAGGGCTTCTGGGAGGAAGTGACAAGGTGGTCAACCTTGAAGGACGGTTGAGCCAAGCATTGTCTGCAAAAGCAGGTAGAGTGCTGGCCTGGGCCAGGGAAAGGGTCCAACCTGGCAGGTAAGAACAGGGTAGGGTAGGCTGGGGCCTCGGAGCTTCTAATTTTTCCTTCGACCAGGAAGAGCTGCCTTTCTTCTCCACGCTGGGAAATGAGTGACAGAATGAGACCAGATCTGGAATTTAACAGAGCACTCTGACAGCCCAGTGGGGGTCTGCTTGAGGCAGAGTGTGGGGAGCCAGAGGCTCATGCCGGAGGTGCAGCTGCTAGGGGATACAAAGCAGGTGAACCAAGAAACTCCAGCGCTGGGGCTGCTGGGAGGAGGAAAAGCTGGAAGGAGCGGACACCTGACCCTCCTCTGAACTGTGGAATGGACCCCTCTTCCCTCTCACCCCAGAGAGGGAGCCAGTGGACTAAGTCCCTGCCGAGCCAGGCGGTCCCAAGATGGGCTCTCAAACCCAGAGGCTCCCATGAACAAGCAGAGGACATGCGGGAGCATAGGGGAGAGGTGGGAATTGTGGGGAACTGGAAAAGGCATTCTGGGTCTCATGAGCTTCTCTGCTCAGCCCACTGCAGCTACGGGGGCAAGAGGAAGAGAGGGGCAGGAGGAAAGGGGGGCAGGAGTCCCCAATTTTAACAAGAAGCTGGCAATCCAATCCAATTGTTTTTCAGACATCACTTGGGGGAGTGGTGGTTGAATGGTAGGAGTCTCCCTGACCCTGTGAGAGAGCAGAGATCAACTCCCAGCCAGGGCACCTCATGCATGGACAACACGCATCTGTCAGGGGGCATTTGTGTGTTAATCACAATGCTGAACAGGTTTCTGTGGAGCTTCCAGGCTAAGGCAAGGAAGAAAGGCCTGGTGATCTACTTCCAACAACCAGCCAATGGAATTCCTTTGGATCACAATGGTTCCGCCCACAACCACTTACAGGGATGCAGCAGGACAGGACAACGCTTCATTCTATCAGGCATGGAGTCGGGGATCACACTGGCTCAGGGCTGGCTCCCCAGCCGAGAGCACCCAGAAACCATCTGACTTTTCCTCACTGACCCTGAGCTTTGGAAATTAGTCCTCTGTGTGTCAGTCTACACTCATCCACCAGCCAGTGTCTACTCTCCACCCACCAGGGTGAGACCACACCCCACAGTCCTAGCACTTGTGGACAGAGTGGAGACAGAGCAGCCTGGGAAGAAGGAGCTAGCAGAGGGCAGGCACAGTCCTGGGCCCCCATGGTCAAGGCCAGGTGGTGCCTCTGATGGAAAACCAGCTCTGCCCGCTCTTCAGCCAGCGCCTCCCCTGAGCTCACCCGGGAGTCTCCAGTCGGTCTTCATTAGAAACCAAGAGCTGAACCCGCCCCAAAGGCATGCAAACAAGCTCCCCTGTCTGGGAGGCTTTTAAATAAACCATGTAAACTTGCCTTTCAGACCTGACGCAGAGGCAGTCTTGTCAAGAGAGCCTTTGAGCAGAACGAAGTCTGCAGTCCTGCCCTTATCAATCAGGGCTGGGCAGTGGGAAGAGGGCGGGAGGGTGGAAGAGGACTCCTGGAGACAGGGGTGCTCACCCTGAGGTGGTCCGGGGGCCAGGGTCTCAGCACATAATCTCTGTCCCAGCCTCGGCGGTTGGCTCTGTCCCTTTGGGCAAGTGCGTGATCCCTTGAGCCTTTGGTTCTTGCACAGAAATGGGACAGTAGCACCCAGAGTCGGCTGAGGTGGGTGCTATCATGATTTCCCACATGCTATTAAGTCCATTCTGATGCATAGTGACCCTGTAGGACAGGGTCCAACGGCCCTGGTGGGTTTCTGAGACAGAAACTCTTAGGGGAGTGGAAAGTCCCGTCTTTCTCCTGCGGAGCTGACTGGTGGTTTCAAACAACTGACCTTTGTGTAACCACAATGCCATCAAGGCTCCCTGGTGCCTTCAAGTCTGCTGGGGGGACTTGAAAAGGCCCCTCCCTTCTCCAGAAGGCTGTTGATGCCCAGGATCCAGCCCAGGTGGGGTGTAGGGGGCATCCACTCATCCAACAAGCACTTGTGTCAGGGCCCCGGGGAAAGAGTTGAATAGATGTGGTCCCTCTTCCTGTGGGGTGACATTTTGGCCATGGAGTGGCTAGAGGGTGGGGGGGAAGGAGAGCGAAACTGGGTAAAGACTGGGTAAAGATAAAGACTGCATGGAGCAAAAGGATCATGCCACCCCCAAGTCCACCTAGAGGCATGGCAGAAGAAACGTCTGGCAATGACTTGCCCCCCACCCTCCCCATATCGGCTTTGAACATTTCAGAAGGCACCACTCTACTCTGGAAGCCATGACACCCCAGGAGTCTGGATCTACTCCGGGGGAGTTCGTTTTCAAAGACACAGGTCAATGCCCAGGCTGGAAGGCACTAGGAGACAAGCAGGAGAGAGGCAGGGGTGGCCTGTGGCAGAGGGGTTGACGTGAGACCCGGTGATCATGAGAAACTGTGGCAGAAAGGGGCCTTTAAACCCATTCTCCACCGGTGAGAGGGGGCCAGCCCCTTACAAGCCTGTAGGAGACTCGTCCCCGGGGGTGAGGGGGGCAGGGGGAAACAGCAGGAGCAAAGGGCTCCCAGAGGGAGGGAGGTGAGTGTTTTCCAGGGCCAGAGAGCAGCACAGAGCTGCTGGGATGTTCAGTGTCCACCTTCTGGCCTGCTTTGCCTCCCATGCTCAGGGTCAAGGTCCCAGCAGCCGAGGGGGAAGGAACTAAGACTGGCCTGGAGAGCCCACAGACCTGGGGTGTGTGGTGAGGGAGCTGGCTCTTGAATCATCCCAGGTGGGCACTCAACGCAATTGCAGTGTGAAGTTCCCAGCATGCCTAGTCCAAGTGGAAAATTCCCGTCGCATCTATTCAGTACTGTGTGTTGACATATGTCCAGTGGGTACAATGTAACGAGGCTCCATGGCGTCTTAGTGCATCGGGTGCCACTGTAACAGATAGATGAGCATTCAGTCCCTGGGGCACTGATGTCTGACTTATGTACAGCCTATTGTTATAGACCAACCCTTTGAGGCTGTTAAAAATTTAAGCCACACACAATGGTGTGCAACAAGGAGCCAAGTAATAAGACACGGTAGGGTCGCTACGAGTCGCGTCGGCACTGAGTTTGGCTTGGTTTGGATGTCATATGGGCTGTGGAACATTGACAAAGGGGGTTGGTGTCCTGCCAATCGATACACGGCCTTTGCCAGGGCGTCATCTCCCCCTTCCTCGTGCTGGGCAGCTCCTTTCTATCGGCTCACAGTGCCCAGTCGACTGAGCGTTTCACCTAGCGACAGGAGGGGGAAAGTCCACTGAAGGCCATTGGTCTAAGAGCGTGGCCGCGGGAACCACACAGTCCAAGACGCCCCCGCTCCCAGGATGTCTATGCCTCTTTTCCACCCGACTGACAAGCCACTCCGTGAGTCAGCCAAACACCGGGCCTGGCGCCCATGCTCCAGGGCTTCCCGGGCGCGTGTGGCTTCCTCGCTGAGCAGCTCTGGAATGGCGCCACGCTTTCGTCAACTGCCATGGCGCAAGCTTCAGAACATTCGTGGCAAAATGGAATGAGGAGATAACGGGATTCTCTGGGGGCCTCTGGAAGCCCTGAAGCCCGCTCCCATCCTTGTTTCAGGCAGCAACGGAGAGCAAGAATAACCGGGTACCAAGTGTTGGGTTGTTGTGTTAGTCCGGGTAGATGAGAGAAACAAATTCATAGACACTCATATGGGTATAAGAAAGAGCTTTATCTACCAGAACTTGAATATTGAGAAAACATCCTAGCCCAGTCCAGATCAAGCCCATAAATACGATATTAGCCCATATGTCCAATACCAATCTATAAAGTCCTCTTCAGACTCACGAAACACATGCAATGATGTCAAGTGCAGGAAGAGCAGAGGCCAGTGAGTGGGAAGTCATGTGGCTCCAGCGGTGTCGTAAGCCTCTCAGCAGTGGCAGGGGTCTCCATGTGATTCCTCCAGTTCCCAGGGCACGGGATCGATCAGCATAGTGCCATGTGTCTTGTCAGTAGAGCATCTGTCAGGGAGTGAGTCTTTCGTCTTGTCAGTAGAGTCTCCTAGGAAGTGAATAGAGTGAGATAGTGTCTCCCACTCCAAGGAGGAAATACAGGAGTTCCCAGAATCCTCACGAGAAGGCCCTGCCCACACAGAGGCCTCATTGGCTATATCTCGATTGACAGACCGGACTCCACCCCTACACCCTTAATCCTTAAATTGACACATAGGATTATGTAACTACCACAAATGGTCCTAGCCAGCCTCCTGAGGGTGTTGGATTGCCCTCGCAGCGTAAGTCCTCGGTCGACTCCTTGAATCCTGCTCCAGTCACTCCGTTTTCCAACAGAGGTATCTTCCAAGGGGGGGCGCTCACTGAACCAAAATTGTGGGAGCCCCAGTGAGATGGGTGGACACCCCAACAAAGGAAGGTGTTGACTTCCTCACAGTGGTGGCTGCTGTCTCCTGCCCTCTACACCCTGAGTTTCTGTAAAGATCTGTGTTCCATCACCATGTCTAGAATCTCTTCTGTCACGACAGATACAAAGCAATTGGCTTCTGTACCTTCCTGGGTCTGGTCCAGGTAAGCATTGTCCTGCTGCAGAAATGAGCTGGCTGTGTTTTCACAGTAGGAGACATCCTGGCACCATGTCCTCGTGGGCGTCATTATCTGGTTCCACCCTGGCTTCCGTCACACTGCCTGCTGCCTCTCCGTATCGCCATCACGGTGAGTCTCGGGGTCCACAGGACACCTGGGCTCACCGGGGCGGCATCCTCCTCATACTCCTTGTCAGATCCATCCTCCTTCTCCGGCAGAGAAAAGGAACTCTCTCGAAGGCCTCCCTCCCTCAAAGAGTCTAGCTCCACAAAGGAAGGCGGCTGTGGTCCTTTTCCAGGTTCTGTGACACCAGGACACCGCCCACACCCCTCCTCTCCACCCGAACAAGGACCCAGGCAAGCACACACGTCCTGCCTGCTGTCCACAGGAGCCCTGCTGGCACTGTGGAGTAAGAAGCACCGGGCTGCTGACTCTCAGGAAAGAGGAGGCCCTGCTCCTGTGAAGGGCACCCTTCTCGGAAGCCGTGGGGTTTGCGCCATCCAGTCCCATGGGGTCGCTGGGAGTCGGCCTTGACTCGACCCCACGGAGTTTGGTTTGGGTTTGGTGTGGCAGGAAAATCACTACACGAACCAAATACTTTGAATCGCAGCAGAAGCGCTTCCAGGTCAGAAGCCAGTTCTGACGTCAAGGAAGCTCCAGGGTACACTTCAGAGACCCTGCGCCTGCAGGTGAGTTAGTCACTTGAAGATTAGATGAACACACAAACCCCCATCTCCCACATAACTTGCAGAGACCTGCACATATACTTACAAGGGCGCACTGCACAAAAGCCAAAAGGCGCAAAGGCTCCCCACGCTCACCTGTCTCCTCACACAATGGCCTGTCCACACAGGGGCTTGGCACCAACGAGGTACCCTCAGTTCCAAACTGCCAGGTGTCAACTCCGCGTACTATAAGTGGGACAAGAGCATCCCAAGAAACCGGGGGGTGGGGGGTGGGAAACAACTGCTATGCAGACTGGGCAGTGACAGAGTTAATATAACAAAGACAGCTCACTCTCAAGTGGGGTGATAAACCACAGGCATCGCACTTGCTCACCGCCAATCCATCAATTCTGACTTACAGGCTATAACTGCCCCCTGTAACTTTTTATGGGAGTAGAAAGCCTGTCTTTCTCCCTCAGAGTGGTGGGTGCTTTTGAACTGCTAATCTTGCGGTCTGCAGGGCAACAGGTAACCCACTACACTACCAGGGCTCCTAACCACTGCACAGAGGTTGGAATTAACAACACATTTGGGTGTGTGGGGGGGATATGGGAACACAGTTCAATCCATAACAATCTGTATCATTAAATTATGCAAGACTCATTTGGAAAGCACTTCATGCCCCAGGTCCACTAGACACCACCGTTTGCTGGAAAGCCCATTTAGAACGGAGCCTGGAGATGACCCTGGATCCCCCTGGTTTTCTCTCCTCCTCTGCCTCTAGCCTGGCTTGTCATTTCCTTTCCAACCCATTGAGTGGAATGCCTTTGGGCTTCTCTGGGTCCTGGATCCTCTGATGGGTGTCTCCTATAATTACATTGGAGGCTGCTCATACACTCCTCAGTCAGCCATCACACATCCGTGCAGTCTATGGGGGCACGTGTGCGCACACACACCCCTGACAACCGGCGGGGTGGGTAGGGAGACTTCACCAGCTCCTGTTCACCCCCATTCCCAGGCACTCAGTTCTATACGGAGTCTCTGGGTGGCCCAAACACTGGCTGGTAGAGCTACACTACCAGCCAAGTCATTGGCGGCTCAGACACACCCAGAGGTGCCTCGGAAGACAGGCCTGGTTACCTGCTTCTGAAAGGTCCCAGCATCACAGCTCTGTGGGATGGCCGCACGTCAGAATTGGCTCAGAGGCCACTCCCAACAACAGAGGAGTCCTTGGAGCGGTGGCAGGGGGCCATCCGCCTGGTGAGCAGCAGAGAACATCAAGGTTCCATCTCCATGTCAGTGGCCAGGTGAGACCTGGAGCCAGGACTCCGGGCTCCTCTGTTTGGGATGTGAGGTCTGGTCTGGGCTCCAGGGAGAAGGTTGCCAGCAGCATCTCCTCCTCCCCACCCCACCCCCACCCCACTGCCCACCCATTGTTTCTCTTGCAGCTCTTGGCCTCCTGCTTGTTAAATGTCTGACCCGCTGAGGCCAGTTGCTCCTGGGCGTGAGTCTCCACGCCCTCCTCCTGACTGACTGTGGCGGGACCCGATTCATCCCTGCGTGCCCAGAACCCCCAGTAGAGCAGGTCTTTAGTAAGTGTCTGGCAGATGCACGTATTTCCTGAAGACATGAAGGCCACTACTTATTGAGAGTGCCCGCTATGGGTCGGGCAGGCAGGGAGTGGTTCAATGGTTGGGCCCTCAACTTCCTTCCATTTGAGAGCCTTGGCGTGGTTCCCAGTCGATGTCCCTAGTAGGTAGCTACCACCTACCTGTCAGTGGAGGCCTGTGTGTCACCATGACACTGGACATGGTTCTGTGGAGCGTCTGCTCTGAGCCAGACTAGAAAGACAGACCAGGCGACAGACTCCCGAAAATCAGCCCCTGAAAATCCACAGTGGTCTGATGCGCAGCCTAGCTCTGGATAGGGGGGCTCATTGTGCATGTGGTCACTATGAGTTGAAGGCTGATTCAAGGACACCTAGCCACATCTCCGCCCCACCCCACCACAGTGGGTCTGCAGTACTTGTGTTAGTCTGGGTGCTTTAGAGAAACACATCCACAGGGACTCATGTATGAGAGTTTAATATAAAGGTTAAGTGCATATCAAGAAAACATCCCAACCCAGTGCTTCCCAGGCCCACAAGTCCAACATTAACCCATATGTCCGACACCAATCCACAAAGTCCTCCTCCATCTCACAAAACACATGCAGTGATGCCGACTGCAGGAGGAAAGCTGAGTCAGTGAACGTGTAAGCATCTCAGCGCTGGCAGGGGTCTCCACACGGCTGCTCCAGCACCCAGGGCTGCATCAGGGTAGGTCCATGTGGCTTCTCCTCAGAGATGTCTCACAAGAAGTGAGCCTTGGCAGCTGAAGCAGGGAACTGACCAAGGCAGCTTCCCCTGGTCCAACCATCAGAAAGCAAGAGACTAAAAAACTCGAAAGGCGAGGCTCACCGAGTTATTTATCCCTCTGCCCTTCAGTTAAGCCCACATGTGTTTATCGGCCAGGTTGGCACAATAAACTACCTCAGTACTGCCTGGCACATCATTTCCCACTGCCACTGAGTCCTTTATGACTCATAAAGACCCTGCAGGATGGTGTAGAACTACTCCAGGGAGGCGGGCTCTAAGACAGCACATTGTCACGGGAACAGACAGCCTCATCTTCCTCCCCAGGAGTGTCTGGTGAGTTTGAATGGACAACCTTGCACATAGCAGACCCATGTGTAGTCCACTGAGCTCAGGACTCCTTCAGCACATAGTAACATATATATATATACTCTCGTTTTCCCTACCACTCCCCACATGGCAGACAGTGCCTTGTGAAAAGCCAGGGTGTAAAATCAATTTGTTTTCCATTTCAACCCGAAGCTATTTCATATATATATAGCCATCAAGTCTATGCCAACTCATACAGACCCTATTAGGACAGGGTAGAGCGGCCCCTCTTCATGGGAATCGGAAGCTCCGTCTTTCAGGCGGTTTTGAATTGCAGACTTTGTGGCTCTCAGCCCATCCCCACAGGCCAGGTCTAGGGGCAGGCATCTCCCAGACACCACAGACTTGCAGGTTGGTCTCCAGATCACAGGGCTGGTAAGATGCCCCCTCCCTCCAGCAGGTGACCCGCAGAGGTGACCCGCAGGTGACTCGCAGAGGCCTGGGCCTATTTGATGCTTGGGATCACAGAGACTTCCTGCCTGATACAAGTCATTAGGTGCCCACCAGAGAAACGCAGGGAAACTGGTTTGTATGGTTCTCAGGAGTATCTGGTGGCCCAGGGGCCAAAGCACTCGGCTCCCAACTGGAAGTGGACAGTGGCACCCACAAGCTGCTCCACGGGAGAAAGATGCGGCAGTCTGCTTCCGTCAAGATCGCAGACTGGGAAGCCCTAGGAGGCAGTTCCACTCTGTTCTATAGGGTCCCTGTGCGTCAGCATCAACTTTGTGCTGACGGATCCTGAGCAACTTACCCACAGGCTGTGCCCTTGCTCCTGCTGTCTCTCTGAGTAGGAACTCGGAGCCTGGGCTCTCATCCCACCTGAGCCCCGGGACCCTGGAGCCAGAGCCAGGGTGAGAGCGAGGGCTTCCGAGGCCTGCCACTGTCCCTACTATGGGCTTGCCAAACCGAGGTTGATCTCTGTGGGCAGATCTGAGAGGAGAGAGAGAGAGAGACTCCTGGGACATTTGTTGGAAGTAGAGAGAAAACGATGGCACTGATTGCTTTTTCAATGGAAGAAATAGCTTCGGGTTGAAATGGAAAACAAATTGATTTTACACCCTGGCTTTTCACAAGGCACTGTCTGCCATGTGGGGAGCGGTAGGGAAAACGAGAGCATATGTGTGCCCATGAGGAAGCGGGCGGAGACAGATGCTGTGTACACCACGGGAGGAGCGCTCCCGTGTCCACACTGGGGTAAGGGACAGGGCACACGTGTGTGGCTGCAGATGCAGTTGCATGCACAGAGCATGATACGGGGCCCGTCGTGGGGAAGGCCCCATCAAGCTCTACGCTGCCACCCATGTGGCAGAAATACTCCAACCTACCCAAAGGATAGAGTGCCCCGGGCACCTCTTTGGCTAAAGGCTTCTTTGAAGTTTTAAAAAGCAATGGCGTCCGCATGGGAAGAGCTGGAGGAAATTATGCCAGGTGAAGTAAGCCAAGCACAAAAGGACAAGTACTACATGAGTCTGCTGAGGGAAGCTCAAAAAATTGAAAGGTGGCATAGAGAAGAAGCTACTGTATACATATGTCGCTGGGGTGAGGCCCAGGTAATATGGCAGGGCTACTAAACTCGGGGACACATACGGGATGCATATGGTAGTCCATTAAAAAGGAGGGGGGAAACAGTATGGATAGCTGGGGGAACAGGGCACTGACCCACACAGTGGGAGGGTGTTGATTGTGTCTCCACGGGAAAGAGGGACCTGACTTCAACCCGGTGCTCCAAGACAAGAACACAACTCACTGACATGAAGCAGGGAACCAACAGAGAAGCCTGAGGGGCCGGTCCCATTACCAACTAAGTGGACAGAGCCACCCTCCCCTGCCCCTCCCCCCCCAGAAGAATTCACTTCAGAGAACAGCACTGAAGCTACAGCTCAAGAAGAGGGACATGTCTCATCAGCACACAGGAGCCAATGAGGGGAGGGAAAAAGAAAAGAGTGAATCACATCCTGGCTCACCAAGCCCTGAGGACAATGTTCCTGCTCAGAGCAGCAATGCACAGAGATGACCACAGGGCCGGCCTCACCACAGAACACAGCGTTCATCATTGACCCATAGCACCATTGGGAACAACACCAGAGACACATGGCGGGAATTGTGCCCGCCCTGAGCCCACCATGCCAAAGCCAGTCTCTGGGGGCACGCAGCAGAGCAGCGAGGAGAACAGAGTAATGAGGTCCTCAGGGGTAGATGTGGGGCCAGGGCATGGCACCCCATCAGACTCGACTGGAAAGCACTCGTAAAGGACAACAAATAGACTATTTGTTTATTCGGGGTTTTTTGTGTGTTGTTGTTGTAGCTATCGTTTTACTTTCTGTTGTTGCTTCTTTGTACTCAGTCTTGTGATGGTACATAGCATGTCTACCTGGAAGGGATAGGCGGGATAAACAAGCCAGAAGAGAGAACAACGGGATGGCAGTTCCAGGGGGACATGGGAGCAGGGGAGGTGGGGGAAAGGAAGTGGCTGTTAACAAACCCAGGGACAAGGGAACAACAAGTGATCCAAAATCAGTGGCAAGGAGGGTGTAAGAGTTCTGACGGTGCTGGATCAAGGGCAATGTAACTGAGAGGAATTCCTAAAACCCAAATGAAGGTTGAGAAGTGGGTGAGGGGAGACATGGGAGATGGGACTATTGTAGAAAGTCACGTACTTCCAAGAGGCATGGTTAGAGCATCTTTGGGCAGGACAACACTGTTTCCGACTCTGCCAATCAAGAGATTTGGTTGCCGGGCAACTTGCATGCAGCACTTGTTTCCTAAGAGGAAAATTAAGTTGCTAGTAGAGTATCGGCCTATAATTTCCCTGGTGGCGTTGTGGTTATGAGCGGGGCTGCTCACTGCAAAGTCAGCGGTTCAAGACCACCAGCTTCTCCAAGAGATAAAGATGAGGCTCTCTGCTCCCGTAAAGAGTTCCAGTCCCAGACACCCACAGGAGCAGCTCTGCTCTGTCTTATCGGGTCTCTATGAATCAGAATCGACTTGATGGCAGTGACTTCGGTTTGGTGGGTTGGTGTGGTTGTTTGGGGTGATTGTTTGGGCTCATCCAAATTCAAGTCCGTTCTGTTCTCATTTTGCCAGCAACGGCTGAATCGAGGAAAGTGGGTCTGAAACCCCGGAGCACCCAAATGAAGTCTTTTCCATTTTCAGGTGAGAAAGAAGGGGTAAGGAACACAGATGAAGAATTGGTGCCTTTGAACAGTGATGTTGCTGAAGATGTTGGCTCAACCACAGACTGCTAGAAGAATGGCCAAATCCATCTTCAGAGAAAGACAACCAGCCTCGAAAGAAGCACATCCTTCCTTAGAAACATGATACAAACATGGCAAGGCTTTGGCCACATCGCCAGGAGAGACCCCTGGATAGACAAGGACATGATACTTGACAGAGAAGCGGGCTACTGAAAACACAGGAGAGCCCACAAGGATATGACTGGACACAATAATCCCCACAACACACTCAAACCTCCACTGATCGTGAAGCGAGCGCGGGACTCAGCGATGCTTCATCCTGCTCTCCGTCACTAAGACCACCATGATTCTGCACTGCCTCTGTGGAACATTTGAGGGGGAAATAGCCAGAGTGCAGATACAGGGGTTCAGTGACGAACCAAAGCCCTGGGGCTGAGTCATACTTGGGTTCATGTAGATGGGACCACAATGCACCCCTGAAAGATGCTTTCCATGCAGCCCCGCTGATGTCCATCCAGGCGGCACTACCTTGTTGTGTGCCCTGCACAAGGACATTCAGCTGAGAGATGATGAATGAAATTTGGTCCCCTTGTTTCTCCCTGTGCCGCGCATTCTGGCACCTTGAACTGATTGGTCCCTCCCCCCCAGGGGTCACCTTGTCCTAATTGGTCAGCCCAGAGGAGGTGTCTGCTTTTGGTGCTAATGGCAGCCCCTTCCATATGGTCTGCCTCGTGTCTCAGTTCTCCCTCCGAATCCCATCCTCCGGGGTTTCAGCCAAACAGGTCCACAGTTTACCTTGTCAGAATCTAGGCCTTCCCAGCTACTCCCCCCAACCGATCCGCATCTTGGATAGGAGAGATAGCTTGGCGCAGTGGCTGCCATGATGGGCTGAAACATAGGAACAATTGTGAGGATGACCCAGGACCTGGCAACCATTTCATTCTGCCGTCCACAGGGTTGCTATGGGTCGGAACCAACTCCACGGGCCCTGACAACAAACAGAGTGCGGCTTCCTTCCTTCGCCCACGATCCCTTCCAGACTCACCAGCATAGGAGCGTTCAAGTCCGCTGCTCGGACAGAGTGAACAAATCATCAAACGCATCAATTCTGGGAGTACACCCAAGCGGGTTTGACAAATGCAGAGGGCCCTGCAATGATCCCACCACCATCAAGCTGTTTCTAGTGCCGTCAAACATTCTTGCGCTCCTCTGCGATCACCCCCGCCCTTCAACGCCGGGCTGCGCAGGACCACTGACCTGATTTACATCGCACCATTAGGGAGTAGTCATATCCATAAATGGGACGTTCTATCGGTGACTGTCGTTTAAATGGGATCTTTTGTGGCCGGCTCCTTTCACTTACCACAATGCTTCTGAGATTCATCCATGTTTTTATGTCTCTCCATAATTCATTCCTCATGATTGCTGAGTAATGGTCTATTGTGCCAATGTACCGCAATTCCCGCGTCCATTAGCTCCCCGATGGCCATTTGTGCGACTGGGAGTGTGGGCTGATATAAATGAAACTGCCGGAAGCATTCACATGCCAGGGCTTTCCTGTCTCTTGGTTCAATGCCTAGGCATGGTGGTTCTGGGTCATACATCTAACTCTCTAAGAACTTTGCAGGACACTGGCCAACTAGTGCCGCATCTGTACCACATGTCATTCCCACCAGCAATATGTGAGTATGAGTTCTTCCGTGGCTGCACATTGTCACCAACACTAGGTATGGTCATGGGACTGTTTTTGTTTTGTCTTTTTAATTTATTTTTGTTAATTCATTGGTTTTTTTAAAAAAAAGATCATGGTGATGTAGAGGTTCTGCCATGGGCTGCCAAGCACGTGGTCAACAGGTTGAAATCACCAGCCACTCCTTGGGTGGAAAATGAGGCTTTCTGCTCCCATGAAGAGTCATACTCTAGGAAACCCACAAGGACAGTTCCAACCTGTCCTCACAGGGTCGCTGGGAGTCAGAATCCACTCGGTGGCAGGGACTGAGTTGGGTAGCTTCACGTGCTCTTGGTGGAAGTCACACAAAACTATGATATGTATTTGTCAGCCACGTTCCCACAGTGGTAGCATCTTGCCAAACGACAGCACAACATGACCACCAGGATATTGACAGGGACAGAGTCACGATGAAGAACATTCCAGCCTTACAACTCGCCATCAGGTTTGTTGTCCCTTTTGTGGCCACACCCAGCACTTCCCGGTCTGGTCTCCGGTTCTGTAATTTTGTCCTTTCAAGAGTGTTATGTAAGCGGAACCGTGCAGCATACAAGCTGCGACAAATTGATTTTTTTTTTGCTCAGCATAATTCCTGAGATATTAGTCCACGTTCTGTGTGTGTACCAATAATTTGTTACTCTTTGTTGCTAAGCAATAGTCCACATCCTGGCTGCCTAAACCACTGACCTCTTGAAGAACCTCTGCGTTGTTTCCTGGGATCATCCACTTTTTTTTAAATGTATTGTTGGGTTCAATATGCTACAGTTGGCGTTGCATATAATCACATGAGGCAGACATGAGGGCTGAAGCTTTTATTTCATTTAATGTCTTCATCTGGTTTTAGCATTCGAGCAGCCCTAGTCCCATAAAATGATTTGGAAAGCCTTCCAGCCTATCTGATTTTCTGTGAGTTAGATGGAGTGCTTTTTAATATTTCATTTTCGCTTCTCTGTCAGCTTATTTACTGTACTGCTTTTTATTATTCTTAATGATTCCTCTAGAATTTTTTAAAAGCATCTTTAACCTACTGCACCTTATCTTCAACTATGTCATTGCACTTGATAAGTAGGGTAACCTTATCTTCTGTCCTTTGTGTCATTGTTCTTGCACATTCCCCTTCTACGTGTTTTATAATCCCACGATGCATTATTATTTTTGCTTTACATGTTTAATTAATTTAGAATTTATCCAATATTTACCACTTTCTGTAGTCTTCGCCCCGTGGTGTAGATACAAATTTCCACCTAGTATCATTTTCCTCTGGCATGTGCATGAATGATCATTTCCTACAGCCCTGATGATAATGACAATGAATTTCTCTATCATTCTTTCATCATAAAAGTGCTTATTTCACCTTTATTTTGGATGACATTTTCACTGTGCACTGAATTCTAGATGTATAGCTTTGTTTTTCCTTTGCATTCGGTACACTATAGTTGTCACTCCATTGTCTTAGGATTTGCATAGTTTTCGATGATAAGTCTGTTATTACTCTTTGTTTCTCTGAGTGTGTCTACTTTGGCCGCAATGAATCATTGGCTTGCAGCAATTTGATTATGATATGCCCTAATGTGGTTTTCTTTATATTTTCTTATTGGGGATTCTTGGGCTTCTTAGAGTAATGATCTGTCTCATGATATAATTTTATAAGATCAATGACCTATTCATTGGAAATACACTTTAAAACAACCTAAACAGTGACCTCATCAGATGAAATGTAAGAGAGTACGCCCCACAAAAAAAAACAACAACAACACGGAATCCACCCCCCAAAGCTGTGTATTTAAATCTTTTTTTAAAAACAACCTTATCACCTTCAAAGTCCTCTCCATGACACTTAACACATTTGTCAAATCTGTGATTCCATTCTTGGAAACAGTTTTCAAACTCATCTGTCTGAATGGCTGACAGCACCTCCCTCATTTTTATTTTTACCTCTTCTGCATCATCAATTTGCTATCCTTTCATGTCAGTCTGCATTTACAGAAACAAAAAAGAAGTCACATGGAGCAAGGTCAGGTACATGGGGCAAGAGAGGTATGCTGTTTTTTGCCAAAATCTGGCACACTGAGATGGCTGTATGAGCAGGTGCATTGTCATGGTGGCAAAAGCAGTCACTTGTCTGCCACAAATCAGGCCTCTTTCTGGTGCACACTGCTATGCAAGCTTTCCAGAACCTCTAAATAGAAAGCATGATTAACAATCTGACCTGGTGGAAAGAACTCCAAATGCACTATGAGTCGACATTTTCATCTGATAGGGAAGTTGACAGATGTCCAGAAGGAGGTTTGTCATCAATCGACATTTCACCTTTTTTTGAAATGAGAAAGCCACTAATGCGCTTGAGTTTTTCCCATAGCGCTGACCTTGTGAGCTGTGTTCAACATCACAACAGTTTGCAGCATTTTTCCTGAGAAGGAAACACTTTCCCAGCTGCATGCTGTTCTCTTAGCTTGGCTGTCTCAAACAATAAAGTTTGAGTGAAACTGTTTTTACGAAAACATTCACTGTGACCAGAGAGAACCTTCCCAGGCGACGCCACTGGGTGCACTAACTCAGAGCCAGTTCCCTAGTGGGGAAAATGTGTACTATGAAAGCTCCGCCCAGCGGAGCTTTTTCTGCTATTTTTGGTGGGGGGAGGGGACCCCTTCAGATACAGGTCTACAATTGTTACATTTGTGAAGAGAGGATAGAGAAGCTCAACATCCTCAGTCAGAACAAGGCCAGGGGGTTCCTGAGGAGCAGGACATCAATTGCTTATAGGCAAGCTCAAGTTGAAATGGGAGCACATTAAAACCAGTCCATAAGAGACAAAGCATAAACCTGAGCCGACCCCACCTGACTTTCGAGACCATCTCATTTAGATCTGATGGGATGAGTTGTGAGATGACAGAAAGGATGTCATGAACTGAAGAAAGTGAAAGATCACCAAGCAGACGGTGGTTTCCTGACTTCTGGAAAGAAAGAAAGAAAAGTCCAAAAGGGATGTCTACAGAGACGTTGAGATCCGCTCTTAATTGTAGACTAGCTAGAAATAAAGGGGAGAAATGAAGGGAAGGAGTGGGACAGAAGATGTCAAAGGGTAGCTCCAAAAAACAAAGGGTTACAAGGAGACACGCAGTCTGAATTTGAAAACCAAAAGGGAAAAGCAAACTCAGTATTTCTCAAGCTAACAGCACTGAGGGGAAAAAAAATCCAAGCCTCCAATTGCTGTACTGAAGGAGTCTATGGACAAACTATTGAGGCACGCAAGAAGTATCAACAGAAGAAGGAAGGACAATCAGGGACAAAAGCAACTGGTTAACATGCAACCATTTCAGGACGTAACATATGTTATAGAACCACTAGGATTAAAGAAAGAATTCCACCCTCCACTAAATGCATTGCGCAAAACACAGGACTCCAGGAAGGGACAGAACACCCATTAAAATGTTTCAACAAACAGATGGCATTCTGGGAGCACTCACTTATCCTTGCTAAGAAATGGGGAAAACAGCTACTGCGCAACTGAATGGAAAAAAATCCATCCATGTGCCCATCCCAAATAAAGGTGACCCAATCCAATGGAAATTGTTGCATGATGGAATTAATAGTACACACAAGTAAACTTTGCTGACAATAATTCAAAAATAGTTGCAGCAGGACATCAACAGAGAATGGCCAGAACTTGAAGTCACATTCAGAAGAGGACATGGAATGTGGAATATCATTCCTGGTGCCAGATGGGTCGTGGATCAAAGCAGAAATACCAGAAAGAGGTCTGCCTGCGTGTCACTGATTATTCAAAGGTGTGTGTGGCATCACAAATTGTGGGCAACATGGTGAAGAGTGGAAATTCTAGAGCACTTCATTGTACTCGTGCAGGACCTGCCCAGAGACCAGGAGACAGTCATCCACACGCCTCCCAACGGGCAAAAGGCCTCTTTAACATGTTAGAAAGCAACTTTCAGGACTAAAGTCCACTTCAGTTGCCTCATAAACATGCAAATGCTGGACGGCAGTTAGGAGAATAAAAGAATGATGTCTCCGAAATATGGTGTTGATGAGGAATATTAAATCGACACCATGGACTTGGAGAAAAGCCAACAAAGCTGTCATAAAAGAAGTACAGCCAGAATGCTCCCTATTCACGAGGATGGTGAGCCTTGGGCTCACGTACTTTGGACATGTTATCAGAAGGACTTCCTGCTGTACACTGGTACAGGTGGGAAATGGAAAACCAGGGAATCCAGGACAAATGAACCCCTCAGAGACCAGTGGTGAGAGTGGCGATACTGGGAGGGTGGAGGGAAGGTGGGGTAGACAGGGGAAACTGATTACAAGGATCTACATATAACCTCCTCTCTGGGGGACGGACAGCAGAGAAGTGGATGAAGGGAGATTCCGGATGGTGTAAGATATGACAAAACAATAATAATTTATAAATTATGAAGGGTTCATGGGGAAGGGGAGAGTGGAAAGGGAGGAGAAAATGAGGAGCTGATACCAAGGGCTCAAGTAGAAAGCAAACGTTTTGAGAATGATGATGGCAACAAATGTAGAAATGTGTTTGACACCATGGATGTATGTGTGGATCGTGATAAGAGTTGGACAAGCCCCCAATAAAATGATTTAATTATTAAAAGAAGAAGAAGAAAATCCTGCTTGGGAGAATAGAGGGACAGACAAAAAGAAGGAAATCTTCAACTCAATGGATTAAAACCGTGGCTGCAAAGCGGGTTCCCAGCAATGAGTGCGAGGCTGGCACCACCCTAGCCAATGTTTCTTCTGTTGCATATAGGATCGATGTTGTCGGAACCAAATCAGTGACACGGAGCGAGAGTTTTCATCAAATCTGGAGAATTTTCAGCTCATATGGGGCTTTCTACTTCCGTAAAGAGTTTCAGTCTCAGAAACTCACATAGGCCGTTCCACCCTGTCCTGTAGAGTCACGGCGAGTTGACATCCACTACTGGCGTTTGGTTGGGGTTTTATTTCTTCAAATGTATTTCTTTGTTTTGCTTTGTTTCTGTCCCACCTCTTTTCCCTCTACTGCCGCTGAAGCTACACATGCCTAGCGTTCCTAGGTCACCGACTTGACACTCCTTCCTCTCTTCCTCATTGCTTTAGGTTTTAAAAACTCTGTTCAATTTTGAATGGCTAGTATAACTTTTTCTTCAAGTTCACTAATCTTTTCTTCTTAAGTTTCCAGTCTGATATTATTTCTATTCGGTGTATTTTTTTTTCAAATTCTTAACACTGTTGTTTTTCGCCTTCAGAAGTTTAATTTGAGTCTTTCTATGTGTTTTTATTCCTTTCCCTAGCATATTAATTTACAAGACATAAATCATATTTTATTGCCTCTTAAATACCATTTCCTACTAATTCCATTATCTGTTATTTCTGAGTCTGTGCCAACTGGTTGGTTTTTCTCTTGAGTTATGAGTCATATTGGATGTCAACACTTTGTGGATTTTAAGTTTGGGGCTCTAGATTTTGTTGTATTCTTATAAAGTGTTGATCTTTGTTCTTGAATGTGGTTAAGTCATTTGAGGTAAATTTGATCCTTCTTTGTGTTCCTTTATAAGTGTATTAGGATGTACCCAGGCAAGTGCTAGTCCAAGACTACTTTCATCCAAATACTAAAATGATGCTCTTCTGAAGACTCTGCCCGAAGCGCTATGTGTTATGAACTCTATCTCTTCTGGATAGTGGGAGTATAGACCAGCCCTGAGTGCACTTTGAAACTGTCCAGTCCACAATTTTACTGAGGCACTGAGCTGAGCAGAATGCCACTCCATTCGTGCACAATTCTGTGCTCAACCAAATAATGACTTGGGACATTCTTTTGTAGATCTCTGAATCAATCAATCAATCTCTTCCTTTCTCAATTTTTCTCCTTCTCCTCCCTCTCCTCCCTCTCTTTCCCTCTCTCTTCCCTACTTCTATTTTCTCTTTCTCTTATTTCCTGAGAGTTCTAGCTGCCTCAGACTCCACAAACTCCCATCACTGTCTCATCAACTCAGCAAGAGAGCTGGGCTGTCTTGGCTGGAAAGTTCCTTCCCTCCGGCTATCTGGGGTCACCTCAGAGCCCACCTCATACGTTTCTCTTCTTTCAGGATTCACAGTCCCACACTGACTGGTGTTCAAAGTTTGAAAGTAGCCATTTCATAGATTTTAGTCCACTTTTCTTGAGTTTTTCTATCAGAGGGTGATTCAGGGCTTTCTCACTCTGCCTTGGGTGGCGGGTGAAATTTCCAGCCATCCTGGGATCTCAAAATAAGACCCCAAGCAAACCCAAGCCTGCCACCAACTCAAAGGTCATGGTTCTTGGAGAGGGCCAGAGGAGACTCTCTGAGACATTACTCCAGCCCCACCTTGACCTGGCTTAGGAACTAAACACAGGTAGTTATACATGTGAAATCCTAGGTGCTGATAAGTCTCTGAGGCTCTGAGCAAGAAGGTGGCTGGACGGCAGGACCTTTGAGAAAGACAAGGCTGAGAGGCTGACAACGTGTTCAGCGGCACTCCCCAGCTAGGATTTGCTAGGATCTCTCTCCAAAAGGGAAGGAGGAGGAGAAGGAGAAGGAGGAAGAGGAGAAGGAGGAGGAGGGGGAGGAGGAGGAGGAGGAGGAGGAGGAGGAGGAGGAGGAGGAGGAGGAGAAGAAGAAGAAGAAGAAGAAGAAGAAGAAGAAGAAGAAGAAGAAGAAGAAGAAGAAAAATAAGAAGAAACAATGTAAGAAAAAATAATCAAAGAAAACATGTAACTACAGTAACAAAACCCTTTCCCAACCAGCCCTTGTGGGGTTCCCCCTAGAGAAGTAGTGGTGAGATCTGCATGGCACCCCACAGCCTCCCCAATTCTCTCTTTATATGCGGCTTAATGTGTTTTCAGGTTTCTGTGTCCATTGCTAAGTCTCTCCCTGTGCTTTGTCCTGTGTGAAACCCTGGTCTCCATGGCAACGGGGCTGCCACATCAGGAAGCCACACAGAGGGACAGAGATTATTTATTTGGTGCACATCTGGAGGCTATCAAAGGCCTGGACCTCAGGTAAGAAGGAAGAGGGTCACCACACAAGGGTCTACCCATCCGTCACTGCTACCTCATCTTACTCTGCACCCCAGGGTGGCTGTGCACTGTGTCTGTAGGCCGGCATGCCGAGGAAAAGCTGGCCCACGACTGAGCGCAATCAATCGTCAGCACACACGGAGCACCAGGAACCTAGCAGTTACTGTGCCAGGTGCCAGGACTCCAAAGCAAATAAACACTCTGTCCTCACCCCGAAGGGCAAGCAGTCTGGCTAGAGACAAATGATGGTAAATGATGTCTGGAAGAAACACGGATCAAGTGCCAACTGCACGCCAGGCACCGTTCCGGAAGCTACTCCCTTCCATTTGACTCTTCACACCGGTTCTAGCATGGAGTTATTTTTATTAGGCACATTTTGGAGCTAGACCCACCGCTTATGCAAGGTCGCAAAACTAGTAAAACTTCAAGTGAACATTCATACCCAGGTCTCAAAGCTCAAGCCCCACATCTTGTTTTTACTGTCCCCAAGACAAACACACAGACAAACCATCCACAGCAACCATTGGAAATGAAGCCACTGCAGTGGTCCATGGTAACACAGGGCATCCTTCCTATATTCCTGGAGCCATCCAGGCCGGCAGTGGTCCATGGTAACACAGGGCATCCTTCCTATATTCCTGGAGCCATCCAGGCCGGCAGTGGTCCATGGTAACACAGGGCATCCTTCCTATATTCCTGGAGCCATCCAGGCCGGCAGTGGTCCATGGTAACACAGGGCATCCTTCCTATATTCCTGGAGCCATCCAGGCCGGCAGTGGTCCATGGTAACACAGGGCATCCTTCCTATATTCCTGGAGCCATCCAGGCCGACACCACAGAAGTTGTGGTGGCAGGTGAGCTAAGTTTTGACGTACGTGTAGGGGTGCTTTAGGTGGTCCAGACAGGGGAAAGAGCATTCCTAACACAGCGGAGCGTCCGTTTAGGGAGTGAACGGTGGCCCAGAGTAGGGAGTCCATGAGAGGCAGAACAGACAGGAAGGCAGAAGGGTCTGTAGAGAGATTGTAATGGGCTCGGAATGCCAGGCCAAGGTCTAGACCTTGTCTTATGATCGCCAAAGTAATCTTCTTATGCTTCTGTTTTAAAGGTTTCCTTCTAATTCAAGGAGAAACTGTCATCAGATCTCTATTTTTGAAAGATGACTCTGACAACTTATTTGAGAGAGGAAGGCTAGCAGGGGCAGGGAGATGGTGGAGCCAGGAGCTCAGCTAAGAGTCTGAGCTCAGGGGAGAAATGATGGTGGTCAAAGCCAACACGGCAGGAGACTAGGAGATGGGTCTGATTCAAAAGGTTATTTAGAGGACAGGGGCAGGGCTTAGAGCTGTCTGGCTTCAAAGAGCAAGAAGAGGAGGGTGTTTGTGGATGCTCAGGACTTGGGCTTGGTCAGTAACTGGTGGACATTCATTCATCATTGGGACTTAGGGGTAATAGTCTATTGGGGGAATGTGCTGACTTCTGTTCTTGGATGGCTTCATCTCCTGTCAACTTGCGAAGGGGTGGGGTCTAGCCTGTCAATCAGGTCACAGTGTGATGACTTCATTTTGGAGGATTGAAGGAGATACATAGCTCGCTGGAGGCCAGAACCACACTCAGTCTCTCCTTCGTCTTCCTGTTGACAAGCCATACGGAGCCACGCTGATAGAGCCAGAGCCCTGGAGCTGGAGGAGCCACGTGGAGACCCACACCAGCACTGAGATGCTTCCACCACCACTGGATCCACAAGACTTTCCACCCACTGGCCTGTGATCTTCCTGCATTCAGCATCATTGCACGGCTGCACGAGACTGAGGAATTTATGGACTAGTGTTGACATACGGTGTAATATCGGACTTATGGAGTTGATCTGGACTGGGCTGGGATGTTTTCTTAATGTACAATTGCTCCTTGATATAAGTTCTGTCTCTGGCTTTGTTTCTCTAGTCAACCCGAACCAAGATAATGGCCAAGTTTAAAGTGGTATGAGCTGGTCAAGGAGATGACCCAACATTTGTCCTGAATCTTGGCGCATGGACAGCCCCGCAGGCAGGGACATCAACCCTGCCCTGTCTCTGACGGACCTACTCAGAGCCCGACAAGCCTGGAGGCACTGAAGCAGCCAGCGGTGCAGGGAAACCAAAATAGCAGGCAAAGGCTAGCAGGGGGGCTTTGGGCCAAGCTGCCCACCAGGGGGGCGGGCACCAGGCAGGGCGAGTGTGCTTCCTCCGCCTTTCCTGAAGCAAAGCAGAGCACTCGGCTCGCTGGGGTTTCAACGCGTCCTTTCACCCTGGGAGAGAGACGCCACCGTGGGAAGGGAGAAGAGAAGTCTTCGTGGGATCTTGAGCCTTTAGGATCTGTGGTCAACCTTTCTCTCTCTGCCCCTCAGCCCCCTTTCCCTCTCGCTCCCTTTCCTTTGCTTCTCCGCCCTCCGCCTCCCTCACGCTTGCCCTCTGGTATTCCACGTCTGCTCTTTCAGCTCTTTTGCTGCCTGGGATCACGTATAGACAAGTGTCCCTCTTTGGTGCCTGCTGCTCGGTTGCATGTGTCCCTGTCTCCATCCAGCCCCCGCTCCGCTGTAGCTCGGCAGTTCCAGCCATTTGTGATGTCTTTCTCCACCAGGGTCACCATGTGGGGCCACTCTAGAGAGTGTCTCTGGGGCTGGACAGGGCAGCAGCTCTGGCTTTCTGTGTATCCTCAGCTTCACCCAGAGCCACCTCACTCTCTCCTATGCATCTTTTTTTGTGTGTGTCTAGGCGCCTCGGGGTCTAGACAGGACTGGCTTGGAGTCTCCGTCTCTCTCTCCTCTGCTCTTGCCCACCTTCTGCCTCTCTGCCTTAGTAGAGGTCTCTGCCCTGTGTCTCCCCTCTTTCAGGTGTTCAATGTGCCTTGAACTCAAGGCCTCCAACCCCCATGCTCCCCGTAGCAAAGACACCAAGGAAGGGTTACACTGCTCTGTGCTTGTACCTGCTTGGTCCATCAGCAGGAGGAAGGAGCCGACATGAGAAAACTGGAAGACCCTTGGAGAGAGAAGCTCTTTAAAAGTCGCTACCACGGCAGGAGAGCTCCAGAGGCGAGTGGATGGGGTCCGTGCCAGCAAACCTTTTAATCGGCCACTCTAGGGCCACTCCTGAAGGGCCTCTGTGTAAGCTTACACAGCTGCCCACTGCCCTGTCACCAAGATTGGATGGGCAAGCACAGCTACCTGAGGCTAGATTAACCAGCGCACTGTCTTCCCGCACGCTTTGCCCTCTTCGCCTCTAGATAGCGATGGGTGCTGGAGTCCAGAGGACCAGGTATATCTGCACCTCCCTGCACCCTTTCCGTGGGCTGACCATGCTCTGCAGCTGCAGACCCTTAGAGGCTGCCAGGACTTCATATCTACAGTTCAAGGCCAAGGTATGGGACACTTACAGCCTGTGGCTGGACTCGAACTCACATCTCCTTGTTCAACGGGGCCCCAGCCAGGCCAGAGTCATTGTCGTGAGCCCTGTGGACTGTGGATCATGCTGACTCTGGGCTATCACACTGGTCATCTTCAGAGAAGAGCCACATCCCCTGGGTCCTCTAGAGACCTGGAATTAGGGTGGGTTCTACATGGGGTTATATGTCACTGTACTGTGAGGTTGTCACGGCTCTTTGTAGGTTTTCATGGCGTTTGTATGTTCTAGAGTGAAATCCTGTCTCAGAAAGTAGTGTGTACCCTCGTTCTCCACTCTGTGGCTTCTCTGTGTCACATCCGTGAAAGTACCCCCATGAAATTGCTCCCCCTTTTAATGAGTTCCCATCTTTCTCCTTTTATTGCTTGTGCTTTGGGTGCCATGGCAAAGAAGGACTTGCCTAGCCCCTGGCCCTGACGTCTTACTCCTGGATTTTCTTCTATGAGTTTTATCGTCTTAGCTCTTATGTTTGGGTCTATGATCTGTTTTGAGTTGATTTTAGTGTATGGGTCAGGAAATGTGGTAGTTACATAATCTGTTGTCAATTTGAGACTTAAGAGTGAAGGGGTGGAGTCTGGCTTGTCAATCAGGTCACAGCTTGGAGGCACGAAGGAGATGAATAGCTCCCTGGAGATGGGACACGGGTTCACTCCCTGTGAGACATTCCTGATGGCAAATCTGGTGGAGCTACACTGAGGCAGCCAGAGCCCTGGGAGCTTGAGGAGCCACATGGAGACCCCTGTTGATGCTGAGGTGCTTCTACCACCACTGGGTCCACAAGACTTCCCACCCACTTGGCTGTGATCTTCCTGCATTCGGCATCATTGATGTGTTGCGTGAGTCTGAAGAGGACTTTACAGATTGGTGTCAGATATATGGGCTAATATCAGACTTATGGACTTGATCTGGACTGGGCTGGGATGTTTTCTCAATGTCCAGTTGCTCTTGTCTATAAAGCTCTTTCTTACACACATATGAGTGTCTGTGAATTTGTTTCCCTGGTCTACCCGGACCAGCACACACATGCTTTTAGGAGCACAGTTTAATGAGGACAAATAACAAGGGTACACACGCTTGACAGGCCAGCCCATTCCACCATCTCCAGACGTTCTCCTGTGCAGTCCCTCCTCCCCAGCCTCAGCCCTGGCCTACCACAGATCTGCTTTCTGTCACTTCAGAGTAGAGTGACCTTTTCTGGAATTGAGATGAATGCATTTTCATAGGAGATACTCTTTTTGTGTGTCTGGCATCTGCCATTGGAGTTTTATGCACCAATCCTCCCAGCAGCCCTATGAGGTGGGCAGTTCAAAACCAAACCAACCCACTGTTATCAAGTCAATTCTGACTCACTGTGAACCTGCAAAGGTTTCCCAAGTCTGTTAAAACTTCATGGAAACGGTGACGGGAAGGAGACGAGACAGTCAGGGTGCAGTGTAGCAACGATGAAACATACACCTTTCCTCTAGTTCCTAAATGCTTCTTCCCTTCCCCCCCCCCACTATCTTGATCCCAATTCTACCTTACAAATCCAGCTAGACCAGAGTGTACACTGGTACAGATAGGAACTGGAAACACAGGGAATCCAGGAAGGATGATCCCTTCAGGACCAGTGGTGAGAGTGGTGATACTGGGAGGGTGGAGGAAGTGTGGGATGGAAAGGGGGAACCTATTACAAGGATCTACATATAACTTCCTCCCTGGGGGACAGACAACAGAAAAGTGAATGAAGGGAGACGTCGGACAGTGTAAGATATGACAAAATAATAATTTATAAATTATCAAGAGATCATGAGGGAGGGGAAGCGGGGAGGGAGAGGAAATGAGGAACTGATGCCAGGGGCTTAAGTGGAGAGCAAATGTTTTGAGAATGATGAGGGCAACTAATGTACAAATGTGCTTTACACAATGGATGTATGTATGGATTATGATAAGAGTTGTATGAGCCCCCAATAAAATGATTAAAAAATATGTTCCTGGAGCAGACAGCCTCATCTTTCTCCCTGGGAGTATCTAGCGGTCTTAAACCGGCGATCTTGCTATCAGCATTCCTATGCTTACCCAACAATGTCAGATTACCGCCTCTGTTTTACAGATGAGGACACTGAGGTTCAGAGCAGTTAAGGGACGGGTCTTGTCCTCGTCCATGGCAGAGCTGTGACTCAACTGTGCAACTTCCACATCCTCAAGGTCAACGGTCTCTGGTCTGCATCCATTAGTGGATCAGGAGGGACGTGTGATGTCCATCTTTGACTACCTCTTGCCAGACTTGGAAACTTTTTCTGTGGGGGTTTATATCACCAGGGCTGACCTTTCTATTCCCCTCTCCCTTCTACCATGTGACATGACATGGAACGAGGGGCTACAGGGCCCAGCACACCCAGTCCAATGGACCACCTCAACTTGACCCATTTGTTTTGAGAGCCAGCTGCCTGTTTCTGAGCTCAACAAGCAGCCAGGAGTCATGTCTCACCTTCACCCTCCTGTGAGGTCCTCTGGGCTCCCATCCTCCAGCCACAAAGACAAGAGCATTCTCACTGCCCCGGCAGGTGACCAGCACACCCTCCCAGCCTCTGATATGCTGCCTCTCTTTATTTCTTTCCCAGCGGTAGCCTCTTCTCCCCTCAGTCCCTCTCAGCATCCCGCCTGGCTGCCATCCCACTGTCCTTTTTATAATTCTGCTGAAAAACAAAATCTCTAGCTTGTTTCATCCTCCCCCTCAGAGACCTGGGAAGGGAACAAGTGAAGCCAGAGTTGCTTCCTGGTATTTTTTAGCTTCCAGATCAAACCAGGGAAGGTTCCAAAGGCTTCCAGACGCAAATGAGCGTGCCAGGCCCTGGAGCAGAGATTGTTTGAGTGATCTAAAGAAATGTGGACACTGCTCCATTTCTGTTGAGCTCGATCCATGAGGAACTGCACAAAGCGACCGTCCTTTGTCCTGGCAGATCTTTTATTCAGTAGCGTGCGACTACTGATGGGATCATTTTCAGATGTTCAATTGCAAATGTTCGGTTTCACTGGGTGTTCCAAAGACTACCAGATTTCTAAAGAGATTGGTAGTAATCTGGGTAATGATAGGCAATAAGAAGGCAACTAAGGAGAGAACGAGACATTCAACTTACGTCAGAACTGACTTAAGACATGGTTCTGGGAATCAAATCCTATGATGAGTCTTTCATGATCTGTAGAGCCCCTCTTGCCCACTTAGGTAATAGAACTATGTGGCAAGATCAGCCCCGATCCATCTACTACTTTGGTTCAGATTACCAGACCCTTTGGGATTCAGATTTCACCTAAAAGCCCAAACCAAACTCACTGCCAAAGAGTTGATTCCAGCCTCTCTGGGTTTCCAAAAACAGTCCATGTTTATGGTGTTAGAAAACTGCATCTGTCTCCCAAGGAGCAGCTGGTGGTTTCAAACAGCTAACCTTGAGGTTAGCAGCGCATTTCATAAAATGGAGGTCATTGGGCAGCATCTACAGGGAGCTCGGTGAAGCACGAAATGCACTGCATCACCTTTATAATGCAGTTAGCAGCCCAGTGCAGAATCCACTACCCCTCCCCCCCCAGGACTCCCAGATATTGAGACTAGAGTCTTAGCCTTCTCTCCAAAGAGTCAACTGCCCAAGTGTTAGTAAAGGCAGGGATATCATAGTCTGGGTTCCCCTCAAAGCAGGACCCAGGTAGTCTGCTTGGGATGTGGCCCCAGGAAACCAGATAATAGTACTCAAATCAAAAGAGTCAAGTTTGACTCACGGAGACCCTAGAGAACCGAGTAGAAATGCTCCTCGGACTCCCAAGACTATAAATCTTTACAAAAGCAGACAGCCTCACCTTTCTCCCAAGGAGCAGCTGGTGATCTTGAACCATCAACCTAGTGGTGAGCAACCCACAGCATCTTCACTGACCCCAGAGAGCAGGGCCAGGAGGATGAAAGGGGCAGCGGGTGGGGGTGGGGGGAATGGAATACAACGCTATGTGTCAGGGACCTGCGCAGGGCCTTGTGAAATGCATCTCAGCATAGAGCCCTGTTTCTCATCGATCTTGGCCGGTCCCATGAGTGTCCACTCCCCTTCACTTGTAGTCGATCAGGCATCAGAGGCCTCCCCCAGGCAAGCCCTCCGCTGCTGGCAGAGGGAACGCATAGCCTGGAAGGCCTTGTATCTGCAGTAAAATGTTCCAGGCCAGAAGTGACACACGGCAGTTCTACTCACAAATATTTTGCCCGGATGCACCACCTGACCCGACTCAGCACAAGGGACCAGGAAGCACAACTCTGCCATGTTCTGGTGAATGACCAGTGGTCACCGACATTGACTCTTCTCCCCCTTGGTTTCTTCATCAAAATGGGATCCGTCGCTTCTGCCCCGTTTTTGCCTGGAGGTTATGGTAACCCCAGAATCTATAAAGATTCCTGGGAGCTGAGGCTTCCTGGAGTCTCTGAGCTCCAATCTGCTCTTTCAAAGCCTCCTGGGTTCTCTCCAGAGCTGGGGCTTTTGGAGCTTGGAGAGAGGACAGTGGGGGGGGGGGGGGTGTCAGAGGCCTTGGGTCAGAACCTTGGAGGTTTCCACATCCTGAGGCTCCCTCACACACAAAAAGGATGGGAGGCTCTGGGCGATGCCCATGGTCAACACGCGTGGATGCTAACCACAAGGTGGAAGGTTCCAGTCCTTGAAGGTTGGAGTTCACCCAGAAGGAGGCCTGTTGGCCTAGTGCTAAAAATAAGATAAAATAAAATCAGCCATCAAAAACTCTACAGAGCATGTTTCTACTCTGGCACACAGAGGCCACCAGGAGGGGGAATGAGAAAATCATCAATAGGTTGGCAGAGGTAGAACTCATGGCCTTTATATCATGCTCACTCTTGACTAATTCATCTTTTAACACCTACCCGATGAAGCCCAGTGGCCGATGAAAGGCGTTGGAAACAAAAGTCCAAACGTGATGTCCTTCCTGAGCATGTGGCTGAATAGCCCCGTCCTGGGGAGAGGGCAGCACAGGGAGAGGGAAGGGACCCACCAGCCTCAGACTTCTTGAAAGTTTTCACCACCATCTCCCGCTTCCTCCTGCAGGCAGCTCTCAGTGGCAGGGCCGGCTCAGTCCCGAGGCAACATCATGGTATGTTCAAGCTCCAGATGGTTCAACAGAGTCATGGGCAGGGCCAGCAGCGGGGACTCAAAACCAACACCAAACCAGACACGCTGCCACTGAGTCACTTCTGACTCAGAGTTGATCTTACGGAACAGAGCACAACTGCCCCTCGGGGCTTCGGAGGCAAGGATTCTTTAAGGGCACAGAAACCTCATCTTTCTCCTGTGGAGCGACTGGCAGGTTCAAACTGTTGACCTTACTATTAGCAGCCCAGGGCATAACCCACGATGCCAGGAGGGCACTAAGCGGTGACTGAAACTGCTCTAGAATCTTTCCCATAAGGCTCGATTGGAGCCTGCCACTTCCCCCGTTAGCCAGCCCGTCATTCCTTTGGACAAAGCTCCAGGTTTCTAGCAGGACCTGATAGCAATGTGGGGTAAGGCTGGGACCCAGAAATCCTGACATCTTGGACAGAACTGGTGTGTTAGTCTGGGAAGACTAGAGAAACAAATTCATAGACACTGGTATGTGTATAAGAAAGAGCTTTATGTACAAGAGCAATT
This sequence comes from Tenrec ecaudatus, assembly GCF_050624435.1. Taxonomy (NCBI): domain Eukaryota; kingdom Metazoa; phylum Chordata; class Mammalia; order Afrosoricida; family Tenrecidae; genus Tenrec; species Tenrec ecaudatus. The sequence goes on along the minus strand of NC_134533.1, from coordinate 25,201,651 downwards.
GAATATTGAGAAAGCATCCAAGTCCAGCCTAGATCAAGTCCTTAAGTCTAGTATTAGCCCATATGTCCAATACCAATCTATAAATTCCTCTTCAAACTCACGAAACACATGCAATGATGCCAAATGCAGGAAGATCATAGGCGAGTGGGTGGGAGGTCTTGTGGATCCAGTGGTGGTAGAGGCATCTCAGCACTGGCAAGGGTCTCCATGTGGCTCCTTCAGCTCCAGGGCTCCAGCATAGTCCCATATGTCTTGTCAGCAAGCATGTATCTCAGGGAGTGAGCCTGTGTTCCCCTCTCCAGGGAGCTATTTATGTCCTTAGTACCTCCAAATGAGGTCATTAAGCTGTGACCTGATTGACAGGCTAACCTCTACTCCTTCACTCTTCATCCTCTCGGATTGACACCAGGTGATGTAATGGCCACAGTTTCTGAGGCTGTAACCCTTTATGGGAGCAGATAGTCCCATCTTTCTCCAGAGGAGCAGAGCAGCTGGTGGGTTGAAACCTCGGTGTGGCAGTTACCCGTCCAGCGTTAGAATGGCGACAACCTCCCAGGTGCACCACCCAGGGTGGGTGAGAAGGTGTCAGGATCATCGCTCACCAGAGTCTTGAGAACCTGAGCTGGGAAAGAAGCACCTTTTCCGGGAGCTCATGACACCATCCATCATGCTTCTCAACAATCCAACTCAGAGCCCCCTCTGGCCTCGGAGTGGAGAGTGACTCTGAAAGGCAGAGGACACGGAGAGCAAAGGCTTGTGGGAGGACGGACCACTCTATACCTGTCCAGGAAGCCGTGGAAGGACCATTGTGACAAGAACAAAAGTTGCTCCATTTGACTTTGGCTCCATTTGACAGACGGTGACAGAACACACAGCCCAGGGCCAGAGTCTCCACGTCAATGACAGCAATCAAAGGGGCTGCCTTGAAGGTAGTGAGGTCCCTATCTCTGGGAGATGTCAGGCAGAACCTTGAGCAGAGGTTCTCAACCTGTGGGTCACGACCCCTTTGGGAGTCAAAGGACCCTTTCACAGGGGTTGCCCGATTCACAACAATAGCAAAATGACAGTTATGAAGTACAAATGAAAATAATTTTATGGTTGGGTAGTCACCACCACATGAGGAACTGTATTAAAGGGTCACGGCATTAGGAAGGGTGAGAACCACTGGCCTAGAAGATTGTCTGCTGCATCCTGCGTTGGATGTCTGGGATCACCTCTGACGTCTCCATGGGGTTAGGAGCTGTCTGGTGTGATGGGGACAGAACTGCCCAAAATGTAGACAGGGGTGGGAGTAGTGGGGCAAAAAGATGAAGCTCAAGAAATACAGTTCCGACAATCGGGCCACTGGCAACCTCCCTGTGTAGGGTGGCTTATCCATTACAGGAAGGCAAAGAATGGCCATGTTAGGAGTCATTAACACGTTAGTATAAATGAGAGACCTTGATTATTTGTCTGTGACATGGGCTGATGATGGAAGAGGCAAGAAAGTGGCCAAAGAAGACATGGACAGCAGAGCCGGCAGAGTGCGGAGACCAACTTCATCCATCTCACAGTCTGGCCCAGAGTCATCCTGACAGTGAGCTACCAGGAGAACGAAGAACACGCAGGGCCAAGCCTTGGCCATCGTACACTCGTTCCAGAACCCAACTCCTGGACACCTATTATGTGCCATGATGTTTGCTGAAGACAGAGGATCCCGGGCAAGTCCGATCCCCGTCCTCTCGGTCACCCAGACAAGCAGGGAGCAGAGCCGCAGGCCAGCGTGACCGGTGTGGGACGCCGGTCCCTCGCAGCAGCAGCCCCAGGCCGTTCTCTCAGAGCCACGCTCCCCCACCCCGGGCAGGAAGAGATGAGCGCAGTACCCAGGTCACAGACGGCAAAGTGGAGCTCCAAAGGGCCTGAGCAGTCAGGTTGAGGGCAACTTCGCGACCTCAACACAAGCACGTCCCTTGGGGCTGGTTTCCAGAGGGTCCCCTAGCCTCCTGGCCTCCCTTATCCATGGCCAGCCTGCCTACAGGCCCTGCTTCCTTCCTCGGCTCCCTCTCCAGGACAAGGATGGCGGAGAACGACCGTGGCAGAGAGGGCCAGTCTGGGGTTCTGGGTGGGCGATTAGACTGAGAGAAGCCATCTGCTTGGAGGCCCTGGCATCTCGGGCAGGCGGGGCCAATGCAGCTGCTCCCGACCACGCACACAGCTCTCACTTCGGGGCTGGACATGCGGCGGGTCTCTGACCACCAGCAGGGCTGGCCGCCTCAAGCCAACCGTGGAGCCAAGGAGCTGTGGGGTAAGGCCAGAGGGGGACAGATGCCAGTGAGGCTCCCCAGGGAACCCAGGAAGGCCAGGGCCACCGACAAGGAAGGGGACCACCGAACTGGGGTCCTGATTTGGACTTGGCCTTCAGAACTGTGAGAAAGTGCCTGTCTGTTCTTTGAAGCCACCGCTCGTGCTGGTTCTGGCTCGACAGCACCAGGACAGGAAGGCAGGGTGTGACAGTGGAACCCCAGAAGCAGCAGTAGGCATCTGAGGTGCAGGACACAGCGAACAGAAAGAGGCAGGGGACACGGACCTTCAAGAAAGAGTCGCTGGACACGTGGCTGAGGGAGCCAGGAGGGCTGTTTCATCTGTGTCCCAGCAACCCAATAAGACAGACGCAGCTGCCAGATCTTTCACCCTCGGAGCAGCTGGCTGGGTTTGACATCGCCAGCTTCTCAGCTAGCCGCTCAGCCCTTCGCCACCAGCACCTTCAAGCTTCCTTCCGCAGGGGCGAGGCCTCGAATTCTGAGCAGCATCTTTGAAGCAATGTCTCCGAGCGAACCCAGTCAGCACAGGCTGTGGACCTCCATCGCCGAAACCATGCCGGTAGTTTCCTCCCGGAGAAGGAAGAACTCACATTGATGAAGCAGCTGGCTGTGCCAGGGCTCGGCTGGGCACGTCTCCATCGAGTCTTGACAACACTGTGCAAAGGTGGGGGTTTTTTGTTGTTGTTGTTTGTTTTAAAATGATTTTATGGAGGAATCTTTTACATATCATAAAACTCACCCACTTCCAGCGCGCAAGGCAATGCTTTTTAGTAGCTCCACTGAGCTGTAGAACCATGGTCATAAATCAATTTTAGGACGCCAATAAGATCCTCCCCCGTGCGTCTCAGTCCCTGGCTCGACCCCCTCTGCCTCAGGCAAGGGCAAATCTCCTCTCCGCTGCGACAAAGCAACAGTGACGAGGACCCACCAAGGCCACGGGGCAGAGTTGATTCCAACCCTAGAGAACAAAGCAGACCTGCCCAGGGAGCTCCCAAGGATGGAATCTACAGGAACGCAGACGGCCACATTGTCCTCCCATGGGGAGGCGGGTGAGTTCGAGCCACTCACCTTTCCATCCGCAGCCGAATACCCAACTCCTCCGTCACCAGCTCCTTCCCCTGTCTCTATGGAGCTGCCTTTTCTGGGCAATTCATGTCCATGGAGTCAAGCAATGGGAGGCCGCTTGGGCCTGGTTTCTTTGCTGAAGCATGGTGGGGGGAACTGGTGCACAGACCACAAAAACCCTGAAGTCTGCTTCAGTACTACTGCTCCTTCTGCAACCACTCAGACCAGGGTTTAGCTCCGACGGGGAAGGAGACTGGAGGAATTTCAGGGCTGTGAAATTTCTCTCTCTCCCCCCTTTATCTGTGAAGTACAACACACACGTGGACCCGCAGAACAGAGTGGTACAAGAAGGGGCAGTAACCCAGTAACACTGAGCCCTATGCATGTGGCCCTTTTGTCCCCATCCTGCCCTTCCTCCTTCCTTCCTTGTCCCTCCCACTTCCTCTCGGCCTCCCCGAAGCCTTCCACGTCGGCTTCGAGTGTCCAAACCATTCTTGTTAGTTTTTCCCTTCTCCTTTATAGCAATGGTGTCATGATGGAGTTGTCATTAAGAGACTGACTAACGTTGCTGAGAATAATGCCTTCCAAATTCATCCAGGTCCTGGGGGCGTTTGACAGCCAATTGTTGCTTTTCGGAGCTGCGTAATATTCCACGGTGTGTTTGTTTAGCGGGGCGTGCTCTGGGGGCGTGGCCGTGTTCTGTATTTATCCATCGTTCCCTTCTTAGGACTGAGCAGTATTTCATGCCCACCCCCACCTGTCTCCCTGTTTATTCCTGTTGTGGCTCCCATGTGGCTAGGATGCTGGAAGCTGTCCCACCACCCTTTGAAACACCAGCAGGGTCACCCAATGTTGGACAGATTTCAAAGTCTGCTTCCAGGAAGACTAGGAAGAAAGACCTGGTGATCTCATTCCAAAACTTGGCCAGTGAAACCACTACAGATCACGACAGACCATGGTCCGTGAGGGCACTGGGAGATGCTCCCCCTACGTCAAAAGGCACACAAAATCCACAATGGTACAAGACGGACTTGAGCAGGACCAGGCCCCTGGTTGTTCTGTTGAAGGTGGGGCCCGCCACGCGGCAGTGCTAACTGGATGGCAGCTGACTAGAACCCCGCGGCATGGACGCCCATTTCGTGTCCCTTCACCTGTGGAAGGATTAGTGGTTACGTGGTGGGCTGCTAACCACAAGGTTAGCAGTTTGAAACCACCAGCCGCTCCACAGGAGGAAGACTTGGCTTCCTGTACCCATGGAGAGTTACCGTTTCAGAAACCCACAGGGAAGTTCTACTCTGTCCTGTAGGGTCCTTATGAGTCAGTGTGTTAGACCGGGTTGACGAGAGAGACCAATCCAGTGACAGTCATGTATGTGGAAGAAAGAGCTTTATATTAAGAAGTGTGCCAACCCAAGAGCTGTATACCAAGAAAGTGTGCCAACCCAGTCCAAGTCAATCCATAAGGCCGGTACTCGTCCATAAGTCCCTCTGTAGACTCAAACAGTCTCATGATGCAAACAGAATGCAGGTAGATCACAGGCCGGTGGTCGTGTGCACCCAAGGTCGGTGGAAACGTGACAGGGCTCTGGCCGATCTCAGTGTGGCCAGGGGGAGAGAGAGCAGTTCTCAGTGTCTCCCACTCTTAGGCCACCCAGGAGTCACCAGGCTGTGGCATGATTGACAGGTCGGACTCCACCCCCAGCCAGGAGGGTCTAGTTGATATCAAATCATCTGATGACCACAGTCGGCAATGATTCAACGGCAGTGAGTCGTGAGTTGGAGCCTGTGTCTCACTTTTGACAACCCCTCCCCCCAACTCCCCCACTGCCCCACTGGGCCTGTGCCTAGAATTCCGCCACAGCTCCTCTGTCTTTTGTGTAAAGCATTGCCTGTCTTCAGCCTCGATAGGGGGGCGGCTCCCTTTCTTTGAAGGGAAGTGCCTGGGTTGTACAATCGGCTAATGAACTCAACTGCTCACTGAACGTTTTGCCGGTTCAAGCTGCCCAGAAGCACCTTGGAAGAAAGGGCTGACAATCTGCTTCTGATAGGAGGAGCCCTACTGGACCCCAATCTCACTCTGCAGCGCACCAGGCTGCAAGGGCTGGGAATCGTCCTAATGGTGGCCCATCTCCCTCTATGACCATGTTTCAGCCAGTGAACCTGGGGCCTATGGGAGAGCAGAGGAGAGCAGGGAGAGAGCCCATTAAAAGGGGGCATGGCAAGAGGCCAAGACAGCCTTGGTCACTTCCATGTTTGCCCACAGCCAATGGAGCCCAGCATGTGCTCCGTGGCCTTCAATCCCCACTGCAGTCAGGGGCTGTCTCTCCCGAGTCAGGGCCTCTGTGTACCTTGGAAAGAGAGGCAACAATGGGACACTGTCCCTGCCCTTGAGGAGCTGGTAGGGCTGGTGGGTTCGCCCTTGCACAGATTAGACGTGTTCTACAGGTGGGCAGAGGCCGGATGTGCCCAGAGCTTCCTGACTGAGGTTGTGTGTGCTTCTAAGGACGTTACAGATGCCGGGCTCAGCATGTGCAAAGGCCCGGTGGTAGGCCATTCAGACTGGGTCCCTAGGTACTTCTCCTAGCCTGGGCACCACAGACCTGGGTCAGAGCTCAAGGGCAACCCCAGAGGCCAAAGATGTGAGTGAACTGGGAGGGGCAGGAGGCATGATGAGCTCGGCAGGGCATCCTTTCCAGATGGCCTTCAAGGTGGCCGTCCAGTGGTGTGACACTGAGCTCTGGTCGTGTCGTGGTCATCTGTTGGACTGTTAGCTACAGGGTTCCGGTCTGAAACCACCAGCAGCGCCACAGGCTTTCTACATAAGAGGGACCGTCTCAGAAACTCAGAGTCGGTTCTCCCCCAGCCAGACTGGTCGCTGAGTTGGAGGGGACCCACAGTGGTGGGTTTGGGTTTTGGTTGTGCGCACCTCCCTCGAGGTTGCAATCCTTGACAACTAAGTGGGGGCCCCGATAAGACCAGCTCTTCTACCCACTCCTGGGCTTTGAGGGATGCACCCCTTTGCACCTCCAGGATTGCCCTCTGTAGGGTCCTTCCTCCCCACACAGGATTGGCTGGTGGCAAATGCCTACGGGAGCCCGGCAGTTTGGATGGGGGCGGGAGCTCACGGCAAGGAAGAGATTGGATGAGTGTAGTCGGCAAGCCCCATCGGCAGCAACTGCATGGGCCTGTCGGATTTTAATTACATCTCATTCTAATCCCTAACATTTATCTAAAAAGTGACGGGGGCGGGCACGAGGGCGGGCGGTGCGCGCGTGGGGGTGCTCAGCCCCAGGATTGCCGCGTCTCTAATTAGAAGTGTTCTCCGTCTTGATCACCTAAAGTCAAATTCATTTACTCTGCTTGAATTGAGGGTGTAATTGGATTCTTGTTTCCCCTCCTCCCGTCTTGGCCCCCATCTCTTGCACCATCCAAAAGGGCCTCTCCCCGGGCAGGAAGCAGCGCCCCTCCCCTCCCTTAGAGGACGGGCAGCGGCCCTTTAACTAAGGACCCCGAAGAAGGCTGCTGGTGCGAGCCTGTGTGCCAGCAGCCTCCACCTGGAGCACAGGGCAGGTGGAGGCCACTAGGACCGGGGGGGCTGTGCAGCGGTGTCTGCTGCACACGGAGGGCGCCCGGCACCAACGTGGGCTTCAGTAATCTAGGGCAATGCTCACCCACCCGCAGGCCCACAGAGCCTTGGCCACCTCTCCCCGCTGAGGGCACGTAGCATCCTGATCTGAAAAAGAAGTCGGGGAGAGCAGCAATTAGAGGCCCAGCCTGTGACTCTGGGGACATGGCGGAGTCACTAAAACCACTAATTCGCTCGCCAGATAATGAGGTTCCTTCCCTGGTTTGTCGCCTCTCGCTCCTCTCGTCAATTACGCCAAGCTTCTCTGGCTGGCCTAGTTAGGGATGGGAGGCAGCTCCTCGTGCCGCCTCTCCCCAGCCCCCCAAGAGGAGTTCTCCCAGGTCAGACCCTCAGCTGGCACGGGTGGAAAGGAGACTAACGGATCCAGGCTTCCCTGGCCTCGGTCTCGGTGTCCTGGGCCACGTGTAACGAGGCTCCAGTGGCTGTGAACGGTCAGCGTGGATCAGGGGACTGAGGGTCAGAGTGGTGGATCACACAGCTGAAGTTGCAGGGCTCGCGTGAGACAGAGCTGGTTCTGACGCAGCAAGGGAGAAAGAGGGTTTGACAGTGCCTGGCCCTGGTGCTCAGCACGGGACCTGCCCCTCAGCCAAACTCTCTCACAGCCACCCTCTACAAAAGCCCTGGTGGCATGGTGGGTTAAGCCCTGAGTTGGTGACCGCAAGGTCGGCGGTTTGAATTCACCAGCCCCTCGACAGTAGAAAGATGAGGCCCTGTGTGTATGGCTGTGTCGTCATGGGAGCAGTTTGACTCTGCCCTATATGGTCACTATGAGCTTGTACAGTATCAACTCACTGCTCTTGCGTTGATTGTGACTCAGAGTGGCCCTATAGGACCCTACAGAACTGCCTCTGTTGGCCCCCATGGCTGTAGCTCTTTATGGGAGTGGAAAGCCTCCTTGTTCTCCTACAGAACAGCTGGTGGTTTTGAACTGCTGACTTGGTGGTTAGCAGCCCAATGCGTTACCATGATGCCACCACAGCTCCTCCTGCTGCTAAGTCCTCAACAAATTATTCTCAACAGGAGCTCTGGTGTCCCTGTGGGGTAAGCGTTGGGCTTGCTAACAGCAAGGGTAGTGGTTCAAACCCACCTCCAGGCTCTTTGTTGAGAGAAGGACGACGTGTCTACCCCCATCAAGATGCCCTGTCTTGGAAAGCCTGTGGAAGGTGGCTGAGTCAGAATCCTCTCCGTGGCGGTGGTTTTGCCTTTCTTGTTGATTGGTGAGGTGGGGTGGGCTGATCAAGTGACCTTGCTTCAGTTCGCTAGCCTCTCTAGATCTCAGGCTTCCCATCTGCCAAGTGAGGACCTTGCTGTCCCTGCCGGCCTCTGAGGTGGATAGATGCCCTTGTAGACCCTGAGGGCGCCATGAGAAGACAGAAGGGTGGGGTCCGGCAGGAAGTCTTCCAGGCTCCCTGGCAGTTGGCAAGCTTTCTCCTAGTTAGCTGTCTGAGCCTGGGTGAGTCCTGTAACTTCTCTGGCCTCCTCTGCTACATCTGCAAATGAAATAAATAACAAAAAGACTGAAAGCCGCGGACCATCTGTCCTGTCTACCTCATAGGGCTGTTGCCGTAATGAAATGGGATCGTGTTTATGAAAAGTCTGGTGATCTGTAAGTGGTCCATAAGTGCTAATTGCCAGCATCACTCCATTAAAAGGTAATTAGTTGGTAAATAAAAGCAAAGAATCAAGCATCCATCCCGCCTTTCCCATACAAACAGTACCACCGGGGACCCCGAGTGTAGATGAGGGGCCCATTTCTTTTCTAAGGAGCCTGCCAGGCAGGAGTGGAGGACGGCAGGAGAGGGGTGAGAAGCCCTGTAACCCTGTGACCCCTGACGGAGACAGATCCAGATGTTGAGCACCCAGGGCTGCAAACAGCCCCAGGCTCAAGGCAGCTGGGCTCCCTGGCTGTTAGATAATTAAAGGCACAGAACACCTGCCCAGGCACCTGAGCGAGCCTTGACATCCTACTGCCAATTCATAGGAAATAGCAGGACAGGGCACAGAGGAGCGTGCTAAACGCCACCGTGGGGGTGTGACGGGCAACCTGACACGGTGGGAAACCACCAGCCAGGCAGTCTGGTTTCGTTAACCAAAAGCCACCGTGGCAGATGGGGGGAAGGCACGCAGAGGTGCGTCTTGCAGGAGACTTGCTGGTATCAACCAGCCTCATTTGAATTCTGACTCCGGCAACCCATAAACTCCAAAGCTCAAATACATCGAGAGGGCAGCTGGACAGACGAACAGCCAAGGGAGCACAGGGGAGGTGCGGGATGTCTTGTTACTTTTCAGGGGGAAATGTGGCATTACGGAGAGGCTCAATGGCAGCGAGTTTGGTTTTTTGGTTTTGAAAACATCGATTGTTCCGACTCACAGAGACCCTGTGCGCCACAGAGGGAACCGCCGCCCGGTCCTGTGCCATCATCACCCTGGTCCGTATGTGTGAGCCCATTGTTGCAGCTGCTGTGTCCATCCATCTCATCGACGGCCTTCCTCTCCGCCGCTGCCCGTCTATTCCACCAAGCCTGATGCCCTTCTCCGGGGACTGGTCTCTCCTGACAACATGTCCAAAGGATATGAGATAAGGTCCCAGCACCTTGGCCTCTCAGGAGCTTTCTGGTCGTAGCTCTTCCGAGACAGGCTTGCTCATCCTCTTAGCAGGTCATGGCGCTGTCATGACTCTTCGCCAGCACCATCATGAAAACACATCGGCTCTTCTTCGGCCTTCCTTACTCGATGTCCAACTTTCACAGGCAGAGGAGGCCACGGGAAACACCGCGGCTTTATCAACATCGCACCATCAGACAGCTAAAAGCCCTCTACCCTCCATTTCCCCTCCACGCATTCCCATTTCAGGTTCTTGAGGCTAAACCTCCCTAGGGGAGCAGAGAGCCTCACCCTGCTCCCTCTGAGCAGCTGGTGGCTCAGAACCACCTATTTGGGGACAGCAGTCCAACACTTCCCTCCCAGTGCCACTGGGGCTCCTAAAAACCCGGCAGAGAGCTCCTGAGATAAATGCCAACAGGTTACGGGGTGCCTTCGAATCGCTTCAGAGCAATATGGGACAGTGGCTTGTGGGTACAGAGATCAGACAACGGGACGTGCGTGGGTGCTTGTGAAAGTGTAGGGATGGGGGCGCGGGCGGTCTGGATCAGAATCACCTTCTGCCTGCACTTGTGTATGCCTGAAATTCTGCACCAGGAAATGCAGAAGGGAAACATGGAGCTGGTCAAAGGCCACAGACCTGTGTCAGGTACCCCGATGCGGGGCTCCATCGTTCTGGGCTGTTGGCTCTCTCTGAGTTATTGATAAACATGTTCCTCTGGGGCGCCCACAGTCAGGGAACCACAAGGATCAGTGTCATCAGTACAGAGACTCAGTGCCACGCCCCCCAGGGCCCAGCCCTGTCCCACCCACACCCTGACTGGAGAGTGACAAGGGCTGGGGGGCAGAGGATGGTGAAGAGCTTCTCAGTACCAAGTGACCGTGGATACCACTGTGTTCACATGCACATATGCACATACACACACATACACACACATACATATACACACACTTACACACACACGCACATACACATATACACACATGCACACATACAAACATAACACATACACGCACGCACATACATGCATGCACACACACATACACACATATGCACGCATACACACATACACAAACACACACACATGCACACACATACACATACGCATACACACACGCACATACACACGCACATACGCACACACATACACGCACATACACATATACACACACGCACACACACACATACACACTTACACATACACGCACATACACATATACACACACATAAACACATGCACATACACACACTTACACATACACGCACATACACATATACACATACACACATGCACATACACACACGTACACATACACACATACAAACATAACACATATACACGCACACACATACATGCATACACACATACACACATACACACATATGCACGCATACACACATACACAAACATACACATACACACATATGCACGCATACATACATAAACATACACACATATGCACGCATACACACATACACAAACACACACGCGCACATGCACACACATACACATAAACACACGCACACATACACATACGCACACGCACATACGCACACACATACACACACACGCACTACACACACATACACATATACACACATACACATACACACACCGTCCAGTGACAGCTCACCTGCTGCTGCCGCCACAGTGGACACAGGTTCTTTTGATGTGCCCCCAACAGTGTCAGGGGATGCAGACTTGACAGAACTTTGTGCCGCATCCTGATAAACAACTCAAGTCAGAGCATTTCTCGTCGGCATGCCAGCTTGTTCACTCCCTTAATCGTGATCACGAATTTTGAGCGTGAATGGTGAATTTTGTTGAGCTCTGTGTAGCCATTGCCATGGATATTCGAACCTAGAAATAAGTTACGGTCCATTTCTCAACTCACGCAAGTTGTAACTTGTGCAAGCTAGGAGAGAGAAGAGTGCACGCGGGTGGGGGCTTCACGATCGTGTGGGCTACCCACCTCCGGTCCCTCTCTGATCCCATACTCAAGGGCTTCGGAGAGAAGGCGGAAAGGCCACCTGGAGGAGGTGATCAGGAAGCGGGAAGAAGGGGCACGCATGCTCACTGCTGGTCTGGGACAGGGAGGAGAGGAGCCCACTGAAGCAGAAGATGCATGTGTATTACAAGCGGGGAGTCTTGGGTGCTAAATGTGGAGCCCTGGGTGGCTGGTAGAGTAGGTGACTTCCTTGTGACTCTGCAGTGCTCGCCAGCCCCCCAGCATCCACGGGAGGGAGCCGAGGGTCGTTTGGGCACTTGGTGGCATGTGTTGATCCGTGGGTGTGAGCAGAGGAAGCAGATGGAGCAGAAAGGTGGGGTGTAAGGGCGGCTCTGAGGCAGCAATGGACCCCGACTAGTGCTTCCCAAAGAGCGCTCTCAGGAACCCCAATCCTTCCAGATGCCCCATGGATAGGGGGTACCATGGACCAGCATTTGGGAGACACTGCACCGGTGCCTGCTCACATCGCTGTCCTCGGGGACATTGTCCCGCAGTATTTGGATTTTGCTTGACATGCATGACATGTCACCGCACAGCAGCGCTCTGTCCCACTCTGTTTGGGGGACACCTTGCCCTTAACCATCACATCCAGGTGTGACAAATGGTCCTAACCTGCTTCCTGGTTTCTTTTCCTGGCTCCCTGCGCCCTAACCCTTCCGTGCCTCCTGCCCGGGCACCAGCTGATCCAGAGCTCAGAGCCAGGCCCCCGCCCACACACACTTGTCCCCTCCACAGCTGGGGCTGACCCAGTTCTCAGCATCTCTGCGCACCGAGGATGCACAAGAGGGAGGCAGGGAAGCATTTGGGTCTCGCTGTACCTGTAGGCAAGAGCTTCTCCATCTTGGGATTTAAATACAGAAGGGGCAAGTATAACAAATGGGGGTATGGGGGCGGTAGTCTGGATGCCAAGAGACCTTCCCCTCTTCCTGATCTGCAGTCACTCGTGCTGCTGGTCTCCCTGGGATGCCAGCTCTGTGAGACTGACTCAGCCCTGGTGCAGAAGGAGAAAGCTTTGCCCTCGATCCTGGGCTGGGGGGTGTGGGGCTCTGTCCCTCCAGCCAGCACACTGCAGAAAGATCTGCTCAGAGACTCCCTGGCCTCCAAGCAGGAGCTACTTTGTAAGTGCCGTATGATTCAGAAGACGGGCGGTTAGGAGCTGGGAGCCTGAAGCCTTACGGGCTTGTGTTAGTCTGGGTACTTTAGAGAAACAAATCCACAGAAACTCATATGTATAAGAGAGAGTTTTCTGTAAAGGTTAAGTGCACATCAAGAAAACACCCCAACCCAGTGCTGCCCAAGCCCACAAGTCCAATATTAACCCATATGTCCAACACCAATCCACAAAGTCCTCCTCCATCTCACAAAACACATGAATGATGCCGACTGCAGGAGGAAAGCCGAGTCAGTGAATGTGTAAGCATCTCAGCGCTGGCAGGGGTCTCCACACGGCTGCTCCAGCACCCAGGGCTGCATCGGGATAGGTCCATGTGGGATGTTTTGCAGGAAGTGAACCTTGCCAGCTAAAGCAGGGAACTGGCTAAGGCAGCTGCACCCTGATCCAACCATCAGAAGGCAAGAGACCCAAGAACTAGCAAAGCGAGGCTCACAGAGCCATTTATCTCTCCACCCTTCAATTAACCCCACATATGTTTATCGGCCACAATAAACATTAACTATCTCAAGCCCGGATTTCAGTCCCAGCTTTGCCGGATACTATGTGACCTTTGTGCGTTCCTGGAGTTCTCTGTGCCTCCATGTCCACATCTTTATAATAGGGAAACCGTATTGTCCACTGGCTGGGGATGGGGAGAGGATGAAACTTGAGCATCACGCTATCAGCTCTTGGCACAGAACAGCTCATAAATCCATCAGCATCATCCTGGCAGAGGGACTTGGTCTTTCACTGGATGGCGAGTCTGGCCACACAGAGAGTGTCTCTGCTTTCTGAGTAAGGAGCCAGGCTCAGAGAGAGGACATGATCTGTGCCAGGGCACCTGGCCATTCAGGGCTGGGGCCGGGCTTGCCCAGGCCTTGGACGCCAGTTCTCTCTGCCCCTAGAAGGCTAGCCTACCCATGCCGGTGCAGCCCGGAGGCCACCATGAGACAAAGCCAAGTTGGTGACAACGCATAACAACAATGGGCTTTTTCACCCTGTGGAGGGGGACACAGGTCCTCTCTGCTCCCCGTACTGAGGGTGCAGAGGGAGGACTCAGCCCAGCAGGTAGGTGGCCCTTCTCAGACACCCACCTTCCTCCCCACCCAGGTTGGGGACTTGGGCCATCTGCAACTTTGTTGTTTTTTTTTTTTTAATTTCAACCTGGTTCTTTCCATTGCCTGCTGCTCCCCGCCCCTCCCCACTGCTCCTCCGCTAAGCATGCTTCAGTGTTTCATACTCCACAGGCAGCCTCTGACTGCCCCTGGGCTACCTCTCCCCCAAGGCGGTGAAGGCCCAGAAAGAAATAGGAAATGCCAGCGAAAGAAAGAAGGAAGGAAGGGTATTTCAAAGGGGCGGGGGGGGGGGGGCGGGGAACCATCTAGCCATATCATGTTCCGTGTCTTTTCTTAGGATCAGGCCGTCCCTGTTTCCCATAGGCCATACAGTCCACCAGGGCAGGACCTGTAGCTGATTTGGCCCCGGTCGTATCTCTGAGTCTCTGGCACATGGGGAGATTAGTTGGAGAGATGAAGAGGTGGCCACTGCCCCGCCCCCGCCCCCGTATCCCTGATGTTTCTAGGTGCTCTCAAGTCATCTGACTCATGGTGACCCATGAGGCAGAGGAGGGCTGCCCGATAAGGCTCCTCATCTTGACTGGAAGGGGCCCTTGTGACACAGACGGGTAAGCCCTTGCCTGATAACCCAAGGGCCTCACCAAGGGGGCGGGGGGTGGGGTGTTGGGAATCCTTGCAATCTGCTCCTTTCAAGATGCCAGTCTCGGAAACCCGCTAGGGTGGGTGGTGGTCATCTTCGCACGGGGACCCCGAGGTGGAGTGGGTTCGATGGCACCTCATCTGCACGGGAGCAGCTCTCAGGTCTTCCTGGCACCCACCGCCTTCACATTCAGGCCACCACGCCTTCACATTAGAACCACAGACCTCGGCCCTGCACTAAGCCACTGAATGGTGGGGAGCTTTGGTCACACAGCAAAGGCCACAGAGTCACCGGGCTTCCGACACAGCCTTTCCAGCCCTAGAGCTCATCTCTTAACCTCTCCAGCATCAGTGTTTACAAGGCACCTGTATTTCCATGGCAACCCCTCTGAGCTCCTGAAGCAGGCAGGGAAGATGAGAGACAGCCAGGGATGCCGTGGTGGCTCATTGGGCTAACCACAAGGCCCACAGTTCAAAGCCACCAGAGAGAGGAGTCTTTCTCCTCCCATAAAGATTTACTGTCAAAAAAAAGAGAGAGACGTGCTGTCTCAGAAACCCACAGGGGCATTTCTGCTGTGCCCTATCATCTAGGGTCTCTACGTGTCACCCTTGATGAGATGGACTGTGCCCTACCACCCGGGATGAGATGGTGGTGAGTTTGGTTTTGAGTTTGGCCCCGGGTCACACAAGCAGCACATCAGCTGGTGAGAGGCATTTCAGCCAGTTCTTCATATTCCACATTCCTACCGTTCCTGCCACCCCATGCTGGTGGGGACAGCAGGTGCCTGGGGCACTCGCTGACCCACTGGCCTCTTTGGCGGGGCCTCTGCTGGTGGTGCCCACACACCTCCCAGTGTTTCATGAATGGCCTGAGCGTCTCCCTCCAACCACAAGGTTCTCAGACAGAACATGTGGCTCCCTCACCAGGGCTCTCTGCCTGCTGCTCTGACCCTGTCTGCCCTCTGCTCCTCCCTCACTGCCCAGTAGGAGCTGTCGGGATACTGTAGGTTATAGCAAAGGCTGGCAGTTAAGGGCACAGGGAGAACTGGGCATCCTGTAGACAGTGGGTAATGACTTCTTAGGCAGACATGTGCCCTTTCTCCTGAGCTGCAGATGGAAAAAGGACACAGTTAGCCTTGGTCTTCCCAAGCCGACACGGAGACCCTGGGGTGACTATGGAGAGCCCTGGGAAGAGGGATGGGCTGAGACCAGGGAGGGAGGGAGGTAAGTCAACAGCCCAAGCCCTGTAGGTTCCATTAGAAGGCAGAGTGAGAGAGGCAGGCACACACCGACAGCCCCATGCATTGGAAATGGCTGCTAGTACATCCAGCCGAGGCCCTGTGTGGACTGGGCAGCCGCAGATCAAGGGCCTGGCGAGGAGGCCTGCCTCCAGAGGTGGGACTTTGCAGTGCAATGCATGGCTTGTTTGTCGGGCCAACCGTATTCTCTCACCGTGGTCTAGTAACTCCCGCCCAATGATCGGATGGGATTATGTCAGTAAGTGCTTGTGGCCCTGTGAAGAAAGCTGATGGTGCCCAGCTATCAAAAGAGATAGTGTCTGGGGTCTTAAAGGCTTGAAGATGAACAAGCGGCCATCTAGCTCAGAAGCAACAAAGCCCACATGGAAGAAGCACACCAGCCAGTGCGATCATGAGGTATCAAAGGGATCAGGTATAAGGCATCATCAGAAAAATTTTTTTTTACCATAGTGAATGAAAGGGGAAGTGCAGAGTGGAGACCCAACGCCCATTTGTCAGCCACTGGAGATCCCCTTACAGAGGGGTCTAGGGGAGGAGATGAGTCAGTCAGGGTGCAACGTAGCACAGATGAAGAATACAGCTTTCCTCCAGTTCCTAAATGCTTCCTCCCTCCCCCCCCCCCACCCCACTACCATGATCTGAATTCTACCTTGCAAGTCTGGATAGAGCAGAGGATGTACACTGGTGCAGATAGGAGCTGGAGGCACAGGGAATCCAGGGAGGATGATACCTTCAGGACCAGGGGTGTGAGGGGCGATACTGGGAGGGTAGAGGATGAATGGGTTGAAAAGAGGGAACCGATTACAAGGATCTATATGTGACCTCCTCCCTGCGGGACAGACAACAGAAAAGGGGGTGAAGGGAGATGCCTGATGGGGCAAGATAGGACAAAATAATAATTTATAAATTATCAAGGGCTTATGAGGGAGGGGAAAAAAGAGCACTTGATGCCAAAGGGCTTAAGTGGAGAGCAAATGCTTTGAAAATGATGAGGGCAAAGAATGTACAGATGTGCTTTACACAATTGATGTATGTATGGATTGTAATAAGAGTTGTGAGTCCCTAATAAAATGTTTAAACAAACAAACAAAACAAAAAGAGTTGTAAGAGCCCCCAATAAAATGATTCCTTTAAAAAAAGTGCTTGTGACCCACTAAGGGAACTGCACAGCTTGCTAATCATGCACATAAGGTGCGCGGGGGCAGGGCGGGGGCTGTTCCAATAAGGCATATGGGATCCTCACACTTGGATTGGTCAGCTTTGCCACACCACTAGGCTTCATAGGCTTCACCACTCCTGAGGTTACAAGGTGGGACCACTGCCACCGAGAAGCAGAAATGGCAGCGGAGCATATCATTTGGACGCAGGGTTCCTGTGTCGAAAACGTCCTATTCCCAGGAAGCAGAGTGACAACATCAGAGACGGCCCGGGATGACAAGAAGGGAGCGACAGAAGTCACGCCGCAGCAGCAGGACCAGGAGACCAGAGCAAAGCAGCACAGTGGGCTTCCCAGCCCAAGGGTCAAGGAAAAGCTGAGCACCTTTGGGTCCACGCTGACTGACAAGGTGGTGGCCGAAGTAAGGAGCTTTGTGACACTTGCCTACGCCAAGGGGAGACGAGGCCACCAGGCCAAGAGGCATGAGGCTAGAGACGGGCCTGCTTGTGGGCATAGCTGAGAAACTGTCCTGGGTGAAGAACTACGTTCACAGTCACTCCTGATCCTGTGGCTTCCTGGTCATCTCCATCAGTGCGAGTGTTGTCCAGGAGTCCCCAGTAACCATCACCGCACATCCTCAGGCCCTGCAGAGAAGTAGGATGTGCCGAGGGAGCGGCAGCGGGTGTGGGGTCGGTCAAAAGGCTGGAGACGGCAGGCAGGTCTGACTTCCACCTCATAGGACTCAACCCTGGGGCTGAGGCTGGTGGCAATTTGCTCTCTGCTTTGTGAAGCCAGATGCCTCCTGCCACACTGTGTTGACTGAGTTCTGGAAGCCTCTCTCGCCTCCAACAAAAAAAGTTAAATGGACGAAGGAGGGAGCTGAGGGTGAGCACGGATATGGACCTCGGCATCATCATCCTGGAATCCCCTTCCTCTTCACCTTCCTCCCAGGTGTGTGACTGTTGGCAGGTTGCTCCGTCTCTCAGAGTGTCCGTTTCTGACCTGGAAAATGGGTGTCATCAGCATGCATCACAGGAAGGGTTATGGGCCCAAATGAGGGAGTCTGTGAGGGTCTTGGAAGTCCTGACTGTGAGCATGGAGATGATGGGGGGGTGGGGGCAGACACTATGCCCTGGCTGCCCACCTGGCTCCCCACCCACAGTGAGCTCCATGCGCCTTGGATGAAGCCCCGTCAGTTCCACCCCTCAGAGTTCAAAGGACATGGCAAACTCCGTGGGGCTCCACTGGCCTGATGTTACCAGGGGAGAAATGGAGGCCCAGGCTCCGGGGCTCACACCTTCCAATCTTGACCTTCTCCTGTTGACCGTGGGAAGCTCACGCTCTGCTGTCCCGGCCCAGCAGGACACCCTCTCCGTAGTAGCCTGCCATTGGGTGGACATGACTCAGCTGAATCTCTCCCTGCTCCCTAGTCGGTTACCTTAGTCTGGGGTGAAATCAGACTGACTGTCATGTTGGGCCCCAAAGGGATGCCTGCAGCGTATCACTGTTAAGAGGGATTTAAAGTCCTGGGCAGGTCCCATGGGAGATGTGGAAGATTAAAAAGCCCTGTGGTCCCGTCCATCCTGTCACAGCTGCCCTCCTTCTGATTGAGGTTGCCAGGAGCTTTGCCACAACCCCGAAAGGCACTTCACCCCCGCCCCCAAGTTATCAGAGGCAGATTAAACTGTTTCGTGTTCTAGGCATCATCTAAAATTCCCAGGGCTTAGAGGCCCCCTTTTCACTCACTGAGTTCTCAAAAGGCAGTTCCCTCCTGCATGCTGCTCCCTGCACCCCCAGCCCTCTTCCCAGAGCCCCCTGAACCACCTGCTGGCCATGGAGAAGAGTTGAGGGGCCGGTCTCGTTCAGAGTCCCACTTTGGGGCAGTCCTGCAACTGTCTTCTCCCCGAAGGCATCTGCCACTCTTTCTCCCAAAGGAAGAAGCATAATCTTTGCTCACCTCCTCTTTCCAAGGACCCCACGGCCGAGACCTGTGGCCCACGCAGTACCGACTCAGCACCAATCCAAGGCCCTGATGGAGCAGGGAGGCCAGCCAGGCCCAGTGGGGCCAGAGAGAGGCCCAGGCCCAGTGTCATGTTCTAGGCCAGCACCCTCGGCAGCGGTGGCGGTCAGGGAACACTGAGGTACGACATACCTGTTGCTGAACCGCCTCTTGAACTTCAGTCTCCTGTTCTGTAAAGAGAATGATTATAGCTTCCTCTAGCCCTCGTGTCATAGTAGTTACAGGTTGGGCTCTGAGCCACAAAATCAACAGTTCCAAACCACCAAGCCTCCCAGGGGAGAAAGATGAGGCCATTCCCATAAAGTGCTGCTGTCAAGGAAACCCACCGGAGCAGTCCCACCTGTGCTAGAGGGTCACTATGAGTCAGCACCTACTTAATGGCAGTGCGTGTGGGTGAGTGTTCTGGGTATTACTCAAGGCTGCACTGAGATAGTGTGCTGTGGCCAAGGAAGACTCACCTTGACCCTGACCTTGCCTGCACCTCTACATCTAGACAGCCTTGTGGTTTTATTTATCCTTTTGATAAGGATATTATGTTCAGGGCTGAGGTGTGCCCGACCCAAGCTATGGTATTCTCCCTTGCATCGAACGCATGTGAAAATTAGACATTGAATACGGAAGACCGAAGAAGAATTGTTTCATTTGAATTGTTGTGCTGGGGAAGAAGATCGAAAGTGTCAACGGTTGCAGTGAAAAAGCAAACAAAAACATGCCAATGGTTGGCAAAAGAACAAAGAGCCGTCTTGGAAGCCGGAATGGCAAGCCGTGGTCTCACGTCCTTTGGACGGGTTGTCAGGAGAGACCCGTCCCTGGAGAAGGACTTCCTGCTTGGTAAAGTCGGGGGGCAGCAAGGGAGAAGGCTCTCAAGGAGATGGATGGACGCGGCGGCCGCAACAACCGGCTCGAACATGACAGTGCCCGTAAGGATGGTGCAGGGCCAGGCGGTGGTTCGTTCTCTCTGACGTGGGTGGCCATGAGTCGGAAACCACTCAATGGCGCCTAGCACAGGGCTTCCAACGCTGTGAAACTCTCTGGAAGCAGGCTGCCACATCTTTCCCCTCGGGCACCAGTGGGTTCCAACCTTTGGCTGAGTGCTTTCACTGCCCCCAGGACCCCTTTTAGAAATATGTGTACCGGGCACACGATGCAAAAGGCATCAAGCCAGTGGATTCCGGCTCCTGGGGATGCGGGTAGCACCCGGTTCCATAGGACAGTCAGTGGCTGATTTTTTTCAGAAGTAGGATCACCAGGCACCCCTGGGTGGACTCAAACTGCCAACCTGTCCCTTCACAGCCGAGAGCACTAGGTGCTTGTACCACCTAGTGACTCCTTAAAAGGCCTGCCAGAGAAAGTAGGACTCCCTCTTTCCTGATTCCCAGCCACTTAGTTCCCCTCCCTAGAAGCAATCCCTCGCAGGCTTTGGTAAATCCACACCTTTGTAAGAGTGAGACACACACACACACACTCATGCAAGCACGTGTCTGCAATCTTTGTTTCACACACAGAGGAGCATTCTACGCCCTCTGTCCTGCCTGCGCCTCTCTTTGCTTCTCCCAGCAGCGTTTTCTCCCCACATCAAGACACAGCGAACTCTCTCCTCGGTGGCTGCTGAGTCTTCCATTGCTTGGAGGTGCCGTCGCGTATTTGCCAGTCCCTGTTCCTGGGCTGGAAGTGGTTAGAAGCTACCACAAACACTGCTGCAACCAGTCATCGGGGTATCTGCCACCTCAATTCCAGGCACTTGTAGCTCTAAGTCAAAGAGTGCATATTTATCATTGTGATCGATCCAAAGTGTTCAAGAGACTTATGTCTTCCCGCCAACATCAATTTCATACCTTATGAAGTCTTGCAAACTGGATGGGTAAGATAATAGCCCCGCTCGTGAGTTCGATTGGCCTCTGTCTCATTGTGGGAGAGAATGGGCAACGTGGTCCGTGCCTCGGGGCCGTGCGTACTGCCTTTCCTGCAAATTATCCATCTTTATCCTTCGTCCACCTGTTTACTGGGCGGTTTTTCTTGTTTCTTGTTGGCTCCCAGGAGCTCTTTATCTATCAAGGAATGTAGCTTTTGTTTGTGATGCGCTTTAAGCGCGTCCCCAGTGTGTCATGTATCTTTGGGCCCTTGTTTTGTTTGGGATGTTCATGTTGATGCAGATTTCTTGGATCCGAATTTTGTGTCACTTCTGGGCCTTCTGTCGCATGTGGAAGCACATTGAGGTTTAAGCCTTTGGCCCATGCTGACTCCGTATGCTGGTATCTGGCCTGGCGTCTCCTCCCTGCCTTGGCCCACTCTCTAGTCAGGCTTCTTTGGACAGCTCCTCCAGGCTCCAGCTGAGTGAAGCCCCCTCTGACCCACAGTGGGGGCCTTTGCTTCCTGTTGATTTGCCAGTCTTTCAGTTTCTGTCTCTGCCCAGCTAATTCTCCACCGGGCCCTGCCCTCTGGCTCCCACTCAGCATCCTAACCCCTCCCTGGTGAAGCAAGTTCAGAACAGAGCCTGCCTCATCTCCTGACTCTCCTCCGTAGATCACACTGGACCGGTGATCCTTCTACACAATCAAGCCCGGAGCCCTCATCCTAAAACCCCAGCTCCCCAATCCTGGTGGGAGTGACTGGGGCTCGTGGGCAGCGTGGTGGGTAAACTGGGGGGGGGGAAGAGGGAAGAGTGGGCAGAAGGGAGAAGCAAGAAGACATTTCCAGTCATCTTCAAGCACCCCCAGCATGGCTCGCTCCTCAACTTAGCCGAATTTCTATCTTTATTAATCAAATAACAAATTTAATTAATTACCTTAAATTGCTCTAATTGAATCGAGAATGAGTGCATGGACAAAATCCCAGGGAGTAATGAGCCCGGGCATTGCCAGCATCTGGAGCTGAAATGATCTTTAATTTCAATTTGGGAGCAAAACTCATGCGACTGAGGGAGGCTGCCCTCCCACCCTGCTCCCTGCCAGCGTCCCCAGTGCCGCCTGCACTGGCAGGACCCAGCAGCCTCCTCTCCCTCCTCAGCAGCAATCTTCCTTCCACCCTGACTGAGCTCAGTTGATAAATGGGTACAACCCTTGCCTGCAAGGGTTCCCTAAGCCCTGGAGCCCACGGGTAGCAGACCTGGTAGACTCTGTGCCAACTCCTCAACACTAGCAACCCCCTTGCCTCCGTGCCTTTGTCCGCGCTGCTCCCTCTGCCCGCGGGGCCTTTCCTGCATGTTTTCCAGCAGTGGCCTCCCCGCCTTCAAGGCCTGTTCCAACAAACTCCCTTTTTCTATGGAGTTCTGGTGGTGCTGGGCGGCTGACCGCCGAGCCAACAGAACCACCCACCTCTCCTCGGGAGACAGATGAGGTTGTGTTGGGTTTCTGGGATTGGTAAAACCTCGGTTCCTGGCTTTGCATGATGAAAGAACTCACTCTGAGGCCCATTTTGTCATCCAAGTGGGGTTTAGGAAGGACAGAACACGCTTCAGGTTTCACCGTCTCCAAGGGGTTCAGCACTAAGCCTGAACAACCACGTGGAACAAAGCCTCCAGAACGTGTGGATCTTGGAGGAGTGGGGGGTCTCAGGAGACCAGATGCCCTAGAACCCTAGAGACTGAGAGCATGTGGGGTCAAGAGGCTGTGGGGCCTCCCCCTATCTGCCTCTGACCAGGAGCAGGGTAGAGAGCATCCCAGAGCGTGCTCCCGGCCTTTATTCCAGCCCCACCCTGGCTGGGGGAAGGTGTGGTTGTTGGTATTGATTGACCCCATTCTCTGAGTTAGGACCACCTGGATGATGTTATGAGCCTGGACCGAGTTTGGCCTGCCCAGGTGTACCTCCCACCTAGCTAGAGGGTTTGAGTACAAATATGCACAGTTTGGGGTCTTCATAGGCATCTATTAGTTGCCTGATTTCTTTCCAACCTCCTCTGCTGGGGGCATGCGCAGGCATGGGAGGGACCACGCCCTGTCCCTAAGCTAGCTACCTAACAGTTGTCTGCTCCCGTGGAGTCTTGCAGCTTGGAAAACCCTACTAAGGGCCACTCTGCGTCAGAACTGACTGAGTAGCAGTGGGTCTGGATTCGGGTTTTCATTTTGGAGGGGTTCAAAGGAAAGCTGCCCCGCCCTCCACTGGAAGGGATGGAGGAGAGAGCGGTTTCCTCATTTATAGCCCTTCTCCAAGGGGAGGCACAACTCACGGCAGCCCCCCACCCCCTCCCTCTCTTTCTGTCTCTTTCTTCTTTCTCTCTTCTTAGAACGTATTCCCGGGATACAAAAGAGGAGCAAGGGGAAGTTCAGGGGAGTTCAAGGCTTTGCTCAAGATCACACAGTAGGAGACAGCCAAGCCACAGCTGATCTGGTCCTGCCACCACCGCCTCGCTGCCCCACCCCAGCGTCATGCCCCAAGGGTCTCTGACCCCTTACCGCGACCCCTAGACCCCTTCCACAAAGATGATGAGATGAAGCCCTAGAGGGGAGGTACTTAGCACCGCAGACCACCCCACCGAGTACTGGAGGCTGCAGAACTAAAGTTTCGAGGCTCCATTTCACCACACAGCCCCAAACCCAGCCACGCAGGACGCCATGCAAACAGAATGTGAATTTCTAAGCCGTGGAATCACAATTCAGAGAGGTGGCTGTTCCAGGAAGCCTCCCTGGGTTACAAGTAAGAAAACGGTGGTCAGTGGTCCGAGAAGATCACAGAACCAAGATGTGAACCCGGTCCTCCGAGCCCTGTTCCCGAATGCTCCCCAGCCAGCTCCAGCCCCTGTGCTGCTCTGAGCAGGACATGGAAGGCCGCACTCCAGGGGTGGCAGAAGAGAGTCACTTGGGACCCTTGCCGTCCAGTCCAGGGGACCAGCAGACAGTCCCATGAGAGGCAGACGCCTGGGTGTGTCCAGCGCCACCCGGAGCCAGAGCTGTAAGGGGCAAGACAGGTGAGCTGCACTCTGAGTGGAGCACCGTTCCCACCCCCTGGCCACACTCCAGTGGTCCAATTTGGGGCAGGGGGGCAGCTGATGCTTCTGGGAGGAGGCTAATGTGGAGCCAGGGGGTCTAAAGCCTTTGGGGGCTCCCCAAAGCAAGGTGTTGAGGATGGAGTGATCGTCTGGGATGAGGGTGTGGATCACCTTGGTACAAGAAGCAGATGCCCCAGCCTCCCCGTGTTCCCTGGCAGGCCTTGCCTCTTATAAATAGTTGTACTCACTGAAAGGCAGAGCGAGAGCAGGCTTAAGCCTCTCTGACAGGCAGCCCGGCAGAGCCAGGCCCATCTGCCTGGCGCTCTGAACGCTCACATCACACCCGCTCCCCACCGGGCAGCCCACTGTCATGAGGGTGTTGCTACACCCAGGACGAGTGGCATCCTGGCATGTGCTGATTCCACATGGCTGGGAGCATGTGGGCTGTGTGGGCTCCTGGGCAAAGTCGCCAGAGAATCAGAAAGGGCTTTGGAACAGACGGTTTCTGGAGGGTGTGCGCTTCTTGTCCCTGGAGGCGTTCCGGGAGGAGTTGGATGACCATGTGACAGGCATGCGAGAGCCAAGCTGGAGCCTCAGAAGCAGGTGGAGGCACCGAGAAAGAAGGCTGGGCCAGGTGACCCCAAAGTTCTCTGGGGTCTAGTGTAGACCTGAAGTGATATAGACGGGGCGCTTTCAGGCCCATAAGTGGCTTAAGCAAGGACATGATTTTCCTGCTCAGGGTTCATATGCCCAGGAAGCTCGCCTGATGGGGCTCCAGGAGCCCTCTGGCACGTGCCCAAGCCTGGGAACTTCTCCATGGCAGGGGCCAGCAGAAGCACAGGATGCATTGCTCACGACCCACTGCCCCCCCTCCCCCCTGAGCAGCGATGTGCTCCCACGGCATACCGGAATGGGACACCCAGCTCCTGGGCCTCCTTGCTTCTGTCCAGCCTTCAAGATGCCCAGTTTCTGGGGCAAGGCTCGTAGCTCCTCAGGGGTTTGGGGAAGGTCTTCACCTCAAAGACACCCCATAAACAAACCTGGGAGTGGAGAGAGCATCCTTGACCTTTGAGCTTACAGAGTGGCATAGGTCACAGAAGGTCCCCAAAGCATAGACTCCATGTGGGCAGGAGCCAGGTCTGGCTCATTGTCCCCTCTCCTGGTCCACAGGGCTATTCAGATCACCCTGTACCAAGGGAGAAAAGGATGTAGCAGTCACCCAACCCAGCTCCCGGCAAGGAGCCTGAAGCACCTGCAGAGCATCCCCTGCCCTCACCTGGCGAACACATCAGCTTTGGAATCAGACTAGCTGAACCCCACACCTGGCCCCACCTGGCTTCACAGGTGTGTGATCTTGGAAACACTCCTCAGCCCCTCTGCTCATTAGCTGAGAAACAGAGAGGGGAAACCAGCCTTCCTAAAGATGTCACATGGCTCCTCTGTGACGTGATTGTTTAATTGACGGGCAGATAGCAGTCACCCCATACCCGACTGTCTGCCAGGCACTTAAGCATCTCTCAGGCGAGTCTCACGGCATCTTCATGAAAGCAAAGAATGACAAGAACGGGGAGCCTACCTCTCACATACTCTGGACACGTTAAGAGGAGAGACCAGTCCCCGGAGAAGGACAGTAGGCTTAGTCGAGTGGACGAGCAGGGAAAGAGGAGGAGACACTAGATGAGATGGACTGACACGGTGGCTGCAACCACAGGCTCAAACAGAACAGTTATGATGAGGACACAGGACCAGGTGATGTTTTGTTCTGTCGTGCAGAGGGGGCAGGCCGCCCACCAACCATGGCAGCGACACCCGAACTTCTCTGTAGCCACTGGTGCCATTCTCGACTCCCTGGGGTTCTCTCTCTCAGCACGGGCTCAGCCTCGACCTGGCATCATGCAATCCTTCCTCCCTGTGCCCTTGGATTACACGTGGTCACGCAGTCTGCTCTGACCAGTGGAATGAGGCCAGGCATGATGGAGACTCGATGACCACCAGGAGCCCGGATGAGGCACATTGAAAACCTCCGCTCGCTGCTGAGCTAAAGGTTGGCAGTTTGAAGACCCCAGTGAGTCCCCTGGGAAAAGAGACTGGGTGAGCTGCCCTCTCGGGAGGATCTCAGCCAAGGAAACCCTGTGGAGCCCTCAACCTGTGCCATCGGGATGAGTCAGGATAGACCTGAGGGCCATGCCTTCTTCTCCCAGCCTTGACAAACATGGCGGGCTTGGCCACTAGCCCAAAGGTGAGAAGTTCAAGCCCATGAAAGGTCTTGGTGACCTATGGCTACAGCCTTTGAAAACTCTGGGTCATCGTTCTAGTCTGACATGCGTTGGACTCCCATGAGCCAACGTTCCAGCACTTGATGGCAACCGGGCAGGTCTGGGTTTTCTTTTGAGGTGTTGTTATGGCCGTGGTGTAGGCGAGCCCACCCTGCTATGGCGAGAGGTTTCCTCCTCCTAGTTCCTTCCTGAGCCGCACGCCCTTCCCTTCAGCTCCCTCGTCTGTTTCTTGATCTCAGTAGGGCCTTCTGCCATCCTCCAGGCCCCTAGGATGGATTAGACTCTGGGTCCACCATGAAGCTGTTACCTTGACACCTCTCCTCCCCCACCCCCACCCCCACTCCTGCAATAAACTCTCCAGAGATGATGGGACTTTGAGATAGGAGGAAGGCCATACGGGCAGTGACTCCTGTGGTTACACTACGACCCATGGGGCTGGTGGCTAGCCCTGGCCCACACTTGGCTCCTTCCACTGGCTGCACAGTGTGACCAGAAGGGAACCAGCGTGGCACCAGGCTCCTTTGGCTTCAAATTCTAGCTCAGCCACTTACCCCTTAATCCCGGCTCTGTCCCGGCCTCCCACCTGTGTGGCCTTGGGGAAATCCCATAACCTCGCTGTGCTAGTTAGGGATCATGGCACCTGGGCATTCATGCCTAGGGGTGGCATCAAACCTGTCAATCAAGTCACAGCCTGAGGACACCTCCTTGATGCTATCACCTTTTTTTTTTTATCAGAGGAAGATGAACAGAGATCTCCATCACTGCCACTCTGCCTTCTTGCCTGCCGGAACGTGGCCCCACATGGCCCGCCCAACCTTGGGAGCTCTCAGCATCCGGCCATGTTCCCACCGACCTTGGATCCACAAGACTCTGCATCCACCACCCACCGGCCTGTGATCTTCCTGCTTCACTTGTCTGCGTCACCAGCCTGCAGCTTCGAGAGTCTGAAGAGGGACTTCGGGGCTAACATCGGACTGTGGGCGGGGGTCCCTTCTTGATATATAATTACCTCTAGATGTTAAGCTCTTTCCTCTACATAGATCATTGGTTCTCAACCTTCCTAATGCCACAACCTTTTAATACAGTGCCTCGTGTTGTGGTGACACCTCCCAACCATAAAATTATTTTGGGCAATACTTCATAACTGTAATTTTGCTACTGTTATGAATCGGGAGAACCCGGTGAAAGGGTCGTTTGACCCTGAAAGGGGTCGTGACCCACAGGTTAAGAACCGCTGACATCGATGAATATGTACATAAATCACTGGGATATGTCCTCTGGTCAACCTGATCTCATACAGCCACTTAGTCTCAATTTCCTCCTCTGTGAGCTGGAAATGAAAATCCCCGGCTTGCAAAACAGTAAGAATGATAAATACAAGAAGCCCGCAGCCCCCGACACAGAGGAGACCCTGGCCGGAGGGTACCCCATGGAGAGCCAGCCAGACTGGTTCTCCAACCCCAGCTCTGTCACAGGCTGACAGTGTGACCATGGGCCAGTCACATGCCTTCCCTAGACCTTCAGAGATGAAAATGTTTTCTTGGAGCAGGGTGATGTCAGAATCCAAAACAGAAGATGTCGATTACAGGCCATGGAGTGAGCCCCAGGGAAGTGGCATCCCTCCCCAGTTGTCCCCCTTATTTCCCCCCACCCCCAAGCTGCTTTGAAAGTGCCTTTTAAGGGCAGTGGTCCTGATCTGTCTTGGAACACCCCCCCCCCACAGAGACCCTGCACACACGCACACACTGTAAGTGCTCCTTGGGTTTGAGCCTGGTTTGGGGGTGCAGTGAGCCTTCCAGTGGCCCCAGACACCCCGAGTCTGCTCACATCCAAAGGAGGCACTTCCTCCAGCCCAGACCACCTGACTCTCTCATGCTCAGCAGAGCCCCTGGCCAGACCCCAGTGAGCATCTCATGCCAGCATCCTTCTGTCTTCTACTCCTCTGTCACTCAGCCCCTCCCCGCAGGCACATTCCACGACTGCTGGAGAACCGTTTCCATAGCGACCACATTTTAAAGTTTTCTAGGAGCAGAGCCGGAATAATCCCCCACCTTCTCCTCCTCCGTGGCAATCGGGGGAAGGGGACTTATGACAGATAGTGGGATGAAGGGTGGGGTGGGGATGGTCCTTCCTTTAATCACCTGATTGAATGAGAAGTCACACTAATTCCTCAATTCTTTTGCCTCCCGCCCCCCACGATCATCCTCTGGGATATGACCCACCCTAGTCAGCCTGGTCCTTGCCCGCTTCTGCTTGGATGGAGAGATGGCAGGGAGAGTTGAGGGGAAAGAAAGTCAAGGAAGAGATCAATGAAAGGGAGAAAGGTGGGCCAGATGCCTTCACACGCACAGCCACGTGGCCACCAACACAGTGGTCGCCATGGCAACCTGGGAATTTTCCACTAACCCCTTCTTGGGAAATGAGACCCCGAATGGAGAAGAAGCGTTGAGAGTGGTTGAAGCAAAGGCTACTGGGCAATGAGCCGTGGCTCATGACTCCTGTGTGTTATTGTGACCTGGCAGGTGGCTTCTAAAGAAGGTCCACATGCACTGGGGGCGGGGTGGGGGTGGGGACTTGAGGGGACAGTGCCCTCCGACCACAGTGAATGCCCCTCTGGTGCTGGTGGGGAGGGGTAGCGGTCATCTCTCCCTCCGACTCCCACTTGCCCCCACAGTCTCCTTTCTCTGAAGTCCCACCTGCATTCCTCCACACCCACTCTCCACCCGTGGAAGGTTCCTTGGCCTAGCTCGTGGGTCCCCAGCCACTCTGCATGTGAGCTGCTGGCTGGTGTCCCGGAGGCTGTCAATATCCAGGATAAGTTGGGGAAGGGACAGGAATTCGGCTGAGGGTTATAGCTGCTCTCCCTCCCTTGCCCTCCTAGCAAGGGCATGTGCCAAGATCAGGTGATCCATGGACCCCAACAGGTGCTAGGAAGCAGGCTGAGGCCTGGGGATGGGTACAGACTCAGAGGGGCTGTGTCCAGCCAAGGAGAGTGCAAAATCTCACAGGATTTCTTCCAGGATCAAGCTTGGCCACACATGTCTTATGGAAGCCAAGCAAGGACATCAGAACAGGGAGACAGAGGACCAGGTTCAAGTCCTGAGTCCTTCACTCTCAAGCTGGATGACCTTAAGAAACCCACTTACCCTCTCTGAGACTCCGCCATGTTGGCCCCTATGTTCCACCTTCCGTTTTGCTCAAAAATTATTTTTGAGGTTCAAAGTGAAAATATTTTGATGATGGCCAGCTACCACACACTGTAAGACGTTTCTTTCTGTCGCTTTGGCAGCAGCACTGGTGTTGAGTTTCGAGTTTCGTTTTGAGCTTGGGTTTGCATTTTAAGCCAAGAATGGAGCCCTAGTGGTGTAGTGTTCAGGCGTTGAGCTACGATCCATATGGTTGGCAGTTCAAAACCACCAACAGCTCCTTGGGAGAAAGACTGGGCTTTCTGCTTCTGTAAACAGTCAACATCTCAGAAACCTACCAGGGGGCTCGCTGAGTCAGCATCGATTCCATGGCAGCGAGGTTAATCCAAGCCAGATGAGACATATCATGCTACAGAGTGGGGGATTGGTCAGCACCAAGGACAGCTCTCAGGTGCCCAGGGAGCCAGAACTCCCTGCCATGTAGTCAGTGCTGACTCACAGAGACACCCACCCACCCTCCCTCTGTGGGTTTCCCAGACTGTAACTGTTCAAGGGAGTAGAAAGCCCAGCACAACACACAGCCACTGCACCGCCAGAGCGCCCCAGGGAGAAGCCAGAGGAGGCCAGAATTACTGCAGGCGTAGTGGTTACACACCGGGCTGCTAACCACAAGGTCAGCAGTTCGAATGACAGCTTTCTACCCCCTTCAAGAGCTACCGTCTTGGAAACTCACAGGGGCGGTGCTACCATGTCCTAGAGGGTTGCTGGTGGATCGGCATGGACTCAGTGGCAGTGAATTTGGTTTGATTTTTCCTGGGTCACGCGTTGGAGGAGAGGCAGCAGACAGCGGCTAGGTGTGCTTTCGCTGGCAGATGACTTTGTATGTCTCCATAAACCTCATTCCCCACTCCAGCTGTCAAGGTCTTGGGTTGACCTCTCAAGTCATAGCCACACTAAGGAGCTAGAACCCAAGACAAGGAAGAGGCCCCTTCTCCGGCTTCCAGGTCCTGTCCTACACACACCTTTAGTTGCTGATGTGGGGACAGGGAAAAGTTGCAGCCTCCAGGATTTTCAAAGACCCAGATTTGTCCTAACTCTGCAGCTGGCTTGCTGTGTGACCCAGCCTTTTCTGGGCTTCAGTTCCCATATCTGAATGCTTACAACAGTAGCTCTCTAAGGCTGCTGGAGTGCCTGCCGTGGACACCCTCCCCCCCCTCCTCTGCTCGGATCTCTGCCAAGGCCCTTGTACTCCTACCTGGACTCATCCTAAATTCAGCCTGGGTTGCCAGACACCCAAGCCCTCTTGTAGGCCACCTATGATGATTTCAGAATCTCTGGGGCTTCTTGGTCCAGAGCCTCGGGTCTCAGAACCTTCCCAGGAGGGAAGGCGCAGCCGTTCTCCAAGAGGGGGGCACGGGGAGGGGCAGGGGCTGTGGGTGGTATTTCCAGCCTGACTTCTCCAGGGTCCAGGAGGAGAAAGCTCTCCTCACAGGCAAACTCAAACTCACAGCCAGAGTGGCCCTATAGGACAGGGCAGAACAGCCGCTGAGGGATCCCGAGAGTGTAACTCTTGACGGGAATAGGAAGCTTTGTCCCTCCCCGTGGAGCAACTGCAGATAGCAGACTGTGGGACAAAAAGGTTCACTGCCGGAGGAGAAAGACATGAGCCCACCTGCAGCACCCAGAGGGTTCCCTGGCCATCCCTCCAGGCTCCCTCCAAAGGCACTGCCTGATGAGGAAGGAGGGACTGCATCATCAGCTGCTCACAAGTCCTAGTCCCCTTCTGTTGAATGGGAAGGATGGCCTTAAGGGGACAAGCCCTGAAGACACCTTCCTTGTTCAGGAGACCATAAACCCTTTGGGTTAAAGGCCTATGATCCTTCTAGAGAGGCAGTGTGGTGGTGGTGGTTGGGGGGGCTGGGGGTGTCAGGAACACAGCTTGGAGCCAGACGGTCACCATAGGCAAGTTTCTCAACACCTTTGCATCTCTGTTTCCTCGTCTGTGTAAGGGGGATCACCCAGGATACCCTGCCGGCTGTATAACCAGCTCTCTGTAAGCACCAGCTCCGACGGGCACTCCTGTCAGGCTCTTCAATCACCCTCCCAGGGACCCTCAAGAAAGGCAGGAGAAGCCTTATGACCCCCCACTACACATGAGGACACAGAGGCCCAGAGCACAGAAGTTCCTGACCCGGGAGCTTGCAGCAGGCAGATGACAGAGTCCGGCTCGGAGCCCAGGACTCTTGAACCCATCTTCTCTGCCCTGCTCGACACATGGTCTAGAATTGCATCCCTGTGTCCCATTCAGCAAGCATCCATTGAGTATCTGCCGTTGCCTGGGACCCTTTCCATAAAGGATTGCATCTAATGCCCATAGCAAATGCCTAACTTACAAGCAATAAAAGGCACCATGACAGTTGGCCCACTGCCTCTTCTATCTCGAGTAAGATGGCTCCAATCCTGCCCTCCCTGCAGGAAGTGAGACCTTGGGCAAGTCCCTTCCGCCTCTGGGTCAGACCAGAGTCCCAAGCTCGATGCATCTTCACTCTGATCCCACAGAAGTGTGCAGACCTTGAGCCTGGGTATCAGATTGGGATCTGGCAACCCCTTGGAGCTAAGTCTGCATCCCAGCTCAGGCCAGCAAGCTCCCACAGGCAGGAGTCCCTGCCAGGAGCTCATTCCAAGCCCTCACCCCCACCCCATCACCCTTGGACTGCCCAGGTTGGTAAAACTCTGCTGATTTGGAAAAAAGAAAAAAACTTTCCTATTTTATGAAAAATTACTTTGACAAAGCATTCTTATGAGACAGGGATGTCAGCCTGACTCGGTGGGAAAGTGTCAGCGTGGAATTGATGTAAGACTTAGTTTTAATTATAGCAGTACCCTCAAGCTGTCACCGGCTCCACCTGCCCTGCTCTTGCATTGGGAAAGAGGAAAGAGTCTGCGGGTGGGCCCTGGGGAACAGAAGCTGGGGTGGGGGGCGGGGTATGTCAGTGGGTCCCACCTGGCCCCAAACTGGATTTCCAAGCACAAGATCCTGTAGCCCCAATAGAGTATAACCTTCTAGAAAGTCAGAGACGAGAAGCAGTTTGACTCATCCAATTCAACCCACTCATTTATGGATGGGGAAAGGCAAAAAAGGAGGAATTCTCATCTCCTAGTGCGGCCTCTTTGGTCTGTTTATATAATAAGCTCCACAGGGTGGGGGCATAAAGAGCTATCTCTGTCCTCTTGCCTGGGGGTAGGGGGCTGAGAGGGGTGCCCCTGAGACTTCCTGCTCGGTAAAGGAGCAGGGCAGCGCCTCCCGTAAGCCGAGGGACACAGTCGCTGCAACCAGAGGCCCCAACATGAGAACAGGGGGGTGGTGCAGGCCCGGGCGGTGTCCCCATCTGTCCCACCTGGGGTCGGCAGGAGTCGGAACCGGCTGGCTGGCACCAAACAAGAACAGCCATCTTTTGGTGAGCAGCCCAGCGTTTACCCACAAGACCATCAGAGGGAGGGGGAGCAGAGAAACGGTGCCTGTAAAGGGAGAGGGGTTCCTAGGCGAGCCTCCAAAGCCGGTTTGGTCAGTGCCTGAGCTCTGACAACCACTGTCTGTTCTGGAAAACAAGAAAGGCCCGCGTGGCCTCTAAGCGAATCTGTAAGTCCTACTGAAGAGCAGGCCTGTCGCCCACAGAGAGGGTGGGGGCCACCCTTCCCCCTGAATGAGGGTGCTCGAAAGAAGGGAAGCTAATTGGGCCGAGGGCTCACCGAGGCTTCGGCGATTCTGAAGGGACTTCTGGGGATCCTCAAGGGCTGTTTAACTTGAGCACTCTCGTTCCTTACCACGTCTGATTTCCCCTTTGCCTCCCTGTGGGCTGGCCTGGCTGGTCAGCTGTGATTGGGGTCATTTGTGGGAGACGGGAGAGGGGGGTGGACAGAGGAGGCCGGGGAGTGGGAAGGAGTTTGTGGTAGCTGTGAGCAGGGGGACTAAAGGACAATACTTTGGGGAGAGAGGGACAGTCTGATGGGAAAAGACCCATCTCTGGGGTTTCCCTCTGCCTCTGCATCCCAGCCACAGCGGGGGCCAGGGCCCAGGGGTCCCTCCTGCAGCCTGAGCCCTTCCTCTGTCACTGAATCTGAACAGCTGTGGTACTCTGGGCGAACAGCATGGCTCTCTGTGCCGCCTGTGGGACACTCAAGGATACTGCACCGCGTCCCCGGGTTGATGTGAAGAGTGAAACAGGCAGTCCCCGGGGTCACGGACGTCTCACTTCGATGTCCAACACATAGTCTGAGCCAACCCCTGCGAAGCCAGTTATGTAATAGAAAAATCGATTGATAGATGCAAACAGCGGTTCATCGGGACAAACGGGCTCTCCTTTGGGAAGCCCTTCCAAACA
Source organism: Tenrec ecaudatus (assembly GCF_050624435.1). Classification (NCBI taxonomy): domain Eukaryota; kingdom Metazoa; phylum Chordata; class Mammalia; order Afrosoricida; family Tenrecidae; genus Tenrec; species Tenrec ecaudatus. The sequence continues at coordinate 25,167,999 of NC_134533.1, read as the reverse complement.
TCATTGCTGCTGTTGCTCCCGTAGCGTATGTTAGAGTGCATCTGGAAGTCTTTCTTTGATGCTTTGGATGCAAGGGAAAGGCACGCCGTCCGCTATAGAGTAAGACAAATATTTAACCAACGGGCGTCGGATAAGCACTGCACTTACCTGTTCTAACTTATGTACAAATTCAACTTCAAGACAGACTCCGGGGCAGAACTGCCCGCAGGCATCTCAGATGACTCGTGGCGGCCGAGCATTCAGAAAGGGTTCTTTTGCCGATGGGGGTTCCATCTGCGCCCCCACCCCCAGCTTTTCCATCAACCTGGCCCTGAAGAAGGTCCCTAAGAGAGAGCAACCACTGGTGAGCGTGGACCTGAGGGACTTCATGCAGCATGAAACCAGGCAGTCACAGAAGGGCCAAGGCTGCAGGAGACCGAGACCACTGTCAGAAACAGACAGCAGAGAAGTGGGTGAAATGAGGCAGCAGTCGATGTGAGACATGAGAAAAAATAACAATAACAATTTATAAATTATCAAGGGGGCACAGGGGAGGGAGGGGAGAAATGAGGACCTGATGCCAGGGGCTCAAGTAGAAAGAAAATGTTTTGAAAAAGATGATGACCACATATGTACAGATGTGTTTGACAAAATGGATATATGTATGGATTGTGATACGGGCTGTAAGAACCCCCAATAAAATAAAAGTAAACTTTAATTTAAAAAACAACAAAAAAGGAAACACTACCAAAAAGTAAGGTCAAGACTTTTGTACCAGAGGGAACCGACTTTGGGGGCTGCCATGGCTGGGGCGGCGGGGCAGGGCAAGGAAGAGAGGGGAAAGCGCGGGGCTGGGCTGTTGCCAGGGGGAGACAGGTGTTAACATGAGTGAAATGGAAGATATGAGTCTGGAAACGAGAAGTCCAAAAGCCAGGGGCAAGGTAAACTATTGGGGATGGAGGGTGGGGGGTAGGGGGGTCGATCCGTAGTTTAAACAGCTGAATACAAAGTTAGCCATCTGAAATGGAAACCCCCAGATGCTTTGCAGTAAAAAATTAAGGGGTGATAGAGAAGTCACATTGCTAAAGCCATGATCCGTTTGCATGGGCAGGACCGCAGGGTGATTCCATCTCTTGCCCTTAGGGTTGGTCACTGTGAGTTGTGATGTTGTGGCAGGACCCGGGGATGGTTCCATCTCTTACCCTTCGGGTCAGGTGGCTATGAGTTGGAGCGGGTTAGACAGCACCTCACAATAGCAGGCAGTCCTGGAGAACAGAGGCAGGAGGAGGAGATGAAGCCATGGAGAGGGACAGGGGATGGAGAAGGGGGCCGACAAAGACAAACTGCAGAGGACCACAAAGTGCCTGCATCCCTGGCCCCTCCCCTGCCCAGGGCCAGGGACCCTGGCTTGCGGTGGCCATTCCAGGGCCCTGGCCTGTCCCCAGGGACCCTGCTCCCAAAGGAAGAGAGAGCCCGGGACACCTCCCTGCAGCTGAAATGCCAGCAGAGTCTGCAGGGCACCCAGCAGGGAGGGGCCCCTGCGGGAGAGAATCGTGAATTATCCAAGAGGAGCGGCTCCGAGGAGCCTGAGTCCGTGTTTTCATTCCAATTAATTATCCTTTTAGGGCAGCTCGAGCCGCAGAGAGTGAGGAGGAGAGGCTCATTTATATTAAAATCAGCGCTGGCCTTTCCTGCCAAGATCCGAGCTGGCGTGTGGGCACCGTGGGCAGGAGCTGGGGGAGATGAAGGGGGGACTGGTGAGGCAGGCAGGGGTGGGGCTGTGAGGCCTGTCATCCCCTCCCTGAAGAGGCCCCACCCTGCAGACACTGATAAGCTCAGTGTTGTGCCAGAAATGGTTTCTTGCAGGAAAAGGGACTCAAGCGTGGCTGTGGCCTGTGGCTGGGTTCTGTTTCAGAGCCCCAGGGTCCATCCAAGGCTGACCTCCCTTCCCATGGCCCAACCCACTCTCCTGGATCCCCCTGCCCATCCTGTCCCATGTGCATGTCCTGAGGAGCTGCCCCCAGCCCAGCCCAGTGTGTGTTGGTCAGGACAGGTTGCAGGAGGAGGAGGGTGTGCGTTCAGATCTTAAGGGCAGATGGAACCAGAGAGGGGGGCCCTGTAAGAATCCAGGCAGGTCAGGGAGGTAGCAGTCGGGGTGGGGGGCAGCGGAGGGTTGCTGGGTTGAGGTAGAGCCCCAAGACTCCCTCCTGAAGGGTTTGGCTATGGCGAACAGAAGGAAGAGCCGAGGCCAGGGGTGGCCAACATAGTTTGACCCTAGCACCTGGACAGGGGAGTTGCCATCCTGACACGGGCCCCGTTGTGGGAGGGTTGGGTTCAGGGGGGAAGTCGGATTTGGACACGTTAGGTTTGAGATGCCTGTGAGGTGCCCAAGCTCCTCACAGTCCAGCTCAGGGGTCCAGCAATCCCAGCTCTGCTCATTTCTCCAGGCCATCAGGGGGCCGGGTGTCCAGGGGAGCTGGGACCATGACAGTACACCCCCCTGACTCCTTATCCAGGGCTCCCTCTCCTCTGCCCGGCCTCTCCAAAGGGGGTGGGCTCCTGATCTCCAGTGTCTCCTCGCTGCTCTCGTTCCCCATCACGCCTCCTTGAAGCCCACAGCCCCGGGCGACCTACCGGGAGAAGGATCCATTGGCTAATTCATACTAAAGTGAAAATGGCTAAGAAGAAGGAATCAGCCTAAGAAGCCACTGCTTCCTGGGGACCATCAGTGAGGATGATGGGATGGCGGTCACAGCAACAATACCTGAATCTTGCAGGTCACTGACTTTGTGCCCTAGAATAAGCACTTTGTGGGTGGGGGGGTTGACGCTGCTGAACCCTAACAGTAACCCTTCCAGGGAAGTACTATTATCATACCTTTGTGCCAACTGAGGGAACGCAGCCAGGGCGCGTGACTGAGCCGCCTGTCCACACAGCCTTGCCTTCACAGCCTGCTGCCAGGGCAGTGGCCGCTGCAGGGGGGAGGGACTGCGGATCAGAGCAGGGAGGTGAGCCCTCCCCCAGGTCACGCGAGGGCCACAAGTGGGTCTGGGGAGGTCTGGGCAGGATACCCAGTTCAGCTTCATTTGAGATAAACAAGGACTCGTTTAGTTTGAATGTGTTCCAAATATTGAGTGGACCATGTTATAGTGTGTGTGTGCATGTGTGAGTATGTGAGTGTGAGCGAGTATGTGTGAGTGTGTGTGTGAGTGTGAATATGTGTAAGCATGGGTGGGGGTGAGAGTGTGAGAGTGTATATGAGTGTGTGTGAGTTTGAACATGTGTATAAGTGTATGAGTGTGTGTGAGCTAGTGTGAGCGTGTGTGTGTGTGTGTGAACATGTGTGAGCATGTGTGAGCGTGTGTGAGAGAGGGAGGTGTGTGTGTGTGTGTGTGTGCATGTGCGCATGCGTGCTCCTAATGGGCACATTCTATCTTTCTAGTGACACCCAAGGGCTAGCATTCTCAGTTTCCCAAAAGAAGCTCAGCTCCCCAAATCTCAACCCCCAGCAGAATCAAGACAGAGGCACCCCTGACTGCTCTTCTCTGGTACCTTTCAGCCACAACACCCCATCACCCAGTCAGGAGATTCCTAGGATCTGCCTCTCCAGAGCCCCACCCCACCCCACCCCCGGTGCGGCTCTGGCCACCACTGAGCCAGCTGCAGAGACAGCACCAGCACCGGGCTTAGCAGCTCCCCGCCCGCCCGCAGCCCCGAAGGGAGAGCCCCATACATCACAGGCAACTGGAAATCGAAACTCGTTTCTCAAGCCAACCCGCCAGCGAGATGAATCTCCTGATTCAAGCACAGCACCTCGGACCTCTGTCCACTGCACTCTCACGTCCAGGGGGCACACACACACACAGCCTGTCTCCACACCACACCTTCAGGGCAAAACAGAGTCACCATCTGGCCTATTGCCCCCCGAGGCTTTGATGCCCCCTGCATCTTGGACAAGAACCAGCCGGCGCAAAGGTGGCGACTGATGGCCTCGAGCTGCTTTCTTGTGGACCTCTGCTCAATGAACATCCACTACACTGCCAGGCCTGCTCTGCGAGAGAAAGGCGGGGCTCTCTCCTCCGGTCCAGAGTTACAGTCTCGGAAACACACAGGGCAGTTCTGTGCTGTCCTAGAGGGTGGCTGTGCATGGGCACTGACTGGGTGGCAGTGAGTTTGGTGTTTGCTTTGACTGTGTGCAAGGCCTGTGCCAGGCTCTGGGGCAAGCAGACCAATCTAATCATGACTGCTGTAACTCCCCCGGTGATTGCCAAAGCAGACAGGCTTTGGCGTGGGCACCTAGTACCTGCCTGGCTGGACAGAAAGTCAAGCGCTTTGTGTGCTTTGGTTCCGTTCATCCACAAACCAGAGGATACACAAACCCCAAACCAAGCCTGGGAATCCCGATCCCATTCTAGCTCACCGTGAGCCTGGACAAGAGAGTGGAATGTCAACACAGGGGTGCCCAGGCAGACCACTCATCTGCTCGTCCATGGACAGGCTTGTGGGTTGCAGCCACTGAGGACCATCAAAAGTCACAAGGAAGGCATCAGACCAGTGGACTCACTGACCATGCGCACATCGGCCTCCACGACCCAGAGTCCAGAAGGAGTAGATGGTGCCCAGCTGCACGACTGAGTGTTCTGAGTAGACTCACCTTTGAAGGTCCTGGACAGAGTGGGGAAAGCATGTGGAACAGAACGCAACCCCATTTTTTTTTAAAAGATCAGGCTTGCTGCTCCGATCGAGACTGATGGGATCTGTGGGAACATGGCCCTTAGCCACCCTCCAGGCCTGAAACTGGCCTCAGGCCTGTGCTACAATAATCAACCCATGAAGATCCGAAGGCCAGCATCTACCCCAGGGCCAAGTTCAGAGGGTCCAGCAAGAAGGAGGGACAGAATGAGGATGGGCAGGGAGGACGTGGGAGCAAATGTCACTTCATTGAGGAGAGGGTGATGGAGGAGTTGAATCAGAATGTGAATGAAGGGTTGAAATTATAACTATGGTCTGCTCGATCAATCTTCACTTGACACAATAAATAGCTAAAATTTGGAAGAAAGAAAAGAGATTCACTGAGAGGCAGGTCTTCCAACTCAAGACATACGGAAGAGTAAGGCAGATCCACAGCCTCCTCTGTCTGCCGAGATCAACAAGGCCATTGAGCAGCATCAGTAGGGGCCTCTCCGGAGATATGACGTCTCTAGCAAGCTTGGCTGTGCCGTGGGATACGTCAGAGTCTCCCCAGCCAGCTCAGCCCAGCCTTCTCCAGACCCAGCTGGTGTAGGGGGGACCCAGGTGACAGCCGTCAGCAGCAACACAGGAGATCAGAGAACTGGCTTGAACTTTGGTCTTCATCTGACATTGCTAAGCATCACAGCCAAGCCCGTGCCCTCTGAACTGAGTGAGGCAGGAAGGCTAGGTGACCTGAGACTTCCTCCTTAATTACTCACTCTACCTCCGGTCTGGGCCATCGAGGGTGGTGTGAGGCTTCAGTCCAGGCTGCGGTGGACAAGAAGACCGGAGGAACTGGACACTAGGTCAGAAGTTCCTATAGGAGAGCAGGCATTTGTGCCAGGGTCTAGCCTGAAGGGCAGGGGGGTGCCAGGCCTCGACGCAGGTAGGGCCCCTCTGCCTGGTGTACCCTATCTCACCACAGCTGCACTTACAACTTTCCCCAAAGGGAGGGAGCAGTATACCAAAAATGTCAAATCCTGAGCCTGAGTTAGTGTGTTCACATCCAGCTCCCTTGACCTTAACCCCCCAGTTCCTGCGTTCACAGCACCACGCACCACGCCCATCAGGCTGCCCAAGTCTGTCTGGCTGTTAGTCACAGACCCCAGAGGTGGGGACATGGCTCAGCTGTCCCCAAAGGCCTGGCTCCGGGGAGCCATATTTGTTGAGCAAATAAATGAAGCACACACGGCCGTGCTAACAGTCGCTATTCCGTCAAATTTTCAGGCCATTGGTATGTTTTTTCCTATACTTTTGTCACATATGACCGTGCTCTTTAAAATGCACGTGTGTGTTCATGTGATAACCTGAGGTCTTCTCCACCAAAGGGGAAAAGCAGCGTCTAGTGACAAAGCAAAGCAGAAACTCTCCTCTCGCCCCGAGGCCTTCCTTTGTGACCCCTGGGGGAGCCTTGCGCTGTCACGGGCTGTCTGGCGCCTGGTCTGGCTCCCCTCCACAGCTTAGCTGGCTTCTAGAATCAGGGGCTAGCAGAGCCCCAGGACTTTGGGCTTCCCCATCTACAGGTGCTAGGCTCCCACCTGCTTTGGTGCAAGTTAAAACCCAGCACCAGGTCTTCCAATGCCCTCCCCCCCGCCCCCCGAGCCCCAGCTCTTTCTTCCTCCCATCCCCTTGGGTTGGCAGTTTTAAAGCGTGTAATCCTTCCTTCCATCCTGAGGTCTTCTTCAGATGTGGCCTGCTTGCAATATAGGTGGATGCTGTGGAAAAGCTCCCTTGCTTTTCGCTGGTCTGCATCTTGCACCTGGCTCATCTCTGACGTCCAGTTCTTTGGACTTGAGTCAGCCGCCTGCTGTGTTGCCTGCTAAACCAAGACACAGCCGCCGCCGCCCACCACCCCTTAGTATATGAGGAGGGTCACACACACACAGAAAAAAGCCCACACAGCGGAGCTTTGGTAGTACACATGTTTCCCCACTAGGTGAGCATCCAGCAACTCCCTGAGTTTGTGCACCCAGTGGCTTCACCTGGGAAGGTTCTCTCTGGTCACAGTGAATATTTTTTGTAAAAGCACTTTCGCTCAAAACTCGTTTTTGTCTTTGTCTTTGTCTTTGTTGTTGTTGTTATGGACGATTTAATAGAACACCATTTGGCTGCGAATTTTTGTTTCCTGCTTGGGGAAAACGCCACAGAAATTGTTGTGATGTTGAACATGGCTTACAAGAACAGTGCTATGGAAAAACTCAAGTGTATGAGTGGTTTTCTCGTTTCCAAAATGGCGAGATGACAATTGATGACAAACCTCATTCTGGACGCCCAGCATCTTCCTGAACAGACTAAAGCGTCCACAAAATTTGTGCATTTTGCTCGAAGACCGACGACGGCGGAGCACTGAAGAGACGGGGACGTGATCTGGACCGTCTTGGAGCTCGGTTCAGCACATTTTGACGGACGATTTGGTGATGAGAAGGGTCACTGTGAAATTTGTGCCTGGGGTTCTGACTGACAGGAAAAAGAGCGTCAAGTGGAAACATGCTGTGCTTTGAAAGAACAGCTCCCCAGTGACCCAGAATTTCCCCCAAGGTCATTACTGGTGACAAGACATGGTGCTGTTCTTACCACCCCAAAAGCAAACATCAATCAAGTCAGCAGAAGACTCCAACACCACCTCACCCAAAAAAACTCAAGTGAAATCAAAGATCAAGAAAATTTTTGTTTGTTTGTTTGTTTCCTTGCTTGCTTGTTTCTGATGTGAGGGGCATAGTGCACTTGGAGTTCATTCCACCAGGTCAAACTTTCTATGTATATTTAGAGGTTCTGAAAAGATTGCGTAAATGGCCTGATTTGTGGTGCACAGAACTGGTTTTGCCACCATGACAATGCACCTGCTCACTCAGACTTTCTATGTATATTTAGAGGTTCTGAAAAGATTGCGTAAATGGCCTGATTTGTGGTGCACAGAACTGGTTTTGCCACCATGACAATGCACCTGCTCACTCAGCCACCTCGGTGTGCCAGCTTTTGGCTAAAAAAAATGGCTTGTCTCTCTTGCCCCACGCACCTGACCTCACTCCGTGAAACTTCTTTTTGTTTCCGAGAATGCAGGGGAACAAGGAAGGACAGCAATTTGATGACATAGAAGAGGTGAAGAAAAAACGAGGGAGGTGCTGTCAGCCATCCAAACAGATGAGTTTGAAAACTGTTTCCAAGAATGGAATTGCAGATTTGACAAATGTATTAATTATAATGGAGAGTACTTTGATAAGATTATTTTGTAAAATAAATAAATACATAGCTTTGAAAAAAATTCCATTGGGGCAGGGCAGTACCTTCTTGTGTATGTCTGTCCTTGTTGCTTACGTTAAATTTTGCCTAAAAGCCTATTTTACTGGAAATCACTATTACCTTTTCTGCTTTTGTTGGATTGCCATTTGCTTGGGATGCCTCACCCACTCCTTTAGTTTTTAGCCTGTTTTTGTCTGTATGTCTAAGGCTTGACTCTTGTAGTCTTGGGTCCTGTTTAATTATCCGTTCTGTCACCCTCTGCCTCTTGACTGGTACCCTGAGTCCATTTATAGCCAGGTGTCGTTGTCAATAGTCGTGAGTCATCACTGTCGTTGCCTGAGAGTATGTGTGCCGTGCTGCTGCTGCTTTCTGTGTCTACATGATTTCTAGGCCAAGGTCATTTTATTGGTGATTTAAGTAGTTTTTTGTTACTGTTGCTTTAGCGTTAGATTTTTATGATTTTCCTCTTTATTTTTAATGAGAAGGGTTGTTCGTTTTCTTGGAGATTACCCCCTAATTTATGAATTTCTTCCCAAGTGTAAAACAGTCTGTTCTACCATGAAACTGACTCAACTCCCTCTCCATTTGGAATTCTGTCTGCACGCTCTATAGTCGCTCTTCCACTTGGTCGTTATCTTCATTGACAAGCTGAAGCTCCGGCTGCTTATTTTCAGTCTTGTGGGTTGGTTTTCCTTCGACGCTTCTCTATCGAGGTTGACATTGGGATGATGGTGTCATTGTATGTTAACCTCAGATTGTTGTCTACTGCTGTTTCTCCGTCCACAGAACCCCCTTTAGTGTTTCTTGGAAGGTTTGTCTGAATTTTAGAAATCCGTTTAATTTCTGTTTATTTGGAAATGCCGTGATGTTGCAGTTATATTTGAGGGACACCTCTGCTGGGTGTGTTAGGCCGGGTTGACGAGAGGAGCAAATCCAGTGACTCTCATCTGTGTGTAAAGAAGAGCTTTCTATCAAGGACTAATTATATATCAAGAAAGGCTCCCGGCCCAGTCCAACTCAAGTCCATAAATCGGTTACTAGTCTATAATCCCTGCTCGGACTCACACAACCACACGCACTGATGCAGAATACATCTTACAGGAAGACCGCAGGGTGGTTGGTGCAAAGTCGTATGGATGCACGGTTGATGGAAACATCGCTGGTCTCTGGCAGCTTTCTGGGTGTCCAGAAAGCATCAAGCTCAAGGCGGAGAGGGGTGGGGAGGTCCCCAGGGCCCTCCTTATGAGAAAGCCACTCCCACAATGAGGGACCATCAGGCTGTGCCCAGACTGACAGGTTGAATACCATCTCTGCACGCGTATATATCTTCGAGTTGATGGGAAATTATGTAACTACCACACTGGGTATATAATTCTTAGTAGGCATTTTAAAAAATTTCTTCCAGAGTTTGATATAAGGGGACTTCAAAATGTTTATGGAAACATCCCATTGTCTTTTTTTATTCCATCTTCCCACGAGCTTTTCAAAGCACACGTATATATGGTGTCTGATTGCATCCTTTTGCACGGTTTCTGTCGAGAGATCAGAGGCTATTGGTCTCTGAGGTAGGTGAGGTGTTGTTTTTTCTGAGCTGCTCCAAGATTCTTTCCTTGTCTCGGGTTTAGTAAAGTTTAATTATGATCGTCCCTGATCATTTTGGAGGGACTGTCTATCCTGTTTGAGGTTGTTCAGCTTCTAGAATGCACATCTTCTCATCTTTCATACTAGAAAAGTTTTCTTCCAGCAATTCTTCACGAATGTTCTCTGTGCCTTTTTGACTTTTTCTCTTTTTTTGTTTGTTTGTTTGCCTTTTTGACTTTTTCCTGTTCTAGAATCACAAGAGCTATTCCTCTTGATGTTCTCCCTCATAATTCCTAGGTGTTTTTCTTTTTCTTTTCTTTCATCATTTCCCCTGATTTTCACTCTAGGAGATTAATCTTGAGAGATTTGTCTTCAGTCTTACTGATTCTGTCTTCTATTTCACTCCTTTGCCCGCTCAACGCATTTTTTCTTCTTGGACTATCAGGATTAATCTGCTGGATTTCTAAGTGCTGGCTTTGTATACTTTTTTAAAAAATCTCATCAATGGTGTCAGTTTATTCGTCTGGTGTCTTCCTGATTTCTTCTAAAGGTCTGTCTGTTTTCTTGGATTTCATCTGCAGCTTTCTCAATCATTTTCTCAGTCCGTGCTTGTGAACTTCTCATCTGGTAGTTCCACTACCATTTCTTCCCCAGGAAGGTTTTCTGGCTCTGTGTAAAGGGGGCTTCAAAAGGTTTGTGGAAAAATAGAATGAAAAGGATGATTTTTCCCACAAAGTTTTTGAAGCCTCCCCCCCTCCCCCACCCCATATTTTGGTCATTAACTTAAACCACTTGATGGTCTCTTGGACTTTCTTGAACTGGAGTTATCTTCAGTTCAAGTCTTTGAGACGTTGTAGAACTTTTGTATTTGTATGGAGTCGGTGATGATATATTGTTGTGTTCTTAGGCAGTCACGTCACCTGTCTTCGGCTGGGTGTGATGGAGGATGGGGATGTGTGGTCAGGTCTGGGTTCACTGTTTGCATAGCACCATTGAGGACAGGCTGGGCTGGTGTTGGCCTCTGTCTGTCTGGTCACATGGTACAGGAGTGAGTGGTGACCTTGCCCTGGGATGAGGATGCAGGAAGTGTCAATGTGGCCGGGCGATGTGGCCATAGTCATGACCTCCGGCTGGGAGAAGGAAGCCTACTGTTGGGTCGCTGTTCTGATGGGAAGCCGTTTGCAGGAGTTCACAACGGTGGCATCGAGCCCGTGGTCGGTTCACCCACTCTACACATTTTTCTCGCTACTTTGGTTTGGTTTCTTTTCTGAGTCCCTGTTCAGTCTGCTTGTCTCTCTGTCCCTCTGAATCCCAGGAGTCCAGGATTATCGACCACAGCTCTTTTACTTGGTCTCTTATGCCTTTGTCAGAGCGGACCGAGCCGTGTGTCTGCCATCTTCCTGGAACTCCAGGATACAGGCCCTTTTACAAAGAACCACTTGGTTTTGATTTGCTTCTGACTTGTGCCAACTCCGTCTGTGTCGGAGCACAGCCGTGCTCCATCGGTGTTCAGTGGCTGTGCTCTTTCAGAAGTAAACTGTCAGGCCTTTGGGTCCATTTTGCGGTCTTAACTGTTTGGTTAAGACAGGACTCCATTGTTCTTCTCCAACCTTCTCCAACCCGGAAAGGATCTTGCATTTAAAAGCCACCACTGGAGAAACATCCAGTGACTTATATCGTCTCGGGCATCAGCCACCTTTGAAAGGAATCTGTTATCTATTTGTCCAGATGGCATCAATCATATTTGAGGGGGTGGAAATGTAGCTGATGGCTGTGCAGGGCATGATGTAGTCTTCAGACAACTCTTGGTGGGTGTTTGGATCCTGTTATCTCCCTGAGCCCCCTAGTCTCTACACCTTACCAAGCCCCCTCCTCAAAGCCTGAGCCCTTGGCTAAGGAACGTCCAGGTGAGATCTTGGCAAATAACAGTGTTTTCCTGTCTTTTCTTTCCAAAGAATGCTCACACAGCCCAGCTTACATGGCAGGGAGGATGTGGTTGCTCTATTTTAAAGATTAGAAGACCAAGAGTCAGAGTCTTATCTCTTCTCACCAAGCATGGCCTTCTCTTGGGAACCCAACCCGTGTTGAGTAGTGAATGGACAGCCGCAGACTCCCAAGTTCTCATCCTTCCTCCCCAATCACCAGCGGGGCCGCCTTGGGAAATGTTGCTACTGCTCCGGCTTCCAGAGTTCTTGTGTTAGACTGGATAATTTAGAGAAACAAATCCACAGAAGTTCATGTATAAGAGAGAATTTTATATAAAAGTTAAACGCACATCAAGAAAACATTCTGATCCAGTGCTGCCCAAGCCCACAAGTCCAACATGAACCCATATGTCCGACACTAATCCACAAAGTCCTCCTTCGTCTCACAAAACACACGCAATGATGCCGACTGCAGGAGGAAAGCCAAGTCAGTGAATATGTAAGCATCTCAGCACTAGCAGGGTTCTCCACAGGGCTGCTCCAGAACCCAGGTCTGCATCGGGGTAGGTTCATGAGGCTTCTCCTTGGGGATGTCCTGCAGGAAGTGAGCCTTGCAAGCTGAAGCAGGGAACTGGCTAAGGCAGCTGCACCCTGATTGGACCATCAGAAAGCAAAAGATCCGAGAACTAGAAAGGTGAGGCTCACCGAGCCATTTATCTCTCTGTCCTTCAATTAACCCCACATGTGTTTATTGGCCAGATTGGCACAATAAACTTTAACTATATCAGTCCTCACCTTTGTGAAGGAGGCATGGGGACCTGGGCATGGCAGGGTTAGGAGAGGGTCGATGAGTGCATCCATGTACCTGTTCAACTCGTGTTTGTGATTGTCCTGCTTGTCACCGTGACGGAAAGTGATCCGAAGCAGAACCCTGCTAGGCAGACTGTCAGGTTGCGGCTTAGCTGAGAACGAGATCTCTCTCTGGGCCCAACTGAATCTGAAAACAATGAACCCGTCCCAGTAAACGTTTTCCTTGCTGACAATCAGGGGAGGGGTTACAAAAGATAAAGAAGAGGAGAAGAGAGCGTGAGAGCACGCGGGCTTCTTCAAGGAGAAAGGAATCTCATCTGGAGGTGAGCCCCTTGGTGAGCAGAGGACTGGCAGGATGTAACACAGGCTCTGTCCATCTCCGGGCGGTTCCGGGATTGCTGCCGGCAGTTCTAGTGAGAAGCTGCCACGGCCCCAGTCCTTATCATATCCTAATTAAAGGGCCGTTCCCCTTCCGAGACGCTCGGTGGCCAAGTGACAGGCTGGCAACAGGCAGTGTCCCTGGCTTGCAGAGCAGAACAGAGGCTGGACACTGGGGAGAGGCTGGCCACCAGCTTTCCATTTCTGCGGCTCTACCCACCGGCTGCTCCCTGTTTGCCGCCCACGGCCTGATGGCCACTACTCCCTGCCTGATGCCCACTGATCACTACTCTGTTCATTGCCCACGAGTTCCTGCTTACCTCCCACTGCCCACTACTTAGTGTCTACCACTTGCTGCCTGCTGCCCACTGCTTCCAATTCAATGCCCACCTGATGTCCATGTGTTAGTCTGGGTACATTAGAGAAACAAATCCACAGAAACTCAGATGTATAAGAGAGAGTTTTATATAAAGGTTAAGTGCACATCAAGAAAATATCCCAACCCAGTACTGCCCAAGCCCACAAGTCCAATATTAGCCCATTTGTCTGACACCAAACCACAAAATCCTCCTCCATCTCACAAAACACATGCAATGATGCTGACTGCAGGAGGAAAGCCGAGTCATTGTGTAAGCATCTCAGCGCTGGCAGGGGTCTCCATGGGGCTGCTCCAGCACCCAGGGCTGCATCGGGGTAGGTCCATGTGGCTTCTCCTCAGGGATGTCTTGCAGGAAGTGAACCTTGCCAGCTGAAGCAAAGAACTGGCTAAGGCAGCTGCACCCTGGTCCGACCATCAGAAAGCAAGAGACCCAAGAACTAGAAAGGTGAGGCTCACCAAGCCATTTATTTCTCTGCCCTTCAATTAACCCCATGTGATAGAAATGCCAGCTCCCCACAACTAATCGTGGATGCAATAGGCGCAATTGTATGGTTAATATAGAGAGAGATTATAGTAAAGTCCTAGAGAGCATGAGAAGTAAAAGAGAGATTGAAATAATGGAGTCAGACACATTTCATGGTAGCATGCTCACCTCAGCCCCCCTTGGTGGTCCATGTGGAGAGAGGGGGAGGAGAAGGAGGACAAGGGGAAAGGGAACAGGGGAGCGAGGACAGGAGAGGAGAGGGGGAGCCTATGAGAGGCCCAGAGAGCTCTTTATTGCTATCCAGGCCTATATACCTTTGGGGGGAGTGCAAGCCCACTAATTATAGGTAAAGTCATACGTCACAGGAAGGGGTTGCACTATAGGTTATACAGCAATGAGAGGGGGCACCCTAGGGACATACACGCAATAGGAAGAGGAGGGACTGGAGGCACACGTGTGACAAGAAGGGCGGATCCTAGATTCAGGATGGCAACCTAACTTTGGATGTCACTGAGCAGGTTTGACCAGTTCTCTGGATCTCCATAGAAACCATTATCAGTAGGGTGTAAACCCCACCTACAGGGACCAGACCAATGGTCAAAAGCCTTTAGGGAGAAGGAGCCCATGTCCTTAACAGCAGGGAGGGGCACTACCTGTGGTGGGACCAGTCAGTAGACTGGTAACTGACTGCCTTCAGGGAGGACATCTCTAAGCATCTGGCCTCCCACCATATGCTGGCAAACAGCCTCTAATGTTTGGCATATCTTTGGGGGCCACAAAGCTGGGGAAGTCTCTTTATAATCCTACAACCCCACATGTGTTTGTTGGCCAGGTTGGCGCAATAAACTTTAACTCAGTCCAGTACTCCCTATTCACCACCCACTTACCCAGGGGGTGCTAGAAGGAGGGGCGGCTGTGGGGCAGCAGGGGTGGCAGGGTGGAGGAGGGAGAAAGGCTTCCTTGGGGCTCAGTCAGTGGAGAGGTCCCAGGGAGGGAGGGGAACAAAGAGGTAAAGAGACAGGTGGGCAGAGAGAGGAGAGGGTGGAGGGGACACAGCAGGAAGGACTTGATTTGACTGGGTGCTTCCTCCTTGTCCGCTCATTTCATCTTGGCAGTGATCTCTTCCTGCCTTCCTTGCCCTGCTGCGAATCGATCTCTTGTTATGGTGGTAAGCAGACTCAAGGGAACAAAATCTTTGCCCTCTCCAACGTTTCTTGTGTGCACCATTCAGGGGCATGACTTATCGTCACCAGGGTGATCTGTTCTCGGAACCTCAGTTGCCCCACAGGCAAAAGGAGGGGTGTCAGCTTAGAGGGGCAGACTCTGAGGGGACAAGAGAGGGGAGAGGGGAGGTGGAGCCGAGTGGGTGTAGACTAGGGGGAAGCAGAGAGGAGGGGGGCAAGGCACAGGGACCACTGTGGAGAGGGGGTTGCAGTCACTAATGAGCTAGTTCCTGCCACAGCTGTAATAGCTACCCTTGAGGGAGAGGCGGCCATGGTAGGGGGGTGGGGGGGCGGGCTTGGGGAAGAGCTGGGGACATTCTGCACTCTCTTGCCCAGAGCCAGGAAGCGGGGGAAGGAGGCTGTGTGCCTTGGTGACCATTGTAGCAGGGTGCTCCAGATGTTCTGCAAGGGGGGGCTGAGTTCTTGGTATGTGGGTGGGAGCTGAGCTTCCCGCCTGGCCTGGGCCTGGGCTGGGGCTGAGGCCGGGGCTGGGGCTGGGGCTGGGGCTGGGGCTGGGGCTGGGGCTGGGGCTGGGGCTGGGGCTGGGGCTGGGGCTGGGGCTGGGGCACACCTCCCTAGACTGGGAAGGCATTTGCGGGGCAGACCACGAGGGGTCTGGCTCATCACGTGAACTAGTTGGTGGGAGGGCAGTCTTTCCACACATGGACGCTCCTGACCCGTCTGGCCCACGATGGCTCGGTGTCCCGAGCGGCAACAGTCAGGAGCACACAGCACCACTCCAGCCCCTCCTCCTCCTGGTCTTCCTCATCTTCTCTCTTCACCCATCCGCGCCTGTCCACGGGAGGAGACCCTCGTGATTCCTCTCACAGAGAGGAAAGGCCCCTGGGAGCCGGCTCCCCATCTGGGATCACGCAGACCTGGACGTGTGTCCTGACTGTGCCACTAGCCGGCAGCAGGCCACCATGGGCAGGACCCCTCTTGGTCTCTTCTTGTGGCCCTGGAGTGGGCAACTGTCCTGCCCAGAGAGGCTATGGACAGGACCAACTGAGAATATTGACTGACACTTCAGGCCTTTGAAAGGGAGAAGGGGACAGGGGGGAGGTGCTGGATCCACAAACTATGAAGTAATATGTGCTGTTATTTTCAGCTACTAAGTCTTGGGGTGATTGATAATACACCTCATGAAAAAATTAATACTCACTCATTCATTCATTTACTCACTCGTGAACTGACATCTATCAATTAAGTACCTGCCCTGAAATAGGACCCGGAATTATGTTGTCATGAGTACCTGACAAGTGGACAGCACTTTGCAGTTTCCAAAAGGTCCCTGCCATGTCACTTTGTTCTCACACCTGTGTGGAAGGGGCTTGTGGTAGTCACGTAATCTGATGTCCATTTGGGACTTGAGAGGATTAAGAGTGAAGGGGTGGAGTCTACTCTGTCAATCGGATCATAGCCAATGAGGCCTCTGTGTGGGCAGGGCTTTCTCCTGAGGATTCTGGGAAATCTTGTTTTTCCTCTTTGGAGGCAGAAAAGATTCTCTGTTCACTCCCTGAGAGCCACTCTACTGACCAGACAGACAGACACTGTGCCCTGGGAACTAGAGGAGTCACGTGGAAACCCCTGCCTGTGCTGAGATGCTTCTACAGCCACTGGATCCCCAAAACTTTGTAACCACTGACCTGTGATCATCCTGCATTTGGCATTATGGCATGCACCTCATGAGTCTGAAGAGGAATTTATAGATTGGTTTAGGACTTATGCACTAATATTAGAATTAGGGCCTTGGACTGGACTGGGTTGGGATGCTTTCTTAATGTAACGTTACCCTTTATATAAGACTCTCTCCTATAGACATATGTGTGTCCATGAATTTGGTTCTCTAGTTTAACACAGGACTCCCGAGGCCCACTCCTCGAACCATAGTCTTGACCCTTGGCCTCTTCCTCTGTGCGACAGGTGAGGTTAGGGAGCCTCCCTCGGCTGTTTGGTTACATCCTCTTGGGCTCTGTCTGATGAAGCCCAGAATGAGCAGGGAGTGAGCAGTGGGCTGATTCCTGAGCCTCAAGCCTCCTGCAGGGTGAGGAGTAGAACCTGGTAGACCCTCGGGCAAGCGAGGTATTGTTGGTTCTGGGGCATGACTTACCTGAACTCTCTCCTGCTCTAATTCCTGGACTCTTGGGGAAGGAGGTCTTCCTTGCACGTGGACAAGCGTGCACTGACCTGGCCCAGCCCCACCCCTGAGCTGGGTACGCACATGGACCCAGTCATCGATAGGACGCTGTACTCAGATGCAGGCCCGTTAGGATGCTTTGGGCAGCAGTAAGTGTGAGAAACAAACACTAAGGGAACTATGAGGGAAACGAACACTGAGGGAAATAGGACGAGGACTGTATTCCCTAACTTATAACAGAAGGGAATCTGGAAAGCTGGTATCCCACAGTAGGAAAGCCTCCACTTTGGTAAATTAGAGGGAAAATCCAAGTACCTGATCCTGCTTTAAATATCATTCCCACAGATTCTCCCCTCACAGCCATGCTGCCTTCAAGTGAGCACATGGCTGATTCTCTCTCCCTCTAGAGCAGTGGTTCTCAACCTTCCTAATGCCGTGACCCTTTCATACAGTTCCTCATGTGGTGGTGACTCCCCAGCCATAAAATGATTTTCTTTTTTTTTTCTTGAGTGAGAGTGATTGAGAGAGTGAGAGAGTGAGTGAGTGAGAGTGAGAGAGAGTGAGAGAGTGAGTGAGTGATTGAGAGAGTGAGAGAGTGAGTGAGTGAGAGTGAGAGAGAGTGAGAGAGAGAGTGAGTGAGTGAGAGAGTGAGAGTGAGTGCGTGAGAGAGTCCATAAAATTATTTTCATTGCAACTTCATAACTCTCATTTTGCTGCTGTTATGAATCGGGCGACCCCTTTTCTCTCTTCCCACGTCTCACCCAAGACCCCTCATACCTTCCCCCAGTGCAGGTGTGAGGTTTCCTCACCTGTGAGCTCAGGGACCTTCATGCAGACACCACCCACCTCGTGAGACATGTAACTAGTGAATATGCCTGTCTTCGGCTTACATATGAATGTCCCGAGATCGTAAAGTTTCCCTCTCACCTCTCCCAGTTCCGTGTGGTCCACCTAGAGGCGCGGAGGTGAGCATGCTACCGTACAAGGTGCCTGACTCCTTTATTGCAGTCTCTCTCCTATCTTTCCTATCCCCTATGACTTCGCTATCATCGTTATATATCATCGCCATGCACTTGCGCCTTCCGGTCCTCCGGTTGCTGGACGCTCGTGTCCTCTGACAGATAAGCAGAGGCGTCAAGGATGACAGGCGGAAACCAGAAAGCAAGCGTGCTATCTCGTGGGATCGCAGCTTCCCGGAAATGGGGTGGTCTAATTCTATAACCCAACAACCTCCTCCTGGGCCTTCATGCTCTCTCCCATTCCCCGAGTGAGCCACGTCCCCATGGCGACAAGGTGGCTGCCTCTGGTGCACGCAGCACAGCCTCACTCTGCTCCAAGCAGAGGTGAAAGATGGCCCGATGCCCACTCCTCAATTACTTTACAACCAGGAGGCCTCTACCCAGAGTCTCCCAGCAGAACTCCCTCCCTAGTTTTTGGACCAGAATGGGACCACACAATGCATCCAATGTCCCTCTCATAATGTGTAATCGCCAGGGTCATCGATAGGCCGATTGTGAGTCACTCCCTGGGGCTGGGAGGGGCTCAGGATTTCAGAACACACTGGGCATTCGAGCACCTCACTCCTTCCAGCTGTCCTGCCCTGGACACTCTGCCCCTCCCCTGTCCAGTCTGAGCCCCAGCCCTCAGGGACAAGCTACCAACTGCAGCCAACTGAGGCGCCTCCCCTCCGGTCAGCCAAGGACAGACAAGTATCACCATTCTGAGACAGACAGTCCAGTGTAGCCAGATCTCTGGGCTGACGCAAAGATCCCTTGCCACTGTCCAGCCCCTTGATCCGAAGGTGGCTGACCTCAGAGTCCTTTCCACCACTCAGTCTGTCCACAGTCACACTCCTGCAGACCGACCCATCCATTCCCCAGCCTCTGTGCCAGCATCTTGATTTATCGATTCTACTCCCACCACATCCTTGTTTATTAGTGGAGGGAATGGAGGTGCAGAGAG
The DNA here is from genome assembly GCF_050624435.1 of Tenrec ecaudatus. Classification (NCBI taxonomy): domain Eukaryota; kingdom Metazoa; phylum Chordata; class Mammalia; order Afrosoricida; family Tenrecidae; genus Tenrec; species Tenrec ecaudatus. The sequence goes on along the minus strand of NC_134533.1, from coordinate 25,149,170 downwards.
GTGGAGAGGGGGGCGCACCTGAGAGATGGGAGCACAGGCAGTCTAGCACCTGATCTTCCCTCATCCTCCTCCTGCCTCTGCCCCCTTGAGGACCCCAGGAACGTCCTGGGTCACAGACTGTCTAGGTTTGGAGCCCTGACGGGACAGTGGGAGAAGTGGAGAGTGGAGGAGCTCAGGATAGGGTCTGGGGCTTGGGCTCTGCCATCTACCTGCAGGAGACCTTGGGAAAGTCTCCTGGTCTCCTGAACCTACCCCTCAGATCGGAAAATCCCAAACCACACTCTTGAGTGGATTCCAACTCCGGTGCCTCTCTCTCCAGGATAGGGTAGAACCAACCCAGAGGGTTTCCCAGGCTGTCATCCTGACAGAAGCACACAGTCTTATCTGTCTCCTGGAGAAATACTGGTGGGTTTGAATCGCTGACCTAGTGCTTAGCCACCCAGTGCTTAACCCGCTGTGTGGCCAGGGCTCGTGTCCCAGCTCCTAGCTGCCTTCTGTGACAGGGTTGCCAAGGCTGTCACTTGTATGGAAGCAGACTGCCACATCTTTCTCCCAAGGCTCAGCACTTAAGCACTGCGCCACCAGGGCATATTGGAAAGGAGATTCGTGGCAATGCATGAGTAGGGTATTGTGAGAAGCAGCACCGATAGATGGATAGCGTAGCAGGGTCCCCAAAAAACCAACTCACTGCCGACCAGTCGATGCTGACTCATAGCAACCCTGTAAGACAGCGTAGAACTGCCTCGGTGAGCTTCTAAGACAGTAAACCTTTATGGGGAGCAGAAAGCTCCATCTCACTCCTTTGGAGTGGCCGGTGGTTTTGAACTGCTAACCTTGCGATTAGCAGCCCAACTCATGACCCTTACGTCAGCAGGGCTCCTGGTAGGGTAGCAGTCAATGGTTAATGTCGTTGCTGCTCTTAGCTGCCCCTTGGGTTAGCCCCCAGCCCATGGAATGAAATCTTCTCCAGTTCTGCCCCACCCCCATGACCAGCTGTGGGTCATGTGATCCCCAGGACTCCCACCGGCTGAGTTTTGGAAGAGCACCAGGTCTTTCTCCTTAGGCTGTCTGTCTAGAAGCTCCGCTGGAATTTCTTCAGCATCGCGGACCCACAGAAGCCGCCACTGGCAGGGGGGTGGTAGCTGCCCATGAAACGCATTGGCTGGGAAGTCAACTGGGGTTACCCTCACGGAAGGTGCAGGAAATCTACCACTGAAGCACGAGCCAGTGGCCAGCGAGTAATGGCTAGATGACTACAGGAATCCAGGGAAAGCTGGTTTGACATTCTAGTTCCAGCATTTATCAGCTGTGTGACCTTGGGCAAACCACTTAACCTCTCGAATCTTTCATCTGCGAGTTGGAGATAATGCTGCTGATCTCTACAATGAGTAAAGAGCCAGGTGAACAAGAGGGTACAGTCACCATACATATCGATGCACCAAAGGCAGGCCTTCAAGATGCAAGCTCTGACAGAATTTAAGAGAGGATATATCGCTTTATAATAATAGTAAGGTGGGGCAGGGAATGTGCAGATGTGCTTTATACAACTGATGTATGTATATGTATGGATTGTGATAAGAGCTGTATGAGCCCCTAATAAAATGTAAAAAAAAGAAAAGAGAAGAAAAAAAAGAAAATGATTAGGGCAAAGAATGTACAGATGTGCCTTATACAATTGATGTATGTATATGTATGGATTGTGATAAGAGTTGTATGAGCCCCTAAGAAAAAGGTTTTTTAAAAATAATAATAGTAAGGAAACTTTTAATATGCCACTTTTGATGGTGGGCGGCAGAACAACAAGAAAGAAATTCAGCAAAGACACAGAAGCACTGAACAACAAAATCAACCAACTTGATATCATAGACATCTGTAGAATACTCCAACAAGTGGCAGCAGTCCAATACACGTAGTTCTCCAACACACAAGGAAAATTTTCCAGAATAGACCGTATTTTAGGCCACAGAGGAAACCTCAATAAATTTGTAAACATCAAAATCCTATAAAGCATCTTCTCAGCTCGCAACCTTATAAAATTCAAAGACAATAATAGGGAGGTTAGTGGGGAGGGGGAGTCAAATTGATGGAACCCGAAGAACATGACCTAAAAATTAATTAGAAGTAATAAAGTAAATTTAAAATGAAATCAAGAAATTCTTAGAATAAAAACACAGCATACTGAACCTTTGGGTCAGAGCGAGAACAGCGCTCCGAGGACATCATGGAACAATGAGCACACACATGAGAAAGGAGACGGAAGAACCACAACCCACGCCTTCACTGAGCCTCTCCACAACGGGGAATGAGCAGCAAAATAACCCTAAATCCACCAGAAAAATAACACTAATAATACAGATAAGAGCAGAAACAGAAAAACAATAGACTCAGGGAGACTAGAAATTGGCTCTTTGAAAAGAGTAATAAAATCAACAAACCAGAGGCAAAGCTAGCAAGGAAAAAATGTAAGCGATGCAGATTAGAAGTGCCATGGCTAACATTAAAGCAGAGCCCACTGAAAGAAGAAAGATAATAACAGAATACCAAGAAAAACTGTACTCCTAACAAATTCAAAAATCGAGAAGAAATGCACAAATCTCTAATAACATACCAAAGGCCATTGAAAAACTCCCAACAAAAGAGGGGTCCATGTGCCTATGGTACAAACGTTAAGGGAACAGCCACTAACAGAAATGTGAGCAGTCCAAACCCACCCTAGCCACTCCATATTAATCTGTACAAGATTACAGCCCAGGACTCTGTCACATGCAATTACTCTGAGTCGAAATTGAACAGCACTTACAAGATGTTCCTGTGAAGGATGGGAACCGCTGACTACACCAAGTCCAAAGCCCATGGAGGGGTTTGCCTCCATCATCATGAGAGGCAGTGCGCTTACTCCACCTGAGCGCATCAATACATGTTGAAGAAATGCACCATCGGGCTGAGCTACATGTGAGCAGAGCCCTCCGAGAACAACCAGGCGGGTACAGGAGGGGTTCAGAGAATGGACACCATGCCCTTGCTCATGCTGTGTGCTGGTTAGTTGTATGTGCCAACTTGGCTGAGCCAGGGCACCCTGTTATTTGGTTAAAGACCAGTCTAATGGTTGTTAGGCAGTGGTTCCAGGTGATTCAATCAGGTGGCCTTCATACCCATGGGACAGCTGAACCAGCACTGGGGTTAATGCCTCAACTACGCACGCACCTCCAGAATACACCTCTGGACCCTTAAAACTCCCATTCCACAACACAGGGGTGATTCAGCATTTAATGACATTTCCTCCTGGGCTCCTTCCAAAATATTTATTGTGCACCCAACAGGGCTCAGGGCTCCTGTGGTAGTTACATAATCTGGTGTCATAGGCTGGTGAGACTATTAAACGTGAAGGGGTGGTGTGTAGCCTGTCAATCAGACTGCAGCTTGATGACCTCATTTACAGGCGCGGCAGAAGCCAAACCACACTCTCTCTGCTTGCCTCTCTGCAAGACGTCCCTGTTGACAAGCCACATGGAGCTACACTGATGGAGCCAGAGCCCTGGAGTTGGAGGAGCCATGTAGAGGTCCCTGCCAGTGCTCAGATGCTTCCACCGCCACTGGATCCACAAGCTTTCCCACCCACTGGCCGTGATCTTCCTGCACTCGGTGTCATTGCATGCATTGCGTGAGTCTGAAGAGGAATTTCTGGATTGGTATGGGACATGTGGGCTAATATCAGAGTTATGGACTTGATCCGGACTGGGCTGAGAGGTTTTCTCACTATACAATTGCTCTTTTATATCAAGTTCCTCCTTATACACTATGCATGTCTATGAATTTGTTTCTCTAGTCTACCCAGACTAACACAACTCCTGCTTCCTACCCTGTTTCCCCAAAAGTAAGACATACCCCAAAAATAAGGCCTACTTACAGTTTTGCCTCTCGCTGAAATATACGACATCTCCCCGAAAATAAGACCTCCCCAAAAATAAAGCCCCCAGACGCTATCGTAACTCTAGACCATAGCGGTGGGTGCCACCACGCAGCTCACTGTTGGCCGCAGTGCAGCCTGAGCAGACAGGAAGTGTGAGGTCTCTCTTAATAAAACAATAAATGTGTACTGTATTCTTCTTCATGGGAAAATAACACATCCCCTGAAAATAAGACCTAGCGCATCTTTGGGAGCAAAAATTAATATAAGACACTGTCTTATTTTGGGGGAAACAGGATATTTTCACCTGCTTGGTTACATGACCAGGTGATTGTTCAAGCCACTCCCTCCATGAGTTATTCCTGTCTATCAGATCCATCAACCCAATGTGATGCAGCCTCTAAAAGCCAATTCAATAGCCACATCCTCCATGACAGGAAGGCACTTTGGGAAGAGATAGAGGCAGCACTGGCCAGGACTGGAAATCCTAGACTCTCACCACTGACATGAGATAGCACTTTTCATGGGACCTCCGTTCCTCCTGGAAACTGGTGCCTGTGGGGTTGGTAATCCACCTGGTATTTGGTTCCTCATGCATTCATGGTCTCTAGAGTTAGTCTCAGAAACTAAACAGATTCTTGGAGGCCAGGAAATCACAACCTTGTCACCCTGTGGTTGGTGAGATTAATCCAGAGAGAAATGATCAGGGTAGAAGGTACCGGGATCCCGGTCTGTGTGACTTCAGACAGGTCTCTTACCCTCTCTGGTCTCAGGGATCCAGCTGTAACATGAAGGATCTCAGTGGGTTTTTCCTGCTCCAGAATTCTAAGATGTTTGAACTTCCAGCTATGGGGCATGAGAGGCTGAGAGGAGACACAGAAATCTTGAGTGAGGGGCCTCTACCCATGTCCCTCCATATCCTCACCCATTACATCCAAAGGACCGCATCGGCCAGTCTCAAACCAGGGTTGGTGGCCTTGAGGGAAAGCGACCTCAACACAGCCCTCAACACGGTGGTTCCTTCCTGGAGCCAGGCAGCCCGTAAACTCATTAGGTTTGTGGCTATGAAGCAACAGTGACATGAGCTTTGGAATCTAAATGAAAGAAACACAACAGACCTCCTCCCCTGTGCCTCACCTTGGCACCAGGATTTATCACTTTCATTTTAATAGGTTAATCACTTAGACAGGTAGGTGTTGGAGAGGCCTCTTTTTCAGCGCAGGGCAATCATGGGGTGACCAGGCTTCCCAGAAATAACCTTGCAGTAGGCACAGTGGGCAGTGGGACCAAGCAGCTTTAATTATCTAAAGCATGCCATGGTAACGAGAGATTGCCCCTCTGGGAGCAAGGAACTCTGAGAAGCCAGACTGGATTTACAACCCAGGAACTGCACCCTGCCTCTGATCCCACCATTAGCATGGGTGGGAATGGGGGGGCTTGCTCCTTCGCTGGCTTCATGAAGACAAAGGCAATGATAAATGGAAAACAGGCTGAAGTTGTCAAGTGATTCATCAGGCTTGGATCCACGATCAATGCTCATGGAAGCAGCAGTCAAAAGAGCAAATGATGTGTTGTGTAAACGCGCTGCACAAGAACTGTTTAGAGCCCCACCTCCCCTCCCCACAGAAGAATACACTTCAGAGGACAGCACTGAAGCTACATCCCAGGGAGAGGGACATGTCTGATCAGAGCGCACAGGAGCAAATGAAGGGGGAGGGAGAGAGAGTGGAGCACATCCTGCCTTCCAAGCCTTGATGATGAGATTCCCACTCAGAGCAGCCAATCCATAGAGAGGACCATAGGGCTGACCCCACTTTGAGACATGACATCCCTCACTGACCCATAGCACGACAGGGGACAACACTGGAGACACAGTGCAAGAATTGCTCCTGATCTGACCCCATCACACTGAGGTGAAACAATAAGGGTGTGCAACAAAACAGCAAGGGGAACAGAACAGTGAAGTCCCCAGGGAATACCAAAAGTAGACTTTGAGGCCAAGGCATGGCACCCCATCAGACTCAAGGTCAACAAACAGACCCTACCTATTTACAAGCTTTTCTTTTTTATTTTTTGTCATTGTTTTTTGGTTGTTGTCATTGTTTTGTTTTCTTTTGTTGATTTTTTTTTGCTCTGTCTTGTTTTTATGCATATTATTACCTATGCAGGTCTGTCTAGATAAGATAGGCGGGATAAACAACGGGACCGGCAGTTCCGGGGGAACATGGGAGAGGGGGAGGCAGGGGAAAGAAAGTGGGTATCAACAAACCCAGGAACAAGGGAACAACAAGTGATCTAAAGTCAATGGCGAGGAGAGTGTAGGTGGACTGTTAGTGCTTGATCAAGGGAAATGTAACCGAAAGGAATTACTGAAACTCAGATGAAGGCTGATAACGGGACAAGAGGAAAGTAAAGGAAATAGAGGAAGGAACTAGGAGGTGAAGGGCACTTATAGAGATCTAAATACAGGCACGTATATATGTAAATATATTTACATATGACAATGGGGAAATAGATGTATGTGCATATATTTATAGGCTTAGTATTAAGGTAGCAGATGGACATTGGGCCTCAATTCAAGTACTCCCTCAATGCAAGAACACTTTGTTCTATTAAACTGGCATTCCATGATGCTCACCTTCCTGACACAATTGCTGAAGACAAATCAGGTGCAAAAACAAATGTGATAAAGAAAGCTAATGGAGCCCGGCTATCAAAAGATATAGTATCTGGGGGTCTCAAAGGCTTGAAGTTAAACAAGCGGCCGGCCATCTAGCTGAGAAGCAACAAAGCCCACATGGAAGAAGCACAGCAGCTTGTGTGATGACGAGGTGTTGACAGGATCAGGTATCAGGCATCAGAAGACCCAAAACAAACAACCATTTTGATGCAAACAAGGCCATCAGAATGTAGACCCAAAGCCCATCCATAGATCCATAGACAACTGGACATCCCCTCACAGAAGGGTCACAAGGAAGAGATAAGTCATCCATGGTGCAGAATAGCACCAACGAAACACACAACATTCCTCTAGTTCTTTAATGCTTCCTGCCCTCCACAACCATGACCCAGTTCTACCTTACAAATCGTGCTAGACCAGAGCATGTACACTGGTACAGATAAGAGCCCTGGACACGGAATCCAGGACAGAAAAATCCATCAGGAACAGTAATGGGAGTAGCAATACCACGAAGGTAGGGGGAAGGTGGGGGGATATGAAGGAGAACAGGGGGACTGATCACAATAACTGACGTATAATACACACTCCCCAAGGTGACAAACAATAGAAACATGGGCAAAGGTGTAAGATATGAACATAATAGTAAGTTATAATTTGTCAAGGGTTCATCAGGATGGGGGGAGGGAGAGGGAAAAAAAGAGAGCTGATACCAAGGGTTCAGTAGAAAAAAAATGTTTTGAAAATGATGGCAACATATGTACAAATGTGCTTGCTACAATTGATGTATGAATTGTTGTAAGAGTTGTAAAAGCCGCCAATAAAATGGTTTATTTGAAAAAAGAGTGCAGAAGGAGGGTTAGAGGGGTAGGGTTCTTTGAGGGAGAGTCGGGGAGACAGAAACATCACCTTCAGAAGCATGTAGACCCCCTTGGGGCTATATCTACACACACACACACACACATACACACAAAGCATCGCTTCACAGTTTGATACTTTTGTTTAATAAAGTTCTGAATGATTTGTAGCAATACTTTTTTACGTCCTCTCCAGTAAAGTCTTACTGGATCCTGGGCATGTCTGTCTTACTGGCTTCTCTGCTTGATCGACCTGAACAGTTCTTTAAAGGAAGATGCCAGGACCCACAACAAAAATCTATATTGTATTTCCAGACTATAAAACAGTGATAGAGGGAGGGGGCAGGGGGCAGGGACGGGCTCCTAATACCTCCAGGACTGAAGGTTGCCCTAACCTTCCAATAAAACGCCAACACCCTGATGAAGTTCTCCAAGGCAGAAGCCCCACACCCAAGCCGCCCTCCTCAGAGCACCCGCTTCCTTGGTTGGAGGTGGGAGGCCAGCACGCAACGTGAGCCACTCACCCGAGGACTCCGGAGAGACCGAGATTCAGAGAAGGTTCGCAGACCCTGGTCTGTCTGGTTCCCCTCAGAGACCTGCAGAGACATCCTGTGGGAGAGAGGTGGGGGGCGACACCCTGTGGGTGGGAGGGGGGGCAGAGGGCATTCTCATCTTCTGTCCCCCCACTTCCAGGTGGGTGGAGGATTTGCTGGGGTTTCATTTTTGCAGAGTTGCTCCTGTCCTGGAATGTAGAGGAAAGGCCCGGGTGGATGGGGGACCTGGGCCCTTTCCCTTCCAAGAATCGCAGGTGGGAGAATGAGCGTCAAGTGACAGTGTGCAGAAGCCGACAATGCCAGAGTGGAAACAGCAGCGTCTCCCGTCTCGCCTCCTGCCTCGGCTTCATGGAGCACACGCTAATGCCTGGAGGGTGCTTGTGGGAGGCAGAGGAAGCTGGGTCTTCAGAGTCAGGGCACACATGGGCTTCCAACTGGGGCTTTGGGCAGGAGGGCCCGGAGAGGACAAATGACTGGGGTGGGGCGGGCTGGGCTGTACCTGAGAGGGAAGAGCGATGGGGGGCAAGAGACCCAGGCACCATGACCGCCTGCCTGGACTCGGGAGGTCTCAAGGCGTAGGTCACGGCCCTCTGCTCTTCCCGAGGGCCTGGCTAGCAGATCTGGAATATCCAACAGACGATCCCATCAGGATACCATTCGGGGCACAGAGACTGACATGCGTAGGTCACTCGGTCACAGCGGACATGGCACATACAGCGTCAAATGTCAGTTCTCCCGCCTGTCTCCCACTTTGTCCTCCTCGGGTGGGGAGCATGCTACGGGGAGGCTGGAAGCTGTGTCACGCAGCTGCAGGTCTGTGGGGATGACCGGCGGGTCTGAGCCTAGGAGCTCAGACTAGCCTAGGCTCAGACCAGCATCAGACTCTGCAGGCGGAGAGGTAAGAAAGGGAATCATCGCGAATCAACAGAAGAAAGAGCTGTGGGTGCGTCTGAACTCTTCCACGAAGGAGCTATCTAAGAAATAAGCCTTGTCCCGGGGAGCATTCAAGGACTGGCATTTGGTTGGGTCAAGAATGGGGAGGAAAGACCAACCTTTGTCACTCTTCCAGATTCTTCTGCGGTTAGCTGCCGTCAAGTCAGCTCCGACCAAGAGGGACCCACGGACACCAGAAGAAGCGTTGCCTAGGGCTGTTCTCTGCGTGGAGGGCCAGTGTGTGGCCCCTTGACCACGGCGCCTTCAGAGTGCCTTCCAACCTTGGGACTCCTCTTCCGGCCTGATGTCAGACAAGATCCAGTTATGATCCTCTGGGTCCCCGCCGGTTCGTTTTTCACAAGATCACCAGGCCCTTCTCCCAGGCTGCCTTGGTCTGGAAGCTCGATGGAAAGCTGCCCCCCACAGGTAACCCTGCTGGTATTTGAAACCCAGATGCCGTAGGGCCCAGCATCATAGCAACCTCCAAGCCTCCGCAGCAGAACAGGTGGGTGGTAGAAACCGTCTCTTCCTGGTCCCCTGCCTCTCGAGGACACGCCAACTCCCAGGGACCCTCGAGAGCTGCAAAGCACTGCCCCCGTCTCCACGGATTGTCAGAGCTTTCTCTCTTGGAGGACTGAGCGGGTTAAACCTACTAACTTTGCGGTTAGCAGGCCAGCGATTACCCACTGGGCCACCAGCTGCCCAGATACAGATTCCGGGGCTGTGCATTGAGTCCCTAGTCCCTGGGCAAGTCACCCTGTCCATCTAGTCTGTCTCTCCAGCTGCACAGCCTGGGGTCACCCCAGCCTGGGAGCAGAAGCTGTCCTGGCCTAGAGGCTTCCGGGGCCTCCGGGGAAGGCCTGCCCAGCGTCTTCTCTAAAAGCACCTGGGATCCATTCCAGGATCAAGCAGACCGTGCACCAACTCTGGCTGCCTGCACTGGTCTGGCCCTGTGACTGGGACCGGGCACTCACGGTCCACTTCTCTGCCCCTGTTCTCACTGCCTGCAAAGCAGAGAGGTTAACAACACTGTGACCAGAGCAGATGAGCAGATCATTCTGCTCCAGAGCTGCTGGGTGGGTTTAAACCCCCAACCTTTCCATTAGCAGCCGAGTACAGGACCCTTGTACCACCTGGGCTCCTCGTCCACCTGTCCTTCCCCCAGGACTTTGCTGAGGTGGTTCCCCAATCTTGAACCCCTGCATTCCCAAGCCCCCTACATCGCAGCTGGAAGGGCCAGGCTGAGCTAGGTGAAGGCAGGCACCCAGCTTTTCTGGACCTCTGTGTTCTCATCTAACATGAAACAGGGACCTTAGAGAAGGTCCCTTCCAAGGCCAACCTTCACTGCCATTTCCTCCGGAAAGTCTGGACCCACTCCCCGGGAGGAAGAACCCTTTGAAACTCCAGGTCTCTGGTGAGCCCTCTTATGCCCAGTTCACTTAGTCTGTTGGCTTGGGTGTGCTTTAAAACACTAAGATCCCTGAGGCCAGGCACCATGTTGGAGTTCATTTCTGTGTCTCTTCTTTGCATAGTAAATGCACAGGGAGGTGGACTTATGGACACTCTTAGGTGGGCAACTTCCCAAGGGAATCTGTGTCTTCACAGAGATCCCCGGAGTCCAGGGTATGAAGTGCCATGGCTGAACCACACACAGCGGGCTTGCAGCACAGGGTGAGATACTGGGGCAGAGGAGCAAGGCAGGCTCCGAAGTCAAACCTCAACTTTTCCAGGAGCCCCAAGGACGCCTGCCCCAGGCCGATCCTCCTGCCCCAACTCAGTATTTTCTGGGGACTCTCCATCCACGCAGCCCACCCCCAGAAAGATACCTCTGCTCCCCACACCATTTACAAGACCCTACAGAGAAGGAGGAGACCTAGTGTGGTGCAAATGGTTAGGCAATGAGCCTCTCACGCAAAGGTTGAAGGTTTGAATCTATCAAGCGGCACCTTAGAAGACAGGTCTGGTGATCATGAGGCTGGGTGTCAACTGGTTTGACTTTTGAAAGAAAGAGCTAGAGAGAAAGCAGTTGAGCGATCTGTCCACAATCAACTCTGCGGGTGTGAGGACCAGAACCAGGTCTTCTGAGGCCCACGCCAGGGTTCTCTCCACTGCAAATCACCAGGCTCCACATCTTCCAGCAAGCCCCTAATTGCCATTTAGTCTAGGCACAACCTCCTTTGTAAAAAAAAAAAAAGTTTTATTGTAAGTTAGATGCAGGTTCACAGAGCAGACCCTACTGTTACATTCAGTGATTCCACTCATTCATCGCCACCCCCTCCGTGGACCACCACCTAACCCACTCCCTCCCTGTGTCCCCTGCCTCCACTCCCCCTCCTCTCCTAAGCCTCTGTTCTTGGTCCTTGGGCCGATGCTGCCCTTTAGATCTTCCGTGGTTAGCTGTTCTAAGGTGCGAGTACCTCACTGGTATTAAGGTTTGACTGAAAATTGAGTCTCAGGAGTGACTGCATTTCCAGAGCAGAAGGTGACTGAGAGTCTTTGTCTCGGGGCTTCCACCAGGCTCCGGCTGATCAAAAGCCTCATCTTTTTTTTTTTTCCTCCCCGAGCTGAGTCCAGCTCAGTTCCACATTTGCCTCCCGCTCGATCCCAGGCACTCTGCTGTGGTCCTTAGCAGTGGTGGTTGATGGACACCGTGCACTTCTGCCGATCTCGGCGTGGGGAGGCTGACATTGGCCCGGCCCATTCCCACTGGACTCCTTCTTCCCACACGCCTTTTGAATGCCACCCTCTTCGTTCCTCTGGGAAGGAGGCAGGCTTCTTTCTCCCCAGCTTGTCAGAGCCTAGCTGCTACTCGCAAAATTAGGGGAGGGTGGAGAACATTGGGGTTTTTTTTTCTGGACTATTTTTTGGGCCAATTGACTTTGAAGTCCCCAAAACCAGGTCCTGGTCCCCCTCACCCAGCAACTCATTTCCTCCAGATGCTAGGTGACATGTAAGAAGTTTTCTTTAAAGTGTCTCCTACGCGCCGTACCGCACCGCATTCATGGACCTATCTGTAACAAATGCAAGTGCACCGACAAACATCCTCTGTTCGGCCTATATATATATTCAGAGGTAGGTGCCCACTGTCCTTCTCCCACCTGTTCAGCCTGTGCGCCCACCCAGCATCTCCTCCTCAGTCCCCGATATTGCAAGACGGTGTGTGGAACTGAATTTACCTCTGCTGCCTAGTCTGCCCCTGTCGCCATCATTAATTCCTAACTCCCTTCTGATTGGATATTGGCTTCCCCTCCACCCAAGTTAACACTCTTCACCCCTCTGGCCCAGGACCTCCCCTCCCTCAACAAAGAATGTTTCTTCTCAGGCGAAATTCTATTTTGGGGGTGGTGGAAGCGTTCAATAATAGTGGGTCCCATGCAATGTGTCCTTTTGTGCTTAGCTAATTTCACTCAGTCGAATGCCCTGCAGGTTCATTCTGCATTGGGAGGTGTTTGACACATACATCGCTAGTCTGAACAGTGCACAGTGTCCCATTGTGTGTATAGAGTATAGACCAGCCTTGGCTCATCCAGTCTTCTACTGCTGGCTATCAGGTGGTTTCTATCTCCTTGCTGTTGAGAACAGAGCCATGGGGAGCATGGGGTGCTTGTCTCCCTTCGTGCCCTGCGTGTTTCTTTAGGATGTACACCCAGTGGAGGGTGGCTGCTGGGCTATATGGTATCTCCAGAATATGTGGTATGTTTTGAGGAAGGTGGGCCCTGCTCTTGCATCGCCCCCAACCTGTTGCTGTGCAGGTAACAAAGGTGAGATCAGCCCTCCCTCATCTCTGACCTTCACTGACGTCCCCACCCCTCCCGTCTTTCGCTCCCTGGAGTCCCAGGGGGAGCAGTTTGCTGGTGACTTTGCTGTTTCAACGTTCCCCTGCCCTGAGCCTGCAGCCCGCCTCTCCCAAGCAAAGCCACTAAATCACTTTTATAGGATTTGAGGTTCTTCCACCTGGCAAGTTTCCTGCCAATACCAAATGTCTTCCAGATCCTGGGGAAGGCAGGTTGGTTTGAACGGCTGTTCATTAGAGGAAGATTAATGGGGCCACTGAACCCATTAATGTGTTATTGACCCTTCCTTTAATGTAACCGCCAGACAGCTCTACCTCTGGCTCAAGGCAGCGTGTCCTCGGAGCTCAGGCCCCATTTGTAGGGAGAGGAGGCTGGGCGACTCCAGCCCCACCCACACCACCCATGGATGTCTGGGCAAAAGTCTGACAGCAAACTCTTTACCCACCCTGCCACTCCCTCACCTGGTGTCCAAGGCCGGTATACAGCAGCCAACATGTTTGGGGGTTTACACTGGGCCAGGTTCTGTGGCAGGCACAATCTCATCCTTCCTCGCCATAGCAACCAACAACAACTAATCCCGCACGTAGGCCATAGGAGATGCGAAGGGTTAAGCTTCGCAGCTGCTAACTGAGGTGTAGGTTTGAGTCCACTCAGTCCAGCCTGGTCATCAGTTCCCCCAAACCAGCCACACCTGGGGCTGTGATGAGCCAGGATCGATGCAATAACGGCGAGTGGTTTGGGTTTGGGGTTTTTCTGCCTGTTGGTTTTCGTGTAGTGACAGTTTAGCACTTCATCCACCCATCATATGAATCAATTGTCTCAAGAAGGCTTGCGCAATTGTCACCACATTCAGTTCTAGAACATTCTCTTCTTCCCCGGACTCATTGTTATCCACGTAATGATTTGTTTGCTAACCGTGGCAAAAAGACCAACCAAACATTCTCAAATTCCACATTTAGTTTTAAAGACCCATTTTACAGAGTGGGAAATGGAGATTTAGTGATGTTCACTAACCGGCTCGGGGTCCTAAAGGAGATGGTGGAGCCAGTACTGGAACCTAACAGCTAATGAGATAGACGGTGGCTAGCCTTGACGAGGTGCCTGCTCCACGCCTGGCAATAGTCAAGATCGGTGTCGGGAAAGAGTGCCCGAGGCGCCGTGTCACCTGGTCTTTCCAGCAGTCACATTGCAGGACGTAAGGGGACATTCATTGTAATCACCGCTCAGCATCTGTTCTGTGTAACCCAGTCTGTCCCAAACATGATCACATCGCCCTACGTCAGCTTAAACCAGTACTAACCAATGCTTACCCTACACTACACTAGAGGGTATGTTATCCTGAGCATCCGGGGTGGGGCTGAGGTGAAAGAGGAGCCGAGGGGCAGCAGTCCAAGCCCCTCTGGCCGTGCTGTGGAGGAAAGATGTGGCCGTTGGCTTCGGTCAAGGTGACAGCCACCGTAAGCTCAACCCGTCCCACAGGGGCCCCAGTGAGTCAGAATCAACTGGACCGCAATGGGCAATAGGGTTTTGGCCTTGGCTAGCATCTCGATATGGACTACACCCACTCCCCCCTTACCAACACCCTGAGGTTCCAAAGACTAGGTTGTTAGGCGGAAATCGGCATTACGCAAAGAAGGAGGATAACCATATTGGGTCACCAAATGGAGGGTGGCTATATCACTGCAGAACTGTCCAATTGTATGAGAATTACCGCCCAGCAGAGGGGACTTAACCCTCACAGCCAGCGTCACTCGGCATTCATCGCTGCCACACAGACGTCATCCGGGCACCAGCTAGAGAGCAGCGTGCTTCCGATGGTCCCTGCAGAGCCTTAGATCATGAGAGAGTCCATACGTGGAAAGTGACTGTAAAAGCCACATGTGCCAAGGGGCCGCCATATTGGACAGTGTCGCATGTAGCTGCCTTGTGCACCTGGATTCACTTACTCTTGGTTAACACCCATTAAGATGGCTTTTAGAATTATTACCTTCTTCCCTGGGGTATAGACGGGGCTCGGAGAAGTGAAGTGATTGACCTAAGGTTGCCCAGCAGGAGAGTGGCAAGACAGGGACTGGACACCAGCCGGCTAGCTATCAGGCAGGCACACCTCTGTAAGGATTTCTTTATGCGATTCCTGTCCCTCCCAGAGGCCCACTTGCAGGAGCTGGAAGATAATGTGGAAAGGAATCATTGACTCGAAGCCACCGCTGGATGGGCCCTCAGATCACCAAGTGTCTTCGTTGTTGTGAGTCATCCAATTGGCTTTAGACTCAGCGATGCCATGTGACCAGGTAGGACTGCCCCCACAGGGTTATTGAGTCTGTGACCACCAATATTTCTCCTGTCATCAAATCTAGCACCCTCTTTTTATACATGGGGAAACTGAGTCACAGGGGAATGGGAGAGCCAAGATTACACACTCTTGTCTGACCCCTTTAACCCCTTACACAACACCACCAACCCTGGCAGGGCTGGTGACAGGGTTCATTGGAAAAAAGGGTCTGTCTTACCCTCAGACCCTCCCTCCAGGTAGATGGCCAGGGCAGAGTGGGATTGACAAGGACTGGGTCCTGAGCATGGACAGCTGGGTACGGGGGAGAAGCTCAGCATCCCCCAAAGACAGATAAGATTAAAGACCAGAGAGTTAGTCCTGCCCAGCTTCCCCTCCAGGCTAGCATGTCCCCCTAACCAGCCACGTCCTTCAACCCCTAGTCACAGGAAAGGACACAGTTGTGGCACCCACCCAGGAGAAGCAGACGTACCTCCCTGCAGCCCCAGGAGATGGGGTTGAGGACTGGTGCATTTCACAGAGAGGACCACAGGCTCAGAGAGGATATCCTGGCTCGGGCCACACAGCCTGGTGCCCCTGACGCCGAAGCCTGAGTTCCTGCTACTACACTAGACCTGAGCACATCCAGGTTTTTAGACTCCCAGGCCAACACTCCCTCCAGGACCCCACGCTGCTTTGACAAGGTCTACTTCCCACCCGCCCTGACGTAAGTTCTTTTATTGACACCAGCTGCTGTCTCAGCCCCCGCTGAGCTGAGCCGGGCCCGCACAGCCAGCCCGATCCACGTAATTTGGTGCCAATTAAGAATGAGTGGGAACTATCAGTGCATTTCATTCCCAACCTAGAAGCAGGCTCTAGAAAGTCAAGCTTCAGTGAGCTGGGTTTCCTCCATCAAAGGTGCCCCTTTGTTCTCATCCACCGGCCCCCACAGCAATCAGGAGCCAGCCAGAGTCCCTCCTGAGAATTCAGGGGATCCCAGCCCCGGTGGCGGAGTGGTTAGGAGTGGGGCCGTGATCCTGAATGTCAGCAGTTCGTAACCACCAGCTGCTCCATGGGAGAAAGACAGGGCTTGCTACTGCCATTAAGAATTAGTCTCAGACACCCACAGGGGCAGTTCTATTCCTGCCCTAAAGGACCGCTATGAGCAACATGGTCTTGGCGACAGGGAGGGTCTGTTTTTTGAGAAATGAGACCCTTGACCTTCAGGTTCTCTTAAGAGCAGGTGGTAAGCTCTCTCCCCCATGTTCTTGGGGCTTCAATTCCCCCAACTATAGACTGGGGGTGAGAATAGAAAACCCCTCGCAGGGCTGGTGCAGCAAGTCATTTCATTAACTCCTCAAGCCCTTTGGAGGCCCTATGGGAGCCCGGCCAAGGAGCTGGTCCCTGAGGATGCAGCTGTTCAGAGAGCCTGGTCCCTGCCCTCACAGAGCATCCACGATGAGGCACAGACAGGCAGGAGACAAGCCAAGTCATCCCTGACTTATGGGTTCCACTCTGACTCCATGGTAAGTCTGTTCCAATGTCAAGGTGAGTCCTTACTTTTTTTTTCAATTCCATTTTTATTATTATTGCCAGGATCTTTTTTTTTTGGTCTTGGGTCGTGTTGAATTTGAGATACGAGTGGCATGCAGGAAGAACTGAACGGGCGTAATAATGGAAGTATGGAAGTAGAGAACATAAATCAAGGTGGAGAGCCTTAATATGGGTTTATATGTCTGGGCCTGGAGCTTAGGGGAAATTTGGAGGACTTCAGCCCTGTAAGTGGTAGATGATGCTCTGAGACTGGATAATCTCCTGGAGCAAAAGGTGTCCCGTCCCGTAGGACATCAACAACGTGGGAACCTGAAAGAGGGACTGGGAATGAAGATGGGCAAGAGCGCGGAGAGATGGAGGCCGCCAGGATCTTTATAGATGCGCCTCTTTGTGTGTTTTGAGGGTTGGTATGAGAATAGTGACATCAGCAAACAATGTACCTCAACGCCGTATGCAGTGCATATTACTAACAGATTTTCACACGCACGCTCACAAAGACAGTCTGCTCATCCCAGCTCGAATCAATACGGCAGAAGTCGAGGACTACCTGCAAATCAATGAATGAAAAGAGTAGTGTCCAAGCAGTCACTGAAGGAGCAGTAACACACGTGAGAGGTACTCACACCTTCGCAGAAGCCCCACTCAGAGATGGAGTGGACTGCCTTTGCCCAGGACCCAGTCCAGAGGGTGAGGCGAGCAGCCGGTGCAGAGACGGGGGACTCAGGGAGGAGGTGGGGCGGCACGGGGCAGACAGCAATGAACATGATAAAGCAAAATGCATGTCGACGGCTGGACGGAAAAACAGATGCCCGGCTCTGGAAACCTTGACCCCATTCACAATCAAAAGTTTAAACGAGAGATGTCATTTCACATTCTCCTTGCTGGCCACGATGAAATGGAGACCAGATGATTAGATCGCAAGAGGCTGGAAGGAGTGGCCAGTCCTTTTCCCCGTTGGTCTTGGGTCCGGCTGGCTCATGGTGGAAGAGAACCCCTGGGCTTTCGACCGCTGCGTGTTTGAAAGACAAGCACCCAGTCTCCATCTCAGGCAGGTCTGTGGCCTCGATCCGCCCACCTTCTGGTTAGCAGCAGCAGTCCCACCTCTCAGGTCTTTCCTATGATGGTCGCCGTTGTTGGTTGCCGGTGGGTGCCATGGGGTCAGTTCTGACTCGTAGCGACCCTGAGGCCCGCGTCAGACCACAGAAGGAAGCACGGCCCGGGCCTGCACCAGCTTTACCCTCCTTCTTGTCCATCGGGGGCAGCCACGTGTCGATCCATCCCATCGAGAGCCTTCCTCTTTTCGGCCTGCCCCTCGAGTTAACCAAGCAGGATGTCATTCTCCAGGACCCGGTCTCTCCCGAGACCGTGAGGCCAGGTCTCGCCCTCCTCACTCTAAGGCCGAGCCCGGCTGTGCTTCGTCCAAGGAAGATGTGCTTAGTCTGTTCGCGTCCGTGGTACTTGTCGGATGCCTCGCCGGCACCATCCTTCAGATGCACCATCTCCTCTGCAGCCTTCGTCCGGCACTGCCCACCTTTCACATGCAGATGAGGCGATGACCCTGCCAGGGCTGCAGCCAGCTGAGCAGGGAGTCAACAAAGTCCACACAGAAGAAGCACACCAGCTCCTGTGATCCAAAGACGACAAGGACACGACTCAAGTGGCACCAAGGGAAACGTATCAGAGCCCAGATTGTGAACACCCAATTTGTAGACGGCTGGGAAGGACAGTGGGGCCCAAAAACCCTCTGCGGAGTGTCCAGTCAGATGAAGCCACTGGAAGATCCCCACGCGCCACGGGCAAGGGCCCTGAACACCTTGACCATCAGATAGTGATCGTTGGCATCGTAATTATACTGGACTGAACTTGGTGCTTGGTCAGTTGACCTCCCCCTTGCCTTGACCCAACCTGAAATTCTTCTAGGCACAAGTACTTCTTGCTAGTTATGTGGCAAACATGTCTCCCCGGCCCCTTTAAATATCCACGGTGGTCTCTTCTTTCTCACTCGCTGCTTGTATTTTCCTCGTTGTGTTATGAGGCGATCCTTACCGCTTTGTTTTCTTTCTGTTTTTTATTGCTCTGTTGAGTTTTCCAACTTGTGAGGCGCAGAAGGAGGAGTGCACGGAGATAAGAACTGAGACAAGGGTTCACGGGGAGGTGGGATTCGGGGGTGGTAAATCAGGAGGGTGAGGAAGCGGGGAGAGCAAACAATGTCTGTGGGGGAGGGAGCCCTGGAAATGATAGTCATTACACAACTCATTTTTAAAATGATTTAACCATGGGGGGCAGGATAAAGTATTCTCAAATTGATCGTGCTAATGATTGTACAACTCTTCTTGAGATGAGCGAACTATTGAACTGTGTGATATGTGGAGTAAATGCCAATAAACCTGCGGGGGAAAAAATACTCTGGCTTAGGTCAGGTGCACCTCAGTCCTCAAAGTACCGCCCTTGCTTTTCAATGCCTTCCAAGGTCACGTGCAGTGTGTCCTTTGACCTCCTGGCGGCGGCTTCCACGAGCACTGATTGTGGATCCAAGACGAAATTCTTGACAACTTCTATCTTTTCTCAGCTGATCATGTTTCCTATTTCAAAATGTCCTATCGCTGGTGTCGTCGCCCTTAGATAACGTGTTTGTCTGGGTCTCGAAAGCCACGCGGGGTTCGCTAGGCAGAAAAGCACAGGGAAGAATAGGAAGGTGTGGGGAGACGGCTCCCCGAAAGGCAGGAGGGCCTTGGTGGCCTCAAAGGGCTGGGCTGGGCTGGGTGGCACCAGAGCCCTGACAAGACCACAGAGGTGGCCTCTGGAAGTGAAGATCTTGGAACTGAGTGCTGAGGAACGTAGGCGTGGGGAGCCATCCCGGGATGCCCACTAAGGGTGTCCCATTCCAACTTGGCGCAGGGGCAGAGGCATGCTCCGCTGGAGATGGGGCGGTTCTGGATCAGGGGGGGGGGCTGCGGGCAGGGACAGAGAGGGACCCCAAGAAAGGATGTTTTCAGGGGAGGCAGGAGCAGAGCTTGGTGACTGGCGGTGTGTGGGCGGCAAGCAAGGGCTTGAGGACTATGAATAACAGCGTCTCCTCACAGACTGTGTGGGGCACAGCGCGACACCCAGGCAACCCGGTCCCCTGCTGGCACATGGTTTCTGAGGCTGCTAGGAACACACCTGCTCCCCTGGGCTACACAGACTTCTCCCATGTCCCCTAAGTGCCAGGCCTCCTCAGAGGCCAACTGCCTGCAGGGCCCTGGGTGGACTGGCCTTTGCTCTGAGAACAACTCCACCAGGAAGCCTTGCTGGATTTCTGGCCTCCCTGAGTTAGATCAGCATCTGAATTACAAAAGTAGCTGTTCTTTGCCCAGTGGGAATCTTGGTTATTTTAGGAATCGTGTCCCACTCCCCACCCCCAAATATCTCCAAGATGCCTGAGGCTGGAGTCCCCTTCTCCTACATTGGTCTACTCATGTCCAGCACAGCAGAGCACACAGCTGATTGAGTGGGGGAAGATGAAGGGGCCCCCTGCCAGGCCATTTCGCCCAGGAGAAGGAGATGGCGAGTGGATCTGTGTTCTTGGGCACGGGGGACATGAGACACATCCCCAGGGTGTCTGAGGAAGCTGGCGGGAAGGTAGGGAGCTTCCACATCATCTAGAGATTCTGCGACCCTGACTGGCCTCTTCCCCACCTGCGCCCGCCATCCTGGAGGACCCCCTGGGAGGAGCTACCCTCAAGAGAGGAGCCAGCCAGCACTGTCTGTCTATGCCCTGGGAGGGAAGCTCTTCTGAGCGCCCTCATGAGGTTTGGGGATAATGGCCCCCAAGTAGGACACCAAACAAAGCCTTCCTCCTTCCATCCTGCCCATCCACCCCGGGAATAAAGGGGGGGTGGCCCCATTAACAGTAGCCTGCTCATCGCCACCCTGGAGAGGAAAGGAAATGGTCTTCTCCCTGTACATGGGAAAGTCTTAAAAGTCCCAGGAATAGATTTATAGGAATATTTTAACCTTTTCTTTGATCCTGGAAATGTCATTGTTCTGTGGGCTGAATCGCCAAGCCTGACCTTTTCCAAGCACTGAGGGCGGGGGAGCCTCCCGCTGGCTCTTTGAAAGGAGCTTCAGCAGCTTCTCCGACAGACTGGCTGCCCCCTCCCCATCATTCCCCCATGCCTGAAGCTCCAGTGAGTGAGAGCGTGGGTGAGCAGGAGAGGCCCAGCAGGGCCCAGCTGGGGAGGGCCAAGCAGCATTGTCCTGACCTCATCACATGAGAAGATGGGGGTGTGTGAGGCCCCCACCGATTCACTCAGACTCTGTCCCTTCAGGCAGCCGTTACCTGTAAAATGGGGACAATCTCATTCCTGCTTTGGAGCTGCTTCTAGGCCTAACCTCGAGGGGGCATCTTGTATCAGTCAGCTACTGCCAAACCAGGCTACAAGACAAGCAGCCCCAAATCCCAGCTGCTTCCAACCACAAGCAGTTCTTCTCAAGCTCACAGTCCACAGGGGACCGGGGTCTGGTTATCTATGCTGCCCCCCGCCCACCGCTTCAAGCTTGCAGGTTGGGCTCAGTTTGACTCTGTGTGTGCGCACATGCTGAGATTCAA
Organism: Tenrec ecaudatus; assembly: GCF_050624435.1. Taxonomy (NCBI): domain Eukaryota; kingdom Metazoa; phylum Chordata; class Mammalia; order Afrosoricida; family Tenrecidae; genus Tenrec; species Tenrec ecaudatus. Next base: position 25,128,034 of record NC_134533.1, on the reverse strand, counting down.
AGAGAAAGGGTCCACGCGGCTCAGTGGGATAAGTGAAAGCACCCTATGCTTTGGCTTGGACCTAGACCCTTGTCGTTTCCACCCACATTCTACTGGCCAAACCAGATCACACGACTAAGCCCAGCGCCATAGGCTGGGGAAGACCAGCTGCCTCAAAGGGAGAGAGGAATCAATATTTGCTGAACAATAATCCAATCTATCACAGCATGTAAAGCCCCTGGCAGTAGGCCAGGCATGTGCTAGAAACGCCGAGTATTAATTCCCTTTCATACCACATTGTATCCGTATTATATTTTATAGCTCAGATTAATTAGTTATAATTCATTATAACAGCCTGAGCTGTCTTGGCTGGGAGTGCATACCTCATTGTCCAGCGTAAGTGGGCAGTAGGGTATTACATGAGTGAATTCTCCAGAGAGCAGAAACATGTGCTGTTAAACTATTTTCATTATAATGAAGCTGATGAAAACGTTTCTAAAGGGTCCTTTAGACCTTCCCACCTTCTTAAACAGAGACTAGCAAAACCTACTTAACCCATCATCTTGATGGATCGGGACCCTCCCTGGAGCATCCACCTGAGCACTCTGCTAAACTCTAGGGCCACTGAGACATTGAGCCGTCTGGTCCTGTGCCAAATGGACAGTCCCTCCCCTCCTGCCCTCACCGGCCATGGATCCCAGATCTCATTCTTCCATGGATCAACTTCTAGTCATCAGAAATAAAGGCCTCCGGAATCAGGCGCGCTCCGGCCTCCAGACTGAGTCTTCTCTGGCCCCCACTGCAGGTTTGCTGCTGGCTGCACACGAGAAGACGTCGTTTACGTAGACTGTTAATGATTGTTCTCATCCAAATCAGCTTCTGCAGCTTGAAACATCACGAGCAGCTGAAGAATTTCAAAAAGTGGTTACTCTAGGAATGACTTCTTCTTCACCTTAAAACTTTGGGGTTTCTGAAAACACACCTGGCCACAAAGCTCCATCAAATGAAGCCACATCTGGCTTCTCGGGACACTCTACTTCCCTTTTCCTTAAATGAGTGACCCTCCCTCAAAAGATCACCACCCCTCCCTCAGAGGCCAGGCTTCAAAGGCGGCCTCCCCCTGTGGAAGTGTCCAGGGTGCTGAAATGGTTGTTCTCCACACTCCTTCCTGTGAATGCTCTGCCCCAGCACTGGGCTCGCTGTGTCTTCTCCTGCCCCGCTGTTGGAGCAGTCTCTCTGTAAGAAGCCTGATCAGCGAGTCCCACAGGCTCTTCATTGTAGCCGGTGACAGATGCCCGTTGGCGAGGTGGGCCAGGATTTTTTGGAAAGTGTTTAGGCCAAGAACACATGTGACAGTTGGCCATAAAAATAGCCTTCAAGCTGTGACCATTAACCCTTTCCTCTTAGGGCCCAGTGTGGCCACAGCAGAGGACTAATTGCTGATGGTGAGCGTGCTCCCGTTAGAACCTGGCTTCAGGTCAAGACAGCTGGGTTCTGGGAGAAGGACATCACGCTTGGTAAAGTGGAGGCGCAGCGAAAAAGAGAAAGACTCTTGATGAGATGGTTGACACCGTGGCTATAGCAATGAGCTCAAACGTCACAACATTTTGAGGATGGCACAGGACTGGGCAGTGTTTCATTCTGTTGAGCTATGAATCGGAGCCAACTTGATGGTCCTTAACAACAATAACAGTCTATGCGCCATCATTTGCTGGTCACGAAAATTGGAGCCACTGGCTCCCCCTTTATTGGCCTCAATTTTCCTGATACCATCTCTAATACTCCAACTAAATCTGACCTTCTGGGCTTTTATGATTCCGTAGCCAAAAACAAACTCACTGCCGTCAAGTCAATTCTGACTCACAGTCACCCTATGGGGCAGGGTAGAGCTGCCCATTTGGTTTCCAAGACTGTAAATCTATACCAGAGTAGAAAACCTCATCTTTCCCCCCTACAGAGTGGCTGGTGGTTTTGAACTGTCAACCTTGCAGTTAGCAGCCCAATGCATATCCTACTATGCCAACAGGGCTCCTTTTGGGTCAGCCAGGAGATGGTAAAGTAGAGTGGAGAGGAAGAGCTCTCAGCAGGGGGTCAGAAGGCTGGTTCCCAGCTCTGCCATCATAAGCAAGACTAGTCTCTTGACATCTCTGAACTTCAAGTTCCTTCCTTTCTCACCTATAAATCCCATAAAGGGGGGCCATTGCATATGCAGCCCCCATCCATCCATCCTCCCAGTTTCATGGAGAGGCTCAGGTGAGAAAGGGAAGCACTAGGTGGTGCTAAGAGGTGCCTCATAACCTGAAAGCACCCAACAGGTATTCCTTTTAAGGGAACCTGGGTTTGCATCCCCTTGCACCACCTTGAAGCAAAAGACATGTTCTCCTTCCCTTCCTGGCCCCTGGTATCCTAGCCCAGGAGAGCTTTGTCCATCTCTCCTCTGACCAAGCGCTCCCAATGCCTGCTGCGTCCTTCATTCAGAAGATGATGACTGACAACCTGCTGTGAGCAGAGCACGGAATCAAGTATAACCCCTGTCCTCGGGGCGCTTTCAATCTGACAGAGGAATCAGACACTAAACAAGTGCCCGAGTATCTATATGCATGACTTCGCAGTGTGGCGGCAGCCATGGGGTCGGGGATACGTCAGAGTAAGTGAATAGAATGATTGAAGATGGGGTGTAGCATGGGTAGCATTTAGCCCGGGGCAAGGCACCTAGGGGTGCTCATTAATAGAACAAGGCATCATAGCAGAGGAACCACACAGGGAGGACATGGGGATCCAAGAGTGCTCTGAGAGTGGGAGGGTCATGAGGGGTGACCTGGAGGAAGTGTGTTCTAGGCAAAGCGAGCAGAGCGAGCAAATGGCTGGGCCCAGTGGCAGATTGGTGCCAGGCTTCTGGAAGAGTGCCCTGGCAGAGAGGTGCTGCATGAAAGAGGCGGAGCCTGGGGAGCAGGGAAGGCAATGAGAGGGCTTGTGGAGAAGGTCTGATCTACAGAATTTAGGGATTTCTTGAGCCACAGGAGAGTTGAGGGGGAGGACGTGCTAGGATGAAGGATATCCTAGCCACGGGCTTCAACCTGAAGCTCCCGGTTTCTGGGCAATGTTCTGTGAACAAAATGCCGTGAGAGCTATTAAGTGAGTAATGGTGTCATGAAAATCTCAACCCACTGCCATTGAGCCGATGCCAACTCACAGGGACCCTGTCAGGCAGGGCAGAACTGCTCCATGCATGTCTGAGACAGTAACTATTTAGGGGAGTAGAAAGCCCCAACTTTCTCCCATGGAGTGAGGATACCAGCCCAATGAATAACCACTACACCACCAGACTGCTGCACCACTGCATTTGGGGTGTATATTGTTACCCAGCAATAGATAGCTCATACATGGAGTCACAGAGATGGCCTGTGGGACAGAAGGGGGGGTGACATGAGCCCTTTAATGGGGAGGGCGTTAACCGCATATCGTTGTCATCTATGCCATGGTTGACTGAGCATTTTCACAGGACACAGCTACAGTGGGAGTGTGGCATTCTATCCCTATGCTCCTCATACCTACAAGGTAGGTGCACTTGTTCTCATTTTGAAGATGCAGAAATGGAGGCTCAGAAAGCATCTGTGACCTTCACAGCGTACTAATTAACTCGACGCCAGGCCCCCTGCAAAGCACGCTGGTGATAGCTACCCCCTGAATCATCAACCAGTCCAAAGAGAGAGGAACCGTGATCAGCCCCATGTCATCCTTGAAGAAACTAGGACCAAAGAACGTACGTGGCATACACAAAGCCACACAGCCAGGCATTTTCAGTGCCAAGATACTAGAGTCTGCCCGGTGCCCCCCTCATGCTGGCACCCATCTCCATGCCGTTGTTGTTGTCAGATGCCAGCAAGTCAGTGCTGACTCACAGCGACCCTGTGTACCCCGGAAGGAGACGCTGTCCAGTCCTGCACCAGCCTCGCCACCACGGTTGTATTTGAGTCCTTGGTTGCAGCCATGGTATCGATCCACCTCCTTCATGGTGGTCTTCCTCATGATGTTCTGACCTTCTGCTTTGCCAAGCATGATGTCCTTTTCCTGACTGCTCTCTCCTGATACTAGATCCAAAATTCGTGAAACAGAGTCTTGTCATTCTCACTTCGAAGGAGCATAATTCTGGCTGTACTTTCTCCGAGACAGATTTGTTTGGTCTTCTTGGGTCCGTGGGGCTTTCAGCATCTCTCACCAGCACCATAATTTCAATGCATCCTTTCTTCTCCCTTCCTCACTGCCCAACGCTCGCGTGCACGTGAAGCCACTGAAAATGTCATGGCTAAGGGAAGCTCATCTTAGTCTCCAAAGTAACAGCCTTGCTCCTCAACATTTTAAAGACGTCTTGGGTGGCAGACTTGCCCAGTGCGATGCATCATTTGATTTTATGACCGCTCTTCCGTGAGTATTGAGTACTGATTGTGGACCCAAGCCAAAGGAAATCTTTGGCAACTTCAATCTTGTCTCTATTTATCCTATTGTTGCCTATTGGTCCAATTGTGAGGATTGGAGTTTTCTTTACATTGAAGTGTAAAAGGCTGTAGTCCCTGGTCTTCATCAAACACCTTGCTCCACGTCCTCCTCACTTTCAGAAGCAAACCTGTATCATCTGCACGTCACAAGTTGTTAGTGTGCCTTCCACCTGCCCTGATGTGTTCTTCTCCACAGAGGATAGCCTCTTGAATTCTTTGCTCGGCATACAGTTGGACTCTGAGTCGTGAAGAGAGACAACCCTGATACTCACCTTTCCTGATTTTAAACCACGAAGCATTCCCTGGTTCTGTTTGCACAACTGCCTCTTGATGCATGGACAGGTTATGTATGAGCACAATGAAGTGTTCTGGAATTTCAATGTGATCCATCGTTTGTATGATCCCCACAGTTCAATGCCCTTGCATAGTCAATAAAACACAAGTAAACATCTTTCTGGAATTCTCTGCTTTCAGTCAAAATCCACCTGACATCAACAATGGCCATGTCATCAACAATCAACATCAACAATGGTACCCCTCATGTCATGCTCTCTTCTGAATCTAACTTGTGTTTCTGATGGTTCCCTGCTGGTGTGCTGCTGCAGCCGGTGCTGGATTATCTTCAGCAAAATCTTACTTGCATGTAATACGGATGAAATTTTCCATAACTTCCACATTCTGCTGGGTCCTTTTTATTTGGAAGGGCACAGATATTGATCTCTTCCAGACGATGGGTCAGGTAGCTGCCTTCCAAATTTCTTGCCATAGACAGGTGAGAGTTCCTAGAGCTCCAACTTGTTGAAATATTTCCATAGGATTCTGTCCATTCCTGGAGCCTCGTTTTTCACTCGTGCCTTCCATGATACTTGGTTACTGATCATATGCTACCTCTTGAAACGGTGGGATGTGCACCAGTTCTTTGGGGTCGAATGATTCTGTGCATTCCTTCCATCATCTTTTGATGAGGCATCATTCACGATTTTGCCCATAGGGTCCTTCAATATGGAAACTCAAGGCTTGAATTTTTTCCCTTCAGTTCTTTCAATAAACAGGTGAGGGGTGGGTGCTGTTGTTAAATGTCACCACTTCAGTCTGACTCCTAGAAACCCTGTGACTAACAGAATAAAGCACTGTCTGATCCTCATTGTTGCTATGTTTCATCCCAGTGTTGCTATGTTTCATCCCATTGGTGCATCACTGCATCCATCCATCTCCTTAAGGGTGCTCCTCTTTTAGTTGGCCCTCTGCTTCACCAAGCATGATGTCCTTCCCCAGGGACTGGTCCCTCATGATCACATGTCCAAAGTCCATGAGACAGACTCTCACCACCCTCATTTCTACAGTGTATCTGGCTGTACGTCTTCCAAGACAGATTTGTTCATTCTTCTGACAATCCATTAGTATAGTCAATATTATTCACTGGTATAATGTTCAAAGGCATCAATTCTGTCTTAGGCATGCTTATTCAATGTCCAGCTTTCACAAGCATATGAAAGCAAGTGAAAATATCATGGCTTGGACCAGGTGCACCTTAGTCTTAAGTAACATCTTTGCAACTTAACATTTTAAAGAATTCTTTGGTGGCAGACTTGCCCACTACCGCTGCTTCCATGGTCATGGGTTGGAGATAAAGTGAAATATTTGAAAAGTTCCACCTTTTCTCCATTCTTCATGATGTTGCGCATTGGTCCAGCAGTGAGGAGTCCTGGTCTCTTCATGTTAAGTTTTAACACACACCGAAGGCCGTAGTCTTTTATGCTCATCAGTCAGTGATTCTAACCCTCTTCATCTTCTGTAAGTAAGCTTGGCAGATCACCGAGGGTTAGAGTCTTCCTCTGACCCTGATCCCAGGTTCCTCCTCATACACTCTTGTCTCTACACTGTTTGCTCAGATTGAACAAGTATAAGAAAGGATAGACCCTGATACACCCTGCCTCTCCGTTCTGCTCAAATGACTGCCCTCTCCCCGTCCATGTACAGGGTCTGCATGAGAACAACCAAATATTCTGAAATTCCTATTTTTGTCATGGTAGCCACAATTTGTTATGATCCACATAGTTGTATGCCAAGAAAACACAGGTAAACATATGTTTGGTATATTCTGCTCTTAGTCAAAACTCAATGATACCCTTCATTCCATGCCCTCTCTGGAATCCAGGTTGGGGTTGTTTGTTTGTTTGTTTGCTTGCTTGCTTTTCTGGTAGAATTTCTGGCAGTTCCCTGTCGATATATCACTGCAACCTTTTAAAATGTCCCTCAGTAACGTCTCCCTGTTTGTGATATGAATGACATCATTAGATAATTTCTGCAATGTGTTAGATTATCTTTCTTTGGCCCTGGCAAGACAATGGATCTCTTCCCATCAGTTGGTCAAGTCGCTGTCTTCCAAATTTCTTGACGCAGACAAGTGAGCGCTGAGACCTTGATCTCACATTGATGAAATACCTCAGTGGTACGCTGTACATTCTTGAAGCCGTATTTCTTTACCGATAGCTTCAGTGCAGCTTGGACTTCTTCCCTCCACAGCCATCAGTTCTTGGTCATATGGTGTCTCCTGAACCAGTGGAATGCCAACCCATGCCTGTGGGTACAGTGACTCTGTGTATTCCTCCCATCGTATATGATACTTCCTGTATCCCACAATATGACAACTCGAGGCTTGAAGTTTTTTCATCTTTCTGATGGAGAAATGCTGATCATGTTCTCCCCCATTTGGTTTTCTAATTCCAGGTCTTGGTACATTACATTGTACTACTTGACTTTGTCTGCGGGCTCACCCTTTGAGCTCTTCTGTTCATCTTTGACTTCATCGTTTAACTACTCTGCATTCGAGAGCCAGTTCAGAGGATCCGGCACCCATTAGGGTCTTTTCTTTCTTTCTTATCTACTTCCTGGCCTTTTGCTTTCTCCCGGTATCAGTGGTTCTCAACCTTCCTGATGCCGCGACCCTCCCATACAGCTCCTCATGTGGTGGTGACCCCCCCAACCATAAAATTATTTTCGTGGCTACTGCATCACTGTCATTTTGCTACTGCTACGAATCGGGCGACCCCTGTAAAAAGGTCATTTGCCCCCCCAAAGGGGTCGTAACCCACAGGTTGAGAACCGCTCCCCTATATGATGGATGGTCTTGATGTCATTCCCCCCACTCCTCTGGCCATCCGTGTTCAATACACCACATCCATTCTTGAGATGGCCTCTAGGTTCCAGTGTGGGATGGGGCATGATCATAAGCTCCCCACTCCTTTTGCCTGTAACACAGGCCAGGAAGCAGATGCTGTTTCTCCCACCCTCTCTTCACTGGCCAGTGGTCTTTCTGGCCACGTGGCGGGCTACCCCAGGGTGCTGTGGTGGTATGAGGCACAGTTGGGCCAGGGCGAAGAACCTGGACTAGGGTGACCTTCAAATGCTAGCGTGCCATCGGACTATAAATATCTCCATGCTGAGTATTTAAGCTCTTTCCACAGAGGCTATGTCAGTGGGGCATCCATGTCTCTCTCGAGAAAGAACCACAGGGCAGATTTATGCCTTCAAGATGTCAGGCAGCCACTGTATTTCACTGCCGGGCCAACAGGGGCCCTCAGACTCGGAAATTATATTTCTATCAAGTATCCATTTGTCTGGTTTATGGGCTACAGAAGACCAGCGCCGACTAGACCCTGCCAGCCTCAAGCTCCCCCAGCTACACCAATGTGCTGTGAGCTTTACTCAGGCTTCCTGGTGGAGGGCCACTCCCTGCTGCTCCTCCCTAAAGGGAAGACCAGAGTTCCCGGAAGGTTCCGGAGACTCCGTGCATTACAATGAAAAGCAGCCCAGAAAACCCAAACTCACTGCCATTGAGTCCATTCCAACTCCTCTTGACCCAGTAGGACAGGTAGGACCGCCCCTGTGGGTGTCCGAGCGTGGGAACAGAAACCCCGCACTTTTCTCCCAGGGAGCGACCATGCTGACCGTGGAGTTAGCAGCCCAATGGGTCATCCATCCCCCCCCCCCCCCCGCTGGGACTCCTTATTAGAAGAAAACCAAAACCAAAAAAACAAACTCACTGCCCTTGAGTCCGGAGGGACGTTTGGATGGGACCGTCTGAGTCAGCTCAGGAACTCCGTTAGAGAAACACCAATCCCATTATCGGGTTGACAGGGTTAAAGCCAGTTGCTACTGAATTGATTCTGGCTCACAGTGACCCCTGCCAGTCAGAGGAGAAGTGCTCCAGTGGGTTCCCAATGGCTGCTTGGAGGGGGAAGCAGATCGCCAGGCCTTTCTTCCAAGGGGTCTCCCCATGGACCCAAACCGCCAGCCTTTTGTTTAGCAGCCAAGCCAAGTTCCCCAAGTCCCCCCCCAGGCACTCCTGACCAGGCTGAGTTGAGCTCAATTATCTCCAGCCACGCCATGGGGGAGGAGCCTGGTGGCACCGTGGGTTTCCCAATGGGCGGCTAACCGCAAGGTCAGCAGTTTGAACCCACCAGCTGCTCCCAGGGAGAATGATAAGTCTTTCTGTTTCCATGGAGACTGACATCGAGGAAACCCACACGAGCAATTGTACTCTCCCCTACAGAGAGACCAGTGCTTCCCGTCATCCTGGGTCCCAATTTTGGGCACATAGTAGGTGCTCAAGAAGGCTCCTAGGACAATTGTAAGACAGAAGTGGGTGTGGGGGAAAGAGAGGAGTTAATAGTCTGAAAATTGACGCAAAACTGAATTTCCAGGACAACAGAATGGTTTTCACTATTGCCACTGTTATGAGGGAGTTGGTGATGTGAGTTTTCTTTGCATTTGAATGGGAAGCACACCCTGTCAGCACCCCACTGTGAAAACTCTCAGCCCTCAGCCCTACCTACCAGCGCCCCCACTGGGTCTGCCACCTGGGTCCCTTTCGCCTTCCCCCCTTTGTAGCCTAGAAGCTCAGATAAGGGAAAGTCACACACCCTCCAAGGAGCCCTCTGGGGTGTCCCCTCCCATTCCTCTTAACATTCCTCACCCCCTGGGCACCATAGCTGGTGGCTTGCTTCATCCTGACAGGCGCTTGGGAGCACATTTGACCTCTGACTGCCTCATCCTCCCTGTTTCACCTCCAACACCTGGTCCCTTAGCTTCTGGGCTATCAGACCTGGAAAGACCCCACTCCAGGTCATCTCCTCCAGCTCCTGAGGGTGCAGCTGGGAAAGCTGAGGTCAAGCCCAGTTTTGATGACTTTTCCTCCAGAGCTTGGCTTTACTCCCCAACCCTCGCAAGCCTGGTCCACACCAAGGCTGCCCTGTAGCTGCCGAGTCTCCAATCAGAGGGGACATAACCTTGTCCCTGCCTGTTGGTGTTTTCAGGAGCCGTCAGATGGGCTGGACCCATATCGACCCTATGCAAGAGAACAAAACACTGCCCGGTCCTGCCGCATCCTCACAATTGTTCCTGTGCTTGAACCCCTTGTTGCAGCCACCGTGTCCGTCCATCTCCTCGAAGGCCTTCCTCTGTTTTTCTGTCCCCTCCCCTTGGCCCAGCATGCTGTGTTGTCCTGTTCAAGAACTGCTCTCTCCTGACAACAGGGACAGAGTGTGCAAGATGAAATCTCTCCACCCCTGCCTCTCATGAGCGCCCTGACTGCACTTCTTCCAAGACGGATCTGCTTGCTATTTTAGCAGTCCGTACGTACCGTCGATTTTCTTCACCAACACCGTGGTTCATATGCATCGATTCTTCTCGGGTCTTCCTTATTCCTTGTCCAACTTTCACATGCACACGAGGCTATGGAAAATACCATGGGTTGGGTGAGGCACCGCTTAGTCCTCAAAGTAACATCCTTGCTTTTCGATGCCCCCTCCTAATGATCCGTGAAATGCTCTGCCTTCACATGACCAGCCAGGGGGGCTCATGAGACTGGTGTGTGCCGAGAAGGAGCAGGCAGCTTCATGCACAGCGGCCTGACCACCCCCAGCCCCACCCCACACACATACCAACAGTCCTGAAACCTGCAAGGACAGGAAGCATTTAAGCGGGAAGAGCAGGGAAGCCCCCCAGATAAGTCATGATCGTCATGACAGCCACACGGGCACCGAGTCCGTTCCCATGTGCGGCAACTCCATGGCTGTCAGAGCAGAACGGAGCTCCGTCGGGTGTCAGGGGCTTGGGACCTTTGGGAAATAGGGAACCAGGCCTTTCTTCTGAAATAGGGTGTCAGGCCTTCCTTCTGAGGCGCCTGTGGGCAGTCTCGAACCTCCAGCCTTCCAGTTAAGAGCTGAAGGCTCCATCACTTTGCACCCCCAAGGACGCCTGAAGTAGGGCACTCCTGAGTGCCTGCTGTGTGGCAGACACCCTTCCATTCTCACAGCAACCCCAGGAGAAAGGCTCCATTGTCCTTCCCATTGCACAGGCGGCAAAGACGAACACGAACAAGGTCGGTAAGTATGGAACGGGACTGCCTGCTTCAGGTTCAGGGTGGAGGTCCCCTCCCCCATATCTTATCGTCTGCTCTCCAGTACCCCACGGTTTCTGGGTCCCCTCCCATTCCTGGGGACCAGGGCACCTTGGGTCTCTCTCTTAAGAACACTGCCCTTGGGGAATGGTCTGTACAGTGCATGCATCTGGGCCCCATGACTCAGGGGACCTCTGGAGAGAGACTGAAGGTCAAAGCCACACCCATTGTCTCTCCCCCAGCCCAGGGTGAAGCTGGAAGGCAGTGGGGTGCAGTTAGTTGCTGCCTACTTTCTTCTCCCAGGAACTTCCTGCTGGTGGCTTCAAACTGCTGACCTTGCAGTTAGCTGTGCAACACACAGCCACTGTGCCGTTAGGGTCCCCTGGGCCCTGGTTATAGGTTGCCCAGCTCAGCCAGACTCCTCCTCGGGTGTGTGAGTCCGCAGCCGCAGTGGGGATTGCAAAGTCATATTGGATTAAGACCTGCTCCGCCTGTCAGCCGTGGTGGGAAGCTCGCCTCTCGGGCAGCCCAGAAGAGCGGCGGTATCTGATGGAGATTTGCTAATAAGACTTGAGTTGGTGAGCTCTGCGTCCTATTAACACGGGACAGTGCGGGCCTGTCTGCCGGCTGTAAAATTGCAAACACAATAGAAAAGTCACTTATGAATATTAATAGCTCTGGAAACAATGCCGAGAGAAATTGTTGATGTGATTGGGAAGAGGGGAGGGGAGACCGAGGGGACAGGGGGAGGGGAGCTCCCTTCGCTCCCACCCTGTCACTCCAGAGCTGGCTGGCAGGGAGAGGTCTTTGGAGCTGACAGAGATGGGGTGGGGGTGGGGGGATGTGTATGAGGATCTGGGATGGAGGGAGTCAGTCGGGGTCTGAGATACCCCACGCCCCAGTACACAAGGACAGTATCCACAATCTAGTGTTGGTTGTGGTTGCCTATGGCGAGTACTGAGAAGATTGGGGCCTTCTCCTCTGTCCCTGGCCTTCCCAGATAAGACAGGGACCCCTTCCTGGGACCCAGAGCTACCTGTCTAAGGTAGCATCCATGGGGTGGGGGCGGGGGGGGGGGGCTTGGGTCTACACAGGCAAACCAGCATGGACCTTTGGCCCCAGAGGAGCCTTTCTCAGTCTCCACCCTTAGGGAGTACCCCACCAGCAGTCCCAAAACTGTGCCCCAGCGAACCCTAGAGGTACAGAGAGGCGCTGCAGGTGCCCGCCTGGACAGCAGGGAGCCCCGGGAGGCTGGGCTTGGGTTCAAACAGGAGGAGTGAGTGTTGTGCAGAGCAGGCTGTTTGCAGAGTCAACACTAGAACTTCAGTCTCAGAGGCCCTGGTCCAAGACTGTGATAGCACCCGGGGTCTGGAGGGGAGAGGCCACAGTCCCTGTCCACTAGGGGTGCCCAGTCAGAGGGGGGAGGCAGACAATCAATCGCAAGTGTTTATCATTGTTGTTGTGGGCAGCTGTTGGCTGCTGTCAGGTTGTCTCTGACTCGGCGATGACCCCTGTACAACAGAAGAAAACCCTGCCCGTCCTGCATCCTCCTCACATGTGGGGGGGGGGGTGATTCTCATGGCCTCTGTGTGCTTTCAACAACCTTGAGGGCCCGTTCGTCTTCCAGTCCCATATCAGAAAGCTATTTTGTTGTGGTCCACAGCAGAAATCGCTTGCCAGGACTGCCTTCCCAGTCTGCCAGCGTCTGAAAACCCCACTGAAGCCTGCTCCCCCTGCTGGCATCTGAAATATCGGCACCATGGCTTCCGGGGCCATACCGCCTCACCCCACAAGCTAACCTTGCACAGCAAGCTGACGTTTAGTGCTGCTTATCATGGGCCGTGACGCCACTGCTGCTGGCTGTGTGTATTTTTCACCTTTTCCTAAGCTACCCTGCTGGTGTGGTAGGTTACACGTTAGGCTGCTAACCACAAGGTCAGCAGTTCCAAACATTGGCTGCTCCCAGGGAGAAAGACGAGGCTTTGTATTCTCATCAAGATGTACAGTCACGGAAACGTGCAGGGGCCTTTCTACCTTGTCCTATGTTGCCGTGAGTCAGCGTTGACTCGATGGCAGTGAGTATCAAGGACTAACGAACACCAACTACAAAGTGCAGTCTTTCCTCTCCCCGCCGAGCAGCAGCAGGTGATTGACTAAGTACTGGGAGTTCCTGTTTTCTCACCTGTAATGTGGGGGGTTATGAATAAGACTAAGCATCCGTACAGACCAGAGGCCCATGGGAGGCACCTAATCCTTCCTCAAGCTCAGTGGATCTCAACCTTCCTAATGCCGTGACCCTTTCATACAGTTCCTCATGTTGTGGTGACCCCCTAGCCATAACATTATTTTTGTTGCTACTTCATAACTATTGTTTTGCTACTGTTATGAATCATAAGGTAAATATCTGATATGCAGGATGTATTTTCATTGTTACAAATTGAACATCATTAAAGCATAGTGATTCATCACAAAACAATATGTCATTATATCTTGTGAAACATTTATTTCTAATGACAACTCAATGAAATTTTGTTTTGAAGCATGGTGTAGCATGGGTAACCGTCTTAATATAGCAACAATAAACTACATTGCTACATTTTGGGACAGTGTGTGTAAAAAGCCAACCTCAGTGCGGAAGTTGAGATCGCTTCTTTCTCACCAGATCAGCCTATCTGCAGGTGGGTGGACCTGCCTAAGACCATCGGAAAGATGTGTATTCCGGTGGTCTTAGGCAACCCTTATGAAAGGGTCATTCGATCCGCCAAAGGGGTCTGGACCCCCACGTTGAGAACCGCTGCCTCAGAGGCTCGGGAGCGGGAGAGCAGTGCTCATGTTGCTAAGCTTCTGTGCTCACAAATGGTGGCAACTTCTGGTCCATGAAGCCCCACGCGGGAAACATGCCAAGATGCATTTTGGTCTGCCCCCAGCTCTGGCCTGGTGGTGTTGGCTCCACGTGATTCTGAGCCCACAGCTGCAATGCAGGACTGTGCCCCACCCCCCAGGCTCGGGGCTGGGAGGGCCAGGCCATTTCTCCATGGCGACACATGCACTCCTGGCTGACCAGCCTGAGAACTCAGAAATGACCTGCTCCTCCCCTGGCTAGGGAAGATGCAGCCCTGGTGATGGGAGGAGGGGTGGTGGGAGGGATGGGGATTCTTGGCGAGACCAGGGGTCCCAGATGGATACCCTACAGCCAAATCCACCTTGCCACTGATATAAAGTTCCCAACCTGTTTAATTCCATTTTTTAAGTTAAGAAATACATCTTCCCACTTGCTCCAGACCCACAATAGTGCCCAAGGCCCCAATTTCCATTTTACTTTCTTTAAATCCAGGAAGCTGAATTTCTAGGGCCTGCCCGGCCCTGCAGAGCATCTGAGTCTGCTGCAGACTCCACCCCACCCCCAAAGTTGAGACCCTCCTGCTCCCTTTTCTGCAGGGCCAGTCAGAGGGCTCGACTGATGTGGTCAGTGATGTCCAGCTCACTGAGGACAGGACAGAAGCTGGGGGGAAAGGCAAGTCACAATCATGAGTATTACTAAGAAGACCCACGAGGGAGCCGGCCCGTCCGCTGGCCTTGGCTACCCTAACCTTCCATAGACCTTTTCAGGACCAGTTGTCTATTTATCTGTCTGCCCAGCACCACCCTTTTTGTGAGTTCTGAGGGTCTTTAGAACTCTCCTGACTTCTCTGAACTCCCACAGGTGCTGGGTGGTTCCACCCAGCCCCAGGCCCAGGGCAGAGCTGCTCCAGGCAGCGGGGGCCCCTCCAGACCTCTCAGCTAGTTTGCATGGTATTTGTGGGATAATTACTAATGGCACAGATCATTTTTATTAGCTGAGCTGTCTGCATTACAATGATAGATTTTTTTTTATTAAAAACATCCGAGGGAGCTGCCATCACAGCAGGAGAAGGATAATTTTCCATTTAGTTTAAGAGCAGATGGTTACTGAAATGTTCAATGTAAATAAATTGAGGCTCAGCCGAAGCACTGGGTAAACACGCTGGAAATTTCCAGGTCAGATCTAAGCCTCCTGCTCCACTCTACCTCTGCTGCCCCTCCTCTCGGGCCCATCTCTTCCAGGAAAGAGACTTCAGCACCCCCACTCACTGGGGTGGGGGGCGGGGGGGTGCCCAACAAGGGTCCACAAGGGCCCCCTGCCCCACCCCAGAACCCAGGGCGCTGCTGATGTTGGTACAGAGGCTGGAGAAGGCAGGGCCAAGCACAGCAAAGGACAGGCTCTGCAGGGAAGCAGACTGCTGGATGAGAACCAGCAGGCCTGGGTGTCAGGCCTTGGGCAAGTCCCCTCTCCTCTCTGGCCCACCTTAGTCTTCCATCTGGACAGTGAGGGCTTGGGTCAGACTCCCACAGTGGTGGAAGGATGGAAACATTTCTCCTTTTTTATTTTAAGTTTCCATGGTTGAGAAACCTGGAGTCAAATAGGTTTCTGTGTTGCAGGACTTCTGCGAGCACGCACTCCATCCATGCCGATGGTGTTTCTCCAGAAGGGTCGATGATAAACCAAGAACCCCAGGTTTGGTTTCCATGAACTCTTCTGCCAGAGGTGCACTCTGGGAAACATGGTAAGTGGGTTTCTCCTAGGAGTTGCTCCGCCCCCAGCACTCTACGCTCTGGGGACCAGTCTTGTGTCCATTCCACAAATATGGATTGAGCGCCAGCTATGTGCATGTGGTGGGTTTGGAGAAGAGCCAGCAGTGGTATATGGGACAATCTTTCAGCCGACACCACCAGTGCCCCCGTCAGACCCCGTCAGCCTGCCCTGGGTATCTCTTCCAGTACTCCCACTCCTACCCTCTGCTCCTCCATCAATCTCTCTTCGAGGATGTGCCAAATGTGGGAGGAGTCTCCTCCTGAGCATGAGGGCTCGTTCATATTAAAGTGTAAAAACTGCAAGTCTTCCGGTTTGCTTAACTGCCTACTGCGAGAGTGACTTTCACAAGCCATGGCTCCGCCAAACCAAAACCCGTCACTGCCATGGAGCCAGTGCCAACTCGCACGACCTCACAGGACAGGGTAGAGCTGCCCTTGCCAGTTTCCAAGACTGGCACTCTCACCAGGAGTACAAAGCCCCATCATTTTCCTGAAGGAGCAGCTGGTAGTTTTGAACCGAGGATCTCGTGGTTAGTGGCCCAACTCCAGGGCTGCACAGCACCGGGGAATTCACAAGTTCTACCCTGCCCTGCTCTAGAACCCGGATGGCGGCTCCCCACAGCTAGAGAGGAAGTCGAGAACCGTGTTCCCCTCTGGGCGATGGCTCTCTCCCTGGAAGAAAGATGACCAAGGGCAGGGCGAGGCCACAAGTCAAGGGCAGGCTTCCTGTGTCAGGGGCAGAGAGGGAGGAAAGAGGGTGGCATTGCTGGTTATAGAGAAGGCGGGGGCACCAGAAGAGAGGGCTGAGCCAGGCCATGCAGGCGGCCGCTGCTGGTTCTATCATATGGGTGCCCTGCATCCCAGGCCTCTCGTCTATTGCATGGTCATGACAGGTTGCAGATCATCACCCATGGCCTCTGCCAGCTCTGAGGTCATCGAGGGCGGTGGAAAGCCAGGAGACCAAACTCCAGTTCAGGTCCTGCCACTTATCAGCTCTGTTCTTAGCAAATCACTTTCCCTCTCCGGGCCTCCTGGTGCTTGGTCTGAGGAACTAGGACTGAATGCATGATGATAAAAGAGTGTCCCGGGGTAGATTTGAACTTCCAACGTTTCCATTGCCAGCACCTCGGCCTTTTGTACCAGCCTTACTACTCTGAATTCTGTAGGGATTGAAAACACTACGCCTGAAGTTCACCAGCCCACCTTGCGAATGCGGGGAGCCCCCCTCTTCCTGCTGGCTTGTCTCCCCACTCATGCAATCAGCGTGAGGGTGGTGAGCAGGTCGTCCCAGGCAGATGCCCCTGGAGGATCCACCCCAGTTGCTGCAGCCCCCCCCCCCCCGGGCTAAGACACAGAAGAGAGTCTAGCAGAGCCAATGCTGCTCATAGGCTGACCTTACTCCACACAGCAAGTGTGTGTTCCAGAGAAAATTGCACTCAAATTGAATTTTTATAAATGGAATCCTATTTCCGCCAAGATTTACAACACAATTTTGGAGATGCTTTATCTTCATCGAGGAGTAATGCTCCTAACGTCTTAACTTTGGAACCCGTCTTCCTTCCTTTTATGGCCACTGAGAATGTTCCAGTCGCCTGGCCGGGGGGAGAAGGCGGGAGACACCAAGTCCTGCCCCTTCACTTTCCAGGTGGGGAAACTGAGGCCCAGAGAGGGAAAGAACCAGCATGGGCCAGGCACCTGCTAGATCCCAGGCATTGTTTTACAACACATGTTCATCTATCTTTCAACACCATTACAAGATGGGGTGGATGTCACCACCGCCACCCCTACTTCAAAGATAAAGAAAATTCTACAGTTGCACCAATTAAATATCCCGTACACTGACAGTCAGCTGGTTAAGTAACCCCTGCCTGTTGCCTATGATCTACGAGGGTCTATGGGACCGTCCACTCTGCTGCCCCAAGCAGGTGATGCCAAGGGGAAAGAGAGGTGAGGCCCAACTGGTCCACTTTGGAGTGAGCAAAGCCTCACGGACCCCTTGGCGATGACCCAGGGCCAAAAGGCATCAGCAGATTATGTCTGAGCTGGCTGGTGTCCCTGGGTGTGGGGGGGGAAGTCCCCAGACCCTTTATGAGCCCTCCCCAGAGAGAAGCTTTTTCCTTCCATTTTGGAGATGCTGCGCCTGGGATTGGAGGCCAAGAGGGAAGGGAAGGCAAAGAGCCCTCCATTCCAAACTGGCCTCCCTTCCCCCGGGCAGATCCCAGGAGAGATCAGCTAGGGAAGCCCAAGTGGTCGTGGTCATGGTCATGAGAATCTTCTCTTTGGGTGCCTTGGGCAAGGACTTCTGGTGTCGGATTTCCTTGTTGAACTCCAGCCTCTCAGAATAGCCCAAGAATATTCCTTGCTGTTAAAAACTTCATCTAAACTGGCCACTCACATTAAGACCTTCATCTGGGTGTGGCAGTGGGTTCCTTTTCCATGTATGACCTCTTCTGTATACGTCCTTCCTGAAGGCGCACACACACACACACACACACACACACACACATAAGGTAAATAAGTCAGTTCTGTCCCATGGTGTGTCCATGTCTCTCAGAGTACAACTGTGCTCCACAGGGGGTTCAGTGGCTGGTGTTTCTGCCGGAGGTCACCAGGTCTTTCTTCCTTGATTGTGGCCTTGAACCGCCAACCTTTCCATCAGCAGCCACATGCTTTAACCGTTGCACCACGCAGGGAGCCAATGGTACATAGTAGGTCTGACTTATCTCCCTCTGGAACCCTCCGAGTCTCCATTCTGAAAGTAATTGGGTGGAGTTGGAGGATTATTTCTTATTTAAATGTTTGATTTAATTACTCAGAGAAGATCATTAAGTTTGGAGCTAGATTGGAAGTTGGCTTCCTTAATAGCTACAGGACTATTCCAGTTATCTGTTTCTTCTTGCATGAGCTTTCGTGGCTTGTGTCTTTTGCCATGCAGTTGTTCATCATTCATCCTTATACTTTTAATGTCTTTGGAATCTGTCATGACAGCTCCTCTTTCATTCTTTACATTGATACCCTATCTACCCTACCCCTACCCCTATCTCCCTTCTCTAGCATTTTAGCTAAAGGTTTGTCCATTTATTGATTTTTATCAAATAATGAGCTTCTGGTGTCATTTATTTCCTCTATTGTTTATCTATTTCTACTTCATTGATTTCTGCTCTGCTCTTTATCATGTCGTTGCTTCGATTGGCTTGGGGTTAGATTGGCTTTTCCTCTTCCAGCCTTTGAAGGTGGAAGCTTGGATAACCGAAGCCCTAACTCATCCCACAAGTTTTACTCTGCTGTGTTTCCATGGTCACTCAGCTCAAAGTCGTTTGTAATTCCTCCTGTGACTTCTTTGACTCGTGGGTTATTTGCTTTCCAATTATTCAGGGGATTTCCTAGATACTTGCCTGCAGTTGCTTTCTTATTTAGTTCTGTTTGGGTCAGAGAACATACTCTGTGTCATTTCAATCATGTTAAATGTATTCCATCTAGTTTTAGGACCAATTATATCCTGGCAAATGTTCCATGTGAATTGGAAGCCAATGTAGGTTCTGCTGTTGTTGGCTAAAATGTTCTATACATGTCTACTAAGTCAAGTTAGCTGAACAAAAACAAAGGTCATACCAGCAGGTCGATTTCTACTCATAGTGGCTCAATTGGGCAGTGTAGAGCTGCTCCCTAGGGTTTCTAAGGCTGTACATCTTTGCAGAAGCAAAAACCTCATTGTTCTCCTGAAGAGCAGTTGGTGGGTTTGAACTGCTGACCTGATAGTTAGCAGCTCATTGTATACCCCACTATGCCACCAGGTTCCTTAGCTCATTGACAGTGTTATTTAAGTCTTGTATATCTTTACCGATGTTCCATTTGCTTGCCTACCAACTGCTTAGAGAAGTAAACACCAGACTCACTGTCCTAGTGTCAATTCGGACTCAGAGCAAGCCTACAGGATAGATTAGAACTGCACCCAATGGTTTTCCGAGACTGTAACTCTTTGTGGGAGTGGAAAGCCTCGCCTTTCTCCTGCAGAGCAGCTGGTGTTTTCAAACTCCTGACCTTGCGGTTAGCATTGTAGCTCAGTCCGCCAGCAGTGGTCTCCAGCTCCTCTGAGAAGAGTGTTGAAATCGACAACCGTCTTAGTACACGTGTGTATTTTTCCTTTGGGTTCTATTGCTTTCGGTCCACATAGTTTGAAGCTCTAGGATTGAGCACACACATAGTTAAGATTATGTACTCGTGGTCGATGTACTCCTTTTTCATTAGAAACCTTTTTTCTTTTTTGCTTGTAATATTCTTTGCTCTGCTATCCATTTTACTTCATATTAATGTTGGCATTCTTATAATTAGGGTATGGTATATCTTTTCCCATTCTTTTAAGTTACCTGTGTCTTTATTTTAAATGAATTTTTGATAGAGTGCCTTTAACTGGGCAATCTCTGCCTTTTAATGTAAATGTTTAGACCATTTACCTGAAGGTATCATGACTGATAGGTTTGTTTTATATTTACTGTCTTGATATTTTGTATTTTCCCTGTCTCTTCTTTGTTCCTGCTTTCTTTTGGACTGGGTGTTTTTTAGTATTCCATTTAATCTATCTTGGTTTATTGGCTATACCCCTTCCTTTTGTGTTGAGTGATTGTTCTAAGATTAAAATCATGCTTCTTGCACTTGTTGAAGAAAGTTTAAACATTTTCTCCATTTCCTTTCCCTGTCCTTTAAACTATTATTTATGAAGTGTGTCTGTATATATTATAAATCATCTTTTAAATGAAAGTTGACATTAATTTTAAATCCTGTATATTAACCCATGGTTTATCAGTCCTACATAAATACAACTTTCACCTAATCTCATTGTCTTTGCGCCTAACAAACTCTTTAACACTTCTTATTGGGCAGGTCACAGCTTTTGTCTGTCTGAAAAGTGTTGTATTTTGTCCTCATTTTGTCAGGATATTTTCACTGGGATGCATAATTCTCAGCTGATTGAGTTTCTCGTAGCTTCTGATTTGCATAGTTCCTGACAAGAAATCTATGAAAATTTTATCTGTGTTCCTTTGTTGTTATTCTCTGTTCTCTTCTAAGATTCTGCCTTTCTCGCGTGTTTTCAGAAATTTGGTGATGGTAGCGTCTGGAACGGAGGTGTGTGCGTGGACTCTGGCTGACAGCCACTGCATTGCTCTAATGCGCCGTCATCAAGCTGGGGGAGTTGTTCCTCCCTGTCCTCTGTAACTCAAAGTACAGATAGAGGTCCTCAACAGACAGCACTCTAAAGCCCCGGTGGCACAGTGGGTTACACACTGGACTGCTAACAGCAAGGTCAGTCGTTCAAGCCCCTCAGTCGCCTAAGGAAGAAAAAGGAGCCCGTCTGCTCCCACAAGGTCTGATCATCTGAGACCCTGAAGAGCAGTTCTGCCCTCTCCTAGAGGGCCATGGTGATTCACAACTGACTGAAAGGTAATGGACTTGGTGTGAATTGGGGGTGAAGGTTCTCAGCCACCCCCAACTCACCCGTCCCAACGGCATGCCCTGCTCAGGGCAGGGTGGGTGCACTTGGCAGGGGGCAGTGGTGGGCATCAGTAGAGCCACCTCTAGATACCCTGCCACCATCCAGCAGCATCCACACCCTCCATCTCAGGCGGACGAGAGCACCATCCATGCGCAGGCCCTATGGGAGGGAGACCAAACTCAGTACCAGCCACGTCCCTTCTCCAGGCTCAGGATCCCGACCTGGATGGAGATTTTCAAGTAGGCCTTTGGGTGAGGCCAGGGGGTCTAGAGGAACAAATTCCGTGACCCTCATCAAAAGAACGTTATCTCAAGAAACAATTATATATCACACAAGAAACAATTATATATCACACAAGCATCCCAGTGCGGTCACACTGAAGTCAGTAAGTCAGATGCGGGAGACAGGTCGCTCTCAGACTCCCATCGCTGCAGCAGTGAAGCCAGAAGCCGGGAGCTCGCAGGCTAGGAGGCCAAGGCTGGTGCAAACATGGCAGGGGGCCAATCACTCTCAGGTTCAGGCAGCCACCTTCAGAGTCCCAGCAAGGATGAAGGCGAATGGCTGGTGAGGTAGTTAGTTGGTTGTGCCAACTGGCCAATAAACACATGTGGGGTTAATTGAAGGGCGGAGTGATAAATGGCTCAGTGAGCCTCGCCTTTCGAGTTCTTGGGTCTCTTGCTTTGTGATGGTCAGGCCAGGGTGCAGCGGCCACAGCAGTTCCTTGTTTCAGCTTGCAAGGTGGACTTCTGGCAAGACATCCCCTAAGAGAAGCCACATGGCCCTACCCCAATGCAGCCCTGGGTGCTAGAGCAGCCGTGTGGAGATCCCTGCCAGCGCTGAGATGCTTACACGTTCACTGACTCGGCTTTCCGCCTGCAGCCGGCATCATAGTGTGTGTTTTGTGAGATGGAGGAGGACTTTGTGGCTTGGTGTTGGACATATGAGTTAATGGGTTAATGTTGGACTTGTGGGCTTTGGGCAGCACTGGGTTGGAATGTTTTCTTGATGTGCACTTACCCTTTATATAAAACTCTCTCTTATACATGAGTTTCTGTGGATTTGTTTCTCTAAAGTATCCAGAATAATACAGCTGGGGAGCGAGAATAAGTTCCCAGTTTCTCCCTTATCAAAAGCACACACACACACACACACACACACCAAGGAGGTATCACCGGGCTGTGAGCTGACTAACAGGTGGACTCTCCTCCTACACATTCACAGAGGGTCAAGTTGACACATAAAATCTAGCTGCCATGGCCTCAATGTATTTGTTTCAATAAAACCTTTTCTTTCCCCTCTTATAAATAGAAGATGCCACTCGCCAAGTTCTTGCCATGCCAGACACCGTGGTAATCACAGAACATAAGTTAACACATTTCATTTTCACGGGAACCTTCTAGACAGGATTGTTAACTATGGTTCACAGATGAGACAATTGAGGCTCAGGAAAGTTAAGTAACTCCCTTAAGGTCATACGCCGCTTAACGGTGAAGCCTGGACTTGAACCCAGAACCACCGGACTCTAAAGCAGGTGGTCTTTACTGCCTGACTCTTCCTCATTCATTCCCAGCTTTTGGAAGAGTGATGGCTGTGTGCTCAGAGCTGCCGTCGTTGGCAGTCCCTTTACATGACCCAGGGGTCACTTTAAGATAGGCAATGCTGAGGCGGGCCACGTCTGGGGCACTGGACTTCAGCAGCTTCCCTGGCTCTTCCTCTTACCCCAGGAGTAAACCCCACTGCGATCAAGTCAATCCCGACTCATAAGAAGCGTAGGGAGAGAGTGGAACCATTCCACACGCTTTCCAGGGTTGTGATCTTTACGGATACAGACGGCCCTGCCTTTCCACTGCAGAGCTGGTGGACTTGAACTTCCAGCCTTTGGGTTAGCAGCTGAGCACCTAAGCACTATGCAGCCAGACCAGAGGGACACAAGCGGAAAGCCAGTCACTCAAAGGTGCCGGGGCAGGGTGATGCTCAGAGTGCAGAGCTGGCCGTGTGTGCCCCCAAACGCCTCTCCCACTCTGTGCCACTGAGACAGGACATTGTCCTCCTGGGGTGGCAGAGACAGCGCTGCATCCTCTGGGGACAGGGGAGCTAGCCGTGGAGCGAAGGAGAGAGTTGCTATGGGGACCTAAGGAAGTCCTTGTGGGGTCTGAGAAGAGCAAAGGGCTGTCCAGAGGGCAGGACAGGGACCTAGCCAGGCTCCTGGCAAGAAGCTCTGTGAAGAGTAAGAACAAAGCCATTAGAGGGCCCCAAGATCGGACAGGGTTCAGGGGTGTCCCCGCCATTTTTAGAGGCAGAGGTCTTTGGTCTCCAAGAGGCTGGACTGTCCCACCCCCATTGGGGATCCTAGCTGCGCAGCACTGCCTTAGAAACTCAGATTGCCCATCCCCAAGTCGGCACCCTGCTCCTCCTCCCTGCCGGGGTGCCCATGGCAACCATGAGAAGCAGCCAGGATTCTAGCTGAGGCTGCAGGAAGCCTCTGTCCCGCTTAGGGACAGGGCGAGCAAGAACTGCCGTGTGTGCCCCACGGATGGAGAGGCTGCTGGCCACTCAGTTCCCAGGAGCAAGGGCCAAGGGAGGCCACGTGACTGCAGGGAGCATGATGGGAAGAGGGTCGCTGGTCCCTTCTGCAGGTCACCCCGTGAGCCCCTAGGTGTGGCTGCCGGCAAGAGGGGCTGTGTTCACTGTGACCTTGCCAATATCCGAACAAGGTCAGCAGCCCCCTTCTACAGATCATCCACCTCGCTGTGCAAGGGAACCCTGGGGGTCAGAGATCAGCCTCTAACGGTGAGGTTGATGGTTCCTCCGGTGGGAACTGACAAGTCAACCAGCTGCTTTGTGGGGGAAGGGGTGGCTGTCGGCTTCTGTAAGCTTTACAGCCTTGTAAACCCCGGAGGGAAGCTGGACTCTGGCCTGTAGGACGACTCCGAATCGGAACCGACTGGCCAGCAGTGGGTTTCCCTGATTACAGCCTGGACACCACATGTGCTGGGAGCACTCAGTACAGGGCCACAAAGGACGCCCACCTGTGTTAGTCTGGGACGCCTAGAGAAACAGATCCAGAAACACTCATGTGTGAAAGAGAGAGCTTTATATCGAAGAGCAATTGTACGTTAAGAAAATATCCCAGCCCTGTCCATAAGTTCGATATTACCCCATTTATCAATACCAATCCATAAATTCCTCTTCAGACTCACACAGCCATGCAATAATGCCAAATGCAGGAAGATCGCAGGCCAGTGGGTGGAAAGTCTTGTGAATCCAGTGGCAGGGGAAGCATCTCAGCACTGGTGTGGGCCTCCACGTGACTCCTCCAGCTCCAGGGCTCTGGCTGCATCATTGTAGCTCCATGTGACCTGTCAGCAGGAAGATGAAGCAGAGAGAGTGTGTGTCCCATCTCCAGGAAGACTAGAGGTCCCAGAATCCTCAGGAGAAGGCCATGCCCACACAGAGGCCTCATTGGCTATGGCCTGATTGACTGGCTGGACTCCACCCCTTCGCAAAGTGACAGGAGATGATGTAACTGCTACAGTCCCTTGTCCCCATGGTAGGAATGAGGACACAGCATCTGAGAACGCTGTGGACTCACTGACACCAACCTGCTGGACGTTCCCTCTGACCGGAGCTCACCACCCGAAAGAGTGGTGTCTCTTTTTGTTACAGAAAGTCCTTCCCACTGTGAACAGGAGCCAGCAGCCCTGAACAGGAAGCCTCCAGGTGGCACAGTCCGCCAGGCAATGCCTTCACCCTCCCCAAGTCCTCGACCATCCCTCTGCAGCTCCAGATGGTTGATTCATGTATTGATTGGTGTTTGAGGCTCATTCTGCAGCCAGAACCAGGCTCGGTGTGAGAGCAGAGCCAGGGCTCTAAATGCCAGGGGCTAAGGACCAGGGGCTGTGTCCCTTCCAAGACCAAGGTTACCAGCTGTGCCTTCTGCATAGAAAGTTTCCAGGGGTCATGCTGCAACCTTGGCCTCGTTAGCACACAACTCTCACCACCCAGCTGAGCCCATCTGGTTTCTTGTTCTTCCAGAAGGAGGCAAAGGAAGCAGTCTTCTGGGGAGGGATCAGTCTTGCACGAGAGAGCCTGCCAAGCATGCATCGCCTCCCTCTCTCAGCTGCCAAGAAAGCGACCTGCACTCCTCTCGGTTTGGCCTTCAGTGCCACCCACCCCCTACCCTCCCTTGTCCCTCTCGTGGCCAGACGGCAGGACTTTGGTTGGTGACCAACCCATGCTTCCTGTGGGCACAGAGAGGAGGCATATGGTTGGGGGCTGGGGTGGGGCGGGGGCTGGGAGCAAAACAAGGGGTCTGTGCTGGAAGGACATAGTGGGGAACAGAAGTTGTCACCAGGTTAGCCAACGTCCAGATGTTCCCCACTGCCACAACTGCCTCTCCCTTCAAGTGAAGGATTCGCATGTGCTCCATGGGCCTGTGCACGGGCTATTCTTGCGAGGTAGACAGAAGGAAGCCCTTGCCTCCCATTCTATTTCCTATCCCACCCGTCCCTCCTTCAGGTCCCGGCTCAAGCCCTACCTACTCCATGAAGCCTTCCCCGACCCCCTCAGCCTGAGCCGCCTAGTTAGAGAGGTGGGAGGAGAGTCTCCTCATTCCTATTAGACCCGGAGCTCCTTGAGAGCACGGCCCATGTTTGACCCATGCACCTGAGCCCTGTAATGCCCAACTCGCCTCCCTCCTAGGGGCGGGCTGTGGTGATGTTTGTTGATTTGGTGAATGGATACAGACATGGCTGGCTGAGCGGATGGTGCCATCGTCACAGGCTGCGTGTCTCAGGAAGCAGACACTGAGAAAGAGTTGAGTGTGACAGACTCCTGCTTATTAAGGTGTGCCTTTGGGATCAACACCTGTGGCCGAGAGGAAAGGCAGACTCATGGGAAGATGGGGAAGCTGCCATGTGGGCTGACACCCCAGGGGTCCCTGGGAGGAGAATGTCCTTTATACTCCCACATCCATCAGTCATTGGATGTGGGCTGCCCAGGGAAGGGGCATGGCCGTAGACAACACAGCTCTCTTGTGACAGCTGCTATCATTTCTGAGGCAGCTAACAGGGACAGGGCTGTTTGCCACCAGTACTGCCGGCAGTCGGGGCAACAAGCCCTTTCTTGCACAAGAAGGCAGGCAGGCATTACGTCACAGTGTCCACCACCGATGGAAATGATAGATGATGAGTGAATGGATGGTTGGCCATCCGGACAGCTGGATGGATAGAATATAGATTGATAGGTGACTTATGAACTGATTCTGGGATGAATGGCTACCCGGATGATGGATGGTTGGATGGATGGGGAGATAATGGGTGGACACATAGCTGGGTGGGTGCACAGAAGCATGGATGAATGGGCTCATAGATACATGGATTCCGGGGTGAGGAATGGTGGGATGGATGCTTGGCAGGGGGTGCAAGAAAGGCATGACTAAATGGTGAGCTGTTTTCTCAAGGTTTCATGTCAGTTGAGTAACTGCATCTCCCAGATGCTCACCCACTTCATCTCCGGCCGCTTCAAAGAGAAAGCCCAGCAGCCATCGTAGCCAGGGGAGCGATGGCGCGAGAATGACAAGAGAACTGCCGAGCCGAATCCAGCAGCATGTGAGGGGGGTGGGGAGAAGCTTGGCAAATGTTACCTGCGTTCATATCAAATGCCTATCATTTATCAAGAACGGCATGGTCACAGGCCCATCCAAAGGATGAGGCTGGCGAGAGGCAGCTGGTGAGCTTAGGGCCTGCTGTGGAGAGAGAGCAAGGGGGCAGGAGGAGAGCGGGGTCGTGGTCAAGCTGACGAATTCGGGGTAAGAAGAGCATCCTACTCCTTCCCCTGAAGGTCAAGCACAAGTACTACTGAGGCCGTGTCATTATCCCCAGGAGGGGCAGGACCGCCAATTGCACCATCCAGCCCCGAGTTACACTATACCCATGTTCACAACCTATCCCTCAGTCTGTGGTCCTCTTTCAGGGTCGATTTAAGCCCCGGAGAAGCTTCCAGGGGGAGACAAAGACCGGGGCTATCCATCAGGATGACAAGACATGAACGAAGACGGCTTGCTCCATGTCTTGGTGAGAGTTTTGCATCGGGGCCGGGAGTGGCTTTCACACTTGGCGGGCAGAGGTACTGGGTTCCTGGGGGAGGTCCACGCCCGGGGAAGGAAGCCCATATCCCTCCCAGCTTGAGATTCCTTCTACCACACCTTGAAGATCCCCCGCCACATACAGGGGTCCTCCCCACTGCAGACTGTAAGGCTGGGTCGTCTCTGAATTTCCCCGGCCCCAGGAGACTTAAGATCATGGAAAATGGGCATCCGAGGGGAAGCATAGAAGTCATCTTACCTAAGTCCCCATCCAAGGCGTGCATGCTCTGCGCGACCTCCCAGCCCCAGCTCACAACGCACCCCTGTGACTTCCCTGGGCAAGCCTCTCCATCCTTCAAGAGCTTCCAGTGTTGAGCAATTCCTCCTTTCATTGCACCTTTCTGCCTTCCGTCTCTGGGGCATCTAAGCTGAAAGAACCAGCTAAATCCCCTCTTAAAAATGGATGCCATTCCCGCATTCCCAAAGTCCCTCTCTTCCCTGAGCTACATACTTCACGTGCCCCCTCTCATTCCTAAAGACAATGATTCCTGATTCCCAGCCGTCCTAGGTCCCCTCCTTGGATTCTGTTCCAATTTACATCCTGACACCCAGTGAAATTCTGCACTCCCAAGGTGGCACCAGTCTGGAGTGTAGCCACACTCCCCCTCCCCATTCTTCCATGGACCCAGGCCCAGACACAGCTGCCATCTGGGCAGCCACATCATTCTACTGCTTCATCGTGACCCTGCTGTCAGCTCTAACCCTGACAGTGGGTCACTTTCCTACTTGCCACTCATAGACCTCCTCTGGTTGGTGGTGCTGTGGGTACCTCTCAGTGGGAAACTGGACTCCTCCGTGTTTCTGTCAAAGTCCCTCCTGGTAGCTGTGGTCCACCAAGATATTTTTAGAGGCTGTTTCCATCCTAAGAAGAATTCATCATTTCTCCTGAAACCCTATTTTCTGCCAATTTAATGGGTCTGCTGAATCTTTGGGGGGCCCTAATGAAGAGGTGTTGTCTCCTCATTGGCCTATGGATCCCCCTGTTGTAGCCAGCCTCCAAAATGGCCCCCAGTGATTCCCTGCCCCCAGTATTCACACCCTGTGTGGTCCCCTCCACATTGACCTGTGTGGCCAGTAGAATACAGAAGTGACAGGAAGTCCTTTGCCAGGGTCTATGTGAAGTTCTCTCTCCCATCACTCACTCCGAGAGCAACAAGCATGTCGTAAGCATCTCCAGGAAGACACCCACAGAGCAAAGAACCCACGCATCCTGCCAACCGTCCTGTCCGTGAGTTTGGAAATGGATCCTCCAGACACTGTCAAGTCTCTGATGATGTCAGCTCAACCTGACCCCTTAGTGGGTGACCTCGAGCCAGAAGTACCCAGCCTCACACTCGAAATCTGTGAGGTCACAGCGAGTGTTATTTCATGCTGCTGAATTGGGAGAACATCCGAAGACAAGATCACTGGAGCACCCATATCGGGGAGAACGCTAGGCTGCATGTTCCAGGGCCATGGTCACGG
This sequence comes from Tenrec ecaudatus, assembly GCF_050624435.1. Lineage (NCBI taxonomy): Eukaryota > Metazoa > Chordata > Mammalia > Afrosoricida > Tenrecidae > Tenrec > Tenrec ecaudatus. Next base: position 25,099,445 of record NC_134533.1, on the reverse strand, counting down.
TCACTGTGCATTGCACAGTGGGCATCACGCCGGACCAGCTCGTCTCTCATCGTGATTGACCCACATCCTCCCATCAGTGAGTCAGCCGAGGACCTCCCCTTCCTGCCCACGCCTGCCGTAGCCCCATGATGGGAGGAGGCCAGCAGACCTCACTCTCGTAGGTGCTTTCCTCTCCCTGGACTAGAGAAACAAGAAGTGACAGCTCTCCCCAGCCGGAGAGGGGCTCAATTTCTAGAGACATCTTGGAATTTCAGTATATATAGTTTCTGGATTCAGGCAACTGCCCAGGTTTGGGTCTCTCAGTCATTTATCATCGAACCAGCTCCAGCTCATGGCAACCCCAGGCATGTCAGATGATACTAGGCGTCATTGGGTTCCCGATGGCTGACTGTTCAGTGGATCACCAGACCTTTCTTCCAAGACACCGCTGGGGGAAGCTGCACACCTCAAGCCTTTCTGTTAGCAGTCAAGCACGTCAGCCATGGGCACCACCCAAGGACATGATGGCTGTAGAGGGGTTAGATGGATAGAGCAGCGGTTCTCAACCTGTGGGTCATGACACAGGGGTCGCCTAAGACCATCGGAAACACCTATTTCCAATGGTCTTAGGAACCAAGACACGGCTCCTCTATCCGTCTCCAGGCAGGTCCGCCCACACGCAGATCCACCCACATACGAATACCCAGCGTGAAGACTGTTACCCATGCAACACCCTGCTTCAAGACACAATTTCATTTATTTGTCATTAGAAATAAATATTTTACGATCTATAATGACATATTGTTTTGTGATGAATCACTATGCTTTAATTATGTTCAATTTGTAACCATGAAAATACATCCGGTCTATCAGATGTTTACATGATGATTCAGAACAGTAGCAAAATGACAGTGATGAAGTATCAGCTAAAGTAATTTTACGGTTGGGGGTCACCACCACATGAGGAACTGTATGAAAGGTTTGCACGGCGTGAGGAAGGTTGAGAACCACTGGTTTAGAGGGAGGTAACGTACCGTCCCTACCTACTTGAATTTTAAACTTAAATGACATGGTTCAACCCAAGTGATCAGATAGTTCTTCACTGAGGCTGCAGGCATCCCTCCAACAAATAATAGTCATTTCATTGTCCACTTGCCCTTGAGCGTCTCATGGGGCTGCTTGCTTGGCTGTTATTTGAGGTAGAATTCTAGCCGTGTCCACTGCTTTCTACTGGCGCTTCCCAGAGAGTGAGCCGTGAACAGCTCTGGGTGTGCCCCGATATTGGTCTCCTTAGCCCTTGAGGCAGATTGCAGGCCAGTCAACCTAGACTGTTCATCTCTCAGGATTTCCCCCGGGGACTGTACAAACATCTATCTCCACGACTGCCAGGATGGGAATGACATTCAACAACACTGCTCTGGACAAATGTCTCTGAATGACTCCTATGCACTTCTTGTCTTTATTCAAGTAATTGATAAACACACGAAATAGTGTAAGGTCAAAGACCAAAACTCTCCCCCTAGAAACTCTCCTCTGAGTGGACATTGAGCTGTTCCATCACGTTGTGTGAGTTCATCTAACTCAGTGGTTCTCAACCTGTGGGTAGCAGCCCTATTGGGGGTTGAGGTAGTTAGTTAATTGTGCTAACCTGGCTGATAAACACATGTGGGGTTCATTGAAGGGCAGAGGTTATAAAAGGTTCAGTGAACTTGGCCTTGCTCGTTCTCCAATCTCTTGCTTTGTGATGGTCAAACTAGGGTGCAGCTGCCTTAGCCAGTTCCCTGCTTCAGCTGGCAAGGCTCACTTCCTGCAAGATATCCCTGAAGAGAAGCCACATAACCTACCCTGATGCATCCCTGGGTGCTGGAGGAGCCATATGGAGACCCCTGCCAGTGCTGAGATGCTTACATGTTCACTGACTAGGCTTTCCTCCTGCAGTAGGCATCACTGCATGTGTTTTGTGAGATGGAGGAGGACTTTGTGGATTGGTGTCGGACATATGGGTTAATGTTGGGCTTGTGGGCTTGGGCATCACTGGATTGGGATGTTTTCTTGATGTGCATTTACCCTTTATTTAAAATTCTCCCTTATACATGGAGTTTCTGTGGATTTGTTTCTCTAAAGTACCCGGACTAATACAGGAGTCGAACAACCCTTTCACAGGGGTTGCTTAAGACCAATGGAAAACACATTTCCAATGGTCTTAGGAACCAAGACGTTGGCTTTTTACACATACTGTCGCAAAATGTACCAATGTGTTTACTGTTGCTATATTAAGACTGTTACCCATGCTACACCATGTTTCAAGACAAAATTTTATTCATTTGTCATTAGAAATAAATATTTCACAATATATAATTACATATTGTTTTGTGATGACTCACTATGCTTTCATGATGTTCAATGTGTAACAATGACAATACATGCTGCCCATCATATGTTTACATGATGATTCATAACAGTAGCAAAATGACAGTGATGAAGTTGCAATGAAAATAACTTTATGGCTGGGGTCACCACCACATGAGGAACTGTATGAAAGGGTCACGGCATTAGGAAGGTTGAGAACCACTGGTCTAAATACCCAGAGGTCATCTCATCTAGTCTTCATTTGTCCACATCAAGACCACAGCATGTCTTGTTGAGTACTGCTGATTTTGTAATCCCAAATGTATTATTGGATTGAAGACATCATCATCTATGACTGATAATAATCCCCAAACAAAGTCACTGCCATTGAATTGATTCCTACTCACAGGGACCTTGAAGGACAGAGTAGAACTGCTCCCGTGGGTTCCCAAATCTTTACAGCAATAAACAGTCTCACATTTCTCCCACAGAATAGCCAGTGATTTCGAACTGCTGACCTAGCCATTAGCAGCCCAGTGAGTAATACCTACACCACCAGAACTCCAACATAGGGAAATCATCATGGTCGATCCATGGCATTTTGCCTTAGTCAAAACCACTGTACAAGACAAAGGGTGACCACTAAGGTCAACTATGGCCTTTAGTTGGTAATGCCACTGCCGCTGCTCCTGTGTGACAAGAAGTCCATTTCATCTCACAGCAACCACACGCCACAGCACAGAGCTGCCCAGAAGGTGTTCTAGGTCATGCCTTGGAAGAAGTACAGCCAGAGTCTCCATGGAATTAAAGATTGAGAGACTTTATCGCACATACATTGAACGTATTATCAGGAAGGACCAGTCCCTGGATAGTTTTTAGGTTTTGTGTCAACTTGACAGCTCCAGGAGCCTCAGGGATCGCTGGGAATTCGCTCCACTTCCTCTAAATTTTTCTGTAAACCTAGAACTACTCTAAAATAGAAAGTGTGTATTTCTCTGTGTGTGTGTGTGTGTGTGTTAAAAACTATAACATCGATGAAGAATACAGCTTTTCTCCAGTTCCTAAATGCTTCCTCACACCCCCCCCCCACTACCATGATCCAAATTCCACCTTGCAAGTCTGGATAGGGCAGAGCTTGTACACTGGTGCAGATAGGAGCTGGGGGCACAGGGAATCCAGGGTGGATGATACCTTCAGGACCAGGGGTGTGAGGGATGATACTGAGAGGGTAGAGGGTGAGTGGGTTGGAAAGAGGGAACCAATTACAAGGATCTACATGTGACCTCCTCCCTGGGGAGTGGACAACAGAAAAGGGGGTGAAGGGAGACGCCGGATAGGGCAAGATATGACAATATAATAATTTATAAATTATCAAGAACTCATGAGGGAGAGGGGAGGGAGGGGGAAAAAGAGGACTTGATGCAAAGGGCTTAAGTGAAGAGCAAATGCTTTGAAAATGATTAGGGAAAAGAATGTACAGATGTGCTTTATACAATTGATGTATGTATATGTATGGATTGTGATAAGAGTTGTATGAGCCCCTAATAAAATATTTTTTTAAACTATAACAAAAGAGAGAAAACAATCCAAAGGCGGTGTACCCTTGCATGGGCATACAGGAGACTACTTCTGAAGAAGAGAGCAAGCTATTCAGCGATGGGCTTGCAGCTCCGAGCCCCCTCCCGCCATGCCCCTTTGAGACACTATTCTGAGACGCTGGGGCTGGCACTCGGCACAATGCCTAGGACGTTGCCAGGTGGGCTTTGCTAAGGAGGATGCCAACAGGAGACTGGAAAGCAGGAGAAGGGGGTAGGACTTGCTGCTTGTTGACTCATCACCATTTCCCCAGCACTGACCATCCACCATGCCCCCTGTCTCAGAGGAGCCCATAGTAGCCAGCGGGTGCCTGGATCCGAAGTCTGAGTCCCAGGTCTGTAGTGCCGGGGTCTGTCACCCTAGTCTCATGCCGAAGGATGGGGACTGTCCCTGTGTTCGATTCGGCTGTGTTCTGTGCTGTAGAGTCTATTTTGACTCATAGGAACCCACCGGGTAGGTCCGAACAGGCAAGCTTTCAGTTAGTAGCTAAGTGTTTAATCAGTCACACAGCCAAGGCCCCTCTGCGGTTGTCACCTCTGCTGGGATACCCAGGGTGATTTCTGTGATCCCTCCCGGATCCTGGACTGGTCCGGGATGTTTGCCAAAAGTCAACCTGAATCTGTTCAAGTCTCTCCATCCATTTAAATCACTTCATTTTGCGGTGAATTTTTACACAGCAGTTAGACGCCCGATACAGGTGTGATGTGGGTATTGTAGCTATGGGTTGTTTTTTAAAGGCGTAGTGCAACCTCTACTTATGAAATGACGGTGTCTAGAATCTTGCTTTAAAGCAATCCTAGGTATCGGAGGGCGTGGTTGGGAATGAAACAATAGGGGCAGGCATTGAAAAGTGCTGGCATTGGGAGGGAGCACCCTGGGTTTATGGTCTCCATTTTTTTGGTCTATGTTCTTTTGATTTTTAAGATAAAAGTTTAAAAACCACTTAGGTGAGTCCTGTAGAGCTGCCAAGGAGAACCCCCTAGTGATTTGACAAGATGTGTCCTTCCTGGGGCCACGCTGGGTCCCAGTGAGCCCCATTTCCTTGTCCAGGTACAAATCGCAAGTGTGATGACCTCACCACACCACGCTGGCCTGTCATCTGAGAAAATACTTGCTTCTCACCTCGAGAGATGGAGAGTGGAACACACCCTTCTTTTTTTTTTTTTAACATTTTATTAGGGGCTCATACAACTCTTATCACAATCCATACATATACATATATCAATTGTATAAAGCACATCTGTACATTCTTTGCCCTAATCATTTTCTTTTTTTCTCCTCTTTTCTTTTTTTACATTTTATTAGGGACTCATACAACTCTTATCACAATCCATGCATATACATACATCAATTGTATAAAGCACATCCATACATTCCCTGCCCCAATCATTCTCAAAGCATTTGCTCTCCACTTAAGCCCTTTGCATCAGGTCCTCTTTTTTTTTCCCCTCACTCCCCGCCCCCCCCTCCCTCATGTGCCCTTGGTAATTTATACATCGTTATTTTGTCATATCTTGCCCTATCCGGAGTCTCCCTTCCCCCCCACCCTTCCCTGCCGTCTCTCTCCCAGGAAGGAGGTCACATGTGGATCCTTGTAATCAGTTCCCCCTTTCCAACCCACTCGCCCTCCACTCTCCCAGCATCGCCCCTCACACCCTTGGTCCTGAAGGTATCATCCACCCTAGATTCCCTGTGCCTCCAGCCCTCAATATGTACCAGTGTACAACCTCTGCCCTATCCAGCCCTGCAAGGTAGAATTCGGATCATGGTAGTTGCGGGGAGGAAGCATCCAGGACCCGGGGAAAGCTGTGTTCTTCATCGGTACTACCTCGCACGCTAATTGACCCATCTCCTCTCCTGAACCCCTCTGTGAGGGGATCTCCATTGGCCGACACTTGGGCCTTGGGTCTCCACTCTGCACTTCCCCCTTCATTCAATATGGTATATATACATATACATACATGTACACATATATACATATACATACACACATATATATACATATACACACATATATCTTTCTTTCTTGCATGATGCCTTATACCTGGTCCCTTTGGCACCTCGTGATCGCACTGGCCGGTGTGCTTCTTCCATGTGGGCTTTTTTGCTTCTGAGCTAGATGGCCGCTTGGAACACACCCTTCTTTGGGAACACTTCCTACCCTTGACTTCCCGGGGAGACAAAGACACGGACTCAGGGGCCTCCCCTGCAGGCATCCCCAGGATCATGCGCTCTCTGTTCAGCCTGGAGCACAGAGTTCATTTACAACAACAACCTGGTGAGGGCCAGTCACGTGCCCACCCCACCTTATGCTTCCGTTCCATCCTTGTCCTTTCCTTGTCTGTTTAAAAAAAGAGAGGGGGGCCGAAACGAAGGAGGAGATGCAGAATTCTACCCCCTCATCCCTGACACACGTTGTGCCCTCTTCCCCGAGCTCTGTGTGACTCAAAGCAGAAGTAAACCAGGAAAGGGGTGCACCAAGAGCACGAGAGAGTCACTGTAGATCATGGACAGTGTAAAAGCCAAGGAAAGGGCTTTGAAGAGGGCAAAGAGAGCACTTGACATTGATAAAAGTTGGGATCGATTATGAAGTCGGAGCCTGGTTTGTGAACTTTAATGGAACATAGGATTGAAATGCATTAAGCCTTCACGCTTAGAAGTGTGAGGAGAAATGGACAGCAACTCAATCACAGAGGGAGACGCTCATGTACCCCACTTTGGCTATGGGAGATGGAGAGGGCAAACTTAAAGCAACCAGAGCATCAACTGCACCATTACACCTGTCTTCGTCGAGACTGAGCTTTTATCCTGCAAACAGAGATGGTATCTTTTTGCCAGTGTCTCTGTAATATTTAGAAAACTAATCATATCCCAAGTCATTAAAATAAAGACCTCAGTAAATCCCAGCTTATCGGAGAATACACTGGATATTCTCTGTGTAATAAAACCCCACACAAAGAGCTCAAGTTCAAAATACAAATTTGGAAATGCCACTACTCCCTTATCAACTGTCACGTTATCTTAAATGTCACACTTACAACAGTGAAAAAATAACTACTCTCTGACATGGACAATATGAGGGGACACACACACACAAACACAAATAAACCTGGGATTTTTTCCCAAGCTACGTACTTGAGGTTTTATTGTTGTTGTTGTTTTTTAACAAAACAGCCTCATCACCTTTAAAGTTCTCTCCATTACACTTAATAAATTTGCCAAATCTGCGATTCCATTCTTGGAAACCGTTTTCAAACGCGTCTCTTTGCATGGCTGGCAGCATGTCCCTCGTTTTTTTCACCGCTTCTACTTCATCAGAACGCTGTCCTTTCACGGCCCTCTTTATTTGAGGAAACACAAAGAAAAGCGCAAAGTCAGGTGAGTCAGGTGCGTGGGCAAGAGAGGCATGCTGGTTTTTCACCAAAAACTGGAGCACCGAGCTAGCTGCATGAGCAGGTGCGTTTTCCTGGTGGCAAAACCAGTCCCCTATCTGCCACAAATCAGGCCTTTTTTTGCTGCGTATTGTTACACAGTCTTTTCAAAACCTCTACAAAATATGCTTGATCGACAGTCTAACTCCAAATGAACTCCAAATGCACTACAAGTCAACATTGTCGCCCTTTCAGGAAGTTAACAGACATTCAGAACAAGGTTTGTCATTCATCGACATTTCATCTTTTTTGAAACAAGAAAACCACTCATACACCTGAGTTTTCCCCATAGCACTGTCCTTGTAAGCTGTGTTCAACATCACGACAGTTTCTGAGGCATTTTTCCTTAGCAGAAAACGAAATCTCACTGCCACACGCTGTTCTCCTAAATCAGCCATCAGAAAAAAAAAACAAGGTTCAAGATAAACTGCTTTTATGAAAAAAAAATTCACCATGACCAGAACCTTCCCAAGTGATGCCACTGGGTGCACTACCTCAGAGCGAGTTGCTCAGTGGTCACCTAGCAGGGAAAATGCACGCTATGAAAGCTCCACCCATCAAAGCCTTTTCTGTTTTAGGAGGGTACTCCCTAATATATTTTTGGAGTAATGAGCACTGAGGTACGAGGTGAGAACACCCGGGGCTGTGATGGCCAGGGTGTGTGTCCACTGGGGAAGGCCAGGGTTCTCAGTGGTTTGGAAATTGTGCAATCATGTCATTGGACAGTTATGCAGTGAGGCAATTTGACAGTGATGTAACAATGTGATCATCCTCCATTTGGCGATCAATCGTAACCAGAGCTGCCAGTTTCACACAATGCTGACTTCCTTGGCCTCTGTAGCCTGACCACATTGATATATGAGCAGTATGTTTTAAAAACACACCATTTTAACCCAAGTAGCGAACCTTTTATCCTCTAGTGTCCTTTTTCAGTAAATTTCATTAAAAGTCATTTTGTTATCCTTGACTTTAAGGAAGATTTGGCTCATTTGGCTTTGAGATTTCCCAACGGTATTTGTTCATACCCAGCAGAGTTGACATTTGTTATTCTGACCACCCAATATCCATTCTGTCTCCTCTTAGTGATGATGCTTGATTTCCTTCCAGGGCATGACCTTTACCCTACTCACAGTCCACAGAAAGGGATGTTGACTTTACCCTTCTCCTACTCCCAAGAATGGTCATGTGATGTGACCTGGCCAATCAAAGCATCCTAGTCCCTGACACAGTGATTAGTTCAGGAGTGGTCATTTGAGCCAATCCAGACGTTTTGCTAGGACTGTGGAGCAGACTCTACTCCTCTGCCTATGGGATATGTTCCAGGACATATATAAATTTGGGACTGCTGCAATCGTCTGATTGTCATGATAAGGGAGCACACTGTGCAAGAATGGAGCCAGTATGGACAAGGGGAGATGGAGAGATGGAAAGAGAAGCAGATCCTATGTAATGGGCTCCTTGATCAAGCCATTCCTGAAACAAGAACTCCTTGCTTGTTTGTGAATCTCCTCTAGATTCAATCTAACTTGAAGTGGATTTTCTGTTACTTGTACATCTGTGCCTTCTCTTCCCTCGTTTGAACTTGCCCTTTTCAGGCTGATGTTTTTAGATACCATTGTTCTTCTTGCAATCCTCAACAGATTGTTTGGGATCAGATTGTCAAACTGCACCCTTTCCGATCTTCCCACCCATTGCTTGAGCAGCCTCTCCCCCTGGAGTCTCCTGCCATGGATCATTTGTGGTGTTCATCGAGTTCATCTACCTGTCAATCTCATCAGTTCTCCACACACTCAAAATCTGTCTTTCTCTGACAGCAGTGTTCACCTGGGGATTGACTTGGGTAGAGTCTCTTGTAGCTGCTCCGTTTCTTCAAGAGCAGAGCCAGGGAGGGAAGGAGGGAGAGAGGAAGAAAGAGGAAAGGTTAGAGGAGAAGAGAAAAAGGACAAGAAGAAACTAGGGTAAGTGGCTGTCAAGTCTACCCTGAGGCAGGAATTCTGCCAGATACAAGTGTTGTCACATTTTAAATCCCAGCAACGTCGTGGCAGGCGTATTAGGCCCACCTTACAGATGAGGACAGCAAGCCCCTTGTGCAGAGTCACAGCAAAGACAGAAGGAACTAAAGAGCAAAAGTGGGCTACCCCAGAAGGTCTCAACATAGAGGCCTGGGGGCATGAACTGAGCCCTGCCTCAAAGCTACCTGTAACCTGGAACTCAGGACCAGGATACTCGGATGGGAGAGGAAGCAGAGTGGTCACCTCAGGGCTGTGGAAGTGGTAGTCATTGGACCTTGCAGGAAACCCCTGGCTTAGAGGTTGTTCAATGGAAAGGGACCCAGAATCACCATCTATTTAGTATCCCCCATAGCCCACTTGGGTTGGTAAGACACCTTTTGATCTTTTGGGCAGGGATCATCTGCTCATGTAAAAATTGATCGAGAGCCCAATCGATTGGGAGATCAAACTGTGCTGGGTAACAGCTTATGGGCTGAGGCTCACAGTGGAACTGAGCTTGCATAGACTCCTCCTACCCACAGTGTCCAGAGTGCTGTGTCATCAGAAAAACTGTTGATGTTATCAATGCAATCGCCTTATACTCCGAGGGATGATTGACAATGTTTTTTTTCTTTTTCGTTTCTTTGGGTTTTTGCTTTTCTGCTGTTTTGTTGGTTTTGTTGGTTGGTTGGTTGGCTGGCTGGCTGGCTGGCTGGCTGGCTGGCTGGTTGGTTGGTTGGTTGGTTGGTTGGTTGGTTGGTTGGTTGGTTGGTTGGTTGGTTGGCTGGCTGGCTGGCTGGCTGGCTGGCTGGCTGGCTGGCTGGCTGGCTGGCTGGCTGGTTGGTTGGTTGGTTGGTTGGTTGGTTGGTTGGTTGGTTGGTTGGTTGGTTGGTTGGTTGACTGGTTGGCTGGTTGGTTGGTTGGTTGGTTGGTTGGTTGGTTGGTTGGTTGGTTGCTGCTGTGGGTGGTGGTGGTCTTATGGGGTTCTGTTTTTGTCACCATACAACCGCCAAAGTAAACCAGAGTCCTTCATAACCCAAGGACAAGCAGATGGATTCTGGGTCCCCATTCAACTCTAGCCCCAATCCAAGAACACTTAGTTCTGATAACATGATCCTCACCTGATTAGCTTGATCCTCACCTTCATGGGATGGTCGCTGAAGACAAGGGTGCTACAGCAAAGTGTGATGAGGAAAGCAGAAGGTGCCCAGCTATCAGCTGGAAGAGTGTCAGGGGTCTTAAAGGCTTGTATTCAAACAAGCAGCCATCTAAGTGAGGAGTCAACTAAGTCCACATGGAAGAAGCACACCAGCTTGCATGATCCAAAGATTACAACTTTTATCAAAACCCAAATAGGGGAAGGGAAGAGTATCAGAGCTTAAATTGCAAACACCCAATTTGTAAAAGGCTGTGGAGGACAGTGGGAGCCCAAATTCGATCTGCCGAATACCTAGTCAGATTAAGTAAGCCTCTGCCAGACCCCCTCTAGCTGCAGGCAAGGGATTTGAACAGCGTTACCATCAGACAAAGCTAACTGTAAAGGATCAAACTTGATGCTTGGTCAGTTGATCTCCCTCTTGCCCCATCTTGAATTTGTTCTAGGCTCAAGTGTTTCTTGCTTATTCCACAACAACAATTTCTTCCCTGGCCATTTAGCTATTTATGGTGGTCTTCTCTTTCTTACTCATTATTTGCATTTTTAGCTTTATATTATGATTATTATTTTATCCTTGACATTTTTTGTTTTTTTTCTTTATTTATTGTGTCTGTTGGGTTTCCCAGTTTGTGAAGCACCGAAGGAGTAGATATGTAGAGATAATAACTGATGTGATGGATTATCAGGGATGGGGGTGGGGGCAGAGGGGAGATAGGGAGGATTGGGGGATCTGGGAAGCAAACAGTGAGTGTGGGAGGGGGAGGAGCACTAGAACTGATTGTGATGATGTATAAATTGTGACGATGTTAAAAAGCAATTTAGCCGTGGGAATGTATGATATGGGAATACTCTTCAAGAAAACCATGGGGGAGAGAGAGAGAGAGAGAGAGAGAGAGAGAGAGAGAGAGAGAGAGAGAGAGCGAGAGAGAGAGAGAACCAAATGTGACCATAGGCAAAGGGGAACGAGTTGTTGCCAAGGGCCATTGAGTTTATGCCAATGGCAGTAGAACAATTGGGAAAAGGGTATCGATAAAGGTTGTACCACACAAAGCGCATAATCGATGGCGCTGAATTATGTAAATAGACGTGGTGGAATTGGAGAAAGTTCTGGTAGGTATATTTCTGCCGCAATTAGAAAAACACACATGAATAACCATGACTACAAGGAAAAAGAAAATATTCCAGAATTGAATATGCTGACAACTGTACAACTCTTCTTGAGATGATTGGATTATTGAAGTGTACGACATGTGGACGAAATGCTAATAACACTGTTGAAAAAAAAACCAAAAGTAGGTCTGTCTGATTCTAAATGTTTTCCAGGTTTGCTGTGACATAAAACTGCCCCCCACCCCACTGGGAGCTATTGTTTCTTCTGGAAGTGACTCTGGCACCCCTCTGGGTCAACTTCAAAGAAAAGGCGCCCGCATTGAGCAGGTGTGTGTTCGGACAAAGGATAGCAGCTCTCACTTGGCTTCCTCAGGGAAAAAGAGCACAATTTAGGATGCAGATGTCCCAGTTACAGGTCTCCGGAAATATGCCCAGGGCCCTTCCCTGCCTTTGTGGCCACCATCAGGATTAAACAAGCCAAGAGGGCACCAAGCCTTTGGGCTGGTACTTCTTTTTTTTTTTTTTAAGGGTAGAATTAATATTTTATTGTCATTTACAATCAGATGGTAATTGTTCCTTTTTTTTAATTTTAACAATTTATTAGGGGCTCATACAATTCTTATCACAGTTCATACATATACATACATCAATTGTACAAAGCACATCTGTACAGTCTTTGCCCTAATCATTTTTTTCTCCTCTTTTCTTTTTTTTACATTTTATTAGGGACTCATACAACTCTTATCACCATACATACATATACATACATCAATTGTATAAAGCACATCCATACATTCCCTGCCCCAATCATTCTCAAGGCATTTGCTCTCCACTTAAGCCCCTTGCATCAGGTCCTCTTTTTTTTTCCCCTCCCTCCCCTTTCCCCCCTCCCTCATGTGCCCTTGGTAATTTATACATCGTTATTTTGTCATATCTTGCCCTATCCGGAGTCTCCCTTCCCCCCTTCTCTGCTGTCCCTCTCCCAGGGAAGAGGTCACATGTGGATCCTTGTAATCAGTTCCCCCTTTCCAACCCACTCGCCCTCCACTCTCCCAGCATCGCCCCTCACACCCTTGGTCCTGAAGGTATCATCCACCCTGGATTCCCTGTACCTCCAGCCCTCATATGTACCAGTGTACAGCCTCTGCCCTATCCAGCCCTGCAAGGTAGAATTCGGATCATGGTAGTTGGGAGGAGGAAGCATCCAGGATCTGGGGGAAAGCTGTGTTCTTCATCGGTACTACCTCGCACCCTAATTAACCCATCTCTTCTCCTAAACGCCTCTTTGAGGGGATCTCCATTAACCGACACTTGGGCCTTGGGTCTCCACTCTGCACTTCCCCCTTCATTTAATATGGTATATATATACATATACACATATATACACATACATACACACACTTATATCGTTGTTGTTTTTGGTTTTTTTTGCATGATGCCTTATACCTGGTCCCTTGGCACCTCGTGATCGCACTGGCCGGTGTGCTTCTTCCATGTGGGCTTTTTTGCTTCTGAGCTAGATGGCCGCTTGTTCACCTTCAAGCCTTTAAGACCCCAGACACTATCTCTTTTGATAGCCAGGCACCATCAGCTTTCTTCACCACATTTACTTGTTCACCCACTTTGGCTGGGCTGGTACTTCTTAAGAACGCAGAAGAGACCAGAGAGAAAGGTTGAGTGTGGCCTGTGCCTACTATAGACCTGCCCCTCTGCCGGTCACTAGACACCAAAAGACTGTCCCAGGACCTGACCATGTGGGACACTGCCCACCCGGGATGATGCTGGATGAAGCACTTGCTGATGGAGATCAAAGGGAACAGCCTTCAGGGTGGGTTACACCTCAACAGAGAGAAAACAAAACTCTCTCAACTGGACCAACGAGCAACATCAACCGAGAAAATATTGATGATGGCAAGAATATCATCTTGCTTGGATCACCATGAGTGGCTATGGAAGCAGCCATGGAAAAAGCAAACAACTCATTACACTGGGCAGATCTGCTGCAAAAGACCTTTTTAAAGTTTACAAAGCAAAGATGCCACTCAAAGACCAAGTCATGACATTTGCAGCCTCCTCCTATGAACTCACAAGCAGGACCAGGAGTCGGGAAGATGGAAGAACGAATGCCTTTGAGTAATGGTATTGGCGAAGAACATTGAATATGCCATGGACTTCCAGAAGAGAGAGAAAGTGTGTCTTAGAAGGAGGACAGCCAGAATGCTCCTTAGAAGCAAATATGGCGTGGCTTCAGCTCCTGGACTCCGGAGTGAGAGACCAGCCTCTGGAGAAGGCGCGATGCTTTGTAAAGTTAAGGCTCCGCCCAAAAGAGGAAAGCAAGATGGACTGGCACGGTGGCTGCAGCAATGAGCGCAGACATCAATTGTGTGCACGGTACAGACCCAGACAGTGTTTGGTTCTGTTGTACGTCAAGGTCACCAGGAGACAGGATCAAACCGACAGCACCTGAAAGCAACAACAACTGGATGAGGGCATGCCCTTGCCTCCTATTCCCACCCAGAGAGCAGACGAGAACCTTAGCAGGGCATCCCAGCTGCAGGATGGAGCTGAGGGTCCCTCCCAGGAGGCCCTCCTGCCCAAGGGCCCATCTGTCTCCACTGTTCTCTTTAAATACAGGTTCTACAAAAAGTACCTGGGCCACCCGCTTCGGCAAAAGGGCCGTTGTTCCCTTGCTGCAGAACAAGGCTGTCTTGGTAGATTTCCGTTGTTGACCATTGAAGCTGGTGTTTGACACATGGAAGTTTGTTCTGTTAGCCCCAGGAATTCTGTTGTTGGTGAAAAGTAACACTTCCAAGAATCCGCAAGGCTGGAGGGCCCTGGATTCTTCTCTCTCTCACCCCTGCCCCTCTCCCTCCGAAAGACTTTGCTTCTAAGCTCCCGTCAAGAGAACCCTCTCTCACTCGAGTCCCTTCAAACCCAAACCAGCTCCCCGCCATCGAGTCGATGCCAACTCAGGGTGACTCTGCAGGACAGGGTAGAACTGCCCCTGTGGGTTTCTGACACTGTAAAAGCCCTGTCTTTCTCCAGAGGAGCCCCGGGTGGTTTTGAACTGCTGACCCTGCTAGCGGCCCAAAGCATAACCACTACTCTACCCGGGGTCTTCTTTGTACTCGCTCCAGTAACTATAGACTAACCGACCGGGTGCCATCAAGTTGACGTTAACTCACTGGGTCCCGTGTTTGTCAGAATAGAATGGTTCTCGACACGGTTTTCCATGCAGACTTTGCCAGCCTTTCTTTTAAGGGGCCCCTGGGTGGGCTGCACCTCCCACCTTCCGGTCGGCAGTTGAGAACGCTCCTTGTACCACCAGGGCCTCCAAGAGCTCCCTTTTATTGGAGAGCGATTTGACGAGAAATTGGACTCCCCCCAACAGAGCCCCTGTTAGAAACCCCAAGGGGCGGTCCCCCTGTCCCCCAGGATGGCTCTGTGGCAGTGTGTATATTATGCCAGGCACGATTTGCACACACGGCCTTTCATGTGGACACTGGCCCTTCCGTAGTAAAGGCTGTGGTTCTCACTGTAGAAAGAAACAGAGACTCAGAGAACTCCAGAAATCCACATGGGCACTCAGTGGAAGAACTCGAACTTAATCTCAAGTTGCCTGTCTTTGTTCTTTTACCATCCCACATCACCACTGGGAAGATGGTCCTAACTTCACTCACTCGCAAACCAGCCAGGCTAAAGGGGGGTGGGGGTGGGGGGTGTTAAATTCATTCCCATGAAGTTGATGGAATCTGTTGGGATTCCATCAGTCCTCAAGGGAGCCCACGTATGTATTATGGAGCAGAACTGCCCAAAGCAGTCTCTTGGTTTCGATCTTTATGGAAACCGATCGTCAGCTTCTGAGTGGATTCAGACCACTAAACTTCGGGGTAGTCATGGAACACAATAGGAGTCTTGGTGGCATAGCGGACTGCTAACTGTAAAGTCAGCAGTTTGAAGCCACTGGCATCTCCAAGAGAGAAAGATGAGGCTTTCTACTCCCAAGGAGAATTACCGTCGTAAGCCCACAGCGTCACTGTGAGTCTGGATCAACGCAATGGCAGTTTGCTTGGTCTTTATGAGAAGAACCAGGCCATTAGCACTCGATGAAAAGATACCGTGGGTGAGTGGATGTTCCATGCCTCTGTAAGGCCTTTCCCCACCCCTTCCAGTGTTACCACATAACGATGACATAGAAGCTGGGTCTGATCCCCTCATACAACACACCTCACATCCCCCAAGCAGATGGTCAAGTAGAGAAATTTGGAAAGATTTTTCACTTGGGGGATTTTGCTCTTTATGAGTTCTGGCTCCCGGGTGTCTATTTCCGAGCTCCCCTCCCAGGTTCCCTTGCAGCTAGGACACAGACATGTGACCTGAGCTCTGCCAATCAAGCACTGCCCTGGGAGATGTTGATTCAGAAATGAATCCTCTGAGGAAACAGGCTCAGGACTTGTATTTTACAAGGCCCCCCTTTTACAAGGTCAAATTGCAAGCGCAGAAGGGTCGGTGGCTGCAGCTAAGGCCGTGTCCTGGCAGCCCTCTCCACAACAGCTGCTGCTACAGAAATCATTACCCCGTCGGGCCAGTTCTGTGGCCTTTTCCTGGAAGCCCGGCCTGTTTCCTTTGCCCTCTTAATGGCTATGCATTCTCTGATACAGTTTAATAAAGCCCTTTTCTGGCTCAATGAGCCATTGGGAATTCCAGTCTCTGAGACTCAGTAAACGTTTGGCAAATGAACATCTTAGAATCACCTCTCACACTGGCATCTCGGGAAGAAGCCTCCAGACACAGGTCATCTGAGCCAGTCCTTGGCTCTCCGCCCCTCCCTCGAGCCCCAGTTCCTCAAAAGCCAATGCCATTGCAAACGGATGCAGCTCAAGGCATGCGATGCCTGGCACAGAGCCTGGCACATGGTGGCTCAAGTAAATATTTATTGATTGCTGGGTATTTCTCCTGCAGTCCAGAACCCCCTGAACTACTGGGGAAATCCCCATCTGTTGACGACTTTCCACGCCGGGCACTGGCCAAAGGGCTTTCCAATGATTAGTTCACCTAATCTTGACCACAAGGGGCTCTGGTGGCACACTGGTTATGTGCTCAGCTGCTGAGATAGTTAAGATTTATTGTGCCAACCTGGCCGATAAACACATGTGGGATTAATTGAAGGGCGGAGGGATACATGGCTTGGTGAGTCTTGCCTTTCTAGTTCTCGGTCTCTTGCTTTCTGATGGTCGGACCAGGGTGCAGCTGCCTTAGCCAGTTCCCTGCTTCAGCTGGCAAGGCTCACGTCCTGCGGAGATCCCACATAGACCTACCCCGACCTAGCCCTGGGTGCTGGAGTACTCGTGTGGAGACCCCTGCCAGCGTTGAGATGCTTACACGCTCACTGATTTGGCTTTCTTCCTGCAATTGGTGTCATTGTGTGTGTTTTGTGAAATGGAGGAGGACTTTGTGGATTGGTGTTGGACATACAGGCTAGTGTTGGACTTACGGGCTTATGTTGGACTTATGGGATTTGACAGCACTGGGTTGGGATGCTTTCTTAATGTACGCTTACCATTTATATAAAACTCTCTCTTATATACATATGAGTTTCTGTGGATTTGTTTCCCTAGTTTACCCAGACTAACACCGCTGCTAACTGAATCCACCAGGCACTCCCTGGGAGAAAGATGTAGCCGGCAGGTCCCTTAAAAGTGACAGCTTGGAAGCCCTGAGGGGGCGTTTGACTCTGTTCAATACTGCCACAGTGAGTCGGAATCGACCTGATGGCAGGGGAGTAATCTTCCCAGAACCTTGTGGGGCAGGCCATGGAGAATAGGACAGCAGCACCATCCTCTTACAGATCAGGGGAGTGAGGTTGGGCAAGATGAGGCAGCTTGGGCACTCTTCTAAAGCAGACTGAGCCTTGCCCCAGCACTGTCTGAATCTGGCTTCTAAGCATCCCAACTCCTCTCTGCCACAGAGGAATGGAGGGGAGGTGGCCTCCTAGCTTTAGGCCAATTCTGGTAAACCCTCCCGGTGATTTGGGAATTCACGTCTGGACGGCCAGAAGCCCAGATGCTCTGACTCTGTCTAGGGGTATTTGAAGTTATTCTACTCGTCTTGTTCTAAGCAACAAAAACTCACTGCCATGGAGTCGATGCCTACTCGTATTAACCCACCCTGTGGATTTCCGAGACAATAGCTGTTCAGACAGCCCAGTCTTTCTCCCTTGGAGCTGCTGATGGTTTCGAACTGCTGACCATGTGGATCACAACCCAAGGCGTAATCACTACCCCACCAGGGTTCCTTGTCTTGTTCAAAAGAATATGCTACAAAGAATTCCTGGGCACTTTGGGCTATTATCCAAAACCGTACAACGGCATGAGCACTCTCTGCTAGGGAAGTGTACAACGTAAGAGCAGCAATCTTCGTTGTTGCTAGAGGAAGCGAAGGGAGACTAAGCAGCCATCATGGATCCCTTCCTGCAGGCTCCACCCCCTTCTCAGCTTCGGGGCTGTCTGTCTACCAGCCGGAAGCTGTCATTATCTCAGGATGCCAAGGCACAGGTAAGGAAGTCCTGCTGTCAGACTAACCTCATCTCCTCTAACAGAACCATGGACCTGAAAGATGGGTCCTAGAGAGGTCATGTCAGCTAGGTCCCTAACATGCTTCCTCATAACATACAGAGACATTAACAAGCCTGGCGGGTGCCGTGACATGGAGACCGGCTGAAGGAGCGGTCAAGCCTTGCTCAGTCCTTATTAGGATGGGCCCTGACCTAAAGAGACACAAATGAGCTGTCCAGAATGATTGATCTTGGGCCTCCGCATGCAGGAGACCTAGTTTCAGTCTGGAACCAAAGTTCAGAGACTCCTCAAATGGAGACTAGATGGTTCAACTCATCCACCGTGTTCAGTTTGGATAGCAAAAAGTTTCAAAGGAATACTTTTCTTAAACTCACACATCCATCAGTGGTGAATGGATACGCCAAATGCGTCACATCCATGTAATGGAATATTATTCAGCCAACAAAAAGGGGTGGAAGATTGATCCATGCTACCAGATACCTAACCTTGACATTCACAATGCTAGGTCAAAGAAGTCACTCATAAAAGGATATACAGTTGATGGCCACATGGAATGCCCAGAAAGTAAAAACTAACTAAATAAATAAATATTATATTTAATTTAACAAAGACAGAAATGCTGGTGGTGGTTGCCAACTGAAGCTGAGGGTACAGTGAGGGAGGGGAGGGGCAGCTTAACAGGTGCTGGGGCTCTTTTGGGGGTATAGAACATGTTCTGGCCATGCAACATTTTGAAGGTGCTGGAGTCATGGAATTGTATATTTTTATACAGTTTGAATGGTGAATTTTATGTGATGTGAATTTTACCTCGATTAAATATATATATTTAATTTATATATATCAATTAATATATATAATTTGATAGCATTTTGGAGTTGGGAGGATTCTTAGGGGAAAAAAATCTGGATTTCTGGCGTCCCTTGGAAGATCAGATGTGGTGTCACTGCGTTGGTTTTGCACATGGGATGGAGCCATTGCATTTTTGTGGGGTCTCTGTTCTCAGAGCCCCCGCCACTGTGTGAAGCCTGCCCTCCTGAGTCCAGGGGGCGTTTCCTTTGATGGACACTCCTGGCTCTTTCTGTTTTGGTTGGGGTGGAGGGAACAGAGATGTGGATTGTTCCAGATCAAGGGGGGAAACCCATGCAAACACCTGGGGACTACAAAGACCAGAGTTTGGGGACCCCGCAGTCTCATCAGTGATGAGTGATGCACCCCCTGCCCCTGAGGAATATCTGGTGACCAGTTCTGACTGACTACGTGTCACTTGTAAAACATGTAACTTGCCCAGTGGGCCAGCCCAACGCTCGTTTCCCCAGGACTGAACAAACCAAACCAACCTCACTGCCATTGAGTCAGTTCTGACTCAGAATGCCCCGTGGGACAGGGTAGAACTGCCCTTGTGGGTTTCCGAGGTTGTAACTCTTTTTTGGTTTGTTTGTTTTTATTTTGTTTTGTTTTGTTTGTGGGGGTTGATTATAACTCTTTACAGGAGCAGAACGCCTCCTCTTTCTCCCTTGGAGCCATTGATGGGATCAGACTGCTGACCTAGCTGTGAGCAACCCAACGTCCAACCCAGTACGCCACCCAGGTTCCTTTTGGACAATCCCAATGAAAGAAGCTGAACCAATATAAAAAATTTTTTTAATAAAATAAAAAATGAGAGCTTTTCCGAATGAATGAACGACATTAACCTACAAATTCAAAAGGCCAGTGAGCCCAGACAAGCTTACAGAGGTGAACCATACAAATCTGAAACACAGATGCATTGGGTGGCATTAACAGCAGAGTCCGCACTGCAGAAGAAAAGGTCCGTCCATTTGAATACAGCATTAGAATGAACCCAGCATTGGTCAACTATAGAACAGCAAAGAGGTACTTGAAGAACAAACAGCCACAACTTTTCCAAATTTGATGAAACCCGTACGCCCACAAACACAAAAGTCTTAATGGACTGCAGGCAGAATAAAAAAATAACACACAAACATTCTTTGAAAACATCCAGAGATGTCTTGAGCCCAACGGAGAAAAGAGCTAATAACAGCAGCCGGCTTCTTCCTAAGAAACAAATGAGAAGACCATGAAGCAAAACTTTTTAAAGTGTCCAAAGAAAATGTTATCAACCTAGAATTCTAGGTCTTGGGAACGTCTCTCTCCAACCTGCAGGGAAAAATACAGATGCTTAAGCAAAGCCATCTGAAAAGACCTATCAGCCATTGAGCTTCACGCTAAGACGTGTGATGTAAGCTTCTCCAGGTCAGCCCAAAAGAATACGAGGCCAGGTGGAAACACAGATCTACACACAATAAGAAGCAACCAACCAGGGCTACAACGTTGGTGAATCTCAAGTGAACATAAAAAGCAGAGTGTTCTGTGGTGGCATTTATGTGAAAGTCTAGCGATGGTAAAACAATCATTCCAGCAAGCAGACTGGGGATCAACTGCCAGGGGCTGGGAGATGGACTACGGAGGTACCGGGGACCTTTGGGCAGGGAGAGTGGATGAGAGGCTCTCTACTCTCAACGGTGGTAGATAACGGGACAGCTTAGATTTGTGAAAATGTATTAAAACAGTTCACTTGTTTAATAAGTGGCTCTTATCATGTGCAAGCACAATCCCAGTCAAGTTGATCCATTTTTAAGAAAAGATGGAACAGAAAGCGATCCTTTCCAGAGTGCTTCACAACAACATTGACGTTGAAAGGAAGGTGAAAGGAATTAACGTGTATTAAAGTATTAAGTGTGTTTTTCAAGCGAAGGGTAGAGATAGTGATTAACTTTAAGACTTGGATAGATTGGACGAGGAGTATGTCATTTCTGAGGTTATCGTTAAAGGAGCAGAGGCAGAATGTGTAATTTGGCTTAAGTCGCGGAAGGAAGAAGCTGCCATTGAAACTTCCATCAAAGGGAGGAGGAATCCGAGAGCACACATCCAAATGCAACAGAAAGTACAAGAAATGTACGAGGACTCATCGGTGGAATAACCAATCACACAAGTTCTACTGAGAGAAGGCTCGTGTTGCTAGATGGATAGCAGGCAAAATAGAATTTAGAGGCAACCGCCTCCCATGAATGGACAGGAACACTTCCCAATAACAAAAGTTTCTTTAGACCAGGAATCTCTACCAATGTGAGGTTTGCATGCACCTGAAAACACAACCTCAAACTATCAATCAAACAAGCAAAAAGTGACAGAACAACCTGGGGGAGTAGATAAATCCACAAGACAGGTAAACATCTTTAGGATGTCTCTCTGTCTCCACTAGAATAAAGAGTTTTTGTTTTTATAAAAACCCAAGAGAAATCATTGATCAGTCCCTTGAATTTGCCTTGATAGACATGTGCACCCCTGTTAAGAGTTGAACTGTGTGCCCCCCAAAATAACAAGCTGAATTCTTAACTCCCCAGGCCGCAGACTGTGAGCATCTTTGGAAATAGGGTCATTGTGGTGACGAATGTATTCATTCTGGGGCCATTGTTGCTAGGTGCCCTCCAGGCACTTCTGACTCAGCAAAAGGAAACACTGCCCAGCCCTGCCCCATCCTCCCTCGTGGGAGCCCGTTGTCACAGCCATGGTGTCAATCCACCTCATTGAGAGGCTTCCCCTTTTTCTCTGCTCCTCTACTTTGCCGCACCTGATGGCCTTCTTCGGGGACTGGTCTATCCTGACAACATGGCCAAAGTACCTGAGATGGCGTCTGTCATCCTGATTTCCAAAGATCCTTCAGGCTGTAACCTTTCCCAAAACACATCAATGGGTTCTTGAGGCGATCTGTGGTTCGTTCAATGTTCTTTGCCAGCATCGCAATTCAGATTGGACGAGGGTGGGCCCTAATCTCCTTATGACCAGTTTCTTTATTAGAAGGCAAAATAGCAACTCAGAGAAAGACACAAAGAAGGCAGGTGGTCCTGTGAAGAGGGAGGCAGAGATTGGAACGACATTGCCGCAAGCCAAGAAAAACCTGGGACTCCCAGAGTCTGGAAAAAGGCCGACAAGGGTTCCCCCGCCCCGTACCATCCCCGCCCCACCCCCCAGGGCCTTCAGGGAGAGCACGTCCCTGGCAACACCAGGATTTCAGACTTCCAGTCTACACTTTCTGTTGTTCAAAGCCTCCCAGCTTGAGGTAATTTGTTATGGCCACCCTCAGAAATGGTGCCTCATGACTGCAGAAGATGAGGAGACACATTCTTTTCACTGGGATCCTGGGGCTCAGGACAGGGTACTGATGTAATGGGAATAGGTCTCCAGTTGAATCAGCCTCCTGTTCCCCACATCACTACACTTCCACCCTTCCTTGTTGGTTTCTAAATGCCTCCGGCTCCTCCTGGTGCAAACACCTCTATCCCAAGGTCAGATACAACTCTCAAAGCCAACCGAAGGTTGGGGCGACATTGCTTAAGGCTGAGGTGTTACCAAGGAAGGAAGGGAACAGGAAGCAATGCAGGAAGAGGGCATTGTTGCTTACAGCCGGCATAGGAAGAAGCCCCATCAGCTGGGTGTAGTTGGCTGGCTCCCAGAGCCGGTCCAGGAAGTTAAAGGATCCAGGCTTAAGAAAACTCCATATCCTTCATCACTGGATGCCTTAAACTGTGGGCTTTCCTGAGCCTGAGGAAACAGGAAGTTGTTCTGGGCCTACACTGAAATGGTCCTTTTGGATGAAAGAACGCAGATGCAAATGATTTAAAGGGAGTTGAGAAAACAAACCTCTAAACTCCCCGCCATCATCAAGTTGATTCCAACTCCTTGTGACCCTGTACAGCAGGGTAGAACTGCCCCTGTGGGTTTCCAAGCGTGTTAGTCTGGGTTGTCCAGAGAAACAAATCTTGCAGATGGAGAGCGGTTGCTTACCAGACCTCTCCCTCGTGGTAGTTTTTCTTCTTTGGCTAGCCAGAGGTCAGATAAAGCCTTGGTTGTTTTCTGAAATGAATAGGGGAAGTTAAAGTTTTTATTGTTTTGTTTGGTTGTTATCTTTGGTTATCCCTGTGTGAAATGCAAGAATGAATGTGATTAATGTATCTTTTGAGCTCAGGACATGAAACAGCCCCTTGAACTTCTCAGAGACCATGTTGCTTAGTGGAAATGGCTGACAGAAGGCATGGCCCTGGGCTTGACTAAGTCACAGGCCTGAGGCCATATTTTGTATCAATGGAATAGGTTAGATAAGGATTGAGATAAAATAGATAAGAATTGAACTGGACTGTTTTAAGAAGTGAGTTTAGGATCTGGCTGTACTAGGTTTATACTATTTTCATTTGACTACTGTTATTAATATAAGGATTGATAGAAATAATTATTGGGGGGCTATGAAAATAGAGAGCTTGTAAGCCCACTTGCCTTCAGCCATTAATTTGAATCTTTAAATGGGTCAGGATCTGCCTGCAAAGAAGGCTCTGAAAAGCTAAGCCCCACCCAGTGTCTTGAGTGCTCAGGACATTGGTAGTTGAAGAGACTTGCCTAGGGGGCTGTTCACAGATTGAAGGGGTTGGGAGGAATGTTTTGGGTTTTGTTTTGTTTTAATTTTGAACTAGTGGTTTGTGTCAAAAGCTGGAAGAAAAATTTGAGCCATAATGAAACTCTTCAGGAGCCTGTGGGCAGCCTGAAATATTTGCTAGGTGACCAACTTGTTGAGTGGAAGTGAGAGAAACATAGCGATAAAGAGATGGGTTGAGTCGGGCCACAGACACCCACAGGGACTCATGGAGAAAACGAGAGTGGTTGACTGGTCTGAAGTTCATGACCTAACACAAGGGGGCTAGGATTGTTGAGAATCAGTGATGGGGCCATGGCCTAAAAACAAAGCAGCCAATGGGCAGGCACCCTGATGAGGCTAAGGGAGGAAACCCCCATTGAGTTGACCAGAACCTGACCAGATGAAGAGAAAAAGTTTTGAGCCTGTGAACTGGTGCATATTGCTGCTGACTTTATGGATGACCCGTCCTGCTTTGACTTTGCTTATGGATGCAGACTCACAAGGTTCTGGAATAAAGATTCTTCACATCAAAGAATATGATTGTCTCCCCAGAGCACTGGGTTGATGTAAGTAAGCAGTATAGCAATTGGATACCCAAAATTGGGAGGATAAAGGCACAAAGTGGCTGGCTTACACATTTTCATAGGCGGGGGAGTATATTCATCGGATTATAAGATTAAGATGTGGGTGTTCGCTTAACTGCAATTGTTAAGCATTGAATATTGTTGTTTTGTTCATTGAGAAAATTATGTTTAAATGAGGCTGGCACATATTGAATTGTATGCATTTTAGTTTCATGCTGTTAGGTACAGGTATGATTTTATTATTATTTTGTTTAAAACTATGTATGGGTAAAGAGTTGTGTAAAAGTGCTAAGCTGCCAAGGAGTGGTCTGTGACAGCTACATAATCTGTCAATTTGCGTGAAGGATGGAGTCTAACCTGTCAATCAGGTCACAGCTCGATGACCTCATTGGGAGGTGCTACAAAGGTAAACAGCTCACCTGAGGCCAGACCAGTCTCTCTCTGCCTTCCCTTTCCTGCTGTTGAGACCCTCAGAGAGCTGATGGAGATCCATGCCAGCTCTGAGATGCTTCTTCTGCCACTGGATCCACAAGACCTTCTACCCACTGGCCTGCTATCTTCCAGCATCATTGCATGTGCTGTGTGAGTCTAGAGGAATTTATGGACTAGTATCGGGCATATGGGCTAATATCAGACTTGTGGACTTGACCTGGACTGGGCTGGGGTGTTTTCTTAATACCCAAGTACTCTTGGATATAAAGATTTTTCTTATACATACATGAGTGTCCCTAGATTTGTTTCTCTAGTCAACCCAGACTAACACACCAAGACTTCACCTTTTGATGAGATTAGAAAGCCTCATCTTTCCTCCAAGGAATGGCTGGTAGTTTCAAACTATGGGTAGCATCAGCCCCCGCATAATCTCTGTTAAAGAGACCACTTTGGTTTGCTATAGTGCTTTATTAAGAGGCAACAGTGTGCACTTGTATTAGTTCAAGCCGCTGAGAAAGGCCACCATGCTATGTAAAGTCAAGGGCCAATGAAACAAGGAAAGCCCTCCGTGCGATGGATTGACACAATAGCCACAACTACGGGTTCAAACGCCCCAGTGAGGAGGAGGAGGGTGCAGGACCAGCTAATATGTTGTCATGACACATAAGGTCTCTAAGTCAGGGCCAAGCCAGTGGCAACTAACAAAAAGGAGTTCAAAAAAAAAAAAGCTCACTAAAATATGTGTTCACTCAAAAGTATTTATTGAACAGCTACCATATTCCAATATGGCTATATTGAAGGAATCCATGGGCAGAAATGATACTGGAAGCATCAAAAGAAAATAGAAAGAATACACACAGTTACTGAACCAAAAAAAAAAAAAAAGTTTGACCTTCAATCACATCAAGAGGTAGCATGTGATCAAGAAGCAAAGGTACCAATGACACTGGTGATAAAAAGGCTCCAGGAGTTGAGCGAACGCCAGAATGCCTTAGCTGTTCTGTGATTAAAAGCCATCCCGATGATTAAAAGTCTCTCTGACACCCACTTTGTTCTTTTCTTTCTTCCCCGTCTTTTGATGACCTTGTACTTTCTTCGTGTACGATGTTCTTGGTGTCACCCGACAGCTCATTAGGTCTTCATCAGTGTTTAATGCATAGATCTGTTCTTGAGATCTGCTTGATATTCTGGTGGGATAGACTCAAGGTGATAGTTTAGCCCTCGTAAACTTGTTTTCATTTTCCTTAACTTCAACTTGAACTTACGTAAGAATAACGGATGGCCTATTCCACGGTCCACCCCTGGCCTCGAGTTAGCTGTGTCTATTGAGGTTTCCATCGTCTCCATTTGGTTTCTGTGTATTCCATCTGGAGAAGTCCATGTATGGTCACCCTTGTATGGTTGGAAAAGGTGTTTGCTATGAACCAGTTGTTGATCCTGTAAAATTCTATCATGTGATCTCCAGCGTTGCTTCTGTCACCAAGACCATATTTTCCATCTACGTTTGCAACGTTTGCATTCTAATTGCCAATGACTATCGATAATGCATCCTGATTGCACGTTTGATCAGCTTCGTACTGAAGATGTGAGTAGAATTCTTCAGCCCCTTCGCCATTAGCTTTAGTGGTTGGTGCATAAATGTGAATAATCATTGTATTGATTGGACTTCCGTGTAGGCAGATAGGTATGATCCTATCATGGACAGCATTGTACTTCACGATAGATCTTGAAACTTCCTTTTTGACGATGAATGCGATGTCGTTCCTCTTGATTGTCTCGTTATCAGCACAGTAAGCCAAACGATTTTCTGTTTCAAAGTGACCAATATCAGTCCACGTCAGCTCACTAACACCTAGAACATCGATCTTTATGCGTTCCATCTCATCCTTAATGACTCCCAGTTTTCCTAGATTCATACTTCTTACATTCCAAGTTGTAATTATTAATTGATATTTGTTTCTTCTCATTTTGAGTCAGGCCCCATCAGCACTCATTAGTCCAAACCAAGAAGTTTGGATGACAGCTACCCAGCCAACTGACTGGAGGAGACTCCTATGTGTGCCCCTTCTAAAGGAAGATGACCCAATAGAATGCAGAAATCATCAAACGGAATCATTAATATCGCGTGCAACTAAATATTGCCAAAGATGATTTTAAAAGGGTTGCAGCAGCACAGCAGCAGGGAGTTGGCAGAAACGGGAGTCGGCTTCAGTTCCTTGCCTGCGCTGTGTGAGTCTAGAGAAGATCAGAACGAGAGATGCCAGTGCTGACGTGCAGTGGATCTTACTGAAAGCAGAGCATCCTAGGGAAATGTCCACTTGTGTTTTACTGACGATAGGAAGGCATTTGACAGTGTAGATCCTAACGAGTGATGGATCACATTTCAAAGAATGGGAATTCCAAAGCTCATGTG
The DNA here is from genome assembly GCF_050624435.1 of Tenrec ecaudatus. Classification (NCBI taxonomy): domain Eukaryota; kingdom Metazoa; phylum Chordata; class Mammalia; order Afrosoricida; family Tenrecidae; genus Tenrec; species Tenrec ecaudatus. The sequence goes on along the minus strand of NC_134533.1, from coordinate 25,072,362 downwards.
GGACCTGTACGCAGACCAAGGGGCAGGTGTTCAAACAGGACAAGAGAACACCAAGTGCTTTGAAAACGGGAAAGGTGTGCATCAGGGCTGCTTCCTTTCGCCATACTATTCAGTCCGTGTACGTAGCAAATAGTCTGAGAAGCTGGACCACATGAAAAAGAATCTGCTTCCAGAATTGGAAGAAATTCCATGAACAACCTTCCATAGACGGATGACCTGACCTTGCTTGCTGAACGTGAGGCGGACTTGAGGCACTTGCTCATGAAGATCAAAGACTATGGGCTTCAGTTGGGATTACAATTCAATATGTAAAGAAAGCCAAAGTCCTCACAACTGGACCAACAGACAAAATCACGATAAGCAGAAAAGATTCAAGTTGTCCAGGATTTCATTTTACTTGGATCCGTAATCGACAGTCATAGAAGCAGCAGTCAGGAAATCAAATGGCATCTTGTGCTGGACAAATCTGATATGAAGACCATTTTAAAGTGTGAAAGAGCAAAGATACCACTTGAGGACTAAGGTGTGAGTGGCAGTTACATCATCTCCGGTCAACTTGAGCGAAGGGGTGGGGTCCAGCCTGTCAATCAGGTCATAGCCCTGTGTGGGCATGGCCTTCTCCTGCAGATTCTAGGAACTCCTGTCTTCCTCCCTGGAGACAGGACACACACTCTCTCTGCCTTCCCTTTCCTGCTGTTGAGACACTCAGAGAGCTGGAGGAGACAGGTGGAGACTCATGCCAATGTTGAGATGCTTCCACTGCCACTGGATCCATAAGACCTTCTACCTACCCACTGGCCTATGATTTTCCTGCATTCAGCATTATTGCATGTGTTGTGTGAGCCTAAAGAGGAATTTATGAACTAGTGTCATACATATGGTCTTATATCAGACTTATGGACTTGATCTGGGCTGGACTGAGATGTTTCCTCAATTTACAATTACTCTTTGATATAACATTCTCTCTTACACACATATGTGTCTCCCTAGATTTGTTTCTCTAGTCAACCCGGACTAACACAATGTGCCTGACCCGAGCCGTCGTCATCTTCAATCACCTCACAGGCATGTGAAAGTTGAACAATGAAAGACCAGAGAAGGCTTGATGTGTGTGAATGGTGGGGTTGGCGAAGACTCTTGAAAGTACTGTGGACTGCCAGAAGGACAAACATCTCTGTCTAGGAAGAATAGGTACCACCTGAATGCTCCTTAGAAGGAAGGCTGGCAAGGCTCATCTCACATACTTTGGTCATGTGATCAGAAGGGACCAGTCCCTGGGAAGGAACATCATGCCTGGTAAAGCAAAGGTTCCTGGGAAAGGGGGGGAAGTCCCTCCACGAGCTGGATTGGCACAGTGACTGCAACCAGGGACCCAAACAACTATGCGGATGGTCCAAGACCAAGCAGCGCTCTTGTGTGCATCGGGTGGCTATGATTGGGAACTGATTAGTGGCCCCTAACAACAAAAGGGGACAAAGAAGTGGCTTTCTACTCTCATAAAGAGTGGCAACCTCGGAAACCCACAGGGGCATTTCGACCCTGTCCTATAGGGTCGCTCTGAGCCGGCATGGACTGGATGACAGTGAGAGGAGAGCAAAAGCAAACACATCCCCGGAACCTTGCAGGGGGTCATGCCATGCACCTTCCACCCCCCACAGTGTTCACAGTCGCTCTCGGAGGTGACTGACTGTCATTTCCTCTGCAGCGATGAGATCAGGGAGGCTCAGGACGATTAAGGGAAATCTCCCAGGTCACACAGCAACTAAGTGACAAGAGTTGGAGGTGGACCCTAGAGCTGTGCTTTTTTTTTTTTTTTAATCGCACTCTTTCCCAAGAAGATTAACTTGGTGGCAGCCGCAGGTCATGAGAGGGTGGCCACTCTCGGCAGCAGAAAGGACCAAAGGCAGGTGGAGCAGGCAGCTCTAGGGCGTGATGGAGTCTTCGGAGCTCTGTGAGCCCTGGGTAATTATCCGATGTGTACCCCGAGCGGGCAGACTTCCTCCAGTCCAGTCCCCAGGCATGGACATCTGTCCATCTCCCAGCTGCCTCCACACAAAGCCCCCCTCCCCGGGTCTCCTCAGCTGGCAGCTGGAGCTAGACTCCCTGATGGGATCAAACCTCTGCTGCTTTCCTGTGAAGACCTGCCTCCAACCTGCTTTCCAGCCCTCCGGAAACAGAAGCCTGCGTGTTCTCTTGCTGGGTCTCGGAAGCTGCTTCCCCCCACCTCGCTTGTCCTTTCCCCAAGGAAAATGCATTCCAATGGGGAGAAATCCTGCCACACAGGTGGAGTCTCCGGGAGGTGATGAGCCAGGAAGGAGGACGTGTGCGTGGACAATACCTCTGAGAGGGTAGGAAGTGGGGCCCCGCTACCTCCCCAGAATGCCAGAGAAGTGTTTGTTGTTGGCCAGGAGAGCAGGTGGCAACACACAAACAAGAGGAAGTCTGCGGCGGACAAAGACAGACAGACCCACTAGGCGGGAGGGCCCCTGGGTTTGGAGACAAGACCAGGAAGTGGCTCCCGAGGGCCTCCTCCATGCATGAACCAAGGACACGCGGAGCAGTGGTGTCGGGGAGCGGGGGGTGAGCCCTGCTGTCGTGGGGACGTGACCACCATTTCCTAAGCAGCGAAAGGCGCCTCGGTGTCAGCAGGAAGCAGCTGCAGACACGGAGGTGCAGAGGTGTGACTAATAGGAGGGAAGCGCACTTCGTAAACTGTAAAATTCCGGACACGTGTTTGCGCGCTTTTATTCTCCTCCAGAGCTTGTTAGCCGGGGAAACCTTAACAAGTGGCCCGGCAGGTGACGGCACCGCGACAAACAAACAGGGGCTGTCGGTGTGCAGAGCTGGGAGAGCACGGCTGGCCACAGGAGGTGGCGGATGCAGTGTCCTGCTCCGCCTTCCATGACATGTCAGAATCAGCCGGGACGACCTCACTCTCCTTAGGCCTCCTCCTGAGCCCTTAACGGGCATGGCCAACACCAAGTGCAGGCCCTGGAGGAGAGCTTCTTTTACAAGAAGGAGGTCCCTGCTTTGTCCATCCTTTCATGCAGTGAACCCGTCTTGATGGGGCACCTACTGCATGCTCGGTCCTATCGGAAGTGACCACAGCTGCGCTAGGACCCGATAGAAGTATCCCTGGTGCTATGCTGCCTGGTCGCTGTTGGATCCAGCAGAACATGGCCTGGCCCTGCTCGACCTCCCTGACCCTGCCCCAGTCCGGTGTTACTGCCACTGCGTGTTCTGAGTGTTTCTCAACCCAAAGAGCTCCCCTTCCGGGAGTCCACCGAACCACGTTCTCTCGTTACCCATGGGGTTTCCACTGGCTCCTTTCCAAAGGCGAATCACCAGGGCTTTGCCCTCCTGGTCTGTTTTAGTCTGGAAGCTCTGTTGACACTCACCCACCCGATGGTCGTGGGCGTATCCGTGATCTCGCCACCAGCATGACAGCAACAGAAGAGCCACCACGGTACAACCACCGGAGGAGTGGCCTGTCATATCAGGACCCAACTACAGCGATGGAGACAAGCGTGTTGACGGAACTGAAGGAGAGCAAGCAGAGTAGGGCATACTGCCTGAAGGCAGCCGTCCCTGAGGATGCTACACGTGGGCCAGTGTCCAGACATACAGAGCCTCAAGGAGCCCTTAGGAGTTTGGTCTTGATTTAGGATTTACCTAAAACAAAGACTCACACACCAGAGGTGTTGCCTGCTTTGGGTATAAAGTATGAAATGTTATCCGGTGGACTGATAGCACGGATCCTTCAAGGTCGAGACGCAGCAGTCAAGAGATCAAAAGACTCGTTGTCTTAGGAACATCCGCTGCCCAAGACCTCTTTGAAAAGAAGGATGTTACTCTGAGGACTTAGGGTTGACCGGACCCGAGCCACGGTATTTTCCGTTGCCTCGTGTGCATGTGAAGGTTTAGACCATTGAATGAGGAAGACCAAGGAAGAATCGGTGCCTGTGGATTGTGGCACTGGCGGAGACGGTTGAAAGCACCAGGGACAAACATCGGGCTCAGAGGAAGAAGTCCGGCCAGCGTGCTCCTTAGAGGCAAGGATGGCAAGACCTCATCTTACAGGCTCTGGACATGTCAGGAGAGAGCAGCGCCTGAAAAAGGACATCATGCTCAGTAAAGCAAAGAAGAGGGAGGCCCTTGAGGAGCTGAACTGACACCAAGGAGAGGGGAGGACCATGCAGCGTCCCCTTCTGTTGTGCAGAGGGTCGATGGGAGCCGGAACTGACCCAGCAGCACCTCAGGACAACAAGCTGGAGAAGACAAAGGCAGGCTCCGGAGTGTGATGTACTGCGTGCATCAATGCCCCCACTGCCGCCCCCACCCCCACCCCCGTGCCTGTGCACCTGCTTTTCCCTCCGAGGGGAAGGGTCGTCTCATCTTTCTCTAGAGGACCCACTCCTACTCTCCGGAGGCTCAGACGGGCACTACCTCCTTAGGGAAGCCTTCTGTGTCTCCTCTAAGCCCCAAGACAAAGGACCTAACGAATGCGAAGATGAGGCCTAAGGATAGGCCTGTGGCTCCTCACAGTGACTGCTGGGCTTCCCAATCAGACGCAGGGCCCAGACCTGCCGCTGTGGGCATCGCCCTTCGTCCGTGCTGTAACCGTCTTCTCACTGTTGGCCTCGCTGGACCGTGTTCTCTAGCGGGCGTGCCTTTATCGCAGGCCTGCACTTAAGAGCCAGAAACACTTGAATGGACGGATGGTTTTATCATGACACAATGGCCCTGTTGGAGCGTCTCTGGAAACCCCCAGTCGGCCTCCTTCAAGCCCTCTGTCATTGCCATTGAGGAGGTTCGGGAAGGGCTCTTTCCAGCAAGGTCAGGAGCGCCGGTACCTCCCAGCTACGACCCGAAGCCACCTCCCCAAGGAAAGATGTTTCCTGGCTCCCAGACAACCCAAAGCAGGTGGTCTTAAAGCACAGGGAAGGGGGTTCTTTGGGCAGTGCGCGCAGCGAAGTCATTTTGCAGAAAGGGGCTCAGTCAGCTACGGCCTCCACGGGCACAAGCCTTCTCCTGGGTCCTGGAACGGAGAGTCAAGAGCCACTCAGGGCTCGACTTCCTTTAGCCAGGAGCAGGCGCGATGGACGCTAAGACATGGCTTGTGCTTTGCAGTGTGTCCTCTCTTGCTGCCCTTTGGAACCTTCTGCCTGTCCTGTGAAGAAAGTCACCCCCAAGAGGCCCCACTGACAGGCAGAAAAGCAGCTTTGTGCACCAGCAGCTGAGGCGGCAATAAAAGCCCAGCCCCGGCCCTCAGCCCTGGCAGACCTTTCCACCTTCCATGAGGGCTGAAACCAGACTGCGTCCTTTTCATAGAAGAGACACCTACCTGGAGCCCGGGGACTAGGTCTGAGACTTATACATGCAATGGCCACTCACATAAAAGACTAGATTTCCCAGCCTCCCTTGCAGTTAGATGTGACCATGTGGCTGTTCTTGTGAGGGTGACATGAGGGGGGGGGGGTGAAGTCTTTAACTCCCAGGTTGTTCTCAGACTGGGAAGAGAGCCACCTAGGACCCTATCACCAAAGACAACACCTCAGAATTGGGGTGCAGCCACATGGGCAGACTCAGGATTCTTGCTAAAGCGGGGTTCTCTGGGCCAGCTTGGAGCACTGTGAAGTGACACCGGCATAAGTTCCTATCTTCATTAAGCTACCACTGTTAAGGGTGCTTGCTCTGAAGCAGCTGCGGCTCATATCCTCCTGGCCTACAAAACAGAGTCAAGGCTGAGCTGCCCGTTCAGTGGAAAGTCAGTTGAAGCCCCTCCAACTCACCAGGGCCACCAAGGCTGCCCATTCACCAGGAGCTTCCACTGTCCCGGGGCAACAGAGCGCGCCCTCGCTGTTTTCTCAGACTGAGCTCCCGGAGAGGTGCTTAGAAAAACCTGCCACATTGCTGAGGGTGGGAAGAGGGTGACCGGGGCTGGTAGTCCACCAACATACACACCCATATTCCTAATGCCAGTTTAAAAAATGCTGAAATACTTCCAAGTTAGTTGACCATCACCCACTGCCCTAAGCCACCCCCGCGTCAGCCCCCTCTCCAAGCCCAGGGCCCTTTTCATTATAAGACCCTATCACTGATTAAATATTTGGACCATCAGGCTATAAGGTGCCTGGCCCCAACTGACCACAGGGAAGCTTCGAGAGTTGGCTTGGGTGATGAGAATTCTGAGAGAATGAGAATCAAATTCCCACCTCCATCTTGCTCCCCGCTCCTCTGCCTCTGAGTCAGCCACGGGCACAAAGAACGCCACCCGACACACGCCAGGCCTTATTGCACTTTTATTTACAGAAAACACAGATAAAGCATTTCAAGGTTCAATTAACAAACTGATCCACTTTTTTTTTGGCACAAAGATATATCACAGATGGACCCCAAGATCAATCAGAAACCCCAAAGATTCGTCAGCCATCACTGGTCCAGGAGGCAGCCACAAGATTCAGACGGAGACAGCACGGCCACAGATTGGGAAGAAAATCAACAAGGTGCACATTCACCTCACAGTAAAAACCTGCTCACCGACAGGCAAGGGTGGGCAGGAGGAGGCAGTAGCTCTGCCCCAAGGGGCTGGGGGAATGGGTACCGACCGGGGCAGAGGCCGGGCTGGGAAGGAGAAGCTAGACACCATTCATAAATTAGGGAGGTGGTTCTTTTGATTTTAACTCTTGTAGCAGTAAGACAGTGCAAAACTATGATACCCCGAAACCCCGAAGACGCTTCCATTAGAAAAGCTTGACAAGTCATGTGGTCTACTGGGCGCCTCTTTCCCTGTGCGTGGGTGCCCGTGGTGTGCGTGTGTGTGTGTGTGTGTGTGTGTGTGTGTGTGTGTGTGTGGTGCTTGTAAACATTGTCACCATTCATGTAGAGACCCAACATCCGTGTGTCTGAATCGGGGTGGGGTGGGGGCCGGGCCCCACTTCACGTCCCCCTCTGCCCCAATGATTCCCGTCTGAGACATAGTGCAAATTTCAGAGACAAAAAGAGGCAGAAAGGGGGAGTGGGGAGGGGAGGGGAGGTGGGGGGGGGACACAGAGACGGGAGGTGGGGCAAGGGAGGGGAAATAAGGCAACAGTTAAAGATGGTCCTTGTCCGCACACCGGACACTGGGGCAGGGGCCGCAGGCAGCACCCCGTGGCGCCCGCCTCACAAGAAGGGGCGGAAGTCCCGCTCCTCCACCAGGCTGACGGCGGGGTTCTTCAGCTCCTCCTCGGAGCTGGCCATCTTGTAGCCCAGCTGCGCCAGCACGCGCTGGCAGGCGTTCTGCGCAAAGGCCACGATGTCGTAGGAGAGGCGGAAGCGCCACTTCTCGGCGGTGGCGGCCGAGTTGCGCACGGTGCCGTACTTGTGCTTGCCCAGCGCGGGGTCGCCGCGCGTGTTGTTCTGGATCCAGCGCACCACGTGGCTGCCCAGGGGGATGCCCAGGAACCCATACATCTCCTCCGTCTTCTTCATGGGGTTCCGGGCCAGGTCCTCGTAGCGCACCAGCATGTACTTGCCCTTGAGCCACGGCGGCCGCATGAGGCCGGTGGACACAGAGTTGGAGAAGTCCTCGCACACCGTGGTCAGCTGCGTCACGTCCAGGTTGTACGGCTTCCTCCCGGTGCCGTACCAGAGCCGCCAGAGTCGGTAGGTGTCCCGGAAGGTCTCGCTGCGGGAGGCCAGGATGCCCCGAGGGTCGCGGACCAGCTGGATGACCTTCAGGTTTAGCCGAGGGTCCTCGACCAGAGCCCGCAGGTCATTGACCTCGGGGACCCGCACCGTCTTGATGGCCACGTGGCTGCGCTCGCGGCAGGCCTCGGCAGCCAAGGTCAGGTTCAGCAGGCCGCACTTGCGCACGCAGTCGCCCTCCTCCAGGGCCGCGTCCACGGGGCCCGGGGGCTCACACACGGGCCGGGAGCACAGGACCCTGCTGGCCCCCCGGCGGAAGACGCGGTCGGTGGTGTGGTTCACGGGCGGCGGCTTGATGTAGTTCTCCAGGAAGTACAGATCGCAGTCGTACAGGCTGCGCAGGAGGTCACGGCTGGCGCCCAGCATGACTCGCCGGTCGGCGGGGCTCTTGCCCTGCGTGAAGCGCGGGATGAGCGTGTTCTGCACGTGGTAGAGGGGCTCAAACAGGTAGAAGACGTCCAGGTGCTGGTTGAAGAGCTGGCCCACGAAGGAGGAGCCGCTGCGCGTGGTGGCCAGAATGAGGATGTGCGTCTTGCGTGAGAGGTTGAAGGCGAAGGTGGGGCCCTCTTCGCATAGCCGTTCGGCCAGGCCCACCTCGGCCAGCCCCGGGCAAGTGTGGAAGGACTTGGCGGTGAAGGTGCGGATGGCCGTGTACTGGATGGCGATGGAGGCCAGGGCGAGGAGGAGGACAGCCTTCCAGGAACATTGCATGGCTGAGTACCTTCATGGGGCTGCTGCTTCACCGGCGCAAGAGGTCTGTGGGCAGAGGCGAGCAGCCCCATCAGGAGCAGCCAGGAGGGGAAGGATACCTGGGGAGAACTGATCTCCAGAGATGGGCAGGAGCACTGCCCAGCGCTGACCTACACACACTTCCCAAGACCTAAGGGGTTTCCAGGAGCCCTGGGGGTGGAGGAGAACCAGGAGAGGGGTTACATGTTGGGCTGGGCTGCAAACTACAAGGTCAGCAGATCAAAACTACCAGCCTCTCTGAGGGAGAAAGGTGAGGTTTTCTGCTCCCAAAAGAGTTACGCTCTCACAACACACCCACACCCCGACCCGGAGCAGTTCAACTCTGCCGTAAAGGGTTCCTGTGAGTCAGAATCGATTCAATAGCAGGGAGTTACTGTGTGAAGCTGATTCTGGGATCCCTGGGTAAGCAGGTCCAGGGGTGTGGGGACCTCAATCCTCCAAGCACCCCACCCCGGCCAGGCCTCAAGGACCTCTAAGCCCAGCAGAAGTCAGGCAGGACAGAGTGATGAGGAAGGGGGTGGAGCAGGATGCTCTTCAATGGACAGGCCTAGCGGCCAGCCTCAGCTCCTTGCAGATGCCCTGAGGGGATGTCCCAGACTAGCTCTTCCACTGGGGAGGGTGCTCCAGAGAGGAGGTGGCCAGCACTGGAGCACTTACCACAGAGAGGCTGTTCCGAGCTGATGAGGAGTCCGCAGCCGCCAGTGTCTCCTGGCCTGGTGGATAGCTGCAGCCCGTGTGGCCGTCCCGTGGCTGGCAGACTGCAGGAAGACAGGGAGGGGAGGAGTTCCTGAATGAGCGTGAGCTCCCAGCACCCCCTGCTTCCCCCAGCCCTTCTCTCCTGTGCCCTGAACCTCACAGAAAGCCCCTAACCTTCCATGTGAGGCCTCCAATCCCCAGGGTCTGCTGCGCTCCTATCCAGGGCCAGGCTACAACTGATGCGGGGGCCACCGATGGGCCCTAGGCGCTGGATCTGAATCGTGGGCAGCATGCCCCCCCCGGGGGGCTCGGTCCTCCACCTCCACACAGATCGTTCTAGCTGGCCTAGGTCCCTCTGCTGACAGCAGGACACAGTGGGGAAGGGGCTGGCAAGCTGCACACCCAGCAGACAGAGAGCTGGCACCCATTATGGACAACTACCCAGGGAGACACCCTCCCCGCCGGCGCCCTCCAGGACCCCATAGAGCTGCAGAACCATCTATGTGCACCAACGCCTGGGCCTGACTAGCTCTGTCCCAGCCGTGGAGACCATGCCGACCAGACGCCACCCAAGAGCCAGCACTGAAGGCAAGGTTATCCCAGCAGAGCTGGCCCGAGCACAGGCCCACTGATTCTGGGTATGAAACAGGCAAAAGCAAGTGACCCTCTACAATTGGAGTTGCTCAGCAGTTCCCTGGGATGGGGGAGTTCGTGGAAGTCAGCAAGGGACGGGGAAGCTCACCCCAGACCTCCAGCGGGAAACGGCAGCTCCGTGTAGACCTGTCCAGATGCGGAGGCCCCACTCCGAAGGGGCGGCCAGGGAGGGGGTGCTGCCTCCAACCACTCCAGACAGGAGATGGGCTACCTGCAACCCAAAACAAAAGGTGACCACAGAGCCCTCTGGAGCACAACAGAGCTCTTCCGATCCAGGACGGAAGCAGTAGGGCTGCAGCATTACCATGAGAAACATGGACCAAGCCCAACTGAAGTCCCACGCCCTTCGCTGATGGGGCTGGCTCCCATGTGCTGGGGATCTGCCCACCTCCAGTCTGACTCCTTTGTGGTCTCCTTTGTGAGTGGTCAGGGGTCAGCCACTTCTCAGAGCCATATTATCCTCTGAACCTCCTTCTCTTTAAGCGTCCCCCTGCCCCCAATGTTCTGAGTTGGGGAGTGAATTGCATAAGCTGCTAAGTAAGGAGCCCCAGTGGCGCGTTGTGGATGAGCACCCGGCTGCTAACTGAAAGGGTGGCAATTCATGGGAGAAGCATGGGGATGTCTACTTCCATCATGATTTGCAATCTTGGAAACCCACTGGGGCAGTTGTACCCTGACCTCGGGCACACTATCGCTTACAATCAACTCGATGGACCAGGTTTAGTCCATTCTGATACTGAATAAACCTACAGGCTAGAGTAGAACCAACTGCCCCCCACTGGATTTCCAAAACTGTCAACCTTTATAGGAGCAGGCGGCCACATCCTTATCTCCTGGAGTGAGAGGTGGGTTCGAATCACCAACCTTTCAGTATTAGCAGCCAAACAACGCCTTAGCCCCTGCCCCACTGCTTAATGAGAAGTAGCAAATGCACCCATGTTCACTGCAGCATGATGCCCCATCACCAAGAGGCAGAAGCCCTCTAACTGCCCATCAATAGTAAGATCAACGACATGTGGTTACACACAGAGGAGAATATGACTTGGTCTTAAAGAGAAATTAAGTCCCAGCACTCACTACAACCTGTGTGGAGCTTGAACACCTTATGCTGCCCGAAATCAGTGAATCCAACAAAGATCTAGGTAAGCACCCTTAAAGAACAGGTGGAGAACCAAAAGAAAACCCAAACTCACTGCCGCCAAGTCAGTGTCGACTCATAGCGACCCTATAGGCCAAGGTAGAGCTGCCCCTGTGAGTTTCTAAGAGTAATTGTATCTGTCAGTAGAAAGCCTCATCTTTCTCCCATGGAGTGGCCGGTGGTTTTGAACTGTTAGCCTTGTCGTTAGAAGCCCAATACGTAATCGCTCGGCCACCAGGGCTCCTTAGGTACGGAATCTGTTGAAGGTGTTTCAGGGGCCATCTCTTAGCTGCAGCGTCATTGCAAGTAGTTGAGCTTCTTTTGTATCTCTTCACAAACATCGATCAGATTGCCAGCATTTTCTAGGGAGGGGGTCATTTCAGTGGTCCCCCCCCCCCACGCCACCACCTCCCCCTGGAAACTCAAGGGCAGGGTTACCTGTGGCCAATGAGGTCATTCCCACTCCTAGCGACCCTACTGGACCGAGCAGAACTGCGCCACAAGTCTCGAAATCTTTATGGAAGCAGGCACTCTCTCCCATGAAGCTGCCAGTGGGCTCAAACCACCAACCTTTGGGTTGGCAGCTAGGCACTTCCAGGACAGCATCCAACTTCACAAGGTGGAGCCAGGGCGCCCAGGAGGGCAATGTGATTGAAGGACCGCCAGGAGGGCACAGCTGGGGCATGGGAAAGGGAAGCTACAGGGAAGGCGGGCCCCTGGAGATGCCAGCCTGGCAGAAGCGAACCCAGGCCCAGCCAAGGGTCCTTAGTATGCTGGAGGCATCTGCCCTGGAAACCAGAGGCCCCGGGGCCGGGCCCCATTGTTCTGCAAAGGGTCCCATGGTCACTGCAGGAGACTCCTCAATGCCCTTGCAGGTGTGTGTGTGTGTGTGTGATGTGTGTGTGTGTGTGTGTGTGTGTGTGTGTGTGTGTGTAAGAGCGCAGGCAGAACTGGTTCACTGCAGGTCCCTGAGAATGGGAACTGGGAGGCTGGGGGTGGGGATGGGAGCATTGTTTCCCAATCAACTTTTGCTTTTTCTTTAAGTTTCTTATGCTATTGGTGACAGGTGAAGCCACACTGTGCAGGAATGAGGGGTGACTGATGGGGTAGAGCACTGAGGTCCTGTCCTGACACCTATCCTGTTCCCAGGGACTGCCCGCCAGCTCTCCTCTGCTCTGCTCCCCAATTCTGGAGAAGGACATCATGCTTATTCATAAGTCAAGCAGAGGATTCGGTGAAAAAGAGCAGGGTCCTCATCGAGGTGGACTGACCCAGTGGTTGCAACAACGGGTTCCAACAGTTGTGGGGACACCGCTGGACCCGGTGAGGTTTCATTCTGCTGCACGTGGGTCGCTGACATAGGTGTCAGAACCAACGTGGCGCCAGCGAACAGCAGCAGCAGGGCTGAAGCCACTGGCTCACTACCAGAATCAGGCTCTCTGCCCCGGGGACCCTAAGGACAGCTGTCCAAGTGGGGGCTGCCAAGACAAAGCCATTGCTGTTGTGTGCCGACTTGCCGATTACGACTCACAGGGACACACACACACACACACACACACACACACACACACCAGGATTTCCAACGCTATCACCATTACAGACCACATCATCAGGGCCTTTTCTCCCACTGAGCATCTGGCTGGGCTCAAACAGCTGACCTTTCCATTAGCAGCTGAGAGCTGGGGGGGGCGGGGGGGGAACAGCCATCCCAACAGGGTGTCTGCAGCTAAGAGGAACAACTGGGGATCAAGGGGGTGGGAGGTGGGGGTATGAATACTGCCTCTCAGGCCTTTTCTGACCTAAAGGAATGATTGGGAAGTCCTGAGAGCTGGGGAGGGAACAGAGAACCAAGACAAGGCACTGAACATGCATTCCTGACCAGACTCGCGAAATGAGGTTCTAGGACCCCAGGAAGCAGAGGGCAGGCAGGGAGGGAGTTGTTGGCAACCCAGCCTCCTGGATGGTGGCCACGTGGTTCAGAAACCCATTGACAACAGACATTTGTTTAGTGAAGGCTCTTCAGACCGCACATAAACTGTGAGGGTACACACACACACACACCGAGAGAAAATGAGGTAATGAAAACAAGGTCAGGGACAACCCAGGAGCAAGGTTAGACCACAAGGACCAGTTGCTTAATAGCTACCCGGATGGTCAGAGCTTCCCAGCAGCCAGAGGGAAAGAGGAAACATGTGGTTTTCATGCTCAGAAAAAAAATTGGTAAGATAAAAAAATTTCAAGCTCAAGAGAGGCCAGCTATTCTTGATTCAGCACAGATTTCTCCCAAGGGACTTCCCAGAGAGCCCTTCAAATGGGACCGCTGTGAGCCACATCCCTGAGAGCTTAGCTAATAAAAGCCCAAGGCCCAGTTTCATGGGCCAGTGACGTCCAGGCTCCCTTCAATGTAGGCAGTGCACTCACCCACACGTAGGCAGTGCGTTCACCCACAATGCAGTTGGGGCAGCTGACCAGAAGGGACCCGACAGGGACCAGACTCAGCCTGTGGGTCAGTCAGTGGGAAAAGAGGCACTACCGAGTCTCCTTAAGGCCACGTGTGCCTCAACCTAAATTGCCTGGGCTGGACAGATAATCCCTTCAGGATCAGTGGTGAGAGTGGCGATACCGGAGGGTGGAGGGAGGGCGGGGTGGAAAGGGGGAACCGATTACAAGGATCTACATACAATGTCTTCCCTGGGGGGTGGATAACAGAAAAGTGGGTGAAGGGAGAGATCAGACAGTGTAAAATATGACTAATAATTTATAAATTATCAAGGGTTCATGAGGGAGGGTGGAGGGGGAGAGGGGAGGGAAATGAGCTGATTCCAAGGGCTCAAGTAGAAAGCAAATGTTTTGAGAATGATGGCAACAAATGTGCTTGACATGATGGATGGATGGATGGATGGATGGATGGATGGATGGATGGATGGATGGATGGATGGTGATGAGAGTTGTGTGAGCCCCCAATAAAATGATTTTTTAAATTAGCCTGGTCTCTATGGAATGGTCCCCCAGAACTTGCCCCCACCCCATAAATATCTGTGTACAGTCTCAAGTCTCTGGGCCCAGGACCGATTCACAATCCCAACAGACGGAATCCCTCCTGCAGTCTGGCCGGTGGGAGCAGGTCCTCACAGACAAGCACTCTGAGTGTGGTCATTATTTCCAGCTACCGTCACCATCAGCTGGCCACACTGGGAGCCCTGGGGGCAGCCACGGCCACAAGTCTCCTCCAGAGGTGACTCACAGGCCTGAGAGGAGGTGGACAAGCGGGTGGTTGAGTGTCCACTGTGGATTGCCTTCTGTTCCCCTGCACCCCACAAAAACGTGTTGTGAATCACAGCCCCTAAATTTGTGGAGATGGGTCTGTCTTTGTTGTGTCAGTGTAGCAGAATTTCTGCAGAGCGTGTCTTAAAGCAACCTCTTGAGACATGAGCGAGCAGATCACCCTTGTAGCAGCCGAGCGGGGGTGGGGGAAGAGATGGTGCCACGTGCCAGACCAGGAGCAGACACTCGGGCGAGACAAGGCCCTTTCCCGGCGAACAAAGCCTCCCTTACAAGCCTGTGCCCCGGCTTCCTATTCCAGCCTCCTTGACGGAGACAAAGGAGCCCTGGGGTTTGCAATGGTTAAACCGTTGGGCTGCCAACCCCCGCCCCCCCCCCCCCCGGGTCAGTGGTTCGAAGCCACCAGCTCCTCCGGAGGAGGCAACGTGGTCCCTGGCTTCTGTGGAAATCCCGGCCTCAGAGCGGTGGGCAGCTCGGCGCTGACCCTTCCACGGCTTCGCAGTAAGGGAATCAATGACTCTGCCTTCGTCAGAGTCATCCACTTGAGGTGTCAGTAACTGAGCCTCTGCCCGCGCTCTGGGGACAGGCGGGAGTAGCATGGAATTGGGAGTGGCTTCCAGAGTGTGGGCGTCTCCCAAGGGCGGGGCCTCCTGTCGCCACGCCCCCGCCCCTGGACCACGCGCTACCCCAGCGCCCACAATGTCCAGTGTCCATTGGTCTCGTAGAAGAATGAGTGGCACGGTGTGATGCACTGTAGAGATGGAGCTCTTCTTACCTTAGATGAACCCTAACCGCAACGTCGGTCTTGTAACTCGCTCTGCGCTGACACAACGGGGTTCCTTTCCACATTAGAGGGACAGCAACCTTGCCTAAGGTCCTCCTTTTCCTTTCAGAGGGGCCCGCATTGGGCTGCGCGCTGCAGGTGAGTAGTTCAAAACCACCAGCCGCTCCGGGGAAGAAAAATGAGGCTTTCAGCTCCCGTAGAGAGCTGTGATCTCAAACACTCACTGGGGCAGTTCTACCCTGTCCTGTGGGGTCGCTATGAATCAGAAGTGGCTCAACAATTGAGTGCTTTGCTCTGTTTTTAAGAGAGTAAGGGGTGCCCTTGTGGCGGAAGTGGGTTATGTATTGAGCTGCTGTGAGGTCACTAGTTCAAAAGAGTGACAGTCTCACACCCTGGCCCCAAAGTCTAATTTTGGTACTCCCTCAGGACTCTCTTGCTCTGCTCCCCTTGCTGTTCTGTTGCACGCCCTTGGTGTTTTGCCTCAGTGTGGTGGGGTCAGATTAGGCACAAGTCCTGCATTGTGTCTCCAGTGTTGTCCCCCATAAGGCTATGGATCCGTGAGAGGTGTTGTGTCTCATAGTGGGGCCAGAGATATCTGTGCATTGGCTGCTCTGAGCAGGAATATCATCCTGAGAGCTTAGTGGGCCAGGATGTGCTCCACTCTCTCTTCCTCCCCCTTCATTTGCTCCTGTGTGCTCTGATCAGACATGTCACTCTCTCTGAGTTGTAGCTTCAGTGCTGTCCTCTGAAATAAATTTTTTGGGAGTGGGTAGGGAGTGGGGTTGTCCACGTCATTGGGATTGGGGCCAGCTTCTCAGACCTCTCTACTGGTTCCCTGCTTCATGACAGTATGTTGCGTTCACATCTTGGAGCACTGGGCTGAAGTCTGGTCCCTCTTTCCTTGTGGAAATATAAATAATACTCTCCCCTTGGGTGGATTAGTGTCCTGTTCCCCCGCTACTCGTCTTTTTTTTTCTCCCCTCCCCCGCTTCTTTTTAGTTGACTACCATGTGTCCCTGAGTTTCTACCGGAAAACATTCCTAAAGGTCAACCAACAGACCTTGAACTATTTACAGGCTTTTCTCTTTTTTTTCATTGTTTTGTTTTGTTGCTTTGTTTTGCTCTGTCTTGTTTTTGTGTGCATATTATTATCTCTGCAAGTCTATCTAGATAAGACAGGCAGGGTAAACAATCTGGAGGAGAAAACAGGACCAGTGGTTGGGGTGGGGGCATGAAAGAGGAGGAGGCCGGGGAAAGGAAGTGGGTGTTAACAAACCCAGAGACAAGAGAACAGCAAGTGATCCAAAATCGATGGCAAGGAGTGGGTAGGAGGCCTGGTAGGGCTTGATCAAGGGCAATGTAACCCAGAGGAATTACTGAAACCCAAATGAAGGCTGAGCATGATAGTGGGACAAGGGGAAAGTAAAAGGAAATAGAGGAAAGAACTAGGATGCAAAGGGCATTTATAGAGGTCTAAATATAGGCATGTGCATATGTAAATATAGTTATATATGACACTGGGAAAATAGATCCATGTGCAAATATTTATAGGATTAGAATTAAGGTACCAGATGGACATTGGGCCTCTACTAAAATATTCCCTCAATACAAGAACAGTTTGTTCTATTAAACTGGCATTCCATGATGCTCACCTTCCCGACACAATTGCTTAAGACAAATCGGGTGCATAAGCAAATGTGGTGAAGAAAGAAGCATCAAAGAACAAAAAAAAAAAATGTCATTGTGAATGGGGGGGAGTACAGAGTGGAGACCCAAAGCCCATCTGTTGGCAACTGGACATCCCCTTACAGAAGGGTCGCAGACGAGCGAGTCAGGGTGAAGTATAGCAATGATGAAACTTACAACTTTCTTCTAGTTATTTAATGCTCTCCCCACCACTATCATGATCCCAATTCTACCTTACAAATCTGGCTAGACCAGAGAATATACACTGGTACAGATAAGAATTGGAAACACAAGGAATCCAGGACAGATAAACCCATCAGGGCCAATAATGAGAGTAGTGATACCAGGAAGGTAAGAAGGTGGGGTGGAAAGGGGGAACCAATCACAAGGATCTACATATAACCCCTTGCTTGGGGGATGGACAACAGAAAAGTAGGTGAAGGGAGATGCTGGACAGTGTAAGACATGACAAAATAATAATTTATAAATTATCAAGGGTTCGTAAGGGATGGGACTGGGGAGGGAGGGGAAAATGAGGAGCGGATACAAAGGGCTCAAGTAGAAAGCAAATGTTTTGAGAATGATGATAGCAACAAATGTACAAATGTGCTGGACACAGTGGGTGGATGTTTGGATTGTGATAAGAGTTGTAGGAGCCTCCAATAAAATGATTTTTTAAAAAGCAGAGTGAGTCTCTGAAACTCACAGGCAGTGCTAACCTGTCCTGTGGGGTCGCTATGAGTACGCATCAACTGGAAGGCAGTGAGGTGGGGTTTCGTGTGTGTGTGAGTGTGTGTGTGTGTGTGTGTGTGTTCTTTCCTTCATTGAGCTCTCCGAGTTATTGGTACAGGGTCATAATGACTGATCACTGCAATGTCAGAGCTAGAAACACCAGCGACAGCCAAAGCAGCCAAAACATGGCACACACTCACGTGTTCTGAAGCATCATTGTCATGGGGTCATCATGCCAGCTCGGGCCAGGGCTCAGTAGTTGGGCCAAAAAGTACTCGAGCAGAGTTTGAGCCCCCTGTATGTTGAACTGGGTTTGCCAAAATGAAATAAATAAATGCTTTTGTTGGGGGATACTAGTATGAAAAACAGATTCCTGCTGGACCCCGGCACAAGAGAGAGTGTTAGAGGGTGGTAATTGGCAATCGCCCCTCTGAGGGTGTCATGGCCCGCTCAGGGAGACCTCCTCCTGCATGCAGGGTCCCCCAGCTCTGCAGGCCCCCGTTGTCCTTACCGAGGGACCGGGACCACGACCAACCGCAGAAGCTCTGGGTTGTGAGGTAGAGAGAGGAAGTGTGATTTTTAGTGGCTACTCATAAGTGACAGGACCCTGGGGGCGGACCTCCCAGGGCAGCAGCAGTTCGAAACCACCAGTCGCTCCTCGGGAGAAAAATGAGGCTTTCTGCTCCTGTAAAGAGTAACATTCTTGAAAATGCACAGGGCCAGTTTATCTGGTTCTAGGCGTTGATTCTGCCCAGCAGACAGTGCTGCCCTCCATCCTGAAATGTTAACGGTCACAAACACACCTCCCTTGAAGCCCTCACAGCCTGTGGGACTGGTGGCGCTCACTGCTGGGGCTGCAGAGACCTGGTGGAGGTGGGAGGTGGGGGAGGAGGCCTTGTGGGTTGGCTGTGGCTCAGTTGGGCCCGAGAGGAAAGTTTTCCCAGCAACAGGAAGATTGACTGGCCGCCTAGCCAGGGCCCAAGGCCACAGTGTGGTCAGCTCCTCCAGGGGGAGGGAGGAGTCAGAAGCTACTCTCTGTCTCAGCCTGGCCTGTGGTAGGCGGGACCCTCCTGCCCCAGACACTGGGCTGAGAGGCCCTGTTTCCTGCCCCTCACCCTCCTGGCCCCCAGCCACCACAACCGAGGTTGGAAGACTACTGAGGCCCACCCCTCTGGATCCGGCCTCAAGGATGAGAAAAAAAAAACATCAACAGGAGCTGAGTGCTGGCAACTGCAGAGAGGACAATGAGGGGCTGGGGGAGGTGTGTCTGTCCCTGGATCCCTGTGTCTCCAGTCTGGGTCGCCTGCCACCTGAGGATCATGGGTGAGGTTGGCAGGGGTGTGGAGGGGACCCAGACTCCCCTGAGCTTTGGGTTATAACGCTGAGGGTAGGGGACAAGTTGCAAAAGGTGTCTGGGAGCTGACCACCAGTGTGGCACTCAGTTCCCACCCAGGGGTGCCGACCACATGCTGGGCATCTTCACCACCTTTCCCAGGCGAGGTGTGTACCACAGCCCATGGCAGAGCCAGGATTCAAACTCAGCTCCCAGGAGCCCCACGCCCTGATCCTAACCCCAAAGTTGAAGTCCCCTGGCTGAACCCAAGAGCATCTCATAGCATCTGGAGGCTAGAGGGGAGGGACTTGGGGAGGGGAAGGCCCCCAAGGGAGAAGCCCTCCCCCACCCCAAGAAGCTGGGGGGGTCCTGAAGGTGACCTCTGGGGCCTGGGCCAGTGAGCAGAGGCAGCTGTGGGGCTGGGATGGGACTGGGGGATGGGCGGAGCATGGAGGGAGACCAATGTTCTGGGGAGAAGGGGCTGGGCCGCAGGGGGTGGAAGGCGCTGGCACCTGGGGAAAGGAGGCCCAGGCAGCTAGCACTGGGAGGTCATCAAGGGAGGCCTGAGGGCTTTACCAGGATGCTCAGACCCTAGGTCCCACCACACCCATCTCCTCAGGGGCTTAACCCTCCAAAACAGCCACTGGATCCAAAGGGCTGTCTTTTCTCTGCCCAGCCCAAACCCAAAGCCTAGTCCACAGCGCACCTCTGCCAGGCAGCTCACCCCAACCTCAGCCCCCACCCCGCCCTTCTCTCCACCTTTTCCAGGATGCCTGCAACCTTCCTGGCAGCTTGGTGGGGCTGTGGCACACCCCTCCTGCGAAGGGGGCTCCGTCCCCAGCTGGGAGATCGGAAGAGGTTGTGGATATGGGCAGGCCCAAGGGGCTGCTGCTGACAGACAGGCTCCAGGTCGAGGTTAGAGAAGTAAAGGAAGATTTGAGGGGAGTTGGTGGCCAAGGAGCCTGGGAAGGGTCATCCCTCACCAAGGTCCTCACACCAGCTGGCCTGGGAGCATTCAGAATGGGGCACAGGGGCCCCTAAGCCGGAGGGTTACCACGAGCCCACAGCTGGTTCCTGGACAGCCCAATCTGTAAGGCTCTGTCTCCTGGGACAGCAGCATTAGACATCAGGTGAATGTCTCTACCTGCCCTCCATCCACAGGGACCTCCACCATTTGGTGGACAGTGGCAGCTGCCCCTGAGTGCCTGACACCCTGTCACAGCCCTGCCCTGCATCTCATTGGAGCCTCGCCCTGAGCCTAGCAAGTAAGGATGACAAAGGTGTCCACTGCTCAGGTGAGGGCCCAGGGCTCAGAGAGCTGAGCTGACTTGCTAGCACAGCCGGCCTGTGCTATAGGAGCAGGCTGAAACCCAGCTTGTTGGGGCGGGGGTTGGGGGTGGGGGTTGTTGGTAGTTTAAGATAAGTATATACAGCGGGGTTTCAAGGTTCATGGGGAAAATATCCATTATGCTTTCATTCCATTTGTCCATGAATTTGTTGAAGCCCCTCGTGTGTGTGTGTGTGTGTGTGTGTGTGTGTGCGTTTTGGGAGTGGGGGGGTGTCTTTCCCTTCCTTCCCCACTCTGACCTGCTGTAAACCACCCCGTTTAGCTCTCCTCACCCTGGAAATTCACAGGGACCCTGGAGCCAACCCCCTCTTGGCTGCCCCATGCACAAAGGATGGTCATTGACTTCTTTTTTTAAGGAGATCACCCAGTCCTTTCTTCCTAATCTAGCAGTTTCCTCCTGTAGGAACTCTGTTGAAACCTGTTCCCTGTCACAGCCACAAGGGAGCCTCCGCCAGCAACTGGGCAGGGAATCCCTTGACTCCAGGTCTCCCACTGACCCATCACTGCCCCCACAGCGGTATCAAACCCTGTTGCCTTCTGCTGGATCCTAACTGCAGTGGCCCCCTACAGGGCAGGGTAGAACTGCCTCGTGGGATTTCCAAGGCAGAGAAGGAGCCCTGATGGCATCGTGGTCACACTCTGGGCTGCTAACTGCAAGGCCATCAGTTCAAGACCACCAGTCACTCCATGGGAGAAAGATGAGGCTTTGTACTGTCCTGTAAATATTTAGAGTCCCAGAGACTCACAGGCCAGTCCTCCCCTGTCCTATAGGGCCACTGTGAGTCAGCATCGCCTCCACAGCAGTGGGTTTTGAGTCTAATGTTACAAAAGCAGACAGGCACATCCTTCTCCCAGAGTGACTAATGGGTTCAAACTGCTGCCCTTTTGGTGAATTGCCTCGCTCTCAGCAGCCACTGCGACACCAGGATGCTAACAGAAGGTAAAGCCCAGGCACCCAGGGGAAGGAGGTTACCCACACCACCCAGAACAGGTGAGGGACTTCAATGAGCTCTTGAACATAAAACCTGAAAACGTCATACCTAAGAATCATTCCAGAACTATCTTCAGTTACCTCCGGAATGCCGGCATCGGACTTGTTTGTTTGTCTGTCTGTCTGGTATCCTCATCTGCCCTACAGAATCCAGGAGGGAGAAAACCAAGCCCTCCCACCCACCCACCCCGCATCTCACTGTCCTGCTCACCTCGGAGGGCCCCTGGACACAGACTCCACAAGCCCCTCTCCCCCCCCCAAGAAAATGGACAACCAGCAGCCGAGGCTTGGAACTACCTCCATCCCAGAGGAATGCAGAGATGGGCTGTACCATCTTCCCCATCCCAGAGAAGGAGGAGCTGGCATCCGGACAATTCCCAGCCCACAGCCTTCCAGCGCTAATCAAGGAGCAAACACAGAGAGGGGATCTCTAAACATTTAGAAAACGTAGGAACCCGGTGCCCCACTCGGCACCGTGGGGATTTATAAAGAACAAATCATGCCTGACAAACTTGATAGCTTTCTTGATAGAATTACAAGACTGGTAGATGAAGGAAATGCAGGCAGGGTAATACATCTTGATTTTTAGCAAAGCATTTGATACAGTGCCTTGAGTAATCTTACAAAATTAATTCAAACAGACTCGGCCCGAAGCACTTGTCACCAGGCCCCAAAGCAGAAGGGGGCAGGCAGGTCCAAGGTGGAGGAGCAGGTCTGGGGGGCTGGGGAAGAAAGGGGCTAGAGGCGGGGGCAGGGCTGCCAAGACCCTGTGGGCACTGGATCAGATCTTATCTAACATCTTCATTAATGATCCTGAGAGAGGGAGTAAACAGCCCGTTAATGAAATTTGCAGAGGATATTAAACGGGAAGGTGTTGTGAACACCAATGAGGGCAGCAAAGCGGTCCAGAGAGCCAGGCGGGGGAGAGAGGAGCTCAGCAAGAAGTGGGAAGTGGGGAAGGGAGTGGGCGGGGCAGTAAGGGGCGGCTGCTGGTAGGCATCTGGGTGACTTGGAGAACCAGGGAAGAAATTAAGAGTGTGCTTGGGTCTGGGGTGAGCGACCAGAGTCTGCAAAGAGCCTGCAAAAATGGGTGGATCTCAGTTTTGCCATCTGTCAAGCAAAATGAACAGCGGCAGATATGAAGGGTGGCCATGATGGAGAGATGTGCCCCTGGTAGCTGGAGCCCACCTTGCAGAAGAAGGACGGGGGACATGGCAGGCAGGCTGGGCGGGCCCCTGAGTCTCCCTGACAGGCACTGCTGGGGTAAGCCAGTGGGGCAGTATCCTTTTCAGTGGGTGGCTGAGTCTGGGAGCCCCATTGACTGGCTTCATGGTGGGGCACTTCATGGTGGCAGTAATGATCTGACAAGGGGGTGGTCTCTTAGGGTTCTAGACCCCCTCTGGCTGGTCACCAGAAAGGAGGTCCTTCCCTAGCAGATGGACCAGCTTCACTGTCACAGTCCAGGATGGTGGCCTGTCCCCTGGCCCTTCTGGCTAGGTGTCAAGGCTTGTAGCTACCTGTCCCCGCCTCCATTTCCTCCCCCAGCTAAATGGGGACAGTAGCCTCAGCGCCGGCCTGTAGGGTTGTTGGGACGGTCAAGCATGTTAGTATGTGAAAGGAGCTTAGAACACTGTATGGTAGTGTGATTATTAGTCATTAATTCTGGAACTGGGAAGAAACTCCCTCCTTAAACCAAAGCGCTCTCTCTCTCTTTCTCTCTCTCTCTCTCTCTCTCTCTCTCGCACACACATACACATACACACACACATATACACAGCACCTGAATCCTTATTCTGTGTCCTGACTGGAGGTCCTGGCATCTGGCAGGACTGGCCTGTTACCTTCCTCGGAAGTCCCCCATCCCTCTTCGGCTGATTATCAAAGAGAAGGTGCTTCTCTAGACAGATGGGCCAGCCAGGCTCTCCAGGGCAGAACAAGTGGTCTGCCCAGCTCTCAAACCCTGTCCCTGTTAGGAAACCGCCTGGCTTCGGGCATTTGTTCCCTACGTTTCCAGGACAGGTGGAGTCCAGACAAGATCCAGGCTGCCTCCCACCATGGCCAGTCTTCAGCCACCTAAGTAAACATGCGCTGAGACCAGAGTAAAAAACAGCTAGTTGGTTCCCAGCTGGGGAGGCATTGGGAGCTGCTGGGAAGCAGGATCCCATCAGGCCAGATGCCAGTACCTCCTGCAAGGACACAGAGGAAGGAACCAGTTAAGCCTGACCGGGGAGTCCCCTGTCTGTCCCCTGAATAAATAATGCCCAAGGCTGAGTGCTGGTCGCAGCAGGGTTCCAAGTCCCTTTTGTCTACAGAACACATTTGACCCTGAACCACAACCTTTTGAGGTCTGTGCCTTGACTTTCCCCCTTTTGCAGAGGAGAAAACTGAGCCACAGACTGGCAACCAGGAGCCCTGGCTCCCAGCCAGAAGGCCCGAAGGAGAAGCAGCAGCAGAGAGGTGCCCCAAAAAGGGGGACCCAGGTGAGTGGGAGAGGCGGCCCCCTCCTTCAGGGAGATCTGTGCCTCATCTGCTCCCCACCACCACCACCACCACCACCACCACAGGACTTGCTCCAACTCCCACCCCACTTGTGGAGCCCCGATTTTACTACGTTTCCCTTCTCCCCCATCACTGCCTGCTACACCAAGTCCTCCGAACAAGTCTGTTTCCATGGAAACCATACAGTGACTCAGGGTTTCGGGACCTTCTCTGAACCAGATTATGAATATCAAACGCTCCCTCCCTGAACCAGTGCGGAGTGGAGTTGGGAAAGTAAAGAGAGAGACCCACCTTGGCCAAAGGAGGAAGACCAGGGGCATCTGGGGCAAGGGGAAGCCAGGAGGAGACCCACCTGCCACCCCCACATCCAGGGGTGGGCTGGCATCTGGGCCCCCTGCGGGTTGCAGATGTGCTGTTCCCTATGCAGCCAGCACCCTCTCCCTTCCTCCAGAGCTTGGGTCCTAGGGTGGGGAAGTGGAGGGGGTGGGGATGAGGCACCCCCCACTTCCTGTCAGGGGACCTGCATGGAGCAGGGGTGGACAGAACCAGTGCAAGGGGGGAGCCCTCTGCGGAAACCCTTGTCTGCTCAGGCCGAGGTAGAACCCTCTGGTCCAAAGCACCCAAACCACTCAATAGAGGGAAATGTAGACTTTCGGGGAGAAATGTGTTTCTGCTTTGAGAGGAGGAGGCTGGCTTCTGGGCCAGGAAAGGGAGGCGGGGTGACCAGGCTCTTGGAGCCCCAGCAGGGTTGGGGGCTGGTGAGCGGAAATGGCCTCTCATTTCCACAGCCCTCTCCCTCCCCAGCCTGGCCTGACCTCCTCTGGCTGGACTAGAGACAGCAGCAGTGACAGGAAAGTTTGCAAAGCCTGCCTCCCCTACTACCACCACCACCACCACCACCACCACCACCACCACCACCACCACCACCACCTCCCCAAGGGGGTCTAAGGCCCCAGGGCAAACTGGCCTTAGACATTACAGCCGGATCGGGCCCAGGAGGGAGGGAGGGGAAAGAGATGGTTGGAGGCTTGATACCTCCCTGGTGAGTCATGCCGGGGACAGCACTTGGAAAGGGGAGCAGGGTCACCGTGTCACCCGAGAGTGCCCCCTGGCTGCTGAGGGCGGAAGGCTGAGCACTGCCCGCGCAGGTCAGGTCTCTGCAGAGGTAGCCCAGCCGGCCTCAGGGGCCCAAGAATCAGCGAAAGCACGAACCTGCTGCCTGGAGCCTCCTGCTTGGCCCTGACATCCACTGGATCCCATGGCTTGCCAATGCAGCTAGCGTCCCAACTCGGGGGGCACAGCCTGGCCCCTCTGCCCCCTGCTCCTACCAGCGCTCCAGAAGACTTGGGGTTGACTCTGGGCTCTCCACTGGACACCCACCTCCCCTGCGGGGCTTCTGCCTGTCAGTGGTTTTAGCTCACCCTCTGGCCGGCGCCAGGAGTGGTGGACCCCAGGGCTTGGGAACACCAGAGATGAGGCTGTCCAAGGCTGGGGAAGGAGGCCCAGTGGGCGGCGATGGTGGTGGTGGTGGTGGCGGTGGTGCTGCTGCTGCTGTGCCCACCCTCGGGTGACCCTCCGGTCTTCCTTCCTCCCGTAACTTGGCCTTATCAGCCCTAGCGCCCTGACGACAGCTACTACACACGGTAACTGCGAAAGCAAGTAGAGCCAGCCCGAGCAGAAGGAGGGCTCGCTCCTGAAGTCCTCTCCAGAAAAGGGCGGAACGGTGGTCTTGGCTGCCCAAATTGGTGCGGGGCTTCCCGCCCGAGCGCCCTCCGCACCCTCCGGCGGCCCCGACCCCAAGCGGGCCCAGTTCAGGGCGTGGGGGGCCCAGGGGGGCCGGAGGCAGACTAGGGAGCAGGGACCCGAGGGACAGCTCCCCACCTGCAGGCGCTGTCCCGAAAGTTGGTGCCGGCGCTGGGGGTCCTCGGGGTCTGACGCGCCTCCGCAGCCCCACGTCCGGCGGGCCCTAGGATGGGAAGCGGCGGCGCCTCGGGGACATTCAAGTTTGCTGCCCTCCCCGCATAGGGGGGTCCGGAGAGCAGGATGGGCTCCCGGGCACACCCCTGCCTGCGTCCCCGCGCCCCCTCCGCACCGCGGACAGCGGCGGTCCCCGAGCCGAGGGGCGGCTCCCGGCGTGCCCGCGCCACTCCCGGGGCTGCGGCGCAGAGCCCGCGCCCGCCCGCCCGCCCGTCCGCCTCGGGGCCCGGCCCGTACCTGGTGGCGGGCGCGCCGGGAGCCGCTGCAGCGCCCAGCGCCGGCTCCATCCTCGGGGCTGGGCTCAGGCTTGCCTGGGCCCCGCGAGCCGCGGCGGCGGCGGCATCCTCCGCCTCCCGAGCCCTCCTCGCCAGCCTCGCGCTCGGTCCCCTCCTGCGCCTCCGCGCGCCCCTCACGGGCCCCTGGCCATGGCCGGGGGCCGAGCCCGCGGCGGCGCGACCGGCCGAATGCGCCCTCCGGACAGGGCGCGGGACCCAGGGGCGCGGGGCCGGGCTCAGCGCCGCAGCCTCGGGTGCCGGAGAGCGGCCGCCGCAGGAGCCGGAGCAGCGCGGAGCACCCGCTCGCCTGGGGTCCCGGAGCCGAGATCGGCCGCGGCAGCTCCAGCGAGGAGCGAGCGGCGGGCGCTGCGGTCCGGGCTCCACCCCCACCCCACCCCCAAAGCCTCCCGCCCCTCGGCGCCTGCCCGCCCCCTTTCCTTCCCCACCCCTTCTGCGCACCCTCCCCCCCACCCCGCGTGCAACCCCCGCCGGCTCCCGCCGCCCCAGGACTGGGCCGCGGCACACCTCCTCAGTGCGCTCCCCGTGCCAACCGCCTCCACCCCGCCCCACCAGCCGGGGGAGCCACACCCACCCCCACCCACCTCCGGGGCTCAGGGCAGCATAAGGCTCCCGCTGCCCACTGGCACCTCTTCCCGCTACACACCCACGCCCCACCTCTGCCCCTTGGCGCTGCTCTTGTCGCCTGAGCGCCCCCTAGGAGCGAGCCCAAGCCCCAGCCTGGCCCCCGGGGCCAGCTGCCTCTTACTTCTTCCCCAGCCAGTGCCAAGGAGGGACTCCAGAGGCCAGAAGGAGCATCACCACCCCGCCCCCAGGCACAGCCCAGGAGCATCCTCCCAACCCCCAGGCCCAGCCCAGAAGCACCCCCCTTCGGCACCCCAGACCCAGCTCAGGAGCAGCCCCCCACTGCCGCCCAGGCCCAGCCAGGAGGACCACCCCTCTGCACCCCAGGAGCACCCTCCAACCCCCACTTCACTCTGCAAGGGTAGACAAGCGTCCCTGCTCCTGCCACAGTTGTCCCTCTTGTATCCAAGGGTTAAAGAGTGGCTGGGTGGGGAGAGGGGGATCTTGGATTGGATTTGTGAGCATGGGGGCTTCTTGACCAAATCACCACCCCGCCCGCCCACCCCCTTCCCAGCTGACTGTTGCTGGCACTTGGGATGGCATTCCGCAGCTGCTGCCGCCCTGAGTTGGTGGTGGGCAGGGGGGGCCAGAGGCCAGAGCTGGGGCACCTTGTGCATTCCTTCTTTCAATGCACCAATATTGACTGAGCTTCTCCAGCAGGCCCGCCGGGGGCACCCCGCAACCCTGTGGCTACACAAGACCAATGGGCTCCTGACCACCTCTCTGAATGGGGGTGGGAGGGAAGGGTGAACCTGCAGGCCCACACCAAGTGATCAGTGGTGATCAAAAGGGCAGGTCGGCCACCTGGCCACCTTGTATGTCCTGAGCACCAGCTGGCCCCCTGCAGGGCCTGTTTCCTCCTTCCGGGTCCTGGGCAGGCAGCGAGCATCACCTCTGACTTCCAGCTGCAGCCCCTGGGCAAGGATGTGTGGAGCCATGGGCGGATAGGAAGCCCCCTGAGCCTGTTTGATGGATTCATCACCAGGCTACCACCCACCCCCAAGCCCATCCCAGGTTATAGTGGGTGTGGGACAGTGGTTAGCGCACAAGCTTCCAGAGGACCACTGTGTCTCTGTTTTGAAGGGAA
Source organism: Tenrec ecaudatus (assembly GCF_050624435.1). Classification (NCBI taxonomy): domain Eukaryota; kingdom Metazoa; phylum Chordata; class Mammalia; order Afrosoricida; family Tenrecidae; genus Tenrec; species Tenrec ecaudatus. The sequence continues at coordinate 25,044,799 of NC_134533.1, read as the reverse complement.
GCTCTCCTGGGCCAGCCGATGAGATGCGCGGCCTTGGGAAAACAACAGGGTAGTTCTACTCGGTCCTCTGGGGTCCCATGGGTCCCACTCCATGGCAGTGGGTTGGCTTTGGGTTTGGGAGCTTCTTTGCACTTCCGTTTCTTCATCTGTGTGCAACTGATGGTCCACAGCCGGCAGCCTGCTCTGCAGAGGCTGGCCTACAGGAAGTGCTTAATAGTTGTGCAGAGGCTACCCTGGGCCAGTTGATGCTCAGGGTGGCCAGGAAAGAACACACTCACTCTGCGCTTCTCTCGGGGACTTGGGGGTGCTGAGGTTGTCAGGAGAGAGTCTCTTCACCCAGAACCAGAAGGTCTAGAGGGGCCTGCCCCAAAGGTCCCCCCAGACCAAATGGTCGTTTATCTTGGTCACAACTGCAGGCCCAGCTATCACACAGACACATGGGCACAGGCCCCACAGCTCAGCCCTATCAAAAAGGAAGTGGCCAAGCTCATGTTCCAGCCCTATGCACACGCTCCACCCAGTGCCCATTTCAAGATGAGCCCCCACCACACCCTGCCCCATGCCCCACGAGTGGCAGGAGGCCAAAGAAGCATGCTGACCTCTCCGCAGCGAGTGTTTTACATTTCCACCCCTCAGCTGTCTGCACAGAAACAAGCTCTATCGTGCTGGGCTGAGCCATCAGACCCGGCCCTTTCCCCCAGAGCAAATCCCTCCCACCCCCACCCCACCCCTTCACTCACCCCAAATCCCACCCCTGCCACCACCAACACCAAGTTCCCAGCCTGATGGGAACAGCCGGAGCTTACAGAAAGCTTTCTCTAGCTTGCACCCTCTGGTCCAGCGCCTCATTTTTCAAATCCTGGTGTCTTTAGGATGGGGAGGAGGGGGAAATGTACATCTGGCTGACAGGAAAAGATTTGGTATCGGCTGTAATGTAAAGACGGAGTGGAATTTGGATATTTTTTCTTTTCTTTCCTCCATTCTTTCCATTTTTAATGAAGAGCATTTAAATTCTGAGAGTAGACACAAGACCCAGAATGCCCCCAGGTGACAAGCGCCTGCTGGGCACACACTCATTGTTGACTCGATGCTATAGGGGAGGGACAGGATGGAGGGGAGCAACAGGGAGAAGGGAAACAGAAGCCTTGTGCTCACAGGATGGTGCAGCCAAGAGTCCCCTCTGCAAATGTAATCAAGTCCAAAGGGAGGGAGTGCCTCTGAGGGTCAGTCCCAGAGGGCTTCCTGGAGGAGGCGGTGATTTCGGTAAGGCTTGCTTGAGGGATCCATCAGCCACAAACGGGAAAGAGCAGGGGAGGAGTCGGTGATAAGCAGCAGGGGCTGGTGGAGATTAGCTGGTGATGCAAACGGCTAAGCGCCCCAGTGCTCATCAGAACAGTGGTGTGGAGGATCCAGCCAGAGGCTCCGTGCATGGTAGAGAGACCGGGCCATCTGCTCCCGTGAATAGTACCCACCCACCCTCCGTGGCATTGTGCTGATCCTGACTCATGGCAACCCTGTAGACAGCCTCTCTGAGACTGTAACTCTTACAGCCTCATCTTTCTCTGGAGAAATGGCAGGGGGTCAGGGAGGGGGGCTGGACCGCCAGCCCTGCAGTTCACAGTTCAACACTTCCCCAGAAGCACCACCAGGGCAGCGCTACTCCTCTCACCGGCGACCTTACAGGGCAGGACAGAGCTGCCGCCGCCGCCACCACCACCACCACCACCCACTCACCCCGCTGTGACTTTCTGAGGCTGTAAATCTTTACCGGAGTAGAAAGTCTCAACTTTCTGCCAAGGGGCAGCAGGGAGTTTCAAGCTGCTGACCTTGTGGTTAACAGTCCAATGCCACCAGGACGCTCCATGAAAATCGCAGCTTAGAAAATCCTATGGGGTTGTTCTACTCTGTCACGTGGGCTCACTACGCGTCATCTCAACTCAAGGGCACACGGTACCAGCAAACCAAGCAAACTCACGGCCATCGAGTGGGTGCTGACTCGTGGCGAGCCTATAGGGCAGGGCAGAACTGCCCCTGTGGGTTCCCAAGACTGTCACTCTGGACATAAGTAGACAGCCTTATCTTTCTTCCTCGGAGCAACGGGTGGACTTCAACTGCTGACCTGGTGACTCGCAGCCCAACTCGAAACCCACCAGGGCCCCGCCACCGATGACGCCGACGCCGACAGGGAGATTAACATGAATGGCTAACCTTAGAGGCCTTGCCAGTGTGCAAACACTGTGCTAGTGTGCGTGCGTGCATGTGTGTGCGTGCATGTGTGTGTGTGTGTGTGTGAATGATTTCCTCTCATTCTCAAAACAACTCTGATCTCCGCACCACCGTGCCCCTGTGACATCTGAGAAAATTGAGAAACCAAGCGGCTCGGGTTTGTAGGCCTCATGAGTGCTGGCGGGAGGCTTTGAACCCGGAACACCTGGTTTCCCATGCCCGTGGCCTCACCAGTCCTCCACGTCGGGTCCTGCCACCTGGACACTACTTGGTAGGGAGCCTGCAGAGAGACACAGGAAGCCACTGGACTAGGGAGGGCAGGGACAGGTGGCCGGGCCCCGCCCCTGGCCCTCCTGAGGGACACTCGGGAGGACGGTTCCTCTTCTCCCCTCAGCCTGCAGGACGCTGGGGTGTTGGAAATTGGTTAAGGGCTTTGGGGGCTTGAGCTTCCAGCTTTTAATATCTCTCGCCCGTCCACGCTGCGGCGGTCTGTAACCACCCACCTCGTTATTTTCTTCTGTGCTGGGAGATTGATGGTGCAGGCTCTGATTTAAGATCAGCCACTGCGATCCTCATTTCCAGTGTCTCGCCCGGGATGCCGACAAGGCAGCGTGTGTGTGTGAGGACGCCTCCTGGCTACTCCCAAGGCCGCAGGTGGTGGAGCGTTCCGGCCAGGAACAAGGCAGCCTCTATTTCCCGCCAGGTGAGGAGGTGGCGGGGACGTGGAGGAGGATGTCCAAACAGGGATGGCGTTGGGGGGCCTCTTAGGGGAGAACCAAACCAACTCCCTCTTTTCAAAGATGAACAACCGGCTCAGTGAGGTGACGTGACTTCGCCCGGGCCACACAGCAAGCGAGCCAGGCTCCAGAACTTTGAGGAAAAGGTTCTGTACCCCCCGTATGTCCCTGCTCTGGGGAAAGTCGCCTTCTGGATGTGTCCACACCAAACTCGTTACCGACTCTGACTCCGGCAATCCTGTCGGACAGAGTGAAACTGCCCTTGTGCGTCTCCGGGGCTGAACCTCGTCGGGGCACATCTCTTTTTCCATCAGAGGGTTTGTGGGTTCAAACTGCTGACCTTTGGGATTGGTGCTCTAATGACTGCTCAGCACCAAGGCTCCTTCCTGGATGAATCAAGGGGCCCGAGTGCCTTTGCAGTCGAAAGGTTGTGCGCTTCCCTAGATTCAGCCCCAATCCATGCCAACACCCAGCCAGCCAGTGGTGCCCATGGAAGGAGGCATGCCAACCTGCTTCCGTAGAGCTAGGCATTGTGTGCTGTCACGTTCTTCCAAGACACAACCACCCTGTCACAGAACAGAGTCCCCATAGGCTTCCGGGATGTAAGCAACTCAGAGGCCACAGTGAGTCAACAGTGTCTGTGACGTACCCCCCCCCACACACACTCGCGCACACACACTACAGCTCACACACAGCTGTGTCATCTTAGGGAGGTGGCGTGGCCACTTGAGCAGATACATGCGCAGGGGTGGCATCCTATTTATGAGTTGGGTAGCTACCTGAAAAGGTCAGCAGTTTGAAACACCCCCCCGCCCCCGCACACCACCTGCGTTCCGAGAAAAACGAGGCTCTCTGCTCTTGTCAAGCGAGAGTGCCAGTCCCAGAACTCACAGGGGCAGTTCTACCCTGTCCTACGGGGTCTCTATGAGTCAGAATCGACTGGATGGCAGTGAACTTGGTTTAACAGAAGACAGCGCGTGTGCACGTATACATGTACACGCATGTATGTTTCCCCTCATAAAATCCCCAGGGGCTGCTGGGCCCTGCGCTTTCCTCACCAAACCACCATGATTCCTATTGGCCCTTTCTTTCCTGCCCCAGCAGGTGCTGCAGCCGGAGTCCTTGGGAGGTGTGACTCCCACACGGGGAGATCATGTCCTTCCCAGTCACCAATAGGTACGCCAATAGGACCATCTGTGGTGCTCATCTGCTCCCGCTCTAGACCTTGTCACAGGCCCAGAGGTCACCAGGAGGAATGTCCCTGCCACCCCTCACTAATTGCACCCTACTGGGGACCCTCATATCCAAGAGAGGCTGCCTCGAGGTGCTCCCAACACTCACACACCTCAGGCTGCCAGAGGCGGGGCGAGTCTCACCTCCCCCACACACACACACCCAGGACTGGGAGCCCTGGGCCCCCAGGGCCCCAACCCAGGTCTGCTGCTGTCCATCCATCTTCTCCCAGGGCCTCTCTACAAGCGCTTGTCCTACTAGGGGTTGCAACCTCTGGCCCTTGCCCTTAAATCCACCCCAAGGGGGCGTCCATGGAGGGTCTGAGATAAGTGCACTCTCTTTGGAAACACTCCCACCCAAAACGCCCCCACCTCTCCACTTCAGGAACCATGACTTCCAAGAACATCGAAGCATGCAAGCAACCCTGGAGGGGGAGTTAACACAAACGCTTGTTAAAAAGAAGCTCTCTGTGCTTCCTTCGGCTACGGAGTCAAGTTGGCTTCTTGGTCTTGCTGGGCCCGGGAGGTGGGACAGCAGGACGGCGTCAGGGCATGGATGTAGCACACACCCCATCTCCAGGCTCCCTCTTCCCTCCTGTGACCTCACATGGTCTGACCAGATCTCCCCAGGGCGAGTCTCATCCAACTCACCAACATGCAGGGAGGAAGAAGTGGTCAGGAGGAGGCCAGATGTCCACGTTCAGGCTGCCCTCTGAAGCGATGTCCAGCAGAGACGGCCTTGGCTCACCACTCTCTAGTGATGGCCGCATTCGCCTGGTAGCCCAAGGTCCTCGGGGAGTCCAGGCAGGGGGAAAACCACGGGGACATTCCCAGGCAGGACCCAGTGTTTCTCCCGCCAGAGCCTGCCTGCGGTGGAGGCCCAGAAGTGACCCTGAGAGAAGGCTCTATCCCTCAGGCTCCCCGCCCCCACACACCCAACAGGGGGTGTGCTGAGACACCAGCCCAGAGCAGTGATGAGACAGATGGGCCAGCCGACCTCAGGGGGCCGGCTCAAAGGCCCCAGTCTGATCTAAAAATATGATCTTCTGAGCATCTCGCAGGCCCTGGGGCTGGGGAGGTGGTGGGAGCTGGGGGCGGACAGCAGAGCAGGATTGTGGGCTGCAATTAACATTCCCATCCTGGGTACTTCCCAGGTCTTGGCAAGGCTGTTTCCATGGAGAGAAGGGCTGCCCTGGCAAAGCCCAGCTCAGCCTCTCTCCTCACCTGCCCACAGAGGCCTGGCCTCTGGGCCAGGCTGTGAGAGCAGGCAGGGCATACGGTCTAGCTCAGGTCGCGGTGAGGTACAGGTAGAGCCCCAAGGGACAACAGCCTGGTCTCTGTGGCCAGATGCCCAAACTGGTAGGACACAGGAGGAGGGACCCAGGAGACAACCTAGCGGCGTGTCCTGGGATGGTAGGAGGCCACCCAGGGCCTGGGATCTTGGCTACTGGAGCAGCCAAGAAGGCTAGCCTGCTCTCTTCAGAGGCAGGAAGAAAGTCAAAGTCACCACTCCTTCCTGGCCCTGCTTTTTCTCTCTCCCCAGCTGCCCACTAGCTCCCAGAGTAGCCCCGGCCCGCTCTACCTCCTACCCTCATCACCCCTCTCGCCTGCCCTCACCTCATGCCTGTCCCTGCAGCAGACCCTCGAGGCCCTGCCCCATCCGGTGCCCATGGTGGGCAGCGGGAATGGTACGTCAGGAGGTAGGTAGCTGGCTGGTCCTGGAGGTACTCAGCAGGCCACGCAGATAAGCCTCCATGCCAGTACTCAGGAGCTCTGCCTTCACAGGCTCTCCCCAGAGAGGCCACTGTGAGGCCTGCCTCCTGCACCAGCTACTAGGCCTGGCAACCTCAGGAGGGCAGCCAGCTCCTCCCCCTGGCCCCCAGGCTGTCCACATTCATCACCCCGGGAAGAAGAGTAGGGACAAGTCGATATTCCGTGTCCACTTCCTTTCTCCCACCCTGCCTCCGTTCCTGACCTGCAGGCAGCGCCAACATTCAGGAGCTGGGGGTGGCAGGAGCTTGGGAGGTGTCCCCTGGCCCAGCACCAGACTAAACTGGGGCTCCCTCCCGCCTGCCTTCCCTCCCTTGGGGCTGGGGGGAAAGGAGCAGGGATGAGTGTCTGCCAGGTGTGGCCAGCCTCGGTCAGAGCCCATGGGCACCTCCCGCTGGACAGTCCAGCCCTGGTCAGTGCCACACAGGCGGCGGCTCTGGGAACTCAGCCGGGGACAATGGGCCCATTCACAGCAGGCTGGGCTGTACACAATGACCCTCTTGGTCTCTCTGGGTGGCTAGACGGGGTGTGAGGGAGCCTGCGAGGGGGAGAACCAGAGAGAAGCCCAAGGTAACTGAAGAACACAGGCGGAAGCGGGGAGAGCACACCCCTCGGGGCACTGCTGGTGTCTGCCCCTTGGCTAAACAACCACATGCCAGGCCATAGGCTGGCCAGTCCACGGTCTTCACCACCGGAGGCTCCACTTGTCCCCATGGAAGTGCCAAGATCTACTCCTGGCAAACGCGGGAGCGAGGGAGAAGGGCACAGCATGTGGCCAGCCCTGGCCTCCAAGGTGCCTCTGGGTGGGTTTGAGCTGCCAGGTCTAGCTCGGCCCACTCGGGGAGCCTGTTCCAACAGAGCCCCATTTTCAGGAACCTGGGGGTGGGATGGTAGAAATCAGAATATCAGGGACTTCCTGAGGAAGGAGGTTAACTGGGCAGGGGCGCGGGGGAACTTTCTGGAATGATGGGGGTGAGGGCAAAGAGAAGCTGTCTACCCTTCTCAGAATGGGGTGTGGCCATGAGCAGAAGGCCACGGAGCTCTCCACTGAAGACTTGGCACAGGTTCGCTGTGTCGCCTCTCGTTTGGTGAAACAGTACACATGGCCCCGAGTCTTGGCACCCCAAACCAAATGCCCTGCCATCTAGCTGCCCCTGCGCTGTGTGGCTGCCCTGCCACTCTTTACGGGAGCAGGAAGCCGCCTCTTTCTCCCGGGGAGCAGCTGGCGGATTCAAACTGCTGGCCTTGCCACTGGCAGTCCAACCTGTAGCCTGCGGTGCCCCCAGGTAGACTAGGACACGGGCATTCATCCAAGAAGGGGGAAGCTGTCCACGGACTGGTCAGATCTCCAACACACTGGTCAATGAGGAAAAGTCTGCAAATACTCTCCAGGGTGGACATGCCCACCCGCCAGAAACCAGGACCACCGCTGCTGGGGCAGGAAGCCCCAGGGCAGGAGGACAGAGTGGGAAGAAGACTGCCCGGCCATGTGCCCTCTTCCCAGCCCGTGGAAATGAAGTCCATATTCTAAACCTAAGGAAAATCAAAGCAAATACCAAAGGAGAGCCCACCTGCAAGGACCCCCCAGCCACCAGCTGGCAGCTGCTTCTGTGCATCCTATCCCCAAAGCAGAGGGCCTCTCCATCCTCACGCAGCCCCCCTCCAACCTGTCTCCCTTTAAGCCCAGCCAGGTGGTGGCTGGCTGTGGTTGCCCAGTTGTGTGTGTGTATGTGGGGAGGGGGGAGGGACGGTGAAGGTCATGACTGGGGCTCCACCAGGGATCATCCCAAGCATACAGTGGCCTGAGCATCTCGGGGACCCGAGCCAGGGAGAACTGCTGACCTCTCGGATCTGAGAGCCCACCAGCCTCCAGACTGTACCCACGCCACACGGCTGCCTTGCACACTCCCTTCTCCATGTGTCTCTGAGCAAACTGGACCAGGCGGGTGGGTCCTGGAGGAGGACCAGAAAGCCACCTGCCCGGCTCGGGTGGAGGTGGCCCCGGCGTGAGGCACGCAGCAACAGAGCAGCATCAAGTGGCTGGCAGAGGAGGAGTGCTCCATAGACCAAGAGTATGTGGTTTCCGGGGGAACCAGATAGACCCGCTTGGTTTGCAGTCCTGAGCTCAAATCCCAGCTCCCTCTTTTCCTGGTCAGGTGGGACCAGGACAGCAGCTTCCCTGTGGGCCTCAGTTTCCTCTTCCAGGAATGGGAACAGGGACGCTTACCTGTGAGTGAGGGCCACTGCGAGAGACCTGCAATCCTGGCGGAGCGGCGGTGGCGGTGGCCATGGCGGCTGTTCTGGGCCACTGTCGTCCTTAGCTGCTTACAGACAAGTGTGAACCGAACTCGAGTAACTCTGTGTACAGTGAGATACAACTGCTACAGGCTAGAGCGGACCCCCGGGTTCCTGACTCAGGAGCAAGCCGAGTCTCCCTTCCTAGCCCACCGTCACCAGCCTGCGGGAAGCTCCGCTCAAAGCTGGTCCGAGGCCGCAGGCCTTGCCTTGGCGGAAGCACAGGGCCTGCACGGGAAGGCAGGCCTCGGCCGGGTCTGGGTCCGTGGAAGGCAGTGCTGTGGTGCAGGAGCCACCCCGGGCCTGGATGGGCACATCTTACATAGAAACCCCAGCCCTTGGGGAGTCCTGTCACCTAAGCTGCACTTTATCAAAGTTTGCAGCGTGCAGTGCAGGAGAGGGGGGCCCAGCCCAGCTGGAGTGTCAGGTTTCTTCTGGATTCCTCTCTGCAAGAGGGTCTTGGACAAAGTGGGCCCTGTTGCTGGGTTCGGGTGGGAAGGCGAGATCAGATGGAAGCTGAGGCTGAGGCGGAGTCCCCAGGCCCCAGGGCTAGCGTCGTGGTCTTAGGCTGAGAAGCAGAAGTCTCAGTGAGGCACCAAGCATCATCGGCTCCAAGTCTCCAAAGACTTGTTATGAGGTAGAAAACCAAGACCTAGGGTGGAGGGAGGGACCGGTTTCGGGACCACGGGGAGCTTTCAGGACTCACCAATACCTACCCGCCTGGCTTTTCTTTACCCTACCAGCTTACCAGGGCATCACACCCCTGGGGCTGGAGCAAATGTGGGTGACCTTGCGCAAGTCACTGGACCTCTGGACCCCAGGCGATCCTGTCTGAGGGCTGCCCATGCTGGAGCCTCCCTTACCCTGCCAGCATCTCGGCTGGTGGCCTCACTCGCCCCCACACTCACTGAGGCTGACCCACTGCTGCCTGCGGCCTCGGCTTGGCCGATGGAGCTTCTTCGGCAGGCCGTGGGCTGGCACAGGAGCAGTGGGGATGAAGGGCCCAATGAGCTCACATTCCACTGTGCCTGGCGTGGGGACACCCACAAAGCAGAATATAAGTGATCTGGCCACACGGGGACACACATGTGGGATGAGGTTGGAACCCAAGACCTTTGGAGAGGGCTAATTCTGCCAGGAAAGGGCGGGGAGGGGGTTCCTGGCAGACCCCAAGTGTCCCGGCCCAGGCCCATGCCAAGTGTCCCATCACGCTCAGTCTGAAAAGAAGCAAGAAGGTGAGACCAAGAACAGCACCTCTGTTTCACAGGGTGCGCATCCTGGCCCCAGAGCAGAGTCCCAGCTTCCGGACCAGCCCCAGGACACCTCCCCCTGAGCCCCTGGTCAGGAGCAACCAAGAGACACTCCAGGGTGACGAGGTGCCCCGAGTCCCCTTGTCCACTTCCGTGGGGGGAGGGGAGTAGGGCAGGAGGGGGCATAGGAACTGCAAGCACTATCAGACACACCAGACCTGGCTGCCTGGGTGGGGCAGGGACATTCCGACCCAGGTACGCAAAAGGAGGGCATTGAAATCAGGCCACTGGGATTGCTTTGAGAACCCGGACATCTGCTTCAACTCACTGACCTGGTGGGACCTGAGTTAATGACAACATGACAGCAGAGAAAACCACACACACACACCCCCTCCCGGAGAGCACCCTCCACAGCACCGTCTCCAGTCACGGGAGGGAGGAGCAGCGGGGAACGGGGCGCTCCGTCAGACCACAGGAGCCGAGCTCTGACCATGAACTAGAAGCAGGTACCATCATTTCTTACACCTTATCCCTGCAGAGGAAGCCAGGCCCGCTCGAGGCCAGCCACAGCCACACACCTCCGACCAGCGGGGTGTCTTCCAGTCCACCCTGGTCATGGGCAGAGTCCAAGGGCCCGGCCTGGCAGACCTTGAGTGGGTCCTTCCTCTTGGGGAGGAGGCTCCCCAACATCCAGTGGGACTGAAAAAATGTTTTCTTTCCTCAAATACCGATCATGGCTCTTCTTGCCCACCCCCGACTCCCCTTTCAGGGTGGGATGTTGTAGGGATGGACTGTGAGGCATGGGAAGGACCTAGCCACCAGCAACCCCACCTCTGTTCAGGCCTCATTGGTTGCTGGGAGGAGAAAGAGGTCCAGATAAGTGGAACCTTGTTACTATGTAACAAGCACATAGTTAACACTCAATAAATTATTATTATTACTATTATTATGGTGGTGGCTGAAAGGCTACCCACACACAGAGCCCCCGTGTGCACACACACACACACACACTAGTCCAGGTCCCGCTCCCCGCTCCCCACCACACACACACTGCCAGTCACCCTGCCTCCCTCCCCGCCACCCGCAGCTGCTCCAAGGAGGCCTTCTGTCCAACCTGCCTTCCCCCAGAAGATCAAGGAGCCTGGACTTGTGGGAAAGTGTTAGGGTCCCATTGAGATGGTTGACGGGGTGGGGCCTGGTGGCAAGGTCCTTCCCACGCATGCCTCAAAGTCAATCCCAGTGGGCCCATTGAAGGTGGCATACCAAGTCCCAGTTAAGACACTGAGTGGCCCAGGCCTCTGAGCAAACCATCTGCAAGCCCTGGCCTTTCTTCACAAGGGTCCTGGTACCCTGGGTGGGGACACATTTTCTTCCATTCCTTGCTCTGCACTCTGCCCACCCTTTGCCCTTTGTGCACACACACACACACACACACACACACACACACATACACACCACCCCTGCACCAGCTCAGAGTCCCTGACCTCTCCTCCTGCCACAGGAGCCAGATGGACAGAGAGACTGGCTCAGGCATCCTCTCTCCAGCAGGCAGCTAGCAGCTAGCATCCCCAGCGCCTTCCCTACAGGGCCTTTGAACATTACTAGGGACCGCCCCCTCCACCACCCCCACCCCCCACCAGCACTGTGCCCATGTGAATGCCACCTTGTCTGCCTCTCCCACTAGACTGGGAGCTGCTTGCGGTCAATATCTTGGCTGATTCAGCTTGGGAGCCCTGAGGTCCCCCGGTTCAGGGCCCAGCTCCTAAACCAAGTCGATTACCACAGGAAATGGAGGCCAGTGCCACCCAGTAAGTCAGGTCACCCAACCAACTCTGAGCAAGGTCCCAGGACTGTGGGTGGGGCCTGGGATAGGACCCACCCACCCGCTCCCTCAGAGGATGGAGAAAAGGCAGGCATCACCCTGCACCCGCTGGCGCCCAGCCGAGAGCACTGGGTTGCACACACACAGATCGGCTGGCTGGAAGCTCCAGCCCCAGGTCAGACTGGTATTGAGATTCAGCTGAGAAGGAGGGGACCAGAGCCGTCCATGGACACATCTTGTGGAGAAAGGGAAGCTACAGATCCAAATTGAGCCCTCCCCAGCCACTCTGAGATCCCTGTTAAAGTCAGTTGTTCTCCAAACAGCACTCAAACTCACTCATCTGCACTGTCCCCTCAAGGTCGGGGAGCCCCCCACCCTCACCCCTACCACCGGCTAGACAGACCAGCCTGCCCAGGGTGACGCAGTCAGTACCCACTGCTGAGTTAAGGTGCCCAGAATCCATTGGGGGGGGGGGGAGGGGCAGTGACTCAGAGGAAGGGCTAGATGGAGAGAGGGCACCTCCAGAGGATCTTTGGAGACAAGCTACAGGGGAGGCCCTCTGCCCACCGCCCCTACCACCTGCGTCCCCAGGGGTGACAAGTGGATATGGGTCCCTGACTTTTCTGGGGGGATCACTCATTCATTCAACACATGGGATGCACTCAGCTAGGAACCTGGGACGGGAGAGTCGAAACATCGTCTTGGGGTGGGGGACAGTAACATGATGGAGGGGGGCAGGGCTCGGGGACTCACCCCGAGTTGACCAGGCTCAGAGGCTGATGAGGCTGAGATTTGGGTCCCCTGGTGACAGTGTCCCCGGGAAGGGGGACAAGCCCCCCTCGAGCACACACTGCTAGGGGCTGAGCCCCGTTGGCCTGTGTGTCCTGAAACACTGTGAGAAGGTCACCTCCATCCTCCAGCGGGGCTCTTGGTAAGTGGCATCCATTTATTAGAGTTTATTCTAAGGGACTTCCATGTCCTTCAGCCCACTCCACCCTCACTAGTCTCTTATTTTCAAGATAAGCAAGCTGAGGCTTCTGGAGGGATGTGTGTGTGTGTGTGTGTGTGTGTGCGCGCGCGCGTGCGCGCGCGCCCATCCACTCACACGCATCTCAGTGTAGGTGGCAAGACAGGGCCCGCCGCTGGACCAATGTGGTTGTCACCTAATCTGGTATCAATTTAAGGATTAAGACTGTAGGGGTGGAGTCTAGGCTGTCAATCTGGAGATAGCCAATGAGACTTCTGTGTGGCCATGGCCTCCTGAGAATTCTGGGACATCTGGGACTTTCCTCCTGGGAGGCAGGAGAAACTCTGACACACCCTGGGAGACATAGCAGCTGACAAGCCGCATGGGCCCACCCTGATGCAGAGACCCCTGCCAGCGCTGAGATGTTTCCAATGCCACTGGATCCAGGGACTTTTTTTATTCCAAGAAGTTTCTACCCACTGGCTTGCGATCTTCTACATTCAACATCATTGCATGTGTTTCCTGAGTCTGAAGAGGACTTTATAGATTGGCATCGGACATATGGGCTAATATCGGACTCATGGACTTGATTTGGACTGGGCTGGGATGTTGCTCAATGTTCAGTTGCTCTTGTATATAAATCTCTTTCTTACACACGTGTGTGTGTGTCCATGGATTTGTTTCTCTAGTCTACCCAGACTAACACCATAACCAGCTCGCTCCAGAGCCTCTGCTCCCCTCAGGAATCTGTCTCCCCAGCTCTAAAGTGGGAGCAATAGCCTGAGCTCCGCAGCCTGATCCCTGAAGCGCCTCCTGCACCACACAGGTCTCCCCCAGAGGCACCCCCGCCCACCCCCGGCTTTCTAAGGCTGGGGTGCTGGGGGGGGGGGGTTGTGCAAAGGAAGAGAAACAGCTCTCCCTGAAAAAGAAGGAAGAGCAAGTTGTGTCTACAGCCCCCGAGCCCCGGAGGCCTCAAGACACACCCAGGCGCTGAACTCCCCACCTGCCCAGTGGCTTCTCATCAGGGACTCTCCGCTGCCCTCCCTTCTTGCCTGCCCATCTGAGGGCCTCGCAGGGCAGGCTGTGGCACGATCTAGGAGACCGGTTGGGAGGTAGCCATGGACTGGTCATCTCATGCCATAGAGGGAGACTACCTTCTGTCCTGGCATCCAAGGGGCCGCCTGCAGGCGACATGCAGACCAAGCCTAATGGCCCCAGGCCTGGGGTGCCCTGTCAACTTTCCGCATCGGTGAGTCTACTGGGGGCGGTGGCCAGAGGCTTGTGGGCCTCCATGCTGCGCCAAGAAGAGAGTGTCCAGAGGTGGCAGGAGCCGGGCCTCTGCCGTTCAGCTTCATCACCAGGACTGGGATCCATTCTGAAAGCCAAGTCCAGAGAGGACGGGGACAGGGTGAGGGCCAGTTCCCCTTTCACTCACTCGGCAGGGGGCTTGGGGAGGCCTGGCTCCATCCAAGGACTATGGGACCTGGGCCTCCGGGACAAAGGGCATAGTGGGCAGGCCCGTTCCAGGCGGAGCGGGGCAGACCGTGGTGCGAAAGCCTGGCGTCCCTCAGCACCTCACCCTCGGATCTGGGCCCCAGGCCCCAGGCCCAAAGGAAGAAATCCAAGTTCTGGGGGCCTGGGCAGGGGTGGGGTGGTGAAAGGAGGGGCAAGAGGAGACATGCCCTGAGGTATGTCTAGTGGGTCCAGTGAAAATGAGCCTGCTAAGCGGTAAGAAAGTGAAGCAGTGAATGAGTCCTGCCCCCCCCCACCCCCCTGCCCCACCACACACACACAAAACAGCCCCACTTCAATAGAGGATCCTTTCCTCTTGGTCCCGGTCTACCTGCTCTGACCTCCACAGGCCTCCCAGCCCACTTGGCCCAGTGACCTTTTCTTAGTCACTCTGCCCTGCCCTGCGCCACCACCAGGCCCCCTCCTCGAGGACAAGGGCACGTGTTTCTCGTGCCCCAAGCACAGTGAGAAAGCGGGGACCCCCATGGGAGAGAGTGGAAGAGAGGCTGAGGGGAAGTTGGCCTCGGGCCCATTTCCACCCCATAGGTCCAGATTAACAGAGGAAATAAATCACGCCAGTGTTACCCCACAGACACTGCCAGAAACAAAGCTCCCCCACCCCCCGTCATCAAGAAGGGTGGGGAAGGCAGACTTGAGGCAGGTGTTCGTGGCAGGACCTCCCAGAGTCTTAAAGGTGCTAATATGGATAGAGGTGAGGTCCCCTCCTCCAGAGGCAGCAGCACCTGCCCGCTGGACTGGGCTGGACCATCAGTCCCCGATTTCTCAGGACCAGCCCGCACTGGAGGGGACACCTTTGGGAAGGCCCAGCTCCACACCCCAGGCAGCCATTGCCCTAGAGGAGCGTCCCACCCGACAAGGAATTCGGTGACAGAGGGGGACAGACACGGAGTGCCCACCAACGGACACTTGGAGACACTGGTGACAGTCTCAAAGCCCCAGCTTCCTCCCAGGGACAATGGAGACCCCTACCCCCACTCACCTCCTGCGCACCCATCACTCAGGACCCCTGGGAGGGACCAAGAAAACATCCACTGTAATCGACATCTGCAAAGCCAAGGACCTAAAGAGCCAACACCCCTAGGGAGTGTGATTTGGGGTGCAAGTGCCTCTTTCTCCAGCACCTTTTCCACGAACGTATTGGTGGAATAGAGCTAGATACACCCAGGTGCGTTAAAACCCGCCACATAGACAAAGCAAAGGTGAGAAAGAGCTGTGGCAGGTGAGGATCCCAGGGCCAAGGTGAAGCCCCATTGTTCCTGTCCCTGAGGGGTAGGGACCCACTCAGGTAAGGTTGGAGGGCACAACCTGCCACTCATCTTTCCCCCGCGGGGAGTCACTACCATCCTGGCCTCAAAGTCTGACCTTCCGGTGGTTGCCTGGAAAGCAGCTAAATCTGAACACACATAGGTTCGAGGTTCTGAGATGGGAGGGGAAGGTAAAAGTCAGGGAGCAGGAGAACCAGAAAGCACCCTGCCCTCTGCTGCGGCCTTGGTACCTCCTACAGGCTGGGGAGGGGCCAGAGGGGCCAGTGTGGAGACCTTGGTTTGCTACAGATGCCCTGTGAGGGAGGCTGGTCCTCGGAGAACAAGCTGTCATGAAGCCAGGCTTGTTGGCGGAGGGAGCCCTGGGACCACACAGGCCCGTGCTGAGGGCAGCAGCGGAGCCTCTAGCTTTTCCACTTGCTGCAGAGTCTACGGTTCAAGGCTCAGGGAGGCTGATGGCCAGTCTTCAGCAGGAGCCCTCCTGCCTTTTGCAGGGCAGCGAGCCCTGTGGGGAGGGGTGGGGCCCATGTGCCTTAGCCTGGGAGGGTGTGTGTGTGTGTGTGTGTGTGTGTGTGTGTGTGTGTGTGTGTGTGTGTGTGTCCTGGAGGCCCTGAGATTGTCTGTAATTGTCTGGACTTATCAGGAGGTAAGGGAGGGTACTAACAGTATCGGTTACCCTGACTGAAAGCAAATCCTGGTATAACCAAGGGGGTGCCAGAAGCCCAGGTGTGGAGAGGCTGTGGTCTATACAGGGCATGTGAACAGGGGCTCAGTGGGCGGGGCTCAGTGGGCCTGTTTGGGGTCTAGGGGTGACATCTAACCCTATGCACCTCCGAGGACATGAGGCGTGCAAGCCCGGATGAGCAGAATTGACACCAGCCTCTGTGAGTCTTGAGGCCCCTGACGGCGGGCGGCAGAGGCCTTGGAGGCCGGGCCCACCTCGGAACCAGCTCACTCTAGAACTTCTATTGTGTCTCTGCCCCTTCTCAGGATTCCGTCTCCTCAGCTATAAAATGGGAGTGATTGATTGAGTCCTGAAGTGTCTTTTGAGGGTGGAGGGGGTGGCCCCACCAGAGCAGGGTTCTCTGGCCCTCACCACCCCCACTCCCCTGCACTATGGCGGTCTCCCCCAGCAGCGCCCCCACCCCTGGTGGGGCGGGGGATGGGGGGAAGCAGAGGAAGAGAACAGCTCTCCCTGAGAGAGAAGAAAGAGCAAGTTGTGTCTACAGTCCCCGAGGCTCCGAGGTAGGGGGGGCGGCCTCAGGACACACGCTCCACCAGCCACCAGCCCCCATCTGCTCAGCCCCAAGCAAGGAGACAGAGCAGGAGGGCTGAGACAGACTTACGTGAATTACACTCACTGCCATCAAGGTGAGGCCCACTCATAGAGACCCTAGAAGCAGGGACCCTAAGGGCAGGGCAGGGCCCCTAAGGGCAGGGCAGGGCCCCTAAGGGCAGGGCAGAACCGACCCCCTGTGGGGTTCCAAGACTATGGCTCTTTACAGGAGTAAAAAGCCTCCTCTTTCTCCCAAGCTGCTACTGGAGGTTTCAAAGTGTTGACCTTGAGGTTAGTAACCCAACGGTGTAACCCACTGCACCACTGGGGAGGGCTGGGGTGAGGGTTGGAATGGCCCAGCTCCTGACAGCATCTTCAACACCACATGCTCTGGGAAAATCCAGGCCAGCTTCAGAAGAGGCTCCAGGATTCAGAGAGGCAGGGCAAGGGAGGTAACCCTTCGCTAGCCCAAGAGGACTTGGCTCTGGACCCTGTCAATAACCCGCCTCCTCCCACCGCCTGGGAGGCCTGGTCTGGGGCACTTGGAGGCTCTAAACCAAAAAAGTTGGGAGGAGAGGCAGGACTAAATGCTTCATGAGCTTTCCCCCAAGCAGCCCCCCTTTGAGGCCATGGTGAAGGGGGCGAGGCCACCAATGAACCCCTCTCTTCTTATCACCCTTCTTTTCCCTCTCCCTTGTCCTTTTTATTTTATTTTGGTCACACACACACACACACACACACACACAAAAAAGCCTTAATTGAGTCTCCTTGGGGAGCTACAGCTCCATCTATTCAGCTCTTAATTAACCCAGCACACCCCAAAGAGGCTGCAGAACGGCTTGTAAATTAAATATGAAAAGCATTATTTATCTAGGCGATGTCTTCTGACGGCTCTGCCTCTGACGTTCACTGTTACAAATGAAGATGGATTTGAAGGGAGAGAGACGGTGGTGGACGCTCCGCCCTGGGCCAGAGGGGAGCCCTCAAGTCTAGTGAGGGTCTTCCAGGACTTGGGGGAGGGTGGTCACCCTCGTCCAGGGGAGTGGGCCCGTTTGACTTTGCTTCTCCAGATCTCAGGGAGGCCTCAAGGGCCCAGGAAGATGGTCAGTCTAGGTCCTTCTCCCACGAGCCTCAGGACCACTCACTCCGCGCCCTGCCCCCTTTTAAGAACACTTTGTTAGGAGCGCTTTTAAGGCTTACATATATAGGTATAATCCATAGGCCCATTCAATCAAGCATAGTTGTACAATTGCTGCCATCATCATTTTCAATACATTTTCTTTCTTCTTGAACTCCTTGGTATCAGTTCTCCTTAATCCCCTCCCTCCCTCCCCAATTAACCCTTAAAATATATTATAGTTTTTTGCCATAACTTATACCTTCCAATGTATCCATTCACCTAAAATTCTGATGTTCGTTACCCTCATGTGGAGTTATAACGTCATCGTTGCTATCGGTTCCCACTCCCGCCCACCTCTCTTCCCTTACCCTCAGGGAATCATTACTCCCATTACTGTTTCTGAGGGGCTTATCTATCTTGGATTTGGTGCATCAAAAGACCTTACTTGTGCCAGTGTACACACACAGGTCTAGCAAGATAAGTGAGGTAAACTAAGATCTCTGGCCCATTTTGTTACTCCTCACCCCTCGTTCTGATCTTTGCCTGTTCTTGCCTCAACGAAGAGTCACTCTTAACCATTCTCTCTTCCTCGGTCCAACCGCGTCTCCAGCCTGTCCCTCCCGGTTCCCGAGTGCTGGGGCATTGGACACAGCTGGTCTAGGCCGCGCCTCTAACATGTGGGGGATCCGTTCCTCCTCCTTCTCCCTCCACATAGTCTCTGGCAGCTGCCTGGAGCCTTGTATTGACTTCCAAGGCCCCATAAGATGATCCCATGGGCCCTACCAGGAGGCAGGGAATCGCACGACATGGGGAGGAGGACCGGAATGGGAAACGGTTGGAATTTCGTTTGTTATCATTTCTCTGCCCTCTCCCTTAACCCAGGAAGGCGGACATGGAGGACTGAGCCTCATGGATCAGGCCCTCCTCAGACTTGCAGCCCCCCCGCAAGCCCCGTGTGCAACCCCACAGTGAAACAGCTGAGTCTTGAATTGCTGCGTTTGCGAGAGGAGAGGAGGAGGAAGAGGAGACGGAGGGGCATGATCTCAACCGCCATAGACAGGCCCATTCTCACTGCAATACCAGTCTTATTGTTTCCCCTCCGGAAAGGCAGACCTGTTGGCCTCTAGAGAAAGCGAGGCGGCTGCAAGCCTCATCCTTCCAGGGAAGAGGGCCTCCTTGATCTACGCAGTCAGGTCCCAGATGATAATCCAAATGGCATCTCTTCCACACCGCCCACACCCCACACCCCACCCAGTGCCAGGAGAAATAGTCAATACAGGATCACTCACCTCGAAGCTTCCAGCTTAGCCAAGAAGGACTTTTGAGAAAGGGGAGGAATGGTGGGGGGCGGGGGGGCGCATATGGAAACGGCCCACCTTTTCCTGCTATGTGTCCTTTGTTCAAATACTCATGTGTTGGGGAGAGGGCACTGGCAGACATGGAGGGTCCGCTGAGATCCAGCGAAAGCGCTTACTGGGTTGAACAAGGACCCTACCCTGGACTCAGTAAGAGTGCCCCGACCAGAGACTCCCCGGGCCCCCCAGAGGCAGCCCTGGTGTGATCTGACACCTGGAGGTCTGGAGTTGAGGAACAGCTAGATAGAAACAGGCGTTGCGCTTCAAAAAATGTGACACAGCCTGTTAACCATGAACACAACTGCGAAAGACTGCGAGATGTGGATCCTCGGAACCGTGCTTCCAAACTAAAAAGACCAACTAACCACGGGGCCGTCAGGCCGCCATGGGAAGACTCAGACAGAGATATCTTAGAAATTCTCCAAAAAAAGCTTTCTGCAACAAAGTAAAAAAAAAAAAAAAAGGCAGTTTCTAAGACAAGCTGCTGACTCACAAGTGAATAACTTGCCTTGGGAGTCCAGGGCAGCGTTTATTCTGCTTCTTCTTCATCGCTCCTGTCTCTCCCCTTGTCCCACTAATCCTGGCTGGTAGTGGGCTTTGGCATTTCTATCGCCGAAGCAATTTCCAAGGAGCCCAGGTAGCTCTGTAGAGTAAGCGTTAGGCTGCTAACTGCAAGGTCAGAAGTGCAAACTCACCCAAAGCTCTGTGGAAGAAAGAAGAGGCTGTCCAATCCCACAAAGATTCACAGCCTCGGGAACGCTATCTGTGAGTCAGAATCAACTTGACAGTGAGCTTGGTGTGCTACCACTTCAAAAAAAAACAAAAACTCTGAGCCCACAGCTACAGCTGAATTGATGACCTTTAACAATCATTCCTTTAAGCACTTTGGGAGGTAGATTTCCTTCTAGAAGTACTTCTGATACTTTTCCCTCATTCAATCCATGGCAAATTTACATTTTAAAAGCACAAGGCTTGAGCCCCAAATCAAGGATATGTTCTGCTTAACCCTGTTAACAATACTTGGCCCATTAAGAATGCAAAATGTTCTTGCGTGTTCTCTTCAGGGACATACTCCTCTGTTCCCTTCCTTCAGGAAAACTTCCTGCCACCCCCACCCCTAGGCTCACTCCCCTTGTGAGAAGCCATGTTTCCAATAGGACACATGCCTCTCAACATTATCCTGAATGGACAGGAGAAATCAGCCGGGGGAGGTGGGTAGACGCCTAACATCCACACGAGACGGAATATGGAAGGGGGGACATTTCCGATGTTTGCAACTACCCGCCCCAGCCGCCTTCCGTCGGATCCCGTTTCCCTGAAAGGAAGGCCCAGAAACTTCTCCCAAAGACCCAAAGTTCAGCTAGCTACTTAAAGAGAACTCCCAAGGGAGCTCGTTCACTCCCTCTTCAGGTTTACTTGGCAGCTGTGACACGTCCAAGGCGGGGACAATTCCTGTGGGAGGGCAGCCTGCTCCTCTCTGGCCCTGGGAGATGTCACACATTTCCACACCAGCCACCCAAACCAGCTGGATGAGCCAGGGTCGCTGTGGGTACTCACGTAGGAGGCGTCCCTTTCTCCCCGCCTAGCCAAAGGGAAATGTACCCTAGATCCACTAGACTTGGTGCACCTATATAAGTAGGTCATAACAAAACCAGGCTTTAAAAAGCTGGGGCGGGGGGAGCCTCCTGGGTCTCCAGAGAGAAAGGCCACTTGCATTTTTCGCCAGGTCATTCATTGCCTAGGTCTGATGACCCAGACTCCTTGTCCGCAAGGCCAACGACAAGAAATGGTTCTTTCTAGGCTTCCTGTCGAGTTTGGCTGATTTGCAATCGCCAGCGTCTTCAATGCTGACGGCAGCCAAGATCCCCTCCAAAGACCCGCCACAAAGGGAGCGGGGCAGACTACTGATCATCCAGCGACCTAGAGCCCAACCCCAGACTCTGCTCTTGGATCGCCCTCCTGGCCCACAAAGTTCTGTGCTGTTGCTAGAGACAATGGAGTCGGTTCTGACCCATAGAGGCTCTACGCCCAACCAAATGAAACACCGCGCAGTCCTGCCCCATCCTCACAACAGTCCTCACTACGCCCGGCCCACTATTGTAGGCCACTGAGTCAATCCATCTCATAGAGGGCCTTCCTCTCTTTCGTTATCCCTCCACTTTACCAAGCATGATGTCCTTCTCTAGAGACTGGTTGCTCTTGACAGTGTGTCCAGAGTATGTAAGAAGTCTTGCCCTCCTTGCCTCTAGGGAGCGCTCTCACTGTGCCTCTCCCAAGACAGATGTGTGTCCCTTTGGCAGTCCGTGGTACTTACAAGATGCTTCTCCAGCCCCACAACTCAAAAGCACCCATGCTACTTCGGCCTTCCTTCACCGATGCCCAGCTTCCCCGTGCATGCATGCATGCATGCGGCTTGGGCCAGACACACTTTGTCCTCAAAGTAACATCCCTGGCTTGTCACGACTCGGAAGAGGTCTCGTGCAGCAGACTGACCTGATGCAACACGACTTTGGACCTCCTGACTCCTGCTTCGCCACTGATGGTGAGTCCAAGGGCGACGGTGGTGCGGACGCAACAAGGGAGCCCTGCATGGCTCAAAACCAGGAAAGGTGTGCCTCAGGGTGGTACCGCCCACTACGCGTGTTCAATGTGCACGTGGAGCGAATCATCGGAGCAACTGGATTGAACGACGAAAGACGCAGCATCAAGATTGGAAGGAGGCTTCCGGGCTACCCGAGACAGCAGATGTCGCGCCTTGCTTGCCGAAAGCGGGGGAGGACTTGAAGCTCTTGCTGACGAAGCCAAACGTTGGCGAGGGCGAAACCTGGATTTCGAAGGGAGGAGAAAGGCAGCCCCTCCGCCCAGGTGTTGACATGGCGATCAGTTAGTGCCTGGAGTCTCCCAGCCCCTCAAATGACCAAACCTCTCCCTCTCTTGGTCATAAATATGGGGGACTGCTGCTTCGTTATTGGTTCTCAATCAGCCTCACTTCATTCATTTTATCTTCTGGATCCTCTATTCAGATCCCAGACGTGGAATGAACCCCGCCTTCCTGAAAGCCTCCCATCTCCCAGAATCCCCTGAAATTGTGCTCCCTGAAAATCACTTCAATAAGCCCGGGGCTATCAGATGGAGCCCTTTCTAACCCAGCTCTGAACGAGACTCCCTGCGTTTGGAGCGTGCACTGGAAAGCGTTCGTTGGACGCGTGTGTAGGCGGCAGAAGGTGGGGCAGAAGGTGGTACGTGCTAGGAGGACACGGGCCTGGTCAAGGTTAATAGAGAGGATCGACGAGGACACAGGCCCCGGTCAAGGTTAACAGGCTCTGTTGGGCTAAGCCTTGGACCTGAGATGTGCGTTTTTCTGCATGCAACGGAGGTTGTTTTCTGTCCTGTGTTTTTTCCAAGAAGTCGGGGACTGGAGTGCACTAGGAGAGTTTGTTACGTGAGCAGGATCCCAGCCCCCAGGAGAGCGTGTCTGATTTCATGAGAGACCCAGATGAGGAAGAGGAAAGGGTTGTGGCAGAGGGAGGGCTTGAACTGTGGCTAAGAATGTGTTGAGCCTGGAGTTCCGGATGGCTTCCTTTTAGTTTCTTGGTGGTCTGATGGTAACTAAGGTTACTCCCCAGCGCATCCTGGGCACAGAGGTGAGAGCAACATTAAAAAGGAAGAAGAGGCCCTTATGAGGATGGGGAAATGGCTGATATGCTTTTGGTTTTTTTTTGTCTTTTAGTAGAAAGCCCTGCATGGTGTCAAGAGGACAAGCCCCAACCCGTCCGACAAACATGCTCTTCTCAAAAGACACAGACTCCCCAACTCATGGGACCTTCATGACACACAGACACTCCGTGGGCTCGGGGCCATGGGTTGAGCTGTCACTACTGCTTCGGCTGCGCCTGCGTCTTCACTCGACCCAATCACAAATACCCGGATCCCATTCCAAAGGGCTTTCGCATGTCATTCCAAAACCACCTTGAAGCAGAACGATGTCTCCTTTAACCAATGGGAAAACCGAGGCCTGGCAATACTGCACAGGCGGTGGCAATTGGAGCATCCAACCTGAGCACCAAAGTTACCTGAGTCTCCCCCCGCCGGCCACCCCACCCCCACCCCCACACCCTGTGGATGTCAGCAGAAGGACTGCTTCCCAAATCTGTCCAAACACGGCTGGGACAAGCTCCCCCTCCCTTGGACATGTTCTGGCGGGCTAGATAAGACTTATGTAAAACATAGGTTAGCGTCAAGCTGCCTCGGGCCTGTGCTGTTAAAAGACCACATGTCAGTGGCTGCACACAGCTAATACCCAACCTAGACTGTGATCGCTAGCCCAGGCCTGGCTACCTTTCTTTTGCTGCTTCCCTATAACATGCATTCTGGGGACATAATTACAGTAATCCAGAAACTCAACCACTGGGTGGGCCAGCCAGTGCCCATCTACAGGAAGCCTGGGGGTTGGTGGTTCATTCACGCCTTATCAGCAGTTAAAATCCGCGCCTAGATTTGTTATTCCTCCACTCCTTCTCCTCCTCCTTCTTTCTCCTCTGCCTCCTCCTCTTCCTCCTTCCCTCTCCACCCGGCTCTACTTCTTGCCGGGACCCCTCAGTGCTGTTTCAGGGACCTTTCCCTGGCTGTTGGCCACCTGTCTTTCAGAGTTTCTTTTCCCAGATGAGGGCCAAGTGGGGCACGCTGCCCTTTGCAAAGTATTGGCTCTTCCCGGCTGGGTGGTTTAATTCCAGCTTGTTTCTTCCTCGGGAAGCTCCCAGCGGACCTCAGTGTACGTTTCTAGATGGTCATTTGAAGCCTCCATTAACATGTCTGTTTCCATTACTATTCTGTGAGCATTCTCCAGAGTCGAAGGGGCGAGAAGGCTCCCTATTGCTGTCCGTCACCCTTTTGCAAATAAGTTCCGGCCTCCTCCTCAACAGTAGGACCAGGATGGCGCCTTCCTGGCAAGGTGCGCAGCTTCAACTTCAACTTCAACAGTACTAAGCTTGCCGCTTCCCTCTGCACAGGCCCAGCTTGACCTCAAGCACACCTCACGGGGGGGGGGGGGGGGGGGAACGGGGCGAGGGAGCTCCTCCCTCTTTCTCAGGAACTGGAGAGGAGGTGGCCCTCAGGCACAGAGTTACCAGCCAGGTAGATTTGATCTATCCTTAGATTCACTGGATCCCAGCAGCCTTTGCTCTGCCTAACATTTACCCTGTCATGGAAGAGGGGTTGGACCACATGATCCGAGAGCTCTCTTTCAGCTCTGGGACAGAAGGACTGGAGTTCAGAGAGGTGGGCTGTGTTCAAAGAAAGAGGAGTAGCTTATGGACACTTTAGTCAGATCCATCCTTATTCCCCACTTCTAGAGCTGCCAGGAGAGCAGAGCCTCACTGGGTCCTGCGAAAATGTTTTGAAGGGTGCCCTAAAGAGCCTATGCCACGTGACCCCCCCCATATGTCCTACCCTGCCCACCACCACATACTAAAGGGCCAAGGCTTCCTTGCTGACAATCTCCCAGCTTTGTGCCCATGGGAGCTGCCGAGGGGGCCTGGCCCTCGGCTACATGGCTTCTCTCCACCTCTTGAGGCTCTCAGCTTGCTGTGCTCACAGGTGCACACGGAGCTCTGGGTCCTGTGGCCCTCCTCTTTTTTACCCCTTGGTCCTCCGCTCAGCCCTGTGGTGAGGGGTTTTCAAACCCTGCATTCAATCAACAAGAACCCCCCTAGCCCACTTCCCAACCTAGTGAATCCCCATCCATCATGCAAAGTAGGCTCAGCTCTTCCTATCGCCTTCCCGAATCTTCCACAGCCCCTGCCCCTCCTGTGTTATCCTCGCCATCCTTTAGGATCCCTCGCAGGGCGCTCAGTAATCACAGCGCTCTGTAATTTTCTGCCTCCGTCTCTATCATCATCTCACCCCGTAAGGACCACGAGGGGGTTTTTCACGTAGCACATTGCCTGTGTCTCGTGTCCAAGAGAGACTCGTAAAATGATGAGAAAAAGAAATGAATCAACAAGTGTCCAATGTAATTGGGGAGATTCACAGGCAGGAAAGGGGAAAAAAGAAAAGAAACTGATCGTAGCTCTCAGTCCAGGAAAGGTGCCAAAGCAGCCAGTTAGACGGTGTCTTAGACCCCCGGAGTTAAGCCATTATGGGCCAGGGCAGGTTAGGACTGGCTTGTTTGCTTGGCTTGGTTTGGTTTTTGAAAGGAACTAGACTTCTTTGGGGGTTTGTGTGGGGGAGAGTGGGGGGACTTTAATCATAAAAGCAGTGTATTTAGACGTCTCTGGACGTGGTGCTCAAGTTGAATTTGAAGAGAAGGGTTTGGGCACCAGTCGGAAGGCTTGTTCTTGCTCTAACCCATGTCCTAGGTAAGAAAGAATTCTTCTCCAAGCTGATGAGTATGCTACCCTAGGTACGTACGTCCCTGCCCCCGACCCTGGACCTCCCACCCTGCCTTTCCCTCCTCCAAGGGGAACTTCCCCAACAATTCTTCCCCAAGAACCAGTTCAGGGGAGTGATAGGCAGAGGGACCCAGAGCTAAAGCTGGTGGTGGTGGTTCCAGGCTGGTTTGAAAAGCAAAATCTTAATGTTTTGTCCCCCCTGCCCCCCACCATTTTCTTTGTCTTAAGGCCCCTGATCCCAAGGGAAGATTTCTGAAAGGGACTTCATCCACTCTTTTCAGTCCTACCCAAACCAGCAGCCAGACCATCTCACGTCCAAGTTCCCAAAGCACATCTCCCAAATAACGTGTGGGGACCACCCCATCCCATCCTCTGACGGAAGGAGACAATAAGTCCGAGCTCCCCTCTTGGCACGGATGCCTCCAATTTTAAGGTCAAGAGAGTGGGCTCCACACAGGTAGAGTGCCACGCCCAAGGTCACCCAGCCAGTTTGCAGCAAGACCAGACTTCAAACCCCAATCTCCTGACGATGCCTGCTCTTCATCTGTGCTTAGTTCCGGATGGCAAGAAGATGGCTTATTTCTCTGGTCCTAGTATAGTGCCTACTCCATGCCCAAGCTCAAAGAAATAGTGCCTACTCCATGCCCAAGCTCTTTCTGGGTTGCCATCGGCTTCCCTAGCTAGCCTCCCCACCTGCCTCTGGTGTGGGTAGGCCCAGGGTATCGTGTGACATTTTATCCTCCGCTCTTCCTTCTATTCCAGGTGGAATATTCCAGGTGGAGGCTCACCTGGAAAGGGGGCAAGCAGCTTGGGATAGAGAGCGCTGACCCCTCATTATCCCCTCTCTCCCCACACATCCATACAGCTCTCTCAGACTTCATCGGCCCAGACTGTTCCATCATGAGGTCTCCCTCGACCCTGCCTTCATGCATGTTCGACTCAAAGATGGTGGGTCCCTGGTGTGATCCGAGGAGTGAGTGTTCTGTGCCTGGTGAGCCAGTGAAGATGACCTGGTGGGGCGGGTGCTGGAGTTATAGCCCAGAACTGCTGTCTGCCCAAGAGACACCACGCGGGTGCCTCTGCTGTCCCACATTGCCTAGCTCCTTCTCCACCTATTCCGTAGGGGTTCCAAGATCTCATTTCAGACGCCAGAGATTCATCAAGCAAAGCCCTGGCTGACACTCAGGCCATGCCAGGTATTTGGGGAGGTCCAAAGGAGACTAGGGAGACAGACGGGGCGTAAAGAGCTACAGTCTCCAAAACCCACAGGGGGCAGTTCTACCCTGTCCTAGGAGTCAGTCAGGATCAACTCGACGGCAGTGACTCTGGTGTTTTGAGCATGAAGGCCAAGGGTCCTAATGCCTGAATCCGCCCTTCTGTGGCCATCAGCACACGCTGGTGCGTGGCCCTTGACAACCGTTTCTTCCCTCGAGCACAGCCCATCCTCGGGTCATCGTTTACAAGTAACAAGACACCCCCTCAGATCCATCTTCCACCCTAGAGTGACGGCCCCCC
Organism: Tenrec ecaudatus; assembly: GCF_050624435.1. Classification (NCBI taxonomy): domain Eukaryota; kingdom Metazoa; phylum Chordata; class Mammalia; order Afrosoricida; family Tenrecidae; genus Tenrec; species Tenrec ecaudatus. The sequence goes on along the minus strand of NC_134533.1, from coordinate 25,018,050 downwards.
AAGCCACTTTGATGGCAGCAATCTGCCCCCCCCCCCACTGAAACACTTTGGGTGACGTCTGTGGCTGTTAGGTGCCCTGGAGTTGGTTCTGACCCATAGAGACCTTCTGCACAACAGAAGGAAGCACTGCCCAGTCCTGCCCGAGAGTGGGTTTAAAATCTGCTTTTCCTGCTAACAAGATGTGCACCTCGGAGCAGCAAACTTGGCCTCTACAGGGTGTGGCGCCACCGCTCCGGGCGCCTCTCCAACAAAGTGTAAGGCTCAGCTTACACGGTGGTCAAGGCCACTGCCCTCACTCCCTGCCCCCAGCCTGTTCTTCCACTGGCACTCTGCTTCAAAGCCCACGGCTAACGTCCACCCGCCCCTTACAACATGTCTCCCATGTTGAATCCCATTCACGGTTTGGGGGACCACGTGCTTCCCAACTTCTAAGCTCTGTAGGGACAGAGCTGCTCTGTCGCCCCCAGCGTGGCCAGCACAGGGCATGAACTACAGGAGGTATGCAGGGCATGTTCATCGTCCAAGAGCTATTGGATAAAGAACCCTTTCTCCCCACTAGTTACCTGCTGCCCTCCCCCCAAAGGAGTCTGTTTAACTCTATGACTCCCAGAATCGATATGTCTCTGGACAGTGGACCACTGTAGCCCCACCCCACCCCCCGTGCTCTATGCAGACCCTAGGGGTCACCCAGAACCTTTGCTGGATGGCAAAGCTCCCGAGGGCTTCCCCCGACCCCACCTTCCTGCCTTGGCTCAGAGATCAGGCAGACCAGAGAACAAGGTCCTTCCGCCAGATGGGGGTTACCGCTGATGGTCCCCTGACCAACCTGAGTGGGAGTGGGGGTGGGGGTGGGGCGTAGAGCAAGCAAGCAGGGAGCAAGCGCTCAAGAGGCTGAGAGTTTGTGCCTGTCGGCCATAAGCACATGCCGTTGGCACTCCTGGCTCTCTTCCTCTACCCAAGCCCAGGTGACAGAGAAGCCCCCTCCCTGCTCCATCTTGCCTGCCCCCCCCACCCCCGCATTCCTCTCTCCTTCTGCCATCGGTCTCCTTTTTGCCATTCTCTTTTTACCTTCCTCTCAGCTCAGCAGGACTTAGACGTTGCCCCTCCCTCTCTGAACCCCAAGGCCTCTCACCTCTGGGACTAAGCTGCTTCTTCCACTTCAACACAAAGAAGGAAGCCCTCTGCTGTCCCATTGAGTCCATCCCAATTCATCATGACCCCTCTCTCCAGGGTTCCTGGGGCTTTGTACATCTTTACAGGAACAGACCACCTCCTCTTTCTCTTGCAAGGCAGCTGGTAGGTTTGAACCACTGACCTTCCGGTCAGCGCACCCAACACTTACCCTACAGCACCACCAGGGCTCTCCAAGAGTGAAGATGGATCCTGAACGGAGGTCCACCACTGCCCTTGGGCCCACACACATCCAAGCCCAGTTGCCCCATAATCACCAGTATGACTCCCCGAGGCCCCCACACAAGGAGGATTCACGGGGAAAGAGCAAAGAGGAGGCCGCTGAGCTAAAGGCACAGGGCATGCTCCTTCCAGAATACAGAGGGATACTACCCCTATCTACCCTACCCATCTACCCTCGCTTTCTTTATCCCACCATGCACGTGGCAGGAGGGGGGGGCGGGGGGAGGGAACCTCCACATGGTGCTTAACATGCTGCTCAGGACAAAACAACTTTTTCACCTGACGTCCCAAACCTCTCGCTGATGGAGTTGAATTGATCGGAGATGATGTCAACGTGTAAGCTCACGTGTGACCTGCTCTTCGAGGCCGTGCTTACGGATTCCCAGAAAACTTGAAGCACCTCTGACTGAGCAAGTGACGAGAAGGGTTCGGGCACTCATCGTTCCAGTTGGAACCTGAAGGGCGTTTCTAATCCATTGGCAGGGCCCGTTGTCTAGCCACCCAGTCCACTGGGGCAGCAGCCAGACAGATGTGATTGGCCAGGAAAAGGGCTCAGACCCCAGCCTGGATGGGCTCTTCCATCAGCCAAGGTCAGCGTGAGACCACTGCTACTGCGGCCCCGGCTCCTGAGACACCGGACTGACTTCTTAGCAGTGGAGAGGAGAGGTCAAGAAGACCCCGGGCAGAAGTTCCAGAACGCAGGTGCCCTACGTCATCCCTGGGGTATCGCGCCCCACCTCCCCAGGAGTTTCCAAGTTTGTCACCAAGTTTACAACCTACTGGACTACGAAAACACCACCATCATAGACGCAGGAGGTCAAAGTGGCAGCCTGGACCCACCCGCAGGTCCGCCGCGGCCATGCCGCCTGTGTTTGCAGTGACCTCGGCCCACAGAGGGTGTCGTTGTGTCCAGAAGTGAGCTGCCATGGAGTCGGCTCATAGCAACCTTATAGGGCAGGGCAGAGCTGGCCCTGTGGGATTCCAAGACTGGAAATGTTTGCAGGAGTAAATGGCTCCCACTGAGCAGCCAGCTGGTGGTGGTTTCCAAATGCCAACCCTGCGGGTAGCAGCTCAGGGCATAACCAGTATGCCACCAGGAATGTCATTAGCATCACAGGGTACCTATTTGAGGAGGGGGTTGGGTGGGGGGGGGCGGGGAGACCATCTTTAAAAAGCCACTGTCTTTTTCCTCCTTTCCCACCTGCCCTCCAGCGGGGCCAATTTGTCTTATAAAACAAGTGTGGGGAGCATTGTCCACCCCGCACCTTAAAGACATAGCTAGTTAAACCTCTGCTGGCGACCGAGGCAGGCTGCCTCCCCTCTGCCCGAGAGGCTTCCAACCCACAGGGCCCTGCAGCTCCTCGGACACTGTCCAGTGTCTGCCGCTGCGGCAGCTCCATCCAGGCCCACCTGAGGAGCAAGCTCTCTCTGCAGGGACCTTGTGCAGTCACACGCCCCATCTGAGTTCGTTGCCCTGATCTGGAAAGCAAAGGTGGGCTAGATGACCTCAGAGAACCCTTTGGATCCAACACTTGGTTTCCTGTGATTGTCAATATTCTAGAACATCAATCCAGGACAGGGGTCTGGAAGACAAGAAGACCAAGAGGAAGGAGCTCCAGCCACCAAGGGAGGGCAGGCTCCCCCAAACCCAGAGATGTCACACTTCCATCGTGCCCACAGGGGTGGAATCACCAGAGAGTTCTTGCCAGGGGGGGCAAGTATGGGGCCCCCGGGAGGGCATTACAGTCAAGAGCTCACAAAGCGGTCCCTGGAAGACAGGCGCCATGCGGAGCACTTCCCACACATGAGCTCATTTAATCTTCTCAGCACATCCAGTAGGAAGGTTCTATTATTATCCCCATTTTACAGATGAGGAACGAGGCGCAGAGGAGCAAATTCATTTGCCCAAGAACACGCAACTGAGTCCGAGAGGCCGTGCTGTTGAGCACAATTCACCAGGTCTGCCCCCCTCACCCCACCCCCTGTCTCAGAGGGGACATTTGGGTATCCTCCTTACCACCTGGGGGTAATGGAAGCACCCAGCCCTACCTCCCACCTCGCCCCCGCCCCTCCCCGGGGGGGGGCTTAAGAGAAAAGTGATGTCTTTGAGAGCTGCAAACCAGGAGCCCCCATTTTCTGAGCCACCAAACATAGACCTGGCCCGTATCCCAAGGGCAGATGCCACAGGGCCTGGCACCGTTGTTGTCACATTGGAATACAATTCTGTTCCATGGCTCTTTTCTTGCTGCCACGCCCTCTCCGCCACCTCCCAACCCCTGTTTGGGGCCTGAAGAGCACCCTAGGGACTTCAGAGACAAAAGGCTGGTGCCTGAGGCCCCTTCAGTCACCCCTCGATTGTTCACGCTGTGGGCTCCGTCACCTCTGGCACCAGAGGCCATGCAGACTAATGACTAAGGGCATGCCCAATAGACGCAGACAGACGCACGTTCCTCTGGGGACCCACCTCTGGCTGACTCTGACCGGCTCTCGGCACAACAGGGCTCACTCTCAAGGCCCAGCTGCCCCATGTTTCAAGTGGGCTGGGGGGGGGCGGTGTTTAAACACACTGTGCTGCGTGCTGAGGACTCCGAGCAGCACACTGAGAATACAAAGGGTGGGGGGAGGGGTTCCAAGGCACCCCCAAGAACATGCCTTCCTGTCACATTGTCGACTGGAAGCCTTCTACTCAGGTGCATCTCTGTGCCCGGTAGGGAAGGAGGGTAAGCCTGAGGAGGGGGGCTTTAAAAGCGGGACATGAGGCCCCTCCAAAGGGCTACTGCCAGCTGCCCTGGGGACCCCTCTCCAAGGCATATCCGTCTTCAGCTTCTCCTGCTGTCATCTTCCTCCCCACGCCCCCCCCCAAACACATTTAAAACGACCACCTGGGGACTCCATCTCGGAGAAGCCACCCACCTCCTGCGGTCCTCCCCTGTCTCCCCCCACTCGGCCTCCCTCCGCAGTCTGCACCCGGCCTGGCACGCCTGTTCTCTACACTCTTCAACTCAGAGCCCTGGCTCTTTCCTCAAGGCCTGGCCAGGTGGGTGCAGCTTCCGCGTGCGCGCGTGCACGTGCTGTCTGCCCCCACCCCCACCCAAGACGGAGATGATGGGACAGGCTCCTTTCCACGCCCCCCCCCCCCCGCCCTCCCGGAGGGACCCTGGGCTTCTCAGTGCTTCCCGTCCCAGGAGTCTGTGCCTGCTCATCTCCCCGCCAGATTGTCAGCTGCTGTCGGGAAGAACCTCCGAATCATGCCCTTTTCCTAAACCTGCTGCTAATCTGCCCCCTGACGGAAACCCGAGTGTGTTTGTCTGTGGGTGAGTGGGTGGCTCCGAGGGCGGGGGTGGCGTGGAGCCCCACTCACAGCAGTCCCTCAAAATGTGCTTAATAGATGACTGAGGGGGATCCGAAAGAACCGACACACAGACCCGCTCTGGGCACACACGGAAGAGACCAAGAGCAAGGTTTATTTCACGGACTCTCTCAGGGAGTCATGCGAGCAAGGCGGCTTTCCACCCTTCCTAGTTGAGGGACAGACCCCAAGTCTGTCTCCCAGAGGACAACTGGCCCCTGAGAAACTCCAAGGCAAGTGTCGGGGACTGCCTAGTCAGAGGGGCTTCTTGGGAGGCGTAGGAGAGCGCCCCTGCCCCCCCCCCCCATCCACGGGGTAGAGCTGTGAATAACTGCCTTTCCCCTCTTTCTCAGCCAGGAGCTGGGGGGCGGGGGGAGAAGGGAGGGCTCCTGCCTGAGGCAGGCCTGAGGGGGCAGAGAGATGGTGATCCAGTCTATGAACCAATCACCCTCAGCACACAAAGGCCCAGAGGTGCCACCTCGCCCAAACGTCAGACGTGGTTTTCTCCCTTTTGTTGGGTTGCCTTATCCCTCTCTCTCTCTCTCCCCCTGAAGGAGGAGGGATAGTTGGTGCCATAAAGACCCCCTTCTCCAAAGTGTCTTTTCTCCTTGACTACTTCCTAAGGACAGGAGGGGCCAAGCCGGAGCAAAACAATGGCTACCTTGGGCAACACTGTGTGTGTGTGTGTGTGTGTGTGTGTGTGTGTGTGTGTGTGTGTGTGTGTGTGTGTGTAAGGCATAAGGGGTGGGACGGGGAGTAGAAACTCTGCACATCTGTCCAGAGCTGGGCTCGCAGACGGATCTGTGGAAAGGGATGGCGATTTGGTATAGTCACCACCCACTAAGAAACAGTGAGAGGAAATAGCCATCCTCAAGGTGAGTGCCCCGAGGTGTAGGCTAGTGTGGTGAACCACTGCTCTCAAAAAAACAGGTGACGGACCTGACTGTTGGCGATCCCTTAGGATCCATGATTGCTCGGGGGTGGGGTGGGGTGTGGGGTGGGGGCAGGTAGCTGGGACCAAGCAGACGGACCTGGCATGGTACTGCACAGACAGCACCTACAGGCAGCACCGCATAAAGCGCCAGATCAGGAAAGAGAAACCAGAGCCAAGTGCCAGTCAAGGGCCGGGCTCCTGCCCCGAGGTCCTCTCCCCAGTCCACGGTCCCCAAGGCAAGCACACCCACCCTGTGAACTCCTCGCCAGGAATCGTGTAGCTGGGGAGCTAAAACAGGAAGCCATGGGGAGGAGAGCGGGCTGGTCCAAACGGTTCTGAAGAGGAACCTGAGAGGATAGCAGGGATGGGGACAGCTGAGCAGGGAATGGAGGACACCCCGTCTGTGTGCATTGTCTTGGCCAAGCCAATGAGGGGCCAGCCTCAGGTGACCTCAGAGATGCTGGCACTGTTTCCAGGTGTTGGGGGAAACTTGCCGAGCGGGTGGGCAAGGTGGGCCATGGGCAATGGGGGCGGGCATAGCCCAGAGTGTGGTCTCAAGTCTCGGGTAGAAACCAGGGAAAGGGAAGCGGAGGGAGACTTCTGTCTCCGAGGCCACAGCACTGGTGGCCTGGGGGTCTCCTGTTCATTGTCACTCTACTACCTGGAGCCATTCCCAGAGGAGCAGGACCCTCCCCTGAGGGTTGCATCTGGAGAGAATGGCTAGGCAGCCTTGGCAGGGAAGCCAAGCGCACTTGCTGTCTCAAAAATGACCTGCCTGGGGTCCAGAAAGCTCTCCCTTTTTCCTCCTCTCCCAGGCCCTTGGGTCTGGTTTCCGAGTTTTTCACCCGTGGCCCAGTTCCTCCGGGGCCACTCAGCACCGCCCTTCCCCGCTCCAGCACGCTCCTCAGCCCCAAGGTCCCTGCCAGCCACTGTTAGCGGCAGCGGATTTGCTGTCTCTGGGCACCATCTGCTGCCCATTCTGGCCTCAACCCTGGCCAGGAGCCCCCGAAGCCGGCTCCCCACCTCACTGCGTCTGCTCAGCGTCTGCCTTTGGGACGGACAGAGGACACAAACTTCTCCCTCTGTCTTCAGCCTCTTTCTAAAAAACCACATGATGCTGGAGCCAGACGAGACCTGGGCAGACAGCTCGGGCAGCCCCCATGCTCCTGGGGTAAAGATAGCTTTCTCTCAAACAGCTGTGGCCTATGGCTCCCCAGGGAACCAGCTTGCTCTCTCTCGGTGACCACCACCACCACCAGGGTCCCAGGTTCCAGGATCCATCCTCCGGGAGGACAGCTGGGAACCCCCCGCCCCCCACGGTTGTTTCATAAGGAGGGTTATAACGCCCTTAAAGGTGCTCAAGGGCCCAGCACAACACTTGGGCTTGACAGCCTGGCCCATAGACACGTTCATCTGGCATTTCTCCCTATCCCTGCCACACCACCCTCTCCCCTCCTTACTCCCCCTCTGAAAGCCCTCTTCTGGAAAGTGCTCTTATCAGAACCAGAGAGCTTAAATCTGAGCTAACTCTCTTGGCTGCCTTTAAACTATACATGGACAGTGAATCCTTAAATAAGGAGCCCTTAAATAGGGGTCTCCTCTCAACTCAAAACCAGTCCAAAGGGCAGAACTGCAGTAGGGCTACTGCCTGCCTTAAAGCGGCCCTACAGCACGCAGAGGGCCAGGAGAAGAGGCATGTCCTAGGGAGGAGAGGGGCTTTTGGTGTCTTCATCCCAGTGAGGTGGCCTGTCTACTCTGGGCCGTTCCTGGGCCCCCAATGGGGGGTCTTGACTCTCCATGCTGCCGGGAGCCCAAAGGAAGGGCTACCTGAAGCATCACTGAGTCCAGTTACAGGGAGATGTGTTCACTGGACCCTGCCACCTCTCCCTGGCCACCAGGAACGGGCCGGAGGTTGATGGCTGAAAAGAGCAGCTCTGTGGAACTCCAGTGCCATGGCTGGCCTATGAAATGCCTAGTCTAAAGAAGCAGGAGTTGGAAGGAGCTCTGGACTTCGAGACAAAGGGAATTGAAGAGGAGGCTAAAGAGGAGGAAGGCGAGCAAGATGGAAAATAGGACTGGGCACTTCCAGGCCGGGCCATAGAATCAGATCTGGCAGCCACCTGTCCATGCCCTGGCTCTGGCTTGGGGGGAGTGGTGGGGCCCTCTGGCATCATCGACCCCTCACTCAAGGAAGCATCAGCATGGGAAATGGAAAGCACTCTTCAGAGCCAGGAGGCCTGAGCACGCCTCCCTACGCCAGCCATTGTTTCCTAGCTGAGTGATCTCCAGCAAATGACTTAAGCTCCCTGCACTCCCCCACGGCGGCACCCCACCTGTAAGCGGCTCTCAGAAACCACTCCCCCACCCCACCCCCAGCCTAGAGCCAACCTCCACGCAGAGGTAGAGAGGGATGTGAAACGGGCCACCTCCCGGGCCTCCCCTGAGAGGCAAAGGAGCTATGAGGATGGCTTGCGCATTCATTCGTTAGTTCATTCAACGTGTATTCACTGATTGCCCGCCACTCCCCCTGGGTCCCTGCCCAGGAAGGGCTTCAAGGAGCAGGGGAAGATACAAAGTCCCAAGCGGACAGACGTGCCCAGAGGAAAGTAAAGAGGAGGCTACAGAAAGCAACGGACGGTTTCCAGACAAGGCCTCTCCAGGGAAGGCCTCTCCAGAGCGGGGAAGGGCGGCAGCCCCAGCTGCCCGTGAGGGCAGGGAGTGCAAAAGTCCTGGGGGCCCTAACACACCCAGATAAAAGAGAGAGGCGACCGCGAGGCAGAGCAGTACACACTAAACCCCAGAGACAGGCAGCCCCAGGCGCCCCAGCTGCTCCTAGGTAAGTGGGCCGGCCTCATACAAAGGGCCCCCCCTCCATGAAGAACCATGGCAAGTTCACAGAGAACAAGGCATCGAGACTGACCTTTAAGACCCGGTGGGATCGCCAGCGGCCCAGATGTCCAGGCGGAAGGCTGGGTCCGGCCCTCCTGGTTTTTGTGGTATGTGATTTTTTTTTTCATTTTTTCTTTTCTCTTTTAGAACTAACCTCAAGCCCTTGGTGGGAATACAAGAGGAAGCCAAAGACCAAAGACGGGCGCTTGCCAGAGACCCACCCCAGAAGTAGGGAAATGAGGACAAGAGCCTGCCCGCTTGACTCCCAAGCCCAAGACTTCCTTATGAAGAGCCCCACTTCCCACCACCCTCTGTACGTTCACAAAACCCACCCCAACCACTGGAAGCCACACAGGAGAAAAATCACTTTTTTTTTTTTGCCCTGAATCCACAATGTTCTAAGAGGCCAGGTGCCTTGACTTTCTCTCCTCTCCATCCAGCCCCCACCCACCCCCACCCCACTGGGTATCCTTTGAAACACCCTTCTCAAGCCCACATTGACTGTCCTTGGATCCAAAGGACACGCTACTCAGTAGAGGCCCACTGACGTTCAGCTCGGCAGAAAGGCAAAAGGCAAAGGGGCAGCCAGCTGGCCAACCCGTGCTCCATCTTCCCAGGCGTGGCCGAGCCCACCAGCTGCCGGGCAGCCAGCCAACGGACGAGCTTCAACTCTGCAGCAGCGCCACGTCTGAGGTGATGAATGCTCTATCGCCCAGCAAGTAATTAGAACGAATGCCCAACAGCCAGTCAGGAAACCGGGCATGATGAGAAGGAATGAGCTATTTGTTTTCATTTTCTGCCCGTTTCTCTACCCCACCTTCACTTTCCACAGCGCCCACCCACTCCTCACCCCTCTTCCTCCTCCCCACCCCCACCCCCACCCCCGCTCCCCTCACCCCAGCCCAAGCTCCAGTTTCCCAGCTCCACCTCTGAGTTGAAAGAGAAGACAGGCTTGCCTGAAAATTGCCTTCGTTCCACAAGAGCCGTGTGGCACGCCTTTGGCCAGACAAGACATCAAAAAGCCGAAAGCACCACACGCTTGTGATCTAGCAGCAGGACGCTAAAGGGCAATAACACAGAGATGGGGAGGGATGGAGGGATGCGGCAGAGACTGCTTACTCCACTGTTGGCCTGGAGAATCCCGGGTGACCCCCAGGCCAACCCCCCTGAGCAGTTTTCCCGGTGAGCAAAGCAGGACCGTGCTCCCCACAGCAGTTCTGGGATACTGAAGAAACAGTCCCAGAAAAAAGAGAGCAACTCCAGACTAAGAAGGCAGGGCAGGGGCGGGCGGGGGCGAAGCCCAAGCAGAAAGGGCCAGTGGCTGTTTGTTCATCGCCCCCACGGGACCTGGGAATGCAAGATAGAAAGCTTCCTGCAAGCCCTGAGTGCAGCTGGTCTGATTCGGGGCGGGGCCAACGAGTGAGAGGGTCTGAGGATCAGGAGAGACGAAGGCAAGTCCTAAAGCAGGTGCCCAGAGACCGGGCCGGAAGTGGCAGCAGGTGTGGCCTTCCTTTCTTCTGCGACAGTCTTACCCCTTGGGAGGTTGAGGGCACCCACCGGGGGTTCCTGAGCATGGGAACCCTGGTTGGGGGTGTTTAGTTTGAGGACCAGAAGAAAGCAGAGTCAGGAACTGGAGCCATTGAATCTGACAGTAAGCCCCAGGAGGGCAGAGACCACACACCCCCGCCCCCAGTCAGCACCCTGTCAACCGAGGATGATTACGTGACTCCTCAAAGAAGCCAATTCCGGTCACAAGGTGGAGGGCAGATTGCAGCAGATAAGCGATCCCTGTGGAAGCAATTGCATTATTCCAGGAAAAGGACGAGGCAAAGGTGCTAAGACCCGAGTGGAGATTTCTGGCCCTGACGGTAAGGGAGGAGAAGTTCTGGACCATCCCAGTGGGGAAAGTATTTAGGAAAGAATCTGATTAATAAAAAAGACTAGCCAAGAATTCTCACAAAACTAATAGAGAGTTCTCAAATACCTCTCCAGTCCAGACTCCTCCTCCCTTAAGAAAGTACCTGCAGAAAAGGTACCTCCTCCCCACCTAAGCCCCACCTCCGTTGCCTTCTGCAGAGGGAGCTCAGTCTCGACTTCTCCCACCCTCACCATGGACCATTAAAGAGGAAACGAGGTGTAACTAGCTTCAGGGCTCTTGCCTCAGAGGCCGTAGCAGGGTCCTGAGAACAGGCTGTGTCAGAGATGGAGGCGAGCGCGCTGAGACCACAGGCACAGCTGACATGGGAGAGAGAAAGATGACGTGAAGCAAACCTGCCCGACGGACCAGTCTCTCTGGATCCAAAGAGCCTCCTCCTCCTCTCTTGGAAAGGTGTCACAACCTTCCCAGCGATTTGGTGCGGGGACCCCTGACATCGTCCTCGTGGCTGATGCCAACCCTTTGAGATCGGATGTAAGGCCTCGCTAGAAAGATCCCCGCCAACCAGTCCCCACGGAATGCCCAGCACAAGACATCTAGAGAAAAGAATGGCGCTTCCAACAAAGGCCTGGGGGGACAGCGCTGGCCCTCCTGTCCTCCCACCCACCGGCCATTCTCCCTCCACAGCCTCACCACCAGCCGAGGCCAGACCACTCAAACGCAGTGAAACTATCTTTCGGCTCCACTCCTGCGCATCGAAAACCTTATTTCACAGATAGCCAGCTGTACCCTTGCCAGAAAAGCAGTATCGCCCTGGTTTTCAAATGAAGCAGCAAGTTCAGAGGAGAGCCACGACTCTCCCCGTGTCACCCAGCAGCACTCTGAGCTCAAGCCCATGTCGGACCACCCTCCAGGGCAACGCCTTCAACTGATGGGTCTACGTTCCTTACGGTGTAAGCGGTAGTGACGGCACAAGCGCTAACTCTGGCTGGAAATTTAAAAACAAAAAACCTAGTCGATTTTGCTCCCTCTGAAATACCGGACTCTCTCGAGGACCTACTGTGTGCGGTCCTAGCCTTTTAATGTGCTTCGTTTCATCTGAAGTCCCTCCACTGGGGGAGGCCTCCATCCCCAGTCTGGAGGTCAGCCACTTTTGGATGTAGACACCCCGCACCCCACCCTTAGGCTCATGAAAATCTGCTTTCTCGGTCCCATTCTTTTGCTCCAACCAGATCACCCCTGGCTCCAGGGTGCTCCCCCCTTAAGAACCAACCCCTGCCCCAGGCTACCATCTCAACTCTGCCTCTAGCTACAGAGGAAATAATCACTCCATTTCATCCCCCCACCCCCAAGAGCTTCTGCTCCCCATCCAGGCCCAAGCAGAGCTCCCTGCTCCCGAAGGGATCCCCGCAGGATCCTAAGAGCCCCTCTGACTCTGGTTTTCCTGCCAGAGTCTCTGGCTTGTGGATCGCCTGGACTAGAAAGAAAAGGGCGGAGTCAGCCACATCGGGAGTCAGATTGCAATCAGAAATACACCGAAGCCATTGATAGAAGGAATGACCACAATAAGGAGGCGCAGAGGGAAATTAGGCTGGAAGTTCCTGCAAATCTCCATCTGCGGGACCGCTCCCCGCCAGCAGAGCCAGCTGATTATTAAAAGCACCGTTTCTGGCCCCAACTCAAACCCTAAGCAAAGCAGAGTTCCCTTTGGGGAATAAATGACTTGATACGGCAACCACCAGCACGCTGCTGTCTACACTGGGGCACGCTCATTTGAGTCACCCGAACATGCCTGACGGGGTTGTTGTGAGGAGCCAGGGTGAGGAAAGAAAGATCAGAGAGGAATCATGTCTGGGATCCGTGGAGGAAATATTTGAGCTCAAGTCAGATCAACGCGGCACTTCTCAAATCATCCCAGGTGGTAATGGTTCTGTGCTAAGGTTTGGGGTGCTGGCTCAGTCCCAAGGCAGAGGGGAGGTCCCAGCTATGTGGGTGGGGCAGCTCTTGGCGGGGCTCCGTGCCCACGGGAAGGACCCCACGACTAGATTAAGTGGCGTGAGCTCTGAAGACAGAAAGACTCAGATGTCGGAGTCCTGGCTATGCACTGCCTGGGTCTGTATGACTTTTCTGAACCTCTATTTCCTCGTGTGTAAAGGGGGAACGCGCTACCAACTTTATAGAGTTATTGCAGGACTGTAGAGGGTATATGAAATAACTGATGTAAAGGGCCCAGCCCACATGGTAGTTGCTGCTATTAATAATAATCCTTCCTTTCCTACTGTCTTGTCCCTAAAGGTGAGGAGGCAGCCTTGAATGGCTATTATTGAGAACTCCACCATCCGCTTTACAATAGGCAGCCAGTGGGCCCTCAACAAACTCACTAAGCATGAAATTGAGAGGGGATATTTATGTGTCTACTTGAATGCTAATGGAGCTCTCTCACTAGAAAAGTACAGCTATCCATGGGGTTTCCCATGCTAGTGGGAGAAAGGGCCTATTCGGAGAGGAGGAGGAGAGAGGGAGGAGGTTCCCAGAGTCCAAGCTGCTGCCTGCCTGCCTGGGTCGCTATGGACAACTCCGATGATGCTTCTTTCCAGCCCACAATGACATAACTGTTCAACAAACTCAGGCGTGGCCATTTCTCAAACTGGAAGCACCACAGTCCTGGACTTTCCAGGTTTGGAAGGGTGAGAAGAGTTGACTCAAACAATCCCTAAGACACCTGGCTGGTTCGAGACTGCCCATTCCAGAGAACCGGCACGGAAGCAACCCACCGGCATCTGCAGCCAGCGATCCAGCTGTCGGATCTGCTGGCAAGAAGGTCTCAAGGTAAGACATTCCATGAATGGCCGGAAAAGAGGAGTAAGAGAGGGGAGAGATTGGAATGAGTTGACTGAACAGTCTCACTGGGCAGAAAATTCCAGTCCCCAAAATAGGGATAAGTAAAAGGGGGGGAAACACCCCAGGTAACAGAGCTGAAGGGAGACGTGTTCCTGCTGGGGTGCAGCGAAGGCAGGCAGGTAAAGAAGAGGCATCATGCTTGTGAAGCACCTGCATTCTGCTAGGAGAGTTAAGAGATGTTATCTCAACTATTCCTTACAACCTCCGGGTCAGAATGTTACAGTCTCACCACTTCGCAAACGAGACTGGGGAGACCTCAAATCATTTCAGCAACATTTTGATCTTTCTTTTGCTACCCGGACCCCTGGAGTTGTGGGCTGAATTCTGTGCCCTCAGAAGGGTTAGTAGTTAAAGTCCTAAGCACCACTTCCTGTTCACTTAACCTTGTTTGGAAATAGGCTCATTGCTGATGAAATCAAGCTAAGATTCGGACATAATGGATCAGGGTGGAATGGAATGCAGTGTGACTGGTGTATTTGTGAGACAAGGAAGAGACACAGGGACAGCGGGGGGGAGGGGGGGAACATCATGTATTGATGAAGGCAGAGGTGGGCGTGATGCGTCTTGCTGTCTGCAAGCCAAGGAACGCCAAGTATTGCCAGCAACACCGGATGTTAAGAGAAAGTCATGAAACTGATGATGCCCCGCCCCCTAGAAGCTTTCAGATGGAGCCTGGCCCCACTGACACCTTGATTTTGGATTCGGGACCCCCAGATCTGTGAAAGGAGACACAGCTCTGCTCTTGGTATGCCCCAGACTCTGCCCCCGTTGTCTGGGCTACTTTGAAATAGATATGCGAGGAAACTAGTCCCCCTGGCAATGGGGGAAAAAATCCCAGGGCCACGAGATCCTAACAAGATGCATTCTATCGCTGCTGTTCCACAAGCTGGTCCCCTCCTTCTCCCCTCTGAACCAGGCGTGTCTATTTTAAAAAATAAAATACATACTCCTATGAAAAGAATGCAAGGCAGATGATGCACAATCCTGAAGTTTAGCGCATGCATATTTTTCCAGGAGAACAAATGTCTCGGTTCCGACACGCCGTGCCTTTCTCCAGCATCCTAATCATTTCATCTGCTCACCCTGAATCTTCATTTGGAGTCAAAACCTTGTACCACACCTCTTGCCCTTGACCTTCACAAAGCCACGCGCCGCCACCCACCCACCCCACCCCCAACCCCCAGCCTCCTCCACCTCCTCCTCCAGACGCCTCATGTCTGAGCTGCAAGCTTAGTCTCTGTGTCCACAGCCAACTGTAGCACACCCCCCTGCTGAGGGTGTTCATGCCGATCCGAGGGGCACAGCCTGAAAGCTCCGTGTTTTCAGAGCTCCTGCCTTCTTTCTTCTCACAGAGCAGAGAAGGGCAATGAGGGTGCAGAGGAGCGTGGACAGCCCGCCAGCCCTCCAGGCACCCGATTTCCCAGTGGGTTCTATTTAAGTCGCTGGAGATGCTCCTCTCTCCTGGCTCGAGCAGGGCCAACCTCACCTCCGGATGATTCCCTATGCCACCGCCGCATGTCCTCCCACCCCACCCCCCTAAATAGAACACCCAGGACCACGTTGTCCTGGCTCTTCCCACTACCTTCACGACCAATCTGAAGAGCCTCTTTTCATCTTTTGTGGCTGTACCTCTGTTAGCCCTACCCAGCCACCCGCCACCCGCCACCCCACCACACCACACCTTGCAGTACTACTGTGGTGACTTGTGCCCAGGCTGTGAACTCTTTGAGGGCTGATCTGGAGGCCTGCCCTCTCCAGGCTTGGTGCCGAAAGAACCCATCTTATGTCTTTTTCAGCTTTGCCTTACTCATTTCTCTCTAAGAAATAAATCCCAGGATGACCGTGACCTTTGTGTCTTGAAGTGGCAGGCATTCCCCAGGAGCTGACAAACAAGGTTGGGAATTGCCTTAGGAGGAGCTCAGGCCCCCATAACTTCTCCCTCCTCATCGGTCCTTCCGGATCCCACCTGCCCTTTTTGATTAGGATCAGATTTCTGGTTATAGGGGGTCCCCAACCCCACCCGCCCGCCCCCAAGTAGAACATCTCAGCTCTTTTCATGGGCTATCATGCTCATTGGCATAAGAGGCCACATGCTGAGTCAGTACATGCTGAGTCAGCAATGCCTGTCTGTCTCCGTCAGACATCACAGGGAGGGCGGTTTGTTGGTTTGGGGGTTTTGTTTGGTTTTGAATTATTTCATCAATTCCAGATCCCTTAGGCGAGACAATATTGTGTGGAGGCTCCAAACGGAGAGGGCGCTCCAACGATTGCCCGCCTTTCCTCACACAGACCAGACAAAACTCCGGGGAAGCACTGCTCGTGGAAATGGAAATCGGGTTCTTTTCCAGCCTGTGCGCACATGTCTGCGGTCAGGGAGCCACCTGTCGGGGGAGAGACAGAGAGGGCGACACTGAGGGTCATTGGTGTGTGTGAGGGAACAGGTCACCAGAGCTGGTGGGGGAACTGAGCTGCTCAAAGGTGATCGCAAAGGATTTTTTTTTTATCTGAAAGGGAGACAAACGGGATTAGTATCTTATGGGATGAGGTTGGAAACCACTGGACAGCTCCAAATGGCATCCACTGACCCAAACAAATACGTGGTCCTACTCAGTGCGGTCCGTTGCGCCCCCTAAGTCCTAGGCATCTCAAAACCTATCCTAATGGACACTGATGAATCTGACCCCAAAAGAGACTCAAAAGGATGCTTCATTTTTGTTTGTTTGTTTTTCTGCAACCTCAGATTTTTATGAGTTGGTCGCCCTAAAAAAATCAAAGCCACCAGAACCAGAAGTAAAACTCTAGGAAGGCTATTGACAAGTAGCATTTTCAGCTCATGAGCGCAGGTCAATTCTTACAGAGCTTTTTAACTTGATGAGTGAGTATGGTTGGTCCCCCACAAGAGGCAGCGAATGGCGGTCACTTTGATTAAGCTTTTGTGACCGGACCCCCTTCCTTGGGAAATCAAACACCAAAGACGAAAGCTGTCAGAATGGGGGAGTGTGTTTGGGTCAGAAGGCTGGGAGGACTGGGAATCTCGGGCACATCCCTCCTGACACAATGATGTTACCAGGAAGATGCACACTTCCGTGGCTCTCAGCTGTGCAGAGTGGCATCATGCACTCAGCAAGACGTGGCAGTCCCAGGTCTCCTCAAGAGGAGTGATGGTGCCATCACCAACCAGACTCCAAAAAGGAGAGGGTGCTCCAGGCTGCATGGGTGCTGCCGTCCTGGATGGCAGGCAACACAGCCCGGGCACTGCCTTGCTGCAACCCGGAGACTAATAGCTTTGTATCGTGACTCGTGCAGCAGATCACAGGTTCGGGGCAGCTGAACGCCGATTCAGTCCAGTTAGACAGAGCTGCTGCGGGCATGAGCTGAACACACACAAACCGCGCTACTGGCCAATCGAAAATGACTGCCTACGTAGTTCAATTCTTAGCGTATGGATGGTGCAACAAGGCACCATGGGAGGTCTTGCACGTTTCAAGCCACGGGGACAGCTGCCTCGTGGCTAACGCACGTGCTTACGACAGCCCATGAAGTGCAAAGGACCTCCCCTGGTCACCGTCAACAACTCTCTGGCTGAATTTGACTTGGTTCTCCTCCTCCTCCTCCCTAGAGTGAGTGATGACATCCTGACGGTCTAGGACGAGTGGGAAAGACTGTTCCCAGCCTCGGTCCAGACTGGTTCCCATATGCCAGAGTCCTCAAGATCCCCCCCCCCCCCACATTTCCAAAGCTAGCATCAGCTGCACTGTATCATGCTAGAAAGACCAATTCAATGATAAAAGGCTAAAAGACAAAGCAGAGCACTGTCGGGAGGAATCCCGGAGAGTCGGCTCTGAGACGCATTCTGGAGGAAACGCAAATGATGC
This sequence comes from Tenrec ecaudatus, assembly GCF_050624435.1. Classification (NCBI taxonomy): domain Eukaryota; kingdom Metazoa; phylum Chordata; class Mammalia; order Afrosoricida; family Tenrecidae; genus Tenrec; species Tenrec ecaudatus. The sequence goes on along the minus strand of NC_134533.1, from coordinate 25,000,813 downwards.
GGACGACCTAGTTCTCTGCGGAGCCAGGGGAGAATCTTAAACCACGAGGACAATCCCGAGAAATGGTGGATGTTACACGAAAAGAGAGAGGAGACCAGGCCCCATTCACACACACCCCCCAATCCATTACCCTTGATTTGAGAAAACTAGGGAGGGAAAAAAAAAAAAAGACCTTTAACATAGGTGGTGTGGGAGCCATGCATTGTAAAAGGAGAAGATGGAGGGCTGGCACAAGGGAGGAACAGCAGATGCAATGAATGTCCCCTCTCCCAACACCCCACAAGTGTGACGCAGTCAAGCAAATGGATGATTGAGCACTTACTATAGGCCAGGGACCAGAGAGCTGCAATGGGGCCTAGGGAAGGCGGCGTGTGTCGCTGCTTTCGGGAGTCTTGACATCGATGGGGAAGATAGGCAATAATCCACAAAGTAAGCCCACGTCCGATAGTGGGGTGCGCTACGGAGACTCCGCCGAGGACTGTGGCAGAGCGCGGGCCACAGAAGCGGGATTGGGCAGGGGACTCCGGAGCACGCCTCTCTGAAGAGACACAACTTGAATCAAGCCCTTAATATTAAGAACTATTCAGCCTGAAGATCAGAGGAAAGAACATTCCAGACAGAAGAAACAGCTAGACAAAGATCCAGATGGTGAAGCCCCAGAGATAGGCTGGGATGAGCTGGCCATGCATCTTTTAAACCATGGAGAGAGAAGCTGGGGTTTTATTTCACGGGCAATGGACAGCCAGGGGAGGGCTTTGGGCAAGGAAGCCAGGAGAGGGCGGGGGGCAGGGGGGCAACATTGTTAAGAGATCATCCAGCTGTTATGTGAAAAGTAGACCTGGGGAAACCAGCTCAAAATCAGTTAGAGACCATCAACCATCCAGACCAGTGGTGATAAGGGCCTCACCTCTGGGTGGTAGCAGTAGCGTTAATGGCTAGGTAAACCACCCAAGACTATATGGGGGAAGAAGCATTAGCAGGACAGGTGGGCCCATTGGGTAAGGGTGGGACTGCTGACAGTTCGCAAAGTCAGTGGTTCAAACCCACCAGCTGTTCTGTGGCGGGAAGATCGGGCTGTCTGCTCTTATAAAGATGTACAGCTTACATACACACTCAGCTGCTAACCAGAGAGTCCGCGGCCCAAGGGAAGAGCGACTGGTGTGATAGTGCCTTCTGATAAAGGTGATCAGTCGTGGTAACCCATGGGGCAGCAGTCCCCTGGGTCCTGTAGGGTAGCTATGACTCACAACTTCTTTGGATCGTGTTAGGTAGTAGAAGTTGTTGGAGGGTGAGCCAGGGGAAGGAAGAAGGGTGGTTTTGCATGGGATACGTTTGAAATGCTTGCTAGACACACAGAAGTAATCCAATGGAAGTTCAAGAAAGAGAGACAGTCTGAGGCTACAGACGTACATTTTTGAGAAGTCATTCACGTGTCACCTTCGATCCGAAATCTGGTCGGTTTGGGGTCTGGCTAGGGAAGTTATCGAAGGAGACCTGCTGGCACACTGGTTAAGAGTGTCCGTGTAACTGAAAGGTTGGTGGTTCAAACCCACCCATGGCTCCATGGGAGAGAGAGGCGGCAGCCTGCTTCTATAAAGGCTTGCTTACAGCCCTGCAAACACTAGCAGGCAGTTCTGCTCTGTCTTCCGAGTCTGAATCGACTAGGTGCCAATAGGTTGTAGGGGGGTCTTGGAAATGAGGAAATGCCCCAGACCTTAGCCTAGCCCAGGCAAGACCCAAGAGAGCTGGTGCCGAGATAGAAAACCAGGAAACGCGTCATTGTCCCCCAAGCCAAGAAAGAGGAAGCGTCAACACGTGTGTAAAAGTCATCCAACTCTACAAACTACTGACAAGATGGTCCTAGGCTAGCATAGGGGTTAGAGTGAAGACCAAGACACAGCCCTGCCCTGCCCTCAGGGAACTTCCAGGCGAGAGATCCCTAGAGGATGGGCATTTTTAATTCCGTTTCTCAGCAAATACCGTTTCTGTTTTGGCTCCAATTTCAACCTGTAACTTAGGTTGGAATAAAATGCAGCGCATAGACCAATGATTAGAAGGAATCAGAGCTACATGGACAGGTGGACTCCTGTTTGATGTGCAGATCAGCAGATTTGGGGACACAGTCTGTGCCCAGCCTGCCGGCTTTTTTAACGCAACCTTCTCAGGGGCCTGAAGGCTTACAAGAAAGGCTTGCAAGAGAGGGTTTATCGGTTGTCCATTGAAGCTGTTTGAATAGAGAGAGGACAGAGAGAGATGGAAATCACAGGAGAGGTCTCGCTCTGGGCCTCCATGGTGCCCCTCAGCACAGAGGCACACAGTACAGCACACCAGAGTAGGGGCCTGAGCAGAGTTCACAGCGAATGGTAGACTCAGAAGAGGCTGAAGTTTAGTGGGATTGGATCGAGGCAAACTGGAGGATCTGCCTTAAGAATAATGCGGTAGAATGGAGTTTGAACACCAGAGTGTGCCTTTGTTTCTAACACAGGACAGAGACTGTTAGTCTTTACTCTTCAGCCACCCCCTTTACCCTGCCTCGCTTGGCTCCCCCGGAGCTGCTGCAGAAGCTCAAGCAACCATTGTCATCTAAGGACTACCCATGTTCTTTGACTCTTGGTTTTGCTCCGCTTGGCACCCGTGCCACTGCCTCTGATCTTGAGTAGCCAGACAAGCTTGTCGTCGGTTCTGCACCCATGTAGGACTAGAGCTTTTTCAATCGTTTCGGAATCTAAAGGTACCATCCCCCCCAAAAAAGTAAAAATGAGGTCATCATTTGACCAACAGCACGCAAGGGAGGTAGAATATTGGTAAGTGGCTCCCCCCCACCCACCCACTGCAGACACGTTTGATATGTTTGCCAAAAGACCAGCATTCAGCAGTTGAGTACGTTGGTGGCCTGAGGCAGTGTCTACCAAGAAATAGAAGCACCGAGAAGAAAAGTGGAGGGGCATGGGGATAAACCATGGCATTAAGAATATACTTGTACAAGGATATATTTCTTAGAGGTGAGTCTTGTGATGGGGCTCCCCACCACCACCACCACCATTTTTTTTCTTATTCTTCCCCTCTTCCATTCCAACCGGTGGCCTGGGTCTGTCAGTCCTTGCTTTGGGAACACTTTGTCATAGCAGCAAGTTGAAGCAGCCTAAACGGCGCTCCTATTTGGGAAGGAAAGTCTACATTCATTCTGTGGACATCCTGCTGATCGCAAAGGAAAACACCTTGGACAAACGGGGAAAGGAGGAAGAAGATGCCCCAAGACGGAGAAGGGGGCATGACCCAAAGTTCCCTCAAGCAAATAAGGGATCGGGGCCTGCTCCCTGATAAGGCAGGATGAAAGTGGCAAGAATAAAGAGGACAGGGAGAGGCCTGGGGAACCCCCTTCCTTTTCTTCCCAAACACGAACCGGGGCTGGGGGGAAACACTTGGCCTAACAGGGGCAGACTTGTGAACTAGGGGGCCCGTCTCAGGGCCGTGGCCTGCACACAGATGTGCAGGGACCCCTACAGTTGCCCATCATGCAGGATTCGTGAGCTAACTGCAAGGTGGGCTGAAATGGCTTGTCAAAAGTGAGCTCGTTGATGTAACCTATGATTGGCGGAGCTAAACAACTAGAAAGAGGCGTCATGAAGAGAAGACACTCCCACCAGACTTTACAAAAAGCCATGTATTCTGGATCAAACGCCCCTCCCCCCCCCAGCCCCAGCCCCACGCCCTCTCCATTCTGGGCAGGGCTGCTTTAGGGTGCACTTCTTTGGAGAGCTGCCCTTTAGAGAAGGTATCGCATCGCAGGGTTAGCAGACAGTGTTACACACCCTCCATTTCATCACTTCCTCAAGTCAAAACTCCAAAGCCAAACTCACTGCCATTGAGTCGATTCCGACTCACGGTGGTCCTGTAGGACGGGGTAGGCTTGCTCCTGCAAGCTTCCACGGCTGTGACTCGTTACAGTAGGTAGAAAGCCCCATCTTTCTCCCTCCGCGCACCTGGCGGTTTCTAACCACTGACCTTGCAACGTGTAGCCCACCCCTGGGCCACCCCTCCCCCTTTCCTTGGGCTCCAGCGACTAGATCCACACTCACAAGTTCCTCGGAAACAAAGGGTTTGAAGCTCTACTGCTACTTAATTCCTTGGCAATGAGTGATGGGCCAGTCTGAGTTCTCTACAAAGCACGCAGCTGCCTGGGCAAGGCAGCACACGGACGAGACCAAAAGAGAATCCGGCGTGGTCAAACACAGACTCCGAAAAAAGAACAGACTGGATCCCTGGAAGGATAGGAGCATCACATACATCGTAGCGTGGTGCTCGCCTCCCCTGGTCTAGGCTGCTAAAGCTAGTTCATCATAGGTTCCCTGATCACAAGTCAAGCTGCACAAACCAAAGGTCCCATTTGGACAGGGTGACTGAGAATGAAACAGGAGGAAACAACAGCCACACTGTGCACACCTGGGCGAGTCACGTTTCCGAACACCCACATCAGCCAGAGAAACGGGGCCGCATGCTCAGAGGACCCATCCCAGCGTCATGAGCCATCATCAGACTCCGCCGCCGGGCCCCATGCCACCCAGTGGGGTTTTCTTGTTTTGTTTTGACTGATGGAAGTAGGAGGGAAGAAAAGAGATGTCCCCTCACTACATAATAATATCCGTCAACAGAGAAGAGCTAAAACCTCCTGGCTGGTGTGAGGACCATCTCAACAGAGAGGAGACCAGTCTGCACACGAGGAAGTTTACCAAAGGGTTACTGTAAACCATGATTTCAGAGAAGCCATTGTGCTACGTATCAAGTAGAGCTGGCTTGACAGCTATTCAGATGCAAGGAAGAAGAGGAAAATAAACCACCCCAGTCAGAGTTTGTACTGGGTGCATTAAGAGGTGCATAGTACCCAGGAAATGCTGGCACTCTACACTGCCAGTGAAGCCCAATACTTAGAAGAGGTTCTCATGATCTAGAGCAAGTCTGGAGAACGGCGAGAGGAATGGTGGAAGCATGTAAGAGCCACATTCGATGGAGAAAGGCTGAGGAGGGTGGGGAAAATGATGGGAGGACACAACGTCTACGCTAATGAGTTGTTGACACATTTGCTTGCTATCCTCGTGTGTTTACGTGGCGGAGAAAGTTTCGACCTCAACAGGGCCCGCCTGTTGGCGGGATGAGAACCGGTGGGTCCGAGTTATGAAGGCAGCTTTCAGTGAAATTAAAAATTCCTTTCCAAGATAATCACGATCATCCTACAATACGATAAATGGCCCTACGGAGTGGAGAGCTCCCCATGAAGCAAAACATGTTGTGCGCAGACACTGAATAGCCCGCAGGAAGCACGCCATTCTCCCATCTGCAAATGAGAGACCAAGCTGCCAGCTCTCTAAGAGAACTCTAAGAAGCAGCCTGTGTCCTCAGAAGCAAGTCGCCCTGGCTCCTGGCTTCCGGGGATCCCAGCATCTGGGCTCTTGACTTGCTTCCTGATGAAACGGTCATTTTCTCAAACACTGGCTTCAGCCAAGGAAGCCACTGTTTTTGCCCTTTCGTCCTCAAGGCAGAGCTAGTCAGTAGCCTTTCACTCGGCCCGTTATTTCTCAACCCGGAGGTGTCTTGTCTCTGAACTCCAATCGCGATCGACAGGTCTGATCTGGAAGACCTACTCCCATAGGAAGGTTTGTCAACCTCCCTCCACCTGCCCACCAAGGTATCAAGCAGCTGCCAGCCTGGAGCACTCACTGCCTATTGCCTGCTGACCTGACTCCGAGCTCACCCAACCCAGTTTAGATCAACTAACAAAAAAAAACGCCCTGCCGCTGGCTCCAGATACGTGGGATTTTCAGTCACCTTCTATTATGCCAGGTAACGAGGAGACAAAATACAGAAGTCTTTGCCCGCCAAGTCATCCCATTAGTACTCTGCTCACACCACTGAAAAAGCCTACGAGTGGGGGTGGGGTGGGGAGGGGGAGGGGAATAGCAAGTGCTCCTGAGTAAGTTATCGAGAATCCCATCCTGATGTGGTATGCAGAGGGTCCTGAGGGAAGACTTTGAGAAGGAGACACTTGAGCTGGGTTCTGAAGGATAAGTAGAATTCTGCCACCTGGCAGGTGTAAAAGGGAAGGCAGGCCTGAAAAACCATGCTGGGGCATGGAACATTCTGGCATACTCAGAACATCGGGACTAACTCACCATCCTGTGTGACCAGAGCACCAGGGGTGCTTATGGCACCTGGACTAATCGACCCAGCCTCAGGGCTGGTGGCGGGCCACCAATCAAGGTGACCCTGGATGCTGTCAAGGCAAAGACAATACAGTAGAGTAGATTGGATCCAGATTCCTCAGGACCAGTGTGGACTAGTCTATTCCAAAAATCCAAGCGTAAAACTCCGTTTGCTTTGAGATTACATCCTGGGAGCTGAGTTACAGCTATCACCCTTGAGTGGCAGTGGCTCCGTCTGTCCCCAAAAGAACTCAGAGACGGTGTCCTCCCAACTTCTGTGCTGGTGGCACAGTCCAGTAAGCGTTGGATGGCTAACCTCAAGGTTGGCGGTTCCCAGTCACCAGCTGATTGACCTAGCGCCTGGGAAATCCTATATAGGGCCACTCTGAGTCAGAATCGACTAGACAGCAGTGGGTTTGAGGGTGTTCTTTTAGGGCTGATTTAAGAAGAGGCCCTCGCTCTTGCCCAAGCAAGTTAAAACTGTGTGAAGAGTTTCGTTTTAATATTCTTCCCTCCCCCCCAAAAAAATGTTGTCGAGGTAGTTTCCCAATTTGGGAATCCAAGTCTGGGAAACACTGGGAGAGAAGACCTTCAAGCTTCAGGTGAGCTGCTAAGAACTGAAGATCGATGACGCCTATAGCCCCCTGTCTCCACCAGTGAGAACAGGAAATCCACTGAGAAAATCCCCTCCTCCTTCCATGGTCACCCCTACCTCCCCTCCCCTCCCAGCAACAGGCTGAGTTTCCCAGATGACAGGCTGCTGTGGAGGAACCTGGGATAACTGGGTTCCTGATGACTTTGGGAGGCTTCTTAATGACACCCCCAACACATAGCCAATCAGCTCTGAGCAAAGAATCAAAGCTTCGGAGATGTCCACAAGTGGTAGATCTCATTGGGTGCCCACAGGACATGTTCTCTAGGGTGGACGTAGTAATCCTGGCTACACTCTTGATCCCGGGGGGGGGGGGTTGTGCATGACACTCATCGGGGTCTTAGCTTGGCCTCCAAGTCTCATGCCACCTGAAAGTCATCCTCCGAAGCCAGGCCACCTGAGTCTTAAGGAATGGTTGTCTCTGACTCTACTCTCTATCATTGGTAAGGGCTCGGGGTGGGGGCCCACTTGACAGACTATATTCTAAAAGAAAGACTTAAGAACTTTCTGAGGAAGAAGTATGCACAAGGCAGAAGATGACACAGCTCTTACTGCTAGGCTGCCCTGCCTCTCTGCACTCCCCATGCCTTCTCTTTCCCTCCCGCTTCCATTGTACTTCTTCTCCCATCCCCACACCTGTAGAATCCCATGCATGTCCAGACAGTGGTCATGTGAGATCAATGCTGCCTCTCCCCTGGGAGGTTTTTCCAACTTCCTAGTAGCTCATGCTCTTTATGGTCCCTTGCTTCACAGTAGGAGTATTTATGTTTTTTTTTTTTACCCTCCCGGGAATTCCACCAATGCTGGAGTTCAAGTCCATCAGTATCTATTTATTGAGTTCTTACCATATGGCTAGACATTCAGGATGCAGTGAGAGCGGACCAGTCTTTCCCCCGCCCTCCAGCAGCTCAAATGAACAAAAGAAGTTATCTCAGAGTCTAGAATTCTCGCCTTCTTCTCGCTTTCTTTTCCCACACAAACCTAAGCCGCCCGCCATTCCCAAAAGGAATGATTGATTCCCGCCTCCCCCCTCCGCCAGCTCCTCACCCCACCCCCCTGCCAGGAAGGTGTCTTTGGCAAGACAGAACAGATAAGCAAAAGTCATTTCGTAGAGTTGTGGGGTGGTTTGCTTTGTTTTGTTATTTTGTGCCCCCCCCCACCTTCAAAATGCTCTGAAGAGAGGCGATCAGAACTTGGAAGGAGCAGGGTCTTTGCGAGGGGCAGTGGGCACGAGGAGGAATGTCTTGGAAGGTCTGGCACCTGGAGAGGTATCCAAGGCGGTGAGTTTTCTCCCTCTTCCTGTGCCTCTCTTTCAGCTTATCTGACTCCTCTCAGACTAGGAATGGACCACGGGAGATGCTGTGAGACTCGAGGGGCCAGCCAAGAGAGCGCACCCTCCGCCCCCTCGCTGCAGGAGCAGCCTTTCCAAGGCAACAGGAGTAGGCCTCTGCTGGGTTGGGCTTTCATCTTGAATCCTCCTTTCTGAACCTAGGCCATTCAGGGGCTCGCCCTGTTCACAAGAAACTCTCCATTCACCTTCTGGACAGAGAGAGCGAGATGACCTTGGCCCCGTGCTTGTCACCCAATCTGCCACTGAATTCTCACCCGTGGCTCCACGAACAAACCAACCCAAGGGGCTACTGGGCTCTGGTAGGTTCCCTTTTGGTTCTGGTCCTCTGAAGCCAAGTATTGCCCTCCTTCCCTTCCAAGCACCCTCTGACATCTTCGTCACCAAAATAAGGGTTGGATACAAGTTTAAGCTGAATCTAAATATTCCCACCCGCATGGCTCTCTTCTCTCAATAAAAAGGCGCTTTGGCCTTTTGCTAGCTCCCTGCCTTTGTTTCGCTCAACTCCACAATTCCTTCTACAAGAATCGTGTAAAAGAGAAGGCCCGAGAGTTAAGCTAGCAAAGAGGTCAGGAAGCCCCTAGAAACAGACGTGGTTGGCCACGACTGCCTGCTTTTGGAACTGACACAAGGTGAGCTGCGGGACACCTGGGAGAAGTTCAAGGGGAACGAGCCCTGGAGGGCATCAACCATTTCCCTAGATGTTTCCATCCAGATCAAGGGAGAGGAGGAAATCATAGAAAGAATGAGTTCTAAGGGGACTGGGAGGAACACACCACTCCCTTCTCCCCTTCCGATCACCCCTTCTTCTCGTTCCTTCTCCATCTCCCACTTCCTCCGACCCCCTCACCCCCACAACAGGAGGGAGTCTGATGAGAGCAGGCTTGCGGAGTGTGGGAGTTGGGGGACACGGTCACACTGTTCCCTTCTTTCTCATCTTTGGGGTCCTCTTCCTGGGCGGCCTTCCCACACGCGCTCTCCCTCTGCCTTGGTCCGCTCTCCTTTCTAGGCCACCCAGACCAAAAGGGCCAGTGCTGGCTTTGTTAGGTCACTGCCGAGAAGAGAAAAGGCGAAGGCAGCTGGCAGGGCTCTTTCTAGCACGCCACTGCCCCCATCCACATTCCCAGAGCAGACCAGAGACCAAGAGCGAGTCTTCCTGACCAAGGACAGGGCCGGGGAAGGGGGGGGGATGAGAGTACTCATGCCAAGTGCGCGGGGTGGTGAGCAGGGTTTTCCCGAGACAGGTAGCACTCTGAAAATATTGTCAGCGTCCTCTGTGAATTAGTTGAGCTATTTGCGATCAAGCACACATACAGCTTAAAGGCTATCACTGTCACCTTTTCCTAGCCTGTCTCTTCCTCTTTACCTTAATCTCTCTCTCTCTCTCTCTCTCTCTCTCTCTCTCTCTCTCTCTCTCTCTCTCTCTCTCTCTCTCTCTCTCTCTCCCTCTCCTCTTGTATCCGCACTTTCTGCTGGCCCTCTTGTTCACTTGCTCTCATCATCTCCCCTCTATCAGGTTGTCTTCCCCCTCAGGAGAATGTAGAACCAAAACAGATAGAGATGCTCAGAAGAACTTTAACAATCCCCTCGCTTCCAGGTATCCAGCAAGGCTTACAGGAAGTGCAGAGAAGAGATGACTCCTAGCACTTCCCACCATTGCATCACTCTACCTGCCCTGCTTCTTAGCCGCAGAAAAGGCCAGGCAGTCTGGTCCTCGAGCGCTCGCTCGACCAGAAGACTTTCACTGCGGAACCCTCGTGTACTGACTCTCTCCAAACTCTAGAGGCCTACCAGGTATGCAACAGCTGCCACCCATGGGCACTTGTAGTTCGCCAGCTAAAGAGAACCTAACATGGCCCACCCTCTCTTGGATGTTACTGCATCTGCCCCCTGTTACTGGATTCCTAGTGGTCTCAGTATTTGGGGGGGGGGGGTTGTTTGTACTTTTAATTCTAAACTAGAAGATGTCTTCTATTCTTCTTTGAAACCCTCGGCTCACGATGTCCCCTTGCTAATCACTCAACCTCGTCTCCTCCAGTCATCAGGGAGGCCAGGCAGAGGGGCCAAAGGATGAGGGAGTAGAGTTGGAAATTCTGGATTTAATAGGAGGAAAGAGGAGAAGTAAAAAGTGTCCACATCTTCCAAAGGAACAGTCACAAGTATTCCATGGTTAAAGTCGGAGACCACGCGAGTCCTCTTGGCTTGCGGGCATCCCAAAAAGTTTCCTCGTCTCTCGGAACCTCATGGGTTCCTATAGTAAATGTCCCAAACCACCGCCATACAACTATCCTTCCATTAAAAGTCAGCAACCACCAAGAAGCCACCTTGCCCTCCGCAGGTGACCATCCCATCATGCTGTCAGCGCTATCTACGGTCCTCTGTTGGGGCTGGGACTCCTGTCACACAGACTAGTCCAGGGGTCTCTTCAAGAGGTGCACCGTTTCCCAGCAGCATCCACTCTCCTCTCAGGGAGTTTCCTTGGCAGTACATTCTCTCACACCAAGGACACCGACTGAGACCTCCCTTCCACTCTCTCACGATAGCCGCCTGCAGACTGACTGGCCCTCCGCAGACACCTCAGCCAGAAAGTATCTTAGCAACCCTGGAGTTGTTCCGAATGTGGGCTCTGCTGGCCAGAGATTACTCACCTATGGCCTTGGAAGGACATGCTGGGACCAGAAGCCTGCCAGTGTCTAAGGAGATGGATCCAAAGGGACCATTAGACTCCAGAGCTTGCTAAAGGCAGCTAGTTCCCATGCTGGCTCTCCAAGCCTGCTTCCTCCCACTAAGACGGATCACCTGCCATGTTAGGATTTTCAAAATGTCCTGCTTTTATTTCTATCTAATATTCATATGAAAAGGTATGTTTCAGACCAGATATTGAGACTGCTCGTGTCGTATTTTTTTTTGTTGAGGTGTGGGAGTGGGGGCCAGGGGCAGTCCTTTCACAGGACTGTGTTGTCAGGATGGCGTTGGTCAAACTGTGAAGACTGGATTCTGTAACCACCAGGCGGTGGGGGGTGGGGGGGAGTCATAGGAGTCCTCAGAAAGGGGGCCGAGATGAATAGCTGAGATTTGGGCAGTGACTTCTTTTTCCTTCCCTTTGATAATGATCTGACAGCTCTGCTTTGCTAATACAGTCTACAGCCTAGCCCCTTAGCTCTCCCCCCAAGCAGGTCCCACCAGGGGGGGTTGGCTGCGAGGCTCCAATGGCTGATGAAGGGGAAAGGCCGAATGTGAGAGGTGCAGGGCCCATCCAGAGGGTGAAGACAGCGGTGAAACCTCTTTCTAGGCAGATTGGGAAAGCCCAGCATCATCCAAGGAGGGCAAACGACACACAAAAGTAAGAGAATCCATGAGACATCAGACCCAGTTGAGAACAGGCTTGGAATCCAATAAATCACAGGTCGTAGCAGGTCACACACCCGTCAATGACTTTTTTTTTTTTTTGGTGCCTGTCTGTCACACTATATTTGGCTTTTTAAAAACCCTTTGGTTTCTCTGTAAAAGTTCCTTCTGAACCACTCCAGCCTTGTCTTGAGCTGCTATGGTAGACAGGGATGCGGCAATGGGGCAGGCGGCTTTGCCACAGAGGTTCTGCCTCTCCCCGGCCATGACTCTACCCTCCTCCTCCTCCCTGAGGGGGCCGAGGAGGGAGAAATGGGTTGGGACTAGGCAGGGCAACAGGAAGCAAATGTCTTCCAAGGATGAGACTCCTTTAGATCTCAGTGCAAAGTAGATAATGACCCACCTCGCCTCACTGAGGAAACGCAGTGTGCCTGAAATCCTACTCCTGAATCCTAAAAACATCACATTCTAATTGTCCCATAAATAGAACAAGGAGTTCAGGGGGGACTAAAGGAGGATCAGGAACCCCACCCACCCCTATTTCTTGTGGGGAAGAGTCCAGGGTTTCAGAAACCAGCTGCCCAAGGATTGAAGGATTGAGCCAGCCCTTCAGCCTTACTCTTGTGTCATGCCTATTGGGAGCAAAGCTCCCCCCCACCTCCTTCGATCCATCTCACACTGCTGTCCTCGCCCACCCACACTGTGTCAGCAGATACAGGGGGATACGAATCTCCAACTCCTGCCACACATGTCCTCCCCACCCTTCCTGTATTTGGCCACACGGGGAAGGGGGCAGCCAACTGGGGGTTGTCTCCTGGGAGAGCTCCTTGTTGCCTGGAAACCAACGCAAATCAACATCTCTGGTTATCTTCAAGTCCTCACAAGCTATGGACTACATTCTAAGCAAGGAAGGGCACCCCGTGCAAACTTCAGTCTGGAAGTGTTAGGGTTAAAGCAGAGACTTGTGAACCCTTGGAGGAAGTAAATCCCCCTTGAGGACAAGCACAGTCACCTTTGAGGGAAAGAAGTTGAAGAGACAAGAGAAGCGACATCAGTGTTCAGTGTGTCTGTGTGCTCATCTCTGTGTTAGGTTCACCTGGGGTCAGTTTCTCCCCATCCTTGTCTCTCTGGTCCTTCCCTCTCTTGCCCCTTTACTTCACCATCCTTGGAAGCCACCCGGCATTTGACGGGCCGAGGCGGCTAAGGTGAGTGGGAAGTCGCGGGTTTCCCAGAAGCCAACCGCAGGACATGGCCCAGGTGAGACATGGGAAGGGAGGTGACTCATGTAGCCACCCAATTCTCCCGCCGCAGGCTGTGTTTCTCCCTTCAGAATAACTCCGCTCTGTTGGCCTCCCTTTACAGCCAGCAACCAAGACTCCTCCTTGGGGCAAGCAGAACCCCGTCCATACCTGCCACCAGTGGGAGGGAAGAGCCTAGGGAAGGTACAGGAGATCAGGATTAGCTCCTGGCCTCCCGATGACCTCCACGGAGCAGTGCCCAGGGAAGCGACCCACCCTCACCCTCCAAAATCAAGCAGCTCCTCATGGGGCCACTTCCCTCGGGGTAAGAGGATTTTACTTTAGGGACACGTCCTAGAAGGGCATATTCTAAAGACCCAGAAAATCCTGGACACACCCTCAACATCCTGGATGTTCGCGTGGAGCCCTCTCAGGGGGTCAGAGGAGGAGAAAGAAGGCCACCTTAGAATACTTGAAGTCAAGTCAGCTTGATGGGGGGCGGGGGGCGGGGAGAGATGGCTTTCCATCTCGGTGTGTTCTATCATGTTTCTTTCACCCTCCTTCCTTTGGGTGTTTCAGCTTCCCTACCTCGGCTCTGCCCGTGACCCTCGGCAGCCCATCCCATACCACTGAGGGCAGGGGAGAGCACTTTCCCAGAGTACCAACAAGGGTTCGCATCTGGCCCTGGTCAGTCGCTGTGTCCTTCTCCCCCAGGATTTCCCGCCCTCCAAGCCTCCTGTCCTGTTGAGGCCTCAGAAGCACCTGTGCTTCAGAAGTTTTCTCATCAAACTAGCCAAGATCATCAGAAGCTAGCCTTCGTTCCTCCACCACGACACGCCACCACATTTGTCATTTCAGACTCAGCAGCCCCATTGCCACTGCCTTAAAGGCCCAACTGTGTGGTCCCCTTGGTTTTGCTGCCCCCCAGCGTGATCAATGTGACCATTCAGAAGCACTTGACTCCACTCTCATCCCATTGTTGGCTGACTCTTGACCCGTGATAGCAGTGCCAGAAGCTGAAGGCCTGGCCCTTGGTTCTCCTGAGGTGCATTGCCTATCTCGTTGGGACCCCGATCAGAACCCCGGGAGTACACTCATCAGTAAACTGAAGAGCTAGCTGCCTATTTGCAACTTGGTCAGATCCAGAAGGGTTTAGGCACAAGGGCCTTGAGTACGTGCAATACTGTTTAGAACTTGGGCATTTTCTTTGTAAGTTAGGGGAACCCTCTTCTTCAGTAGAGATGGAAATAGAAAAGACTGAACACATGGCACCTAAGTTAATGGACTCTCGGCTCCATCTTTCTTTGCCTTTTTTCTTCCCTCCATCACTTTGCCGCCGGTCTCCAAGTTGTCTTAGTCCTTCCTTCTCATCTCTGTTGTCTGTCTTCTTTGTCTGCTCCTGTCTCTCTGGCCTATCTTTATGGCCTCTCCTTTCTCCCTGAATCCCCTCCTGCCCCCCCGCCTGCCCATAGACACTAATAACTTAGCTTGCGGAGGTGAAGGCCGGCTGGCTTTGTGCTTCAATTGACGCTAAAGACAGCTTGTCCGGTCCCCATCTCTCACACAGACCTTCACCAAGTATCGATTGGAGAGTCAAGGGCATATTCTTCACTCTTCCTCCCAACACCACTGTCTTCCCTTATCAAACTCAAGATCTGTCTGAAGCACCCAGAAAACACTGATGACTGATAAACGAGGTGTCGGGGGCCAGGAACTAGTGAGGTCAGGACAGAGCAAGATAAATGAACTGAGGGATGTGTCGCTGTGTTCAGCACCATTCTGCCTTCTTCAGAGAATTCAGGGGTCTCCCTTCCAATCGAAAATGGGCTTCTTTGTCTCAGGGGCTCTTGAGGGAGAGGCTCATCACTCTCGGCCCTCGAAAGCCAGTGTGGTCCCTGAGCAAGTTGACACATGCGACCATCAACGATGGGCATTTCCAACAGAGCTTTGGATCTTATCACCCATCCCGTTTCTCAGGAGACACGAGGCGGGCTCCTCTCCTCAACCGCACCTCAGCAATCATGACAACTCTTAGGGTAAGGGCATGACAGCCCACCACATCCTAGTCCTGTTCTCACTGGCACCTCACCACCAGCAGGCCCCACTTAAGATGGATTTAGGAAAGACAGTCTCTCCTCTTTAGCTCCACCGCCCTCTCATCCCCACAGAAGGAATGGCTTCTGCAATTCTCATCATCAGAGTGAGCTGACATGGCTTGCTGGCTCCATCTTTCACTTGTTCTCCACTCTCTTTCTGTTCCATTTGAACCACTAGGCTCTAAGCAGCCCAGCCCAGCCCGTACCCTGCCCCTGCTGCAAGAGGAGCAATAATAATAACAGCTGGCCCCGACTGAGTTCCAGGATTTGAGAAGTAACTATTGGCTGAGCTTGTCTGGCAGCTAGTACTAAGTCCCCGAGGCGCTTCACTTCTTTTCTCTCTCCTAGGCCATCTCAATGTTCCTCTCGTGCTCCTCCAGTGAGCCACCCCCTCGCTTCTGGAGGCTGCGTCTTCTGTGAGATGAGCCGCACAGATATATCTCTATGCACTAAGCAAGGCTGCGCATCTGAAAAAACATCCCTTCATAGTTCAGGACTCTTCTGTCGCCACCCAAGCCAACTTTGACCGAGAAGCCTTTGCGGGGCTCATTTCCGTGGGCAAGTCCCCAACTGCCCCCTGCCAGTCCGGGCCCCAAGTTCCCAAAAGGCGACATGGGGACCCATCCACCTCTCAGGGACGCCTCGAGCCTGTCACACAGCCAACACGCGCTGCAACGTACCCCTAAAGCCCAGTCTTCTGAGGGCTAGCGGAGACCTCCCTTCCCACCCTGGCCGCCTTTCCTCCCTCCCTTCTGTCCACTCCCTCCCCACCTTCCTAGCAAACCCAAGCCCTCGCTATTAAGTGACTCCATCTGAGACTCCCTGTAAACTTCGAAAGCCCCCATAAATGGCGCCCTAATGTGAAGGGGAAAACAATCCTTCATCCGTTAGGAAACACACGACGGATGTGAAGTGGGTGTGTTGGGGGGGCGGGGGAGGGGGGAAGATGGCTGAACGGAAAGAGCCAAACCGTTACCTGTGCTCTCGCGAGAAGAGAACTGGCTGCGGCCGGTAACTGGGCTCTTCCGAGACTCGTCACTATTGGGATGGTTGACCTGTCCATCACCTTTCCTGAGCCAATGAGCAACGCCAACCAGCGCTCGGAGGGCGGGCCGATGGTGCCCGGATTTTACAGCTCTTGGAGGCGGTCAGTGGGGCACTGGACTTCGTGGGGAGGTGGGTGTAGACAGGAGCCTAGTCACCCAGCCAACCCAGCTCCCGCCCCCCAAAGTTAGGATCTTCAGGTTCCCAAGGTGGAGCACCAACGAAAAGTTGGAGTTTGATCAGAGAAATATGGAGAGGTGGCATTTCCTCATAGCGTAACCCAGAGTCCAGTCTCTACCTCCTAAGGAGGATCTCCACCCCCACCACGGAGAGATCTTGACTCACTATAGGGGGCAATCACTTTAGCCTCAGGGCAATGAGTTGTGACTTTAAGAAAAGGAAGGGTTGGGAGAATTAAGAGAGCTACTTCCAGGACCCAGAGCCAACAAGATGCTCCAACAAAACTTTTTTAAAAAGACAAAACGGGAAAGAGTGTGAGAGAGACGTCCCAGCGGCCTAAGAGGAAAAAGATCGCCAGAGAGGCTCAGAATGTAAACTGGGAGACTCTTCTGGTTTGTTGTTGCTATTGTAGTTTTAATAAATCAACTTTACTGGGGGCTCTTACAACTCATAACAATCCGTGCATCCATTGTATCAAGCACATTTGTATATATGTCGCCACCATCATTTCCAAAACAGTTGGTTTCTCCTTGAGCCCTGGGTATCAGCAACTCTTTTTTTTCCTCTCCCTCCCCCACCCTCCCGCCATCATGGGCCCTTCTAAAATTATAAATTATTTTTATTTTCCTATCTTAAACTGTCCGCTATCTCCCTTCACCCACGTTTGTTGTTGGTCCCTGGAGGGAGGGGGGTTTATACATTGGTCATTGTGATCATTTCCCCTTAAACCCCTGCTTCCCCCCACCTTCCCCCTACCCTCATGGTATCGCTACTCTTATTATTGGCCCTGTGGGGTTTATCTGTCCTGGATTCCTTGTGTGTCGAGAGCTCTTATCTGTACCAGTGTACATGCTCTGGTCTAGCCGGCTTTGTAAGGTAGAGCAGGGCTCATGATCGTGGTGGGAGAAGAAGCCTTAAAGAACTAGAGGAATGTTGTGTGTTTGGGCAGTACTATACTACAACATGGCTGGCTCGTCCCTTCCTTGTGACCCTTCGGTGAGGGGGAGGGTGGGAGACATCCAACTATACAGATGGGCTTTGGGTGTCCATGGCAACCCCCCTCATTCTCATCAAAATGGTTGGTTGGTTGTGGTCTTCTGATGACTTATTCCTGATCCCATCTACACCTCGTGATCACACAGGTTAGTGTGATTCTTCCACATGGGCTTTGTTGCTTGCCTTATCGATGACTGCTTGTTTAACTTCAAACCTTTAAGACCCCAGACGCTATATCTTGTAATACCCAGGCACCATCAGCTTTTCTTCACCACATTAGCTTATGCACCCATTTAGTCTTCAGCAATCGTGTCGGGAAAGTGAGCATCACAGAATGCCAGTTTATTAGAACAAAGTGTTCTTGCATTGAGTGAGGACTTGAGTAGAGGCCCAATGTCCACCTGTTACCTTAATACTGTTTTTAAAAATCATTTTACTGGAACCTCATACAACTCTTACCACTCAAACATCCATTGTGTCAAGCACATTTGTACATTTGTTGCCATCATTATTCCAAAACATTTGCTTTCTGCTTGAGCTCTTGGTATCAGCTCCTTATTTTTCCCTCCCTCCCTGCTCCCACCACCCTCATGAACCCTTGATAATTTATACATTATTATTTTGTTATACCTTACACTGTCCGACTTCTCCCTTCACCCACTTTTCTGTTTTCCATCCCCCAGAGAGGAGGCTATATGTAGATGCTTGTAATCCGTTCCCCCTTTCCACCCTACCCTCCCTCCTCTCTCCCGGTATCGCCACTCTCACCACTGATCCTGAAGGTATTATCCATCCTGGATTCCCTGTGTTTCCAGTTCCTATCTGTACCAGTATACATCCTCTGGTCTAGCTAGATTTGTAAGGTAGAATTGGGATCATGATAGGTGGGGAGGAAGCATTTAAGAACTAGAGGAAAGTTGTATGTTTCATCGTTGCTACACTACACCTTGACTGGCTCATCTCCCCGAAACCCTTCTATAAGGGGATGTCTAATTGCCTACAGATGGGCTTTGGGTCCCCACCCCACCCTCACCCTTATTCACAATGATAAGATATTTTGTTCTTTGATGCCTGATACCTGATCCCTTTGACACCTCATGATCACACAGGCTGGTGTGCTTCGTCCATGTGGGCCTGGTTGCTTCTGAGCTAGATGGACACTTGTTTACCCTCGAATTTTTAAGACCCTAGACTCTTTATCTTTTGATAGCCGGCCTACATCAGCTTTCTTCACCACATTTGCTTATGCACCTGCTTTGTCTTCAGTGATCATGTCGGGAAGGTGAGCATCATGGAATGCCAGTTTAATAGAACAAAGTATTATCGAATTGAGGGAGTGCTAGAGTGGAGGCCCAATGTCCATCTGTTACCTTAATACTAAACCTATAAATATATGCACACAGATCTATTTCCCCATCCTCATATGTAAATATATTTACATATGTACATGCCTTTATTTAGACCTCTTATAAATAATCTTTGCATCCTAGCTCTTTCCTCTATTTCCTTTTACTTTCCTCTTGTCCCACTATCATGCTCAGCCTTCATTTGGGCTTCAGTAATTCCTCTCAGTTACTTTATCCTTGATCACACCCTACCAGGCCTCCCACACCTTCCTTATCACTGATTTGGATCACTTGTTGTTTCCTTATCCCTGGGTTTGTTAACACCACTTCCTTTTCCCCCACCTCCCCCTCTCCCATGTCCCCATGGAACCGTAGGTCCTGTTGTTTTCTCCTCCAGATTGTTCATCCAGCCTATCTTCTTTAGACCTGCGGAGATAGTAACATGCGCAAAAACAAGACAGAGCAAAATAAAACAAAACAACAAAATCCTAATGACAAAAACAACAAAACCCAGAAAAGCCTTTAGTTGGTTTAAGGACAGTTTGTTGGTCTTTAGGAGTGTTTTCTGGTCAAGTCTGATGGGGTGCCAAGTCCTGATCCCAAAGTCTATTTTTGGTATTCCCTGAGGACTTCATTGCTCCATGTTCCCCTTGCTGTTCTGTTCCACGCCCTTAGTGTTTTGCCTCGGTGTGGTGGGATCAGATTGGGTACAATTCCCACAATGTGTCTCCAGTCTTGTCCCCTGTAGGGCTATGGGTGATCAATGAGAGATGTCATGCTTCATAGTGGGGCTTGCCATATGGTCCTCTCTGTGGATTGGCTGCTCTGAGCGGGAATATCGTTGTCAAGGCTTGGTGGGCCAGGATGTGCTCCACTCTCTCTGTCTCCCCCTTCATTTGCTCCCATGTGCTCTGATCAGACATGCTCCTCTCACTGAGCTGCAGCTTCAGTGCTGTCCTATGAAATAAATTCTTCTGGGGGAAGGGGCAGCTGTCACATAGTTGGGATTGGGGACAGCCCCTCAGACTGCTACTTAATACTTAACCTATAACTATATGTACATAGACCTATATCCCTATTGTTCTATAATAATATATTTACATATGTACATGCCTATGTTTATACTTCTGTAAATGGGAGAAGAGACATGTTGGTCTAGTGCCTTCTCTCTTCAGAGGTAAAACTCAAAACGAAACCCACTGCTAGAGAGTGGATGTCAACTCCTAGCGACCCTATCAGGGTTTCATAGTAAAATCTGAAAGGGGCAGACAGCCTCATCTTTCTCCTCAAATGGCTAGTAGAATTGAATCCCACCAGCCACATGCTTTAGCACCCCAACACTTAACCCACAGCACTGCCAGGACTCCTTAAAATGAATTAAGGCACCTGGAAAAAAAGGTTTTGGAATCTAAAGAATGAATTCTAACTCACCCATGAGTGGTTTGGGTTACTTTTCCATTGTTACCTGATAAAAAGGTCCTTTTGAAAAGTTGAGTCTCTTACCAAGTTGAAAGGCTTTCTTATTTTTTGTTTGTTTCCATGGTTTCAAAGTCAGAGTGAGCTCCCTGCCACCTTCTCCATTCCCTCAACCAACACCACCTGCCTCCCCCAAGCTGATGCTGATGTTTGAGTTTCCCAGTGGAATCCAGAATGTCATTTCCTGCAGCTTAAAAGGAAGGGGTAGTCATTGTGTGCACAGAAATGGAATCTTGGTGCAGAAATGGAGACTCTCTCTCCTCTGCCCAAGCCTCCTCTCCTCTTTTACTCTTCCTCTCCCCTTTTCTCCTCCCACATCCTGACTCCAGGCTGTTTGCTGCTAAGAGCCATTGAGTAGATCCCAACTCATTGTGACTCTATGTCCAACACAATGAAAGACACTACTGAGTCCTGTGCCATCCCCACAATGACACGGTCACCCTACCACGCACAGTGTCCTTCTCCAGGAACTAGTCTCTCCTGCTAATGCCCAAAATAGATGAGGCAAAGTCTTAACTATCCAAACTCCCAAGGAGCATTCTGGCTGCACTTCCTCCAAGACAGATTGGCTTGTTCTCCTGGCAGTTCCTGTACTTTGCGTATTTCTCCCCAACACCATACTTCCAATAATTCCCTTCTCCCACCTTCCTCATCCGCTGCTCAACTTTGGACTTGAGCACAGGGCCCTCCCGCTTCTGCTTCCCACTCCACACAAATCCAAGCAGACTGACAGTAGCCTTGGGATGGGCTCTTCGCTGGCACTGACTCTCTTCTGTCTGCTCCACTGAGAAGGAGCCCGCTCCCCAAAGTTTGAGAATTGCTTTTTAAGCACAAGGGCCCCAAATGGCCTTAGAGGTGTCTGGTCTGTTGAGTGTGGTTGCCCAAATGCAGCATTCCCAGAACCCATGAGTGTGGGGTACACAACGACTCTCCCCGTCCTCTCTCCCCCCCGCCCCCGGCCTCGCTCCCCTGTCCCTTTCCCCTTGCCCTGCTTCCCCTCCCTCTCTCTCCTGCTCTCTCCCTCCTGCCCTGTACCACCAAGAGGAGCTGAGGTGAGCATGCTACCATGAAGTGTGTCTGACTCCATTATTTCAATCTCTCTTCCAGCTCTCCTTATTCTCTGTGACTTTATTATAATCTATATATTTTTAACCGTACAATTGTACCTATCGAACCCACGATTAGTTGTGGGGGCTGGCCTTCCCCCACACATGAGGTATCAGAATATTTGACAAATGTCCCTTAGGAGTTGAGAAGGTTGTCAGCTATGAATGAGTAATCAGATCATCCAGACTTAAGTTTCAACCGAAAAGTTCCTACATCTCAAACTATCCATACATACTGCCAACTTTTGGGGGGTCCATTATTTTTTGCCTCTTTCATTCTCGTCTTATGTCCCCTTTCCCTTCTGGTTTGATTTTGCTCTGATCTGTTTTTTTCTTTCTTGCCCTTTTGTCTTCTCGGGCCCCCCAGGCATCTGAGGAAGACGCGTTCATCCTGGTGAGGCTTCAAAGAGAGATGTTCCGCACAGCCCGACCCCAGGAGACAAACGCACCTTTGAGCTGTGTCCCACCCAGTTCCTCCAATGTTCTCTGTCACCCCTAACGATCAGGTTTGTTCTCCAGACTACAAATGCCCACCCCCACTCTAGCCCAGCACCCCTAAGCACTCCATCCACTGACTCCTGCTCCCAAGCCCATTCCGAGGGCAGGCCCCGAGGGAAGCCACCCAGAGTCACCTTACGGACTGGCACCCCGAAGGCCCAGCCGAACTTGCCTTCCTGTCTGACAGATTATAAAATTCCTAAGACTATACTTACACGGTATCTCTGTTTCTAATGACTGTACCGGGAGCCTTCAGGAACTTCTCTCCTCATTCCATTTTCCCCACAGGTTTGTTAGAAAGACCCTGCTCATCTATTTTTCATTTCCCAAGGTGGCATGAGCCTTCATTTCCCCCTTCTCCCTCCTCCCCTCTTTCTTTTCCCTTCAGAGCTTTCCTGGGATCTAAATGAGAAAGGGAAGGTGGGAGACCAGGGAAAGGCAGGCCAGGCACTGGGGCTGCTCCTTGCTCACTGGGCAGGGTCTACGCAGGGCGGGCTGGGTGTGCTGGGTGTGTGGAAGCTCACGTGCCCTGTTTGCACCCAGGGGAGAAGAAGTTGTTTCCCTAGGTAGGGAGCACGGCTCTCAAGGGAGGTGGGAGGCATGTCCTCTTAAGAAGACATTCTAGAAAAAATATTTTTTAGTCTCTTTTCCTTTTAATAACTCTTTTTGTGAGCTGAGTGATGGTTTACAGAGTGGATCATCAAGTTTGGATTTTTTTTAAATCTTCTTATTGGGGGCTCTTACAGGTCTTAACCCAATTCATCCATGCATCTGTGTGTCGAGCACATTTGTACATTTGTTGCCATCATCATTCTCAAAACATTTTCTTTCTACTTGAGCTCTTGGTATCAGCTCATTTCCACCCCTGTCCCCCACCCTGAAAGCTTGATAATTAATCATTTTTCATGTTTTACACTGCCCGCTGTCTCCCTTCACCCACTTTTCTATTGTTTGTCCCCCTGGGAGGAGGTTATATGTCAATCATTGTGATCATTTGCCCCTTTCCCTACCCCCCGACCTTTCTCTCTTGGTATCACTACTCTCATTATTGGTCCTGAGGGGATTATCTATACTGGATCCCAGCTCTTATCTGTACCAGTGTACATGCTCTGGTCTAGCCAGTTTTGCAGAGAAGAATTGGGGTCATAGTAGTGGGGGAGGGCATTAAAGAACTAGGGGATAGTTTATGTGTCATCAGTCCTATACTGCACCCTGACTGGCTCGTCTCTCCTTGTGACCCTTCTGTGAGGGGGCGTCCAGTGTTCTACAGATGGGCTTTGGGTCTCCACTCTGCCCTCGGCCTCATTTACACTGATCAATATGATTTTTTTGCTCTGGGTCTTTGATGCCTGTTACCTGATCCCCCACCTCATGATCACACATACTGGTGTGCTTCTTCCATGTGAGTTTTGTTGCTTCTCCACTAGATGGCCGCTTGTTTATCTTCAAGCCTTTAAGACCCCCAGATGCTGTATCTTTTTTTTTTTTACATTTAAAAAGAAAACACTTTTTTGACAGTTAGGGGTCACGGGACAGTTTTACAGGGCAACAGATATAAAAGTCCCAAGACAACGGAGTGCACAATGCGACAGGTTAATACTCCTCACCCTCATCCTCTCCATCTGCACTATCTGCTCCCTCCTCTGCATAGTCCTTCTCCAGGGCAGCCATGGCCTCCCGGCCCTCAGAGAACTCTCCTTCCCCCATCCCCTCACCCACGTACCACCACGTGGACAAAGGCACGCTTGGCGTACATCAGGTCAAACTTGTGGTCCAGGCGAGCCCAGGCTTCAGCAACGGCTGTGGTGTTGTTCAGCATGCACACAGCTCGCTGCACCTTGGCCAGGTCTCCACCAGAGACCACAGTGGGAGGCTGGTAATTAATGCCAACCTTGAAGCCAGTGGGACACCAATCCACAAACAGGATGCTGCGCTTGGTCTTGGTGGCAATGGCAGCATTGACATCTTTGGGAACCACGTCACCACGGTACAACAGGCAGCAGGTCATGTATTCCCCATGGCAGGGTCACATTTCACCATCTGGTTAGCTGGCTCAAAGCAAGCATTGGTGATCTCTGCTACAGTAAGCTGTTCATGGTAAGCTTTCTCAGCAGAGATGACAGGGGCGTATGTGGCCAGAAGGAAGTGGATGCAGGGGTAGGGCACCAAGTTGGTCTGGAATTCTGTCAGATCTACGTTCAGGGTACCATCAAATCTGAGGGAAGCAGTGATGGAGGACATGATCTGGCTAATCAGGCGGTTAAGGTTGGTGTAGGTTGGGCGCTCGATATCAAGGTTCCTGTGACAGATGTCGTAGATGTCCTCATTGTCTACCATGAAGGCACAATCTGAGTGCTCCAGGGTGGTGTGGGTGGTGAGGATGGCGTTGTAGGGCTCAACTACAGCTGTGGACACCTGGGGGGCGGGGTAGATGGAGAACTCCAGCTTGGATTTCTTGCCATAATCAACTGAGAGGCGTTCCATCAGCAGGGATGTGAACTCGGAACCGGTGCCCCCACCGAAGCTGTGGAAAACCAAGAAGCCCTGGAGGCCTGTGCACTGGTCAGCCAGCTTGCGGATTCTGTCCAGGACTAGGTCAATGATCTCCTTGCCGATGGTGTAGTGCCCACAGGCATCGTTGTTGGCAGCATCCTCCTTGCCCGTGATGAGCTGCTCAGGGTGGAAGAGCTGGCGGTGGTGCCAGTGCGAACGTCATCAATAACTGTGGGCTCCGGGTCTACAAACACTGCCCTAGGCACCTGCTTGCCAGCGCCCGTCTCACTGAAGAAGGTGTTGAAGGAG
This sequence comes from Tenrec ecaudatus, assembly GCF_050624435.1. NCBI lineage: Eukaryota > Metazoa > Chordata > Mammalia > Afrosoricida > Tenrecidae > Tenrec > Tenrec ecaudatus. The sequence goes on along the minus strand of NC_134533.1, from coordinate 24,976,486 downwards.
TCACCCCCTCCCCCAATGGTCTTGTCACTGGGCATCTGGCCATCAGGTCGGATGCCATGTTCCAGACAGCAGAGCTCCCAACAGGCATTGCCGATCAGGACACCGGCCTGGCCGACGTGGATGGAGATGCATTCATACATGCTGGGGCTTGTACAGCTTTGTGGGGCGAGAGGAGAAGAAAGGACAACGACAGGAGCCTCCCGCTGACAGACTACCAAGGAGTCCAGGGGAGAAGTCGATGCTGTATCTTTTGATAGCCAGGCACCATCAGCTTCCTTCACCACATTTTGTCTTCAGCAATCGTGTCAGGAAAGTGAGCATCACAGAATGCTGGGTTATTAGAACAAGAGTGTAATTTCATTGAGGGGAGGACTTGAGTCGAGGCCCAATGTCCGAAATCATCAGTTTTACGTTCAGCAACTTATACACATGTTGCTTCATCTCACTTCACAGCCGCTCTCTCAAAGCAACAGGGCTCATCCTACTGCCACCCTGCATCTCCCACCTCCTATAGTCTTGTCTCCTCACCCATTGAGTTTCATCCCCTTGATTTCAATGAGTTGGTTATATTAGCATGTGAATGAATACCTCACCAGTCAAGTCACAGATTGACAGACAAGAAAGGGTTTGGGGTTAGGAGAAAGGCCTTGAAAACCAAAAGCCCTAAAGTAGTTTGATTTGGGTTGGTTCATATTATAAACTAGAATGCCCTATGAACTCTTGCCCTGTAGTGTAGACTAGTATGTCCTATGAACTCTTGCCCTGTATTGTAGACTAGTATGCCCTATGAACTCTTGCCCTGTAGTGTAGACTAGTATGTCCTATGAACTCTTGCCCTGTATTGTAGACTAGTATGCCCTATGAACTCTTGCACTATATTGTAGACCACTATGCCCTATGAACTCTTGACCTGTAGTGTAGAGTCGTATGACCTATGAACTCTTGCCCTGTAGTGTAGTCATATGCCCTGTGAACTCTTTCCCTGTATTGTAGACTAGTATGTCTTATGAACTCTTGTCCTGTAGTGTAGACTTGTATGACCTATGAACTCTTGCCCTGCATTGTAGACTAGTATGTCCTATGAACTCTTTCCCTGTATTGTAGAGTCGTATGTCCTTTGCACTCTTGCCCTGTAGTGTAGAGTCGTATGTCCTATGAACCCTTGCCCTGTATTGTAGACTAGTATGCCCTATGAACTCTTGCACTATATTGTAGACCACTATGCCCTATGAACTCTTGCCCTGTAGTGTAGAGTCATATGACCTATGAACTCTTGCCCTGTAGTATAGAGTCATATGCCCTGTGAACTCTTTCCCTGTATTGTAGACTAGTATGTCCTATGAACTCTTGTCCTGTAGTGTAGACTTGTATGCCCTATGAACTCTTGCCCTGCATTGTAGACTAGTATGTCCTATGAACTCTTGCCCTGTAGTGTAGAGTCATATGCCCTGTGAACTCTTTCCCTGCATTGTAGACTAGTATGTCCTATGAACTCTTGCCCTGTAGTGTAGACTAGTATGCCCTGTGAACTCTTGCCCTGTAGTGTAGACTAGCATGTCCTATGAACTCTTGCCCTGTAGTGTAGACTAGTATGCCCTGTGAACTCTTACCCTGTGTTTAGAGTCGTATGTCTTATGAACTCTTGCCCTGTATTGTAGAAAACTATTCCTCAGTAACTCTTGCCCTGGGGTTGTCTTCAAACCTTAAACCAATTCTAATTCCAAAAGTCATCATTTCTATCTGTCTATTTTTTACCACCCTCTACATGTCAGAAAACTCATATTCATTTCCCATAAAATATAGTAAATTTTTATTCTTCAAAAATGGTAGTGTTGTGAATATCAAAAAAAGATCCAGAAACTGTTCTAGAAATATTTCTTAAAAACCAAATGGAGCTTATCTAAGAAAGAAGGTCCGCCCTGAGCACCGTACTCTTGGAAGAATTGTCTGCTTGAGATCAAATTGACAATAGCAACCCGAAAGGACAGATAGGGACCTGGTTGCATGGCGTCCACGTGACTGGAGAAGAACACCGAAAAGCAGCATGGGGATAGTGGCTCGTCTCGAAGAATGTAAGCCATGACTCTGAAATGTGCGTATAAAAAGCTTGAATTGCTGTGTGTCTTTGTTGTCTGTATCCCCCACAAAACAAGTTGCTTTTTCATTAAAAACACTCATATGGTTAAAAAATCATTTTAATAGTTTCATTTATTTATTTTATAACAGGGAAAAAGAAACCTATCAGCATTCTTTAAAGAGCTGGGAAACCTAACCACCAACTTGATACGGAAAGGAGGTCCTCGATTAGCAGAGCCCTGCTGAAGAAAAGCAGAGGGGAGTCCTCACACCTCCCGGCCTCACAGCCTGCTGGGGAGTCACAGAAGTCAGAGCAGCCTGGCACTGGTACAACCACCGAGGCACAAACCAGCGTAACCACTGAGAAGCCAGAGAGTAGGGATGGGACTCTCCAGTAAGTAGTGCTGGCAAGACTGGCCACCCACTTGCAGAAAATGGGAACAGGATCCCTACCTCACATCATCTACAAAAGCTGAAGCTGGAATCAAGAACTAAATGTAGAACCTAAAGCTGTAAAGATCATGGAAAAATAATGAGGGGACGCTTAGGGCCCCTAGTTTCTGGCATAAATAGTCCTCTCAGACATAATGTAATGTTTGACAAACAAAGTACACTAGATGCCTGGGATCTCCTGAAAATGAGATACTTCTGTGCATCAGAGGAGCCTGGTGGCATTGTGGTTCTGCATTGGACGGCTAACCGTAAGGTCCGTTTGAAACCACCAGCCCCTCTGCAGGGAAAGGTCTCAGAAACATGGGCATTTCTACCCTGTCCTGAAGGGTCACTATGAATGTGTATTGACTCGATGGCACTGCTGTTCTGGTTTTTTGGTATGTCCAAAGTGAACCCTGGCGACATCATGATGACACCACTACAAAGTCAGAAGTCCAAAACCACCAGCCTCTCTGAGAGAGAAAGATAAGGTTTTACTTGAATAAATATTTGAAGTCTCAGAAACCCAAAGAGCACAGTTCTCTGCCGGACAGGATTTCTCTGGGTCAAAATTGATCCCGTAGTAGTGAGTTTGGTTTTGGGTTTGGTGCAGCAAAAGATTTCTCCCAAAGAGTCAAAGGAGAACCCGCAGATGAGGGAGGAGGTTCGGCAGTGACATGTTTGGCAAGAGGACAAATCACGTTTCTAGAAGACATCAACACCTCAACAGCAAAAGACCATCCAATAAAAAAATGGCAAAGGACATGAACAGACACACGTCCAGGCTACCGGCAAATGCACGAAGAAGTGGCTCGAGATGTAGTCCTTAGATGTAAATCAAAGCAGTGAGCTATCACCACACCCAAGGTCCAAAAAAATGCTTACAAAATGGAAAACAAATGCTAACCGCACGTGGGGAAATTGGAACACTCTTGCTCTGTTGCCAGCTACAAAATGATACGACCATGCTGAAAAATGGCACCTCCTTTAACAGCTGCGAATGCAAAGGCTACGTGATCCAGCCATGCAACTTCCAGGCAGGTATCTGGCGAGACAAGAGCTGTGACTCGCCCCTAAATATGTGCCCCATGGCCATCACAGCCCTGCTGGCAATAGCAAAAGGATGGCAATAACCTCAATGCCCATCGATGGGTGAATGGATAACCTGTGGTCCATACACACGATGGAATCCTCTACGGTGTTAAAGAATAACTGACTGCGCATCTTAACACAAAAATGAACCTGAAGGGGCCATGACACTGAGAAAAATGGTCAATCAGCAAAGGACAATCGTGAGACCCCTATTATCGAAACCCAAAAGATGTGTGTACAGAAGGAAGCCTTCTTTGATAGTTACCAAGGCTAGAGGAGAGGGAGGGAGGAGGTCATTTAAGTAGGTAGTAGACACGTGTGATAGGTTTATTGTGTAGACTAGGCTTCCTTGGAACATGTGGGCAGAGTCTAAGCAGGTCGCAGCTTGATTGGAAGTCAAGATAAATGGCTTTCCAAGGCCAGCGCTCTGCTGCCTGAGCTGGTCCTTTGCCTCAACCATGCACTGCGCTACCATGGGCTGAGCCAACCAGTGGATTGTGTCACCTTGCCGTGTGTGCATCACTAGAGCTTGCGGTTCCATCAAGGCCTGCTTCTCCAAGCTTCTTAAGGATCCATTGGACTGTTTTTGGTACACTCCTTCGTGACTGGTTTCTATTACACCTCAACTTCTCTTCTTCTTGCTGTTGCTGCCCGACCCTGCCTGTCTTGCCTGAGGGCAGACTCCTATGTCTGCTTCCTTGACCAGGGACCAGTATCCGGCTACAGTAGGACTCATAATAGAGGGTTGTGGACAGAGGGGGGGACACAAAGATGAAATAAAAATTCAAAATCATGAAGACCAGACTTATTGGTCTGACAGAGACTGGTGGAACCTCCAAGATTATGGACAGCCCTTAGACACCCTTTGTGTTAAGCCGGTATGTGTAGTCTACAGAAAGAGGTGTGCATCAAGAACTGGTTTACACCCACCATCGGTGGGGTGGGTAAGCACAATTCAAGTTTGTGGGTCAGCTTTAACCTAGAGGCGTCACCTGACTTCTGTAGCTGCAGGGGCTGACAAACAGAAGCAGGAGGATGAAGCAGAAAGACCTCAGGCTGGTGGGTGTCAAGTTCAAGGTCGGCAGAGTGCTAATGACTTTTAAGATGGGCAGGCTATGTAAAAGGAAGTCCGTGAATCGGATGCAGGGTCCAAATCCCGCAGAAGTCAGCCAGCTTCCACATACTGTCCGTTTTTGCTAAGAAGAAGCCATCCCCTGAAGGATGCCTCCCTCATGCCTGTGGCCAGATTGAGGAGGGCTATTCTCTCCACAACTGCTGGGCTGCCTCATGGAGCTGACCACGCTATGTTAGATCATATCATAGGACAATCCAGGCCCATCCAGGTTGGCACAGAGCCTAATGATCACACCCTTGAAAGCTGGGACAGAACCCGCCCCAGACACCACCTTCCAGTCAAACAATAAAACTTGGCAGTGATCAATCACACCCCAGAGGAACATGAACAATCAACCAGGGGACACCAGAGGGGTGGCATCATCCCCCAAAGCTTAAAGGAGCCGGTTAAATGGGCGAGTGGAAACAGGGAACCCAGGCAGGAAAAGAAAAGGTGTATCAAATGGGACGCTAATCTGCTCTGACACCTTCACTCCAACGACAACAAAATGTTCAGAAAAGACACAAGTAAGGCCCCCTCCAGGTGTAAGATCCACATCTGCTCTCCGTTCTCGACTACATCACGGATTCTGCTCCCATCGCTTTGCCGGGCTCCTTGATGAGATACGACGTTCTGTCATAATGGGAGAGAAGCTCTGGTGGGGTAGTGGCTTCGACTTTGAGCTGCTAACCATAGGTCAGCAGTTCAAACCAACCATCTGCTTCACTGGAGAAAGATGAGGCTGTCTACTCCTATAAAGGTGTATAGCCTCAGAAATCCACAACCGCCCACCCCCTAGGGTCACAAGTCGATGTCAGTGAGTTATAATAATGGTTTGTGTCGATCCTCTTCTGCCCCATCGGTCTGTTCCCATTCAACACAGGGAAGGAGACTTGAGGCAAAAGCTTCATTCGTATCGCAAGTAACTGTAAACTGGGGTAAATCAGCAAGAAAAAGAGCCCCTGCAAGAACTAAGCCCATTTGAAAATGAACGCGATAAGGGAAATCGCAGAAGCAGAAACTCAGCTGGCTGGCAGTAGTCATCTGAGAAATGCCAATTAAGAACGAAATCGCAGTTCATCCGATGCAGTTGACAACTACTCGAAATATGGGTAAGACGTGTACGTGAGGATGTAGGAATAGGAGCCCTCATCTATTGCTGGGAGGAAAGGAAAAACCAATATACACTGTACGCGGGTATTGTGTTAAATATGCGTGCCGAGGAACTTCCTAGAATGATAAATAAAAAATTCCAACAGAGGTTAGGATCATGGTTGCTGTTTATTTGGTTATACAATTTTTATGTTATACAGTAATATATCGTCAGGAAATAAAAGTCTCACATTGGAAAGAATGTCTAGTTCTTCCTTGGTGTAAAGGAACAGGCAGTTGAAACCGCCCCAGTGAGGGAGCTGTTCGAGCTCATGGTCCCAGACATGGTAACTTGACCCTGGGGAGTTGGAAGGTCGCAGTAGGAACCAAGATCCCAGAGTCCCAGCTTACAACTTTGTCAGGAAGAGGCAGGCAGATTTAAATCCACGAAGCACAGGACAAGCTGATCCAGCCACCCTCGCCTCATCTCCACTGGCTCTTTCCCTTACACCCCCGTGCTGCTGGAGCAGGCACGCAGCACGAAGGCATGCGCGTCTTGAGTTCCAATCTTGACCCAGTTATCACCGCCAGTGGGTGAGGCTAAATTATCCAGTACTGCTGCAATTCATTGAAGAATCGGAGGAGAACCCTCGACGTGATCGTACAAAGCTCGCTGGGACCTCGCGATGTTTGGCAATTGCATTCCCTCTTCCTACAAAGCCGTTTCCCCAGATCTTCATGTGGGTGGTGGTGGTGGTGGTGGTGGAGGTGGTGGTGGTGATGGTGGAGGTGGAGGTGGTGGTGGTGATGGTGGAGGTGGAGGTGGTGGTGGTAGAGGTGGTGGTGGTGGTAGTAGAGGTGGTGGTGGTGGAGGTGGTGGTGGTGGTGGAGGTGGTGGTGATGGTGGTGGTGGTGGTGGTGGAGGTGGAGGTGGTGTTGGTGGTGGTGGTGGTGGTGGAGGTGGTGGTGGTGGTGGAGGTGGTGGTGGTAGAGGTGGTGGTGGTGGTGGTAGTAGAGGTGGTGGTGGTGGTGGTGGAGGTGGTGGTGGTGGTGGTGGTGGTAGTAGAGGTGGTGGTGGTGGAGGTGGTGGTGGTGGTAGAGGTGGTGGTGATGGTGGTGGTGGTGGTGGAGGTGGAGGTGGTGTTGGTGGTGGTGGTGGTGGAGGTGGTGGTGGTAGAGGTGGTGGTGGTGGTGGTGGTAGTAGAGGTGGTGGTGGTGGAGGTGGTGGTGGTGGAGGTGGTGGTGGTGGTGGTAGTAGAGCTGGTGGTGGTGGTGGTGGTGGTGGTGGTGGTGGTAGTGGTGGAGGTGGTGGTGGTAGTAGAGGTGGTGGTGGTGGAGGTGGTGGTGGTGGTGGTAGTAGAGCTGGTGGTGGTGGTGGTGGTAGTGGTGGAGGTGGTGGTGGTAGTAGAGGTGGTGGTAGTAGAGCTGGTGGTGGTGGTGGTGGTGGTGGTGGTGGTGGTGGTGGTGGTGGTGGTGGTGGTGGTGGTGGTGGTGGAGGTGGTGGAGGTGGTGGAGGTGGAGGTGGAGGTGGTGGTGGTGGTGGTGGTGGTGGTGGTGGTGGTGGCGGCTGCTCTGAAGTTGAGTCTGGGTGGCCCTCTGTTGAGCACAGAACTGCCCCCCGAGCATCTTCAAGGCTGTAACCTTCCAGAAGCAGATCACCAGCGGTCCCAGAGGCCCTTCTGGGTGGGTTCACACTGGGGTAGTCAAATGTTTGACTGAAACAAGGGTGATTTTGTCACCCATTTGAAGGCCCAACCCCAATGGCACCACTTCAAAGAGTCCCTCGCCCCGTGCCATCACTTTCCATAATGGTTTGTTAGTTGTTGGTTTTTTTCTGTTTTCCTTCCTTCTGAGCTCTGAGCCCTCACTTAAAATCATCTCATGTATTTGATGGCTTTCTTATTGTCTCCTAGAAATTAAATTCTTTGGGAGCAAGAATCTTGTCTGTCTCAAGCCCCGCTGTGTCCCCGGTGCCTGAAACACTGCCTGCCTCTAATTAAATGAGTCAGACGCATGAGAAACATTTTCACCAGGTTTTCCTGTTTAATTTTCCCGACAGCCTCATGTGGCTTGCGTCTGAGAGAAGGTTAAGAGCAGAGAGGTGGAGTACAATGAGTAAGTGGCAGTGCCAGAATTAGAACTAATTCCAGAATCCTTTCCACTTCGCTACCCTTCCCTCCCGGGCAGCCGGCGCGGGGCCTGTTTTGGAGAGAGAACAGGGGCAGTTCAAGGGCAGGGAACATCAAAAGCCACGTGCCCGAGTCCAGAAAGTTCCAATGAACCAAAAAGGCTGCCCTAGGTATGGTCGTGGGAAGTAGTGGGAGTCCAGGATGGAAAGGACCAGCAGGGTTGGCTTGCCATTCCGGCTCTGGAGACAGTTCCATGAGCATCCTAGCCAGTCTCTCTACTCATGCCACAAATCGGACTTGAACCTCCTGTGGGCTTTCAGTAGATGAGCATGCCTCTAGATGGGACAGCCCCTGTCCTTAACTGAGCTGCCTCGTGTGAGCGCTGCCTGGTTCAGAACATGACTAGCCCAGAAGCTGTTAGTCCTTGTCTTCTTGGCATCCGGGGTACTGAAGGAAGCCCACTGGGTGTCTGGTTAGCAGAGGTTACCTGCCCTGAGCAGAGACAGATGGGAGATTTCAGTCATCATTAAGGTTTATTGACCAGCACGGCTGGAATTTCCCAGAGAGAGAGGAATGAATCTCTCTGCCGGCTGAGAGCGGGCATCCTGCTGGGAGCAGTTACATAAATTCTGTTGCTCAAATTAATTAGGATTGTGATTCATGTGTTTAATGAGGAAAAATCTGATGGTGATAAGAGGCAAGCTCGCCTGGCTTCTTAGGACCGGACCAGTCCCAGGGGGCTGGGGGCAAGTGGAGGAGCCAGTCTGTTGGAACAGGGACCTGATGTGGGTGGGCGAGCCAGGCCGGTGAGGGACAGGAAGAAAGAGATCACCAAGGGGAATATAATAATTTAAAGACGCTGCGAAGCCCAGGGGCTTCCAGAAACTCATGTCTGTGTGGTCTTTGACCCTCATCCGCCTGGAAAGCCCTCCGTGCTTCATCCTGGAATCTTCCATAATCCTCTTTTGCCAAGCTGCGCAGGAAAACACTGCTCTGTGACCAGCTAAAATCCCTTCGGTAAAGCACTCCTGGGACCCGTCCAGCCACTTGTTCGGTCCACACCAAATGCCAGCTGATATTATTCACAGGAGAAAGGCGCGCGATGGCCAGAGCATATGGAAAATCCCTCTTGCTCTGACCTCTGCTTATCCGGAAACGCGCCCCCCCCCCTTCCACCCCAGGATGCTCCTGGTGAGCTCCAATCGACACCCTCACACCGCACTCTATCAGAGAGACCCCTCCAGACTGGGCCTTTGCCGCCCTCCCACCTGCGGGCTGGCCACAGCAATCCAGGAGAGGCTGGGGTGGCGGTTGGCATTAGCTTGGCAATGATGGCGCTGGAGAGGCCGAGCCTGGCCTCCCCTCTGAGCCCCCAGGAGCTCCTTCCAGTGGGTGAGCACGGCGCCCTTTAGCATGTCCCAGAAAGGGCATTTCCAGAAAGCAAGCTCCCTCGCAGTGCTATGAAGCAGCGGCCGGGTTCATTGTGACTCAACTGTGTTGTCAAAGGCCTGGATGCTGAAGGAAAGGAGAGCAGGAGCCGGGGCCTCGAGAATGCAGTCATCCACAGCAATGCCTTCTGGTGTACCTTGTTTTCCTTTGGGGACCCCCCCCATCTCTGTTTATGACAGACTAGGATGAGATCACCCGGAGAAACCATGTGTGGGCCACACAAGATTGTTCAGGAAGCGGGAACCTTGTCAGGGTCATGTGAGTCACCCTCGTTCCACCTAAGGCTTCAAGAAGCCTTGCCCGAGTGCAGCCAGGTAGCCCTCACTTAGCGAAGGAGGGCCCAGGAAGGAGTATTGACCCGGAACCCGGGAGTCCCCAACTGAGTGACCCAGTACACGCCATGGAGGCTCTCTGGATTTTTGTGTCCCCACCCCCACCCCATCCCCTTCCATCGCGACACCATTCATAGGCCCACTGCAGGCTGTGCCCTGAGCGGAGCCCGAGAGCGCTTTCTGAAATGTAAGTCAGATCTCGTCGCTCCCTGCTTTTCAAAACTCCCTAAGGGCTTCCCAGCACATGCAGAATTCTTTTAAGGCAAGAGAGAGCCCCCCAGGAGCTACACGATCTAGTCCCAGCCTCCACGGCATCCCCTCCCTCGCTGCCCTCCACGCCACACCTGCATTCTGGGTAGCCCTCGCCAGACTCCACAGCGCATTCTCTGCGCCGCACGACCTCCGCACCCACTGGCCCCCTTTCCTGGAAGCCTCTCCTCAGATCCAGTTCTCAGTGTGCTTGACCTTGTTTCTCTCCCCGCTTGCATGGCACCGTCTCCTCAGAAAGACCCTCCCTGACTAGCCGTGCAGACACAGCCCAGGCTCCATCTATGACCCTGTTCTATTTTTCCCTCCTAACGCTTTTTTTTTTCTTTCATAACACATTTTAACTGCCTGATAGTCTCTCTGTTTATTAGGGAGTTACCTGTCCCCACAGCTGCTTCCCCAACGAGAATTTTGCAATCCACAAGACCAGGGTCTATTCCAAGGTTAGGAAAACAGAAATGAAACTAGCTATTTCAACAGAGATCATCTTATAAAAGAAATGAGCTCCAAACAGATGACAGGGAAAGATGGGTGTGAGGACTGGGAGAATCGCACTCGGGCCTCCACCCTCAAGACTGAGCCCCTAACCAGCGACAGCCGAGGGCTGCCGGAATCTAGAAGCTCCACTTCTGAAAGCCTCAGAACTGGACCCTGACCTCTGGGGGCACAACCCAACTGCCATGCCT